>NC_050574.1:307623442-308273442 GCF_011100635.1 Trichosurus vulpecula | reverse complement strand
AAGTATCACAGTTACTTTTGAACTCAGGTCTTCACAACTCCTAAATCCTTTATTCTATCGTCTTAGTAGCCTAGATTACTAAAAGATGCAGGACAAAAAAAAATTTATAAGATATAGCAAGGCTCACTTGAAGATAAACATGTCAATTGACATGAAAATATATTTATGATACATGTATTCTTTCTCTGATCTGTGGATATTTAAATAGAAATAATAAAAAGTGCATCTTAGAATATTGATTTGAAATATATTTTTCAACCTACTGTCTCTATTTTCTTTTTCTTGTGATTAAAAAAAAGTATTGTGTCAATTCACATAGTCTGGTTATTTGAGGCATTCTTAAATTCCAGTTTTATTAATGTGTCCCCTAACAGCAAACAACAACAACAAAAAATGAAGGGAATTGGCACTCCATGGATTTGGAAGGAACCTTAGGGATTTTCTACCTCATCCCCAGGCATAACAATCTTCATCACCACTGAATCTGAATTATCTGTTTTTAATTATAAGATATGATTTTGTAATTATCACATTTCTGCTTATACTACTCAAGTTTCATCCTACTGAAGAATAAGATTAGTGACAATAAGTAACTTTTTAATGGAAAATAATGGTGGCACAAGATCTAGCTAGAATATGAAAATGCTTGTTTTGCTTAGTTATTTGTTTATTTATTGTTTCTAAGTCTTAAAAAGTAAAACCCTTTCAACACAGGGATTTTCACTTCTTTTTTTGATTTTTTATTTTTAGCTTACAACACTCAGTTCCACATAACTTTGAGTTCCAGATTTTCTTTCACCCCTTCTTCCCCCTCCCTCCCCAAAATGGCATGGAATCTGATATATCTTCTACATATAATTTCACATTGAACTTATTTACACAATAGTCAAGTTGTAAAGAAGAATTATGACCAATGGGATGAATCATGAGAAAGAAGAAACAAAACCAAAAAAAAAAAACAAAAGAGAAAAAAGGGGGGAACAAAGGTGAGCATAAAGTGTGCCTCAATCTGCATTCAGACTCCATAGTTCTTTCTCTGGATGTAGATAGCCCTCTCCATCATGAGTCCTTTGGAGTTGTCATTGCACTTTGTATTGCTGAGAAGAGCGAAGTCCACCAAGGTTAGTCATAACAGAATCCATATATCTGTGGTTATGTATAATGTTGTGGTTCTGCTCCACTCGCTCAGCATCCTGTAGGTTTTTCCAGGTTATTATGAAGTCCGTATCATCCCCATTTCTTATAGCACAGTAGTATTCCATTACCTTCATATAACACAACTGGTTCAGCCATTCCCAAATTGATGGGCATCCCCTTGATTTCCAACTCTTTGCTACTACAAAAAGAGCCACTATGAATATTTTTGTACATGTGGTTCCTTTTCCCACTTGTGTGATCTGCAGGGTCAAAGGGTATGAACTTTTTTATATCCTTTTGGGCATAGTTCCCAATTGCTCTCCACCAGCAATGTAACAATGTTCCAATTTTCCCACATCCTCTCCAGCATTTATTATTTTCCTGTTTTGTCATTTTAGCCAATCTGACAGGATAGATGTGGTATCTAAGAGTTCTTTTGATTTGCATTTCTCTAATCAGTAGTGATTTGAAACATTTTTCATATGCCTATAGATATCTTTAATTTCTTCCTCTGAAAACCACCTGTTCATGTCCTTTGACCATTTCTCAATTGGGGAATGACTTATATTCCTATAAATTTGGCTCAGTTCCCTGTATATTTTAGAGATGAGGCTTCTATCAGAGACACTGTTTGTAAAGATTTTCTCCCAATTTTCTGCTTCCCTCCTAATCTTTGTTGCATTGGCTTTTTTATACAAAAACGTTTAAATTTAACATAATCAAAATTATCCATTTTGCATTTTGTAATGCTCTCTATCTCTTGTTGGGACATGAATTCTTTTCTTTTCCATAAATCTGATAGGTAAACTATTCCTTGCTCTCCCAAACTGCTTATAGTATCAGCCTTTATTCCATAATTATGAACCCATTTTGACTTTATTTTGATATATGGTGTAAGATACTGATCTATGCCCAGTTTCTGCCCTAACAGTTTCCAATTTTCCCAGCAGTTTTTGTGAAATAGTGAATTCTTAGCCCAGAAGCTGGATTCTTTGGGTTTTGCTATAGTCTTTGACCACTGCATCTTGTGTACCTATCCTATTTCACTGATCCACAACTCTGTTTCTTAGCCAGTACCAGGTAGTTTTGATGACTGCTACTTTATAGTACAGTTTAATATCTGGTATGGCTGGGCCACCTTCCCGAGCATTTCTTTTCATTAATTCCCTATATATTCTAGACCTCTTGTTCTTCCAGATGAATTTTGTTATTATTTTATCCAGCTCTCTAAAATAATTTTGGTAGTACGATTGGTATGACACTGAATAGATAAATTAATTTAGGTAAAATTGTCATTTTTATTACATTAGCTCGGGCTAACCATGAGCAACTGGTATTTTTCCATTTATTTAGATCTGACTTTATTCGCATGAAAATGTTTATTAACTACGTTCATATAGGCCCTGGGTTTGTCCTGGCTGATAGACTCCCAAATATTTTATAATGTCTACAGTAACTTTGAATGGAATTTCTCTTTCTATCTCTTGCTATTGGGCTTTGTTAGTAATGTACAGGAATGCCGAGGATTTATGTGGGTTTATTTTATATCCTGCAACTTTGCTAACGTTGTTTATTATTTCAAGTAGTTTTCTACTTGATTCTCTAGGATTCTCTAAGTAAATCATCATATCATCTGCAAAAAGTGATAATTTAGTTTCTTCTTTGCCTATTCTAATTCCTTCAATTTCTTTTTCTTCTCTTATTGCTACAACTAACATTTCTAGTACCAAACTGAGTAGTAGGGACAATAACGGACATCCTTGTTTCACCCCTGATCTTATTGGGAATTCATCTAGCTTATTTACAAAAAATGCTTGTCGATGGTTTTAGATGGATGCTATTTATAATTTTAAGGAAGGCTCCATTTATTCCTATGCTTTCTAGTGTTTTTAATAGGAATGGGTGTTGTATTTTGTCAAAGACTTTTTCTAATCTGTTGAGATTATCACATGGTTTCTGCTCATTTTGTTGTTGATATGATCAATTATGCTGATAGTTTTTTTCTAATATTGAACCAGCCTTGCATTCCTAGAATAAATCCTACCTGGTCATAGTGTATTATTCTCATGATAAGTTGCTGCAATCTTTTTGGTAATATTTTATTTAAAATGTTTGCATCAATATTCATTAGGGAAATTGATCTATAATTTTCTTTCTCTGTTTTGACTCTTCCGGTTTAGGTATTAGTACTATATTTGTGTCATAAAAAGAATTTCGTAGGATTCCTTCTTCACCTATTTTCCCAGATAGTCTATAAAGTATAGGAATTAATTGTTCTTCAAATGTTTGATAGAATTCACATGTAAAACCATCTGGCCCTGGAGATTTTTTCCTAGGGAGTTCATTAATTGCTTGCTCAATTTCTTTTTCGGAGATGGGGTTATTTAGGAATTTTAATTCCTCTTCTGTTAACCTGGACAATTTATATATTTTAGATATTCATCCATATCCCTAAGGTTATCAAATTTATGGGCATACAATTGGGCAAAATAATTCCTAACTATTGTTTTAATTTCCTCTTCACTGGAGGTGAGTTCACCCTTTTCATTTTTGATACTGGTAATTTGATTTTCTTCTTTCTTTTTTTTAATCAAATTGACCAAAGGTTTATCAATTTTATTGTTCTTTTCATAAAACCAGCTCTTTGTTTTATTTACCAATTCAATAGTTTTCTTAGTTTCAATTTTATTAATCTCTTCTTTGCTTTTCAGTATCTCTAATTTGGTATTTAATTGGGGATTTTCAATTTCTTCTTTTTCTAGCTTTTTCAGTTGTATGCCTGCTTCATTGGTCTCTTTTTTCTCTATTTTATTCATGTAAGCATTTGGAGATGTAAAACTTCCCCTAAGAACTGCTTTTGCTGCATCCCATAAGTTTTGGTATGTTGTCTCATTATTGTCATTTTCTTGAATGAAGTTATTAATCATTTCTATGATTTGTTCTTTGGCCCACTCATCCTTTAGAATTAGATTATTTAGTTTCCAATTAATTTTCAGCTTATTTTTCCATAGTTTTTTATGACAAAAAAAATTTATTGCATTATGATCTGAAAAGGATGCTTTGACTACTTCTGCCTTTGTGCACTGGACTGTGAGGTTTTTATGCCCTAATTTAGCATCAATTTTTGAGTATATGCCATGTACCACTGAGAATAAAGTATATTTCTTTTTATCCCCATTCAGTTTTCTCCAGAGGTCTATCATATCTTCCTTTTCTAAAGTTCTGTTCACTTCCTTAACTTCTTCCTTGTTTATTTTGCAGTTATATTTATCTAGTTCAGAGAGGGAGAGGTTGAGTTCTCCCATTATTATAGTTTTGTTGTCTATTTCTTCCTGTAACTCCCTTAACCTCTAGCAATTTGCATGTTGTACCACTTGGTGTGTATGTGTTAAACAGTGATATTGCTTCATTGTTTATGGTGCCTTTTAACAGGATGTAGTGTCCTTCCTAATCTCTTTTAATCAGTTTTATCTTTACTTTTCCTTTGTCTGAGATTAAGATTGCCACCCCTACTTGTTTTTTTTTTACTTTAGCTGAAGCACAATATATTTTCCTCCAGCCTTTTACCTTTACCCTGTGTGAATCCCCCTTTTTCAAATGTGTTTCTTGTACACAGAATATTGTAAGATCATGGTTTTTAATCCATTCTGCTATCCACTTCTGAGTTTTCACTTCTAAGGCATTTTTTCATAGAGTAGAATTAAATGAACTATGCCACCTTTTATTTCTTCAGTGATTTTTATCATTTTTAAAGCAATTTCACATATATTATTTCATCTGGCATATTAGAAATGAAAGTGATCTTAGAATCTTCTAGTTCAAGCCCTTCATTTTACAACTCTTACAATTTACATCATAATTCATGATTGTGAGTTATGAGAAAGAATTACATAATCTGAAACAAGTGTAACAGATATGCTTGAACACGATGATGATAAGGAAAAGTGTAAACTATGAAAGCAAAAGAAATAAATGATTCCAAGCATTAAAAAAGAGCCATCAGTAAGGTCTGGAGAATTATGGGAAATACCCCATTTACCAAGTCCTGAAAGGCTGCAAATTGGAGAGGTAGCTCTAGGTATAGTTATCATGGATGATTTTTTTTAACCTGGAGTAAGCAGTAAGTAAATGGAAAGGAATTAGGGATCAGCTGTGTCTCCTGGATTGTGGTTTGGGGGGAAGAAGTCCAATGAGGTTTCCATATAGCTAAATAAATGCCCACTGATGATAGATTTGGCTGATGGTACAGGGATACAAAGACTAGGAGGAGGAAGCATACCTTAAGATATCAGATATCTAGGATACTAAAAGAGAAAAAGCACCCCACAATAATATTGTTATGACTGGTACCAAGTGGACAGAGGGAAAGTAGGCCCTGGGTCAACGCTGATCAGCACCCTCAATGTTTCTAAGTCTGATACAAAGTTCTAATAGTTCCTTCCTAGTTAAAATTCTTTTGAAAAATTAAAGTGATTTTGCCGATTGGAATATTTAAAATCTCAGAGGCTCAGATATATATAGTATTAGCCAGTAAACTTCCCATCGTAATCAAGGGAAAAAAGAAATACCATCTCTCTTCTTTGACATCTCATACCATCCAAATTTTCTTCTATTATCTATATTCTTCTGTGACTTTCACTACCCTTAAAGGATTTTCTTGATGTTAATTTTAAACTGTTCTGGAGGGCACAGCCAAGATGGCAGCTGGAAAGTAGGGACTTGCATGAGCTCCCCACCAGGTCACTCCAAAAACCTATAAAAATGGTTCTGAACAAATTCTAGAATTGCAGAACCCATAAAATAGCAGAGGGAAGCAGGGATCCAGCCCAGGACAGCCTAGATGGTTGCTGGGTGAGGTCTATTGCATATGGAGCTGGGAGCAGAGGGGACCAGAGGGGAGCAGAGGGGAGCAGAGGGGAGCGGAGCCCAGCGTGGGTGGCAGCAGGACCAACCAGACCAGAAGCCGGGCGGTACAGGCCCTAGCAACCTGAAACAATGAGCTGTGGCAGTTACTAGACTTCTCAACCAACAAACCCCAAAGACAACAGAGAAGGTTAGTGGGAAAAGCTGTGGGGGACAGAGTGAAAAGAGTTTGCAGTTTGGCCACCACCCCATGGGCAGCAGGGGTGATGCAGCTACAGAACTACAGCTGCAGTTGCTTGTGGCCCCAGGCCCACCCGGTGGGAGGAATTAAGTGGCAGATCAGAGCAGGAGTGCAGAGCCTGCTTAATATGTGAGTCAGGTCCTGGTTGGTGGTTCTTGGGGAAGGAGGAGTGCTGGTGTGGCAGAGCTGGCTGTATAGAAATAGCTCTGAAAACAACAGTGCATCCCCTCAAGCTTGGAACAAAGTAATCTTTACTCTACAAGCAGTCATACCCTGACGAAAAACTGAAGGGTCAAGTAAGTTGGCTGGGAACATGGCCAGGCAGCGAAAACACACTCAGATTCAGTCTCAGACATGGGAATCTTTCTTTGGTAACAAAGAAGACCAAAACATACAGCCTGAAGAAGTCAACAAAGTGAAAGAGCCTACATCAAAAGCCTCCAAGAAAAAACATGAACTGGTCTCAGGACATGGAAGAGCTCAAAAAGGATTAGGAAAAGCAAGTTAGACAAGTAGAGGAAAAACTGGGAAGAGAAATGAGAATGATGTGAGAAAACCATGAAAAAGAAGTCAATGACTTACTAAAGGAGACCCAAAAAAATATGGAAAAAATACTGAAGAAAACAACACCTTAAAAAATAGACTAACTCAAATGGCAAAAGAGCTCCAAAAAGCCAATGAGAAGAAGAATGCCTTGAAAGGCAGAATTAGCCAAATGGAAAAGGAGGTCCAAAAGACCACCAAAGAAAATACCTCCTTAAAAATTAGATTGGAGCAAGTGGAAGCTAGTGACTTGATGAGAAATCAAGATATTATAAAACAGAACCAAAGGAATGAAAAAGTGGAAGACAATGTCAAATATCTCATTGAAAAAACACTGACCTGGAAAACAGATCCAGGAGAGAGAATTTAAAAATTATTGGACTACCTGAAAGCCATGATCAAAAAAGAGCCTAAATATCATCTTTCAAGAAATTATCAAGGAGAACTGCCCTGATATTCTAGAGCCAGAGGGTAAAATGGAAATTGAAAGAATCCACAGATCACCTCCTCAAATAGATCCCCAAAAGAAAACTCCTAGGAATATTGTTGCCAAATTCCAGAGCTCCCAGATCAAGGAGAAAATACTTTAAGCAGCCAGAAAGAAACAATTTGAGTATTGAGGAAAAACAATCAGGATAATACAAGAATATCAGCTTCTACATTAAGGAACCGAAGGGCTTGGAATACGATATTCCAGAGATCAATGGAGCTAGGATTAAAATCAAGAATCACCTACCCAGCAAAACTGACTGTCATGCTCCAAGGCAAAATATGGATTTTCAATAAAATAGAGGACTTTCAAGCTTTCTCCGTGAAAAGACCAGAGCTGAATAGAAAATTTGACTTTCAAACGCAAGAATCAAGAGAAGCATAAAAGGTAAACAAAAAAAAGAAATCACAAGGGATTTACTAAAGTTGAATTGTTTTGTTTACATTCCTGCAAGGAAAGATGAATTGTATGATTCATGACACCTCAGTATTAAAGTAGTTGAAAGGAATATGGATATATATATATATATATATATATATATATATATATATATATATATATATATATACATATATATATTTATATATACATATATTTATATATATATATACACACACACATATATGTGTGTGTATGTGTGTGTGTGCGTGTGCATGTGTGTGTGAGTGTGCATGTATGTATATGTGTAGGTATATATATATGCATATATATGCATATATATATATGCATATATATATATATATATATACATATATATAGACAGAGGGCACAGGGTGAGTTGAATATGAAGGCATGATATCTAAAAAAATAAAATCAAATTAAGGTATGAGAGAAGAATATATTGAGAGAGGGAGAAAGGGAGACATAGAATGGGGTAAATTATCTCACATAAAAGTGGCAAGAAAAAGTGGTTCTGTAGGAAGGGAAGACGGGGCAGGTGAGGAGGAATGAGTAAATATTGCTCTCATCGGATTTGACCTGAGGAGGGAATACCATACACACTCAATTGTGTATCTTACCCCACAGGAAAGAATGAGGAAGAAGATAAAAAAGGGGGGGATGATAGAAGGGAGGGCAGATAGGGGAGGAGGTAATCAAAAACAAACACTTTCAAAAAGGGACAGGGTCAAGGGAAAAAATTCAATAAAGCGGGATAGGATAGGAAGGAGCAAAGCATAGTTAGTCTTTCACAACATGAGTATTGGGGATGGATTTTACATAATGATACACATGTGGCCTATGTTGAATTGCTTGCCTTCTTAGGGAGTGTGAGGCGGGGAGGGAAGAGGGGAGAGAATTTGGAACTCAAAGTTTTAAAAACAGATGTTTAAAAACAACAAAAAAAAGTTTTTGCATGCAACTAGGAAATAAGATACACAGGAAATGGGGTGTAGAAATTTATCTTGCCCTACAAGAGAAGAAGGGAAAAGGGGATGGGAGGGGAGTGGGGTGACAGAAGGGAGGGCTGACTGGGGAATGGGGCAACCAGAATATAGGCCATCTTGGAGTGGGTGGGAGGGTAGAAATGGGGAGAAACTTCATAATTCAAACTCTTGTGAAAATAAATGCTGAAAACTTAATATATTAAATAAATTAAATAAAAAAAACTTAGAAAAAACTGGTAAGACCTGTATGAACTGATGCAGAGTAAAATGAGCAGAACCGGGAGATCATTGCACACAGTAAAAGCAATACTGTAATGATCCACTGTAAAAGACTTGGCTGCTCTGATCAATACAATGCTCTAAGACAATTGTGGTAAGACTCATGGTGAAAAATGCTATCCATCTCCAGAGAAATAACTGATGAACAAACTGAAGTATATTTTTTCACTCTATTTTTCTTGCCTTTATTTTTTAAAAAAAACTGATATCGTTTGCCTTCTCACTGGATGGAGAAGGGACTGCATGGAGGGAGAAAATTTGGAACTCAGAATTTTTAAAAAATAAATGTTAAAAATTTATGGAAAAGTAAAGATTTCATGACCCAACAAGAGATAGAGTGTATTACAAAATGCAAAATGGATAATTTTGATTATGTGAAATTGAAATGTTTTTTGTACAAAAAAAGCCAATGCAACAAGAATTAGGAGGGAAGCAGAAAATTGGGAGAAAATCTTTGGAACTAGTATCTCTGACAAAAGCCTCATTTCTAAAATATACAGGGAACTGAGCCAAATTTATAGGAATATAAATCATTCCCCAATTGAGAAATGGTCGAAGGATATGAACAGGCAGTTTTCAGAGGAAGAAATTAAAGCTATCTATAGGCATATGAAAAAATGCTCTGGATCACTACTGATTACAGAGATATGCAAATCAAAACAACTCTTAGATACCACATCTATCCTGTCAGATTGGCTAAAATAACAAAACAGGAAAATGATAAATGCTGGAAAGGATGTGGGGAAACTGGAACATTGTTGCATTGCTGGTGGAGTTGTGAGCTGATCCAGCCATTTTGGAGAGCAGTTTGGAACTATGCCCAAAGGGCTATAGATATGTTCATACCCTTTGACCCAGCAATATCACTTCTAGGGTTGTATCCCAAAGACATCACACAAGTGGGAAAAGGACCCATATGTACAAGGATATTTATAGCAGCTCTTTTTGTGGTAGCCAAGAATTGGAAATCAAAGGGATGCCCATCAATTGGGGAATGGCTGAACAAGTTGTGGTATATGAAGGTGATGGAATACTATTGTGCCATAAGAAACGGGAATGATGCAGACTTCGTAACAACCTGGAAAAACCTACACGACATAATGCTGAGTGAGCGGAGCAGAGCCAGGAGAACGTTGTGCACAGCCACAGATATATGGATTCCGTGAAGACCATCCCTGACATACTGCGCTCTTCTCAGCAACCTAAAGTGCAAGGACAACTTCAGGGGACTCACGAAGGAGAATGCTATCCTCATCCAGAGAAAGAACTGTGAAGTTTGAATACAGATCGAGGTGCACTACATGCTCGCCTTTTTTGCTTCTCTTTTGTTTTTGTTTTTGGGTTGGTTATTTTTTTTTTTGGTTCTGTTTCTTCTTTCTCATGATTCATTCCATTGATCATAATTCTTCTCCCCAACTTGACTAGTGCATAAATTAATTCAATGCGAAGTTATACATGATAGTTATATGAGATTCCATGCCGTCTTGGGGAGGGAGGGGGGAGGGAGGGGAGAAAATCTGGAACTCAAACTATGTAGAACCGTGTGGTAAACTAAAAATAAATTAATTAATTAATAAAAAAAATAAAAAAAGTAATTAAAAGTTTTTAAGGAGAAAATAAAAATTTTAAACTGTTCTGTTTTCTCCTTTCCAAAGCATTGAGGAGGTGGATATACAGCACAATTTACTTAACACACACACACACACACACACACACACACACATACACACACACACGCACACACATATACCCCAGTGCTTAGTACAGTACTTACTATGTGCCAGGCACTGTACTAAGCACTGGGGCTACAAATGAGTAAGCAAGATGGTTTCTTTCCTTTAGTTTCTAATAAGAGAAATAAATACATAAAGGGGTGCTAGAAAAGTGAATGAGGCAGCAAGGTGGCGCAGTTGATAGAGTGCTGAGCCTGAAGTTAGGAAGACTCATCTTCATGAGTTCAAATCTGGCTTCAGATACCTGCCAGCTGTGTGACCCTAGGCAACTTCTGTTTGCCTTAGTTTCCTCACCTGTAAAATGATTTGGGAAAGGAAATGGCATACCACTCTAGTATCTTTGCCAATAAAACCCCAAATGGGTCACAGAGAGTTAGATATTACTGAAATGACTGAACAACAAAAAGAAAAGTAAGTTGGTATGCAAAGATGAGAATTTTTTGCAGATGATTGGGAATTGACAGGGAGCCCTGCCTCCAGGCAAGTTAAGTCCTATCTCAACTATCAGACCCTGGTACTTAGGTGGAAAGTTCAAGGTTGTAATGGGGCCAGGATGACTATTGTGGTCAGAGTGTAGGTGGCACAATATGAGAAAATGTCCATATAAGGCCCTAGTAGCAATGTATTGGGTCAGTCAATTAATCAATAAATGTTTCCATCGTTCATCAATATAAGGTGATGGGACAGAATTTGGAAGATTCAAAGTATTTCTGAAAGACTTCTTCAACTAGAAGAGGAACAAGAGAGAAGAAACACTATTTTGAATATAATTCCTACAAAAGGCTGAAGGTTAAATCTAACTATTGAACAGATAATGCTTTTTTTAATGTTTCTTGATTGCTCATTTTCTCTCATGATGTGGCATTTTGGCTGCCCACATTGGTAGAATTCCAGAGAAGGCCATCGTTAGAGAAAGAGGTCAGTCTTAGTTGAGCTCTTTGTTAGTCAAGTAATTGCCACAGTCTGCTTTCACCCTGGTTCTTGAAACTGGATGTGGCATTTAATTGCAGATGAACAGCAAAGCTTTTCTATGTAAATCAGTTGTCATTAGCCAGTCACTAAGACTTTTGCTCCACTTTGGATTCATTGGGTTTTTTTTTGGTTGTTGTTGTTGTTTTAAAGAGACAGAAATGATAAGATATTTTTTCCTCAAAGGTATGACTGTGTAAAGATATAGCTATAGATATGTAGATGTATACAGATATATACTGTGTATGTATATATACATGCAGAGAATAAAAGGCATCACGAAGGGAAAAAAATGGAACAAAAGATCCCAAAATCACATGTATGCAGACAGCCCTGATCAGTCTTGGACACAGAAAATAGATAATAAAGTACTTCCATACTCTCAGTAGCAAGAGGAGGATGTCAGATGGGACTGAATTGGCTGCTTGTGCTTACTTTTCTTTTTTGGTATGTTGGAAATCGAGGGTTTAACTGTGCATGTTGTGGAGTGTATATTATGAAAGGAACAGGATATATAAAAAAACACACATCAATAAAACAATAAAATTCACCCCTTCTCACTGTTTTGTCTCATCATTTCTAATACTGCAACTGCTGTGGTACAGGTGAGGAAGGCAACATTTTAGGCTATCTGAGGTAGTAAAATAACAATAAAGTGAAATAGCTGCAATTTCACAGAATCAAATAATTAGGAGATGTAGTATCAGAATTTCACTTATATCTTAAGGTCAAGTCTACAGGAATAAAACTATACCCAGGCCTATTGGAAAGGCCACTCTATCCCCTATTCCTTCTACTAGCCCAGCTACTACTCCAGTAGAGCTTTCCCTTATCTTTGTGAAGTGAGAGCATTAGCCCATGAATGTTTCAGGCTCCTGACCTTGTGCAATTCTTGAATGGATCGATACCATCTTTTAAATGTCACATTTGATCCTAGCCAGCAAAGAAGCATTCAGTAATCCCACAGGACATGTTAAGTACAGATAATTTCCCATTGCAAATGGCCAGTAGTATGGAGTTTGTGTTCAATCAGAAACTGTGAGGAGCTCACTACAATATCAGGAGGGACTAACTAGCTCTTTGCACCAGGCCATGGGGTGCACTGAGTTTTTAAGTGGGTATTACCTAACCTGACATCCCTTTATGTTCAATCACATGAATTAATGAAGTGTCTTTAAAGTCAACCTCCTTTACTCCTGTGCCAGTAGGAAATGTGCTAACAAAATGAAGACATTGGGAAAAACTGTCAATAACACTTGACTGAAAGGTCAGATTACATGTTCCCTATCCATTTTTATTCTCAAGTATTTTCATGCCCCAAACATTTAAACATCAGCTTCTTATACAAGCCAGTAGAAGCCAGGGTGGAATCACAACAATTCCATTAAGCTGTAAGAAAATTTTTTAAATCAATGGGTCTCTCTCCACTTTCCTGTTTCCATCCTGGGGCTTCTCTAGTGGCTGAGTACTTGTGATGGATTTCAAGATCAAATTAAATTAATAGTATCCTGGTTTTGGGAAAGGAAAATAACATCTTGTGTGCTTCTCAATGCAGCTTCTAGTTTAGAACACTCAGAAATTCTACATGATTTTCCCCCCAAAGTCCTTTTTCTTCCCATATGAAGCATGACATAGAGGGTATCCTCCTAATGTTTTTTGTCCTGTTATATGGAAGTATATTATATCATGACATATGCCAGTTAGTCAGCCAGCAAATATTTATTAAACACTATGTGCCAAACAGTATAATAAGTACTTGGAATAAAAAGAAATACTCCAAATAAAACAAAACAGACAAAACAACTCCAGCCCTCAAGAATCCTATACACTGACAGCAATGAGGAATTTAATATTGCTTGATACATAATGGTGAGTTTGTTTGTGAGGACAAACTCTCAGGAACACTCAACCCGGCCTACAAAAGAAAATAACACCATCTTGCTCTTTCCATTTTGAAAAGTGCACTGCCTCAAGGTAGATTTTGACAAAGGCAAAAAATACCCACTGTTCAAAGACGTTAGGCATGGTGGAAAGAGAACTAACTTGGGAAGAAGAGAGTGTGGGTTCAAATACTGCCTCTCTGGATTCAAATCCACTTCCTATCTGTATTACCGTGGGTAAATTGCTTAACCACTCTGAGTCTCTGTTTTCTTAACTGTAAGATGATGTGGACAATGTAGATGCCCAGTGAGGTCTCATCAATCTCTAGATCTATAATTCCTATGATCTTATTATGCAATGATGCTTTGTGATCTATCTCTGTGGGTACAGGAAGAGGCACAAATAAAGAAATGAACTTAAATGAAAGTAGGGAAGATATCAATTGGACATGAGGAAGGCTTTCTTGACCATCAGGGGAGAAGGAAATAAATTATTACAGCAGGTCATGAAAGGAAGTTAATCTTGAAATCTTTAAGAATTTAATAAAGATCCTAAATGTTTTAAATATTTGCACATCTATATGGTGTTTGCTAAGCCTGACTGATTGTACATAGTATTTTATGGTTTCATTATGATCCATGGAAAACCTCAATAGGATCATCTTAAAATGAAAAGAGTATTGTGATAAGAGGGGATAATGCTTTCTATTCCTATCTTCAAACTTTCTGAGCTGTGAGAAGTTGGGCAAACAAAAATTTCTCTGAGTTTCCTCACCTATAATACAAGGTCCTCCTAAAGTCTGGACACATAGGCAAAAATGCATATTTCCAAGAAATGAAATGAATGAAGTTTTTGACATTTTATTTAATAGAAATATTAACAAGTAACATCTTCAATATGATTTCTAACATTTGCAATGCAAAGGTTAATGTGCTTCGCAAGGTTCACATGAATTCAACGCAATAACTCCATATTGCCATCAATTTTAGCACATTCACTCTTTATACGTTCAATCAAGGGTGTTGAATCTGTGATTTTCATTGAATACAACTTCTCCTCTAGCATACCCCAGAAAAAGAAGCCAAGGGGGCCAAGGTCTATTAATATTCCAAATATTTCAAAATATGCATTTTTCCCTATGTGTCCAGACTTTAGGGACACCCTGTATGAAGATGAAAATGCCTTAACTACCTAAGGTAGGAAACTAGACCATATGATCTCTTAGTGTACCTTATTTATTACTAATAACGCTAGATTTTTGCTTCTCTTATGGATCTAAAAATTAATAAAAAACAAATTTACTTGAATATAAACAGAGCAGATGAGTCTAAGACTAGAGAGGAATAAGGCTTTGAATCAGAGAAGGAGATGAAATTAAATGTGATGGAAGTAAGATTCACAACATTACTGAGAGCCCTTGTAAAAATCTCTCAACTCATCAGGTTTCTAAATATGCAAATATGTTAGAGGAAATGACATATAATTTGAGGGAGATCTTTCTATTTGTATAGGTAAGGATGAATGTCAATATTACTCCCACAATGGTGGGTCATATTCAATTGGGAATATGAGTAAAACAGTGATTTTTTTTATACTTTGCAATGTTATGAATAGACAAGAGTTAATTCAGAGATATGTTACTTCTTCATCCTTAAGTTATGTGACTCAATAATATTTAAAAAAACTTAGAAACTACCACTAGGATTCCTAATTATGATACTCTGAGATTCTATGCATAAAAGCTTCGGGGAGTATCATGATTACTGATATTTCCTTTCTCTCACTGAGAAAAGCTTGGGATTCCAAAAGGTAGAAGAAAGGATGGAAAGCGAGTCAGGAATGAGACATAATCTTCAGAAAGTCATGAAAACAGAGGAGAAAACATGAGATATGGAGAATTTCAAGTAGGTCACTTTGGTGGAATTACTATAGACATATTGCTTAGATTAACATATTGAATCATTACCACAATCATAATCATCATACTCCTCATCAAAATCCTCCTCATCATCATCATCACCACCACCAACACTGTGATTACCAATACTAGTATTATCATCATCACCTCCATCATCATCACAATTAATACCACCATTACTATCATCATCATCATCACCATCACCATCATCTATAACAATAACAATATCTGTGTCCATATATTTCCAGCCCTACATTTGTTGTAGACTGGTATAATGCCATATTTATCTTTTTTTCCCATTTTCTAGTACAGTGGACATAGTATATTATTACTAAATGACTAAATGCTTCCTGAACGGAAAACATAAATTTCCAGCGCCTCCAGATTTCCAATCTAATGCCTCCAAAATGAAGGCACAATACTCCCTTATTTTGTTTTCCTTTTTAAAATGGAACACTGAGAACTTAAATAAAATACGAGTCTAATAATGTTTAGGAATTTGACCTATTGCCAGATTCCAAGATTTTACATAGGAGCAACATTTCATTTATTAAATAATAAAATTAGCCCATCAAATTAAAATTATTTTATATACTAGATTGATTTCTGTGTTTTGTATATTTCAATCAACTTGAGAAACATCTGAGATAACATCTTCATGAATACAGGTGCAGTAGTGATTTCAATCCCATATGACCTTGGCTCTGGCGCCAATAAGACATCTTTCCCAAGGCTATCAGATACACCAGACTTCCTTGAATTTTAGGTTCCATTTCAACTGAAATTTCTGAAGAGAAACACATAACATGAAACAGCTTTCTTTTTTCCCTTTCTGATTAGAAGGAAAAAAAAAGTTTACCAGAGATCCAGAACATGTGATAACTTCATAGTTCTGCAAAATTTGCATGAAATAATATTTTTAAAAAGTTCTACTACATTTATATACACCATTCACTCAGATTGATCCATACATAGTGCTTAAAGATAAATTAAGCTCTGGCATGAAATATAATTTATGAAAATTGCAAAATACTTGAATTGATTTTACCGAAAAAGATATTAAATCTTGATGACTAGTAAGCTTCTTGAGAGAAACGAAGTGCTATGTTTAAATAGAATAAAACAGCCACATAAATTTTAAAATGTATTTTTAACAGCAAGTCCTGTTACTTATATGGGTTATTAATTAAGCAAATACCCTGTAATCATAGAGACCTTTTAATCACTTGAATCTTAGTTTATGTTAGATATGCAAAATGTGACAGATGAAGAGATAAATATGGTACAAGTTATGAAGGGAAAGTATGGCATTCTCATATTTTATTACTCCCTTTCTTTCAGCTGATATGTTCTTTATAAACTATTTAATTTAGATATAAAATGCAGCACTGAATCAGCCTTGAGGAGTGAAAGGTCCAGAAGGCATGGAAGAACATTTATTCCCAAGGAATAACATTTAATTATTACTAGTGTAGCTTTGTGTGGGGGCAGAAGCCTGTGGATATATTTTTTTTTAATCTGAGTGGGCTGGTACACATTTGTCTTTATTTTCAAGTCTCCACTAAGCATTAGAAATTCAGATTTTTGTCTAAGGTCAGTCTTTTGACTTTGATAATATTATATTATCTCCAAGGCTTAAACTTTCACTTCATATTTAAAAGTTTTATTAAAACTTCTTAGAAAGAAGCTGTTTAAACAACTTCCAAATAATTTTCTCCATGGTGAAGTATGGTTTGCCTTGCCTAGACTTCCTTTTACTTTATTTTCTAACTCTTTGTCTTAAAAATGCTCTCCAAGTCTGAAAGGAATTAAAGTGAAAATAAATATATCAACCTAAAAGTGAAAACTTGGTTAATAAAGAACCTGAACCTTTTAAAAGCTGAATATTTTCCCACTCCCACCACCACCACTAAAAGTGGCAAAATCATACTTAACAAGCACCGTAAGATACGGAGTCCCAACAAGTTATGGAAGGCCTCTGCAAATTAATATGAGGTTGGTAGGATGCCATCTCTCCTGATCAAAAGAAGGCAATTAGTCTGCCTTCTAACACTATCACCATAGAACCATTGGTTACCTTCTTGCCTTTTATTGTTCCAAACAACAGCTACTTCACCTTCTCACTATTATCTTAAATTCTTGTGACTGTGACAGTCAGTTAGTCAAAAACCATTAATAAATAGCTTACTAAATAAATGGTTTAATAAAGAGCTTACTTTGTGCCACACAATCTGTGAAGCAATGGAGATGTTAAAAGATGGAAAAGACAGTCACTGCTCTTAAGGAGTTCACAAATTAATGGAAAAGACAACAAACAAACAAATATGCACAAACAAGTCATATATATGGAATATATTACTCGTGGAATAGAAAGGAGGCCAGTGTCATTGGAATGAAGAATATGTGGTAGGAAGTAAGTTATAGAAAGACTATACAGTTAGGAGTTGTCTAGGTTATGAAGGGCTTTGAATGATGAACTGTGGATTTTGTATTGATCCTACAGGTAATTGAGAGCCACTGGCTATGTGGGTGGCATGATCATACCTGCATTTTGGGAAAATCACTTGAGTGGCTCAATGGAGAATGTATTGGAGTGGAAAGGGACTTGAAACAGGCAGACCCACCAGCAGGCTATTGAAGTAATCCAGGACTGAAGCTGTGTGGGCCTCAAAAAGAATGATGGCAGTGTCAAAGGAGAGAAGAGAACATATTCAACAGGTGTTGCAAAGGTAAAATTGCCAGGTTTTGGCAACTGGCTGGATATGGGAGTGGGGGGGAGTAAGAGACTCCAGGGGTTAGTGCAGAGCCAAGACAGTGAAGAAAATGCCATGACTAGCCTGAGATCTCCCTAAAACCCCTCTGAACACCTTTAAATAATGCCATAAAACAATTTCTGGAGTGGCAGAACCCACAAAAGGCTTGAGTGAAATAATTTTTCCAGCCAAAGACAACTTAGACGGTCAGTAAGAAAAGTCTGTCACACTGGGGTGAGAGTGAAGCACAGTCAAGCACTATCTGTACCAGCACAGGCCTGGCCCCAGAAAACCAAGAGTAGCCTTGGGAACCACTGAATCAGCAGCTCAGCAGTCGCTTCTGGATCTCTCACATCATAGGTGATAAGAGGATCAAACAACTGATCAGAATGAAATTACAGGGGTCTCTTTGCTGGCAACGAAGGCAGGATTCTGTTGCTTTGCCCATACTCAGATCTTGAGTGGCAGTCCCAGGGTGAGGAGGATCAGTAGCACATGAAAGTATGTTGGCCACAGTGGAGCAGGGACCCTCATGCCCAGTTCCATGGCAGAAAAGAGTGCATGTAGTCACTCACAGGCCAGAGCACAGTCTAGGAGGATAGCAAATGCATGTCTCATTAGCTCATACCACCTTAGAAGAAGTGAAAACTTACAAGTTCCTAGAGAGTGTGTGTGTCCTCCACCCATGAAGCAGAGACCTACTTTAACAAAGATTTAAAAAATCAAGAAATAGACTGGAAAAAGAGCAAACAACAGAAAAAAAAGCTTCTGATCACAGAAAGCTCAAAAGAAGCTCAAAACACACACTCAGAAAAAGACAACAAAGTCAAAGCTCCAACATCCAGAGCCTCTAAGAAAAATATGAATTGGTCTTAGGCTATTGAAAAACTCAAAAAGGATTTTGAAAATCAAGTAAGAGTGGTAGAAGAGAAATTGGGAAGCTAAATGAAAGTAATGTAAGAAAATGATGAAAAAAGAGTCAACAGCTTGGATAAGGAGACACCAAAAAATACTGAAGAAAACAACACCTTCAAAAACAGACTAGGCCAAATGGCAAAAGAGGTACAAAAGGCCAATGAGAGGAATGCCTTTAAATTGGCCAAATGGAAGGGGGATACAAAAACTAACTGAAGAAAATAATTCCTTAAAAATTAGAACTGAGTAAGTGGAAGCTAATAAATTTATAAGAAATCAAGAAACAATAAAACAAAACCAGAAGAATACTAAAACAAAGAAGACAGTATGAAATATCACACTGGAAAAACAAATGACTGGGAAAATATATCCAGGATAGATCATTTAAAAATTATTAGATCATCTGAAAGCCATGATTAAAAAGAACCTTATCAAGGAAAACTGTGCTGCACCGTACAACCAGAGAGTAAAATTGAAATTGAAAGAATCCACTCATCACTTCCTGAAAGATATCCCCTAAATGAAAACTCCCAGGAATATTATAGCCAAATTCCAGAGCTCTCAGATCAAGGAGAGAATACTGCAAGCAGCCAGAAAGAAACCATTAAGGTATCACAGAGTCACAGTCAGGATACCACAAGAGTTAGCAGCTTCTACCTTAAAGGATAGGAGATCTTGGGATATGATATTCTGGAAGGCAAAGGAGCTGCTTAGATTACAACCAAGAAGCACTTATCTAGCAAAACAGTATAATCCCTCTGGGGAAAAATAGATATTCAATGAAATAGAGGACTTGCAAGCATTCTTGATAAAATGCCCACAGTTTTTTTTTTCTTAGTTTACAACATTCAGTTGGGTTACAAATTTTCTCTCCCTCCCTCTCCTAACCCTACTTCCATAACAGCATGTAATCCAATGCTGGTTCTATATTTCCCTTCACATTGAGCTTATTTACATAATAGTCCAGTTGTAAAGAAGAACTATAACCAATGGAATGAATCATGAGAACAGAGAAACAAAACCAAAAAGGAAGAGGAAAAAAGAGAGAGCAAAGAGTTTGCCTCCATCTGCATTCAGACTCCAAAATTCTTTCTCTGGATATGCATAGCTTTTTCCATCATGAGACTTTTGGGGCTGTCTTTGAACTTCGCATTGATGAGTGGAGTCAAGTCTATCAGAGTTAGTCTTTATAGATACCGTGTGTCTGTAGTCGTGTACATTGATCTACTGGTTCTGCTCCCTTCACTCAGCATCAGTTCATACAAGTCATTCCAGGTTATAATCAAGTCTGTCTGCTCCTCATTTCTTATAGCACAATAGTATTCCATCACATTCACATACCACAATTTGTTTAGCCATCCCCCAATTGATGGGCATTCCCTTGATTTCCAGTTCTTTGCCAACACAAAAAGAGCTGCTATAAATATTTTTGTACATACGGCTCCCTTTCCCACTTGTGTAATCTCTTTGGGATATAGCCCTAGAAGTGGTATTGCCGGGTCAAAGGGATACACATTTTTATAGACCTTTGGGCATAGTTCCAAATTGCTCTCCAGAATGGCTGGATCAGTTCACAACTCCACCAACAATGTAGCAACGTTCCAATTTTCCCACATCCTCTCCAGCATTTATCAATTTCCTGTTTTGTCATGTTAGTCAATCTGACAGGAGAGATGCAGTACCTAAGAGTTTTTTTGATTTGCATTTCTCTAATCAATAGTGATCTACAGCATTTTTTCATGACTATAGATATCTTTAATTTCTTCCTCTGAAAACTGCCTGTTCATATTCTTTGACCATTTCTCAATTGGGGAATGACTTGTATTCCGATAAATTTGGTTCAACTCCCTGTATATTTTAGATATGAGGCCTTTATCAGAGACACTGGTTGTAAAGATTTTTTTCACAATTTTCTGCTTTCTTCATAATTTTTGTTGCATTGACTTAGTTTATACAAAAACTTTTCAATTTAACATAGACATAATTATCCATTTTGCATTTTGTAACACTCTTTATTTCTTGTTGGGTCATGAATTTTTCCCTTTCCCCTAAATCTGACAAGTAAACTATTACTTGTTCTCCCAAATTGCTTATAGTATCAGCTTTTATTCCTAAATCATGAACCCATTTTGACTTTTTGTAGAAAATTTGCCTTTCAAATACAAGACTCAAGAGAAGCATAAAAAGGAAATTAAGAGCAGCATGCTCTCAGAGGAACCTGGGGAGACTTGCAGGAGCTGATGCAAAGTGATATGTACTGTCTACAAAAGTAACAGCAATGTTGTGGGATGATCAAGTATGAATGACTTAGCTATTCCCACCAATGCTGTGATCCAAGACAACTCAGAAGGACTTATGATTAAAACTGCTATCCAACCCCAGACAAAGACCTCATGGTATCTGAATACAGGTTGAGGCATGCTTTTTTACTTTCTTTATTTTTCTTGAGGTCTTTGTTTTGTTTTGAATTTTTTGGTCTGTGTTTTCTTCTGCAACATGACTAATATAGAAATATGTTTTGCAGGATTACATGTATATAGACTGTGTTGAATTGCTTGATTTCTCAACAAGGGGCACGGTAAAGGAGGAAGAAAGAGAATTTGGTACTCAAAGTTTTGAAAAAAATGTTAAAAATTGTTTCTAAATGTAAGTGGGGGAAAATAAAATCCTAAACAAAAAGAAAGAAAGAAAGAAAGAAAGAAAGAAAGAAAGAAAGAAAGAAAGAAAGAAAGAAAGAAAGAAAATCACTTTGGCAACATAAAGGATGTAGTGAAATGGAGAGAAACTTTAGGCTAAGACCAATTAGGAGAGGTGATGAGAGCCTGAACTAAGGTTGGTAACTGTATGAATGAAAGAAATGATGTGAAATTGGAGAAATGATGTCATAGGAGAGACAGAAAGACTGGACAATTGATTGCATGGATATGTGGGGTTAAGAAGGGTTTAGAGTCAAGGATAACACTGAGTTTGATAACCTGAAAGAATTAAAGAATAAGGGTGCCTGCAACATTACTATGGAAGTTTAGAAGAATGCAGGTTTTGGGGAAAAGGTAATAAGCTCTCTTTGATCAGATTTGAAATGTCTCAAGGATATCTATTTTGAAATATTCAAAAGACAACTGATGACATGGAACAGCTCAGGTGAAAGATAAGTATGGAGAGTGAAGAAAGGAGAACCAGGAAAACAACATACACAGCAACTATAGTAATGAATGCAAAAAGACCACTAAAATAAATGTTGTGTAAGTATCATGGCCAATGGTAGCTTCAGAGAAGAAAATGAAATACAATTTCCTCCTTTGTTGGAGAGTTAAGGAACCATGAGTGTGAAATGGTGGATATACAGAAAGAAACACTGTCAGATTTTTATTTGTCTGTTTGCTTTGTTTTCTTTTGTTTTGACTTAACTATTTTCCATATCTACAAAGGAGAGTTCATGAAATTGGGTGGGTGTGTGGGCAATGGCTGTAATTTTCAAGTAATCAATCAAACTTATTTTTTTAAAAAAAAATTAAAACAGATACCAAAAAAGTGAGGATGACTTTTAGGACAACACACAAGTCTAGGAGACTGGAAGGATGATGTTTCTATCACAGGAAATTTTGGATAAGGGAAGGAGGATTTAGGTGGAAAGATAATGAGTTTAATTTTGGATATGTTGAGTTTAAGGTATTCAGAAGTCTGAAAGACAGTTGAAGATGAGAGACTGAAGGTAAGCAGAGAGGCTAGGGTGACAGATTTGAGAATCATCAGGATATCAATTTTAATTAAATTCATAGGAGCTGATAAAATAATTCAGTGAAGTAGTTGGTAGGGGGTGCAGGGAAGAACAGGGCCCAGGATATAACCCTGTGGGACACAGACAGTTAGAAGCTATAATATAGATGAAGTTCTAGCAAAGGAAACTGAGGAGCAGTCAGCTATGTACGAGAACTAGGACAGAACGATGTCCCGAAAATCTAGAGAAGAGGGTAGAAAGGAGGAGACTGTGATGAATACTGTCAAAGGCAGCAGAAAGGTCAAGAAGAATGAGGATTGAGAAAAGGACTTTGTATTTAGCATCTAAAGGATCACTGGTAATTTTGGAGAGAATAGTTTTGGTGGAACTATTAGTTGGAATCTGGATACTAAGGAGTTAAAAAGAAAGTGATAGGAAAGTGGAAGACCCTCTTGTAGATGGCCTTTTTGAGTTTAGCCACAAAAGGCATAAGAGATATAGGATCATAGATAATAGGGATGACTGGGGACATAGCATTTCACTGTATATTCTGAGCCAGGTTTTGATCAAGTTAGTCTAGGGATTCAGGTTCAGGATTAAGTTGAAATAAGGCATACAATTGTGGACCATAAAATGTAATATAATATTAAAAAGGGTGCAATTCCTAAATTTCATAAGGAACATAACATAGAAAAAACAATATTCCTCTCCATCAGCTCAATCAATACAATAATCAGCTATACTAGATTAGAAATGAATTACTGTAAGGTAGTGGGAATGCTGCAAAAGAAAGAATACACAGTTACTAATGCCCCAGGGGCTAACTTCTCAGGAAGCAAAGCAGCCAAACCTTTGTCCCCTTAATGGACCAGTTCAACCCACATAAAACAAGATCAACCTACCATATTCCATACTTCAAAAGAAAGGAAACTTATGATACAAGTACATTTGGTAGAAGTAACACATTCATTTAAACTTATTTACATAGAGATGAGAAGGAATAAATATATAGATACTTTCCTGAGGCCAAGTTTAGGTAGGGAAGATTGGTGAAAAAAACTGGAGGTGAAAGAATGCAAGATGAATATTAGCGTTATGAACATACACTTTACCAATTTCACAATATTGTTAAATAATTCCCGCATTTGGGTGAGATTTAGATAATGCACTAAGACACTTGGATGGGGGAATTGAACTGGATCTTTTCATATTTTTTAAATGCTTTAAAGTTTGGTTGGATAAGATAAGAGGCTCAGAATGAGTCAATAGTTCTCTTGATTTGGACTTTGATACTTAGTGGTCATAACTATGATCTTGGGAAGTTGAACATATTGTATATTGATATTCTATGACTGCTTGAAATAAGTTCCCTACCTACAAATAATGAACTGGTTAGCTGCAATCGAAACTGCCCCTCCTCTTGCGTCTCCAGTATCTTTGCTGGAAGGTCATCCACCTGGAGCAAAGTCTGTTTGAGATTTCTTTCAGCCCGTATATAATGCCACTGGTTGTCATTCAGGGGGGATGGAGAAAGAATTGTGAGCTCCATGGGGCCATTCCCAACATCAATGGCAAAAGTGACTTCTGAAGGAGCTGGAACAGAAAATGGGGAACATTAGAAAAGGCTATAGGAGTACATGAATAATCAGTACATGAAAAGGCACATGGATAATCAGTTCATCAAATAAAAAAGACTATCACAGAATCACAGCATCTCATAATATGAAGTGGCTTTAATGTCAACTTTTCCAACCCATTTCTGAACAGATATTCCATCTGCTGTATCATCAATAAGTGATTATTCAGAATCAAATAATAACAAGCATTTTAAGGATTCTCAAAGTGCTAAACAGATGTTATCTCATTTGATATTCAAAACAATCCTCTGAAGGTAGGTGCTTCTATTATTACCATTTAATAGATGAAGAAACTGAGACAGATAGAGGTTCAATGACTTGCCTAAAGTAAATACCCCATGGAGAAGGAGAATCCATTACTTCTGGAAGCAGCCCATTCCACTTTTGGACAGCTTTGTATCAAAAAGATTTTCCTTATATTGTTCTTAAATATGCTTCTTTAGTTCCTACTGACTGCTTTTAGATCTCTTCTCTGGGCTTAAGCACGATGTATCTAATTTGTCTACATGGCAGTCCTTTAAATAATTGAAGAAAACCATGATGCCTCTTTTAAGACTTTCTGTGAAGCTAAATAACAAAATCTCAGAGCTAGAAGGGAATTCACAGGCCATCTAGTTATATTCATCCTGGATGAAAAATCCACTTTATAATATCCCTGACATATGGTTATCCAACCTTTGCTTGAAGAACTCTAATGACATGTAAACCACAACTTCCATTCCACTTTTACATAATTCTAATTGTTAGCATATGTTCCCTTACTTTCTTTTTTTTTGTAAAAATTCACCCATTGCTTCTCACTGTATACTGTGGGATCACACATGGCAAATCTGATCTCTCCCCCGCGTGCCCTAAGGAAAACTTTCCTAGTTATTTCAACCAAACTTTATATGTTTAAAAAGGAAGTCTGTCAGAAGCTTGTTCACTCTAGTCTAAAATTTGGAGCCGATACAATGCTTCAGGTCTGGTATTACTAGAGCAAAATGTAGTGGGGTAGTCACTTTGTCTTCCTATGTTAATGGAGATCTCATTAGCTTTCTGGTGGTCACGTCATACTTAGGAATCATAGTAATTTTCTTATCCCCTGAGAACCACAGCACTTTTCACCTGAACCACTGGCTATTCATTCTTCCCCCATCTTGTATTTGTGGAAGTATTTTGTTTTTGCTAAATCAAGTTTAACATTTTATAATCATTCTCATTAAATTCCATCTTTATAAATTTTGACCAATGCTATAATCCTTCAATAAATATTTCAAAAAATTCTGACCCTATTGTCCAATTTGATACCCATCCCTCTTGGCTTTAGTGAATCTTAAGCTCTAATAAAAATACGATCCATGCCTTTATCCAAAAAACTGGAAAAATGTTAAACAGCACAAGCATAAGCACAGAAACTTGGAAAAATCTGTTGGATATATCTTTCAAAGTTATCATTGGATAATTAATGATTATTCTTTGGGTCCAGTAATTCAGTCCTTTTTAAAAGTGATGATATTATGTTATAAATTGTATTTCTACATAATTTCTATAAAAGGGGCATGAAAGCTTTAATCAAATCTAGGTAAGATATGTGTATAATTTAATAATCTGATCATAAGGAAAACAAAGTTATTTTGGCTCTTCTTGTTGAAGCTGCACTGGTTTTCATGATCATCACTTTCTCCTCTAGATGCTCACTAACCATCTATTTTGTAATGTGTTGCAGAATTTTACCAGGAATCGAAGCCAAGCTCATTTTTCCATAGTTTATAAATAAATATTGATTGTCCTCTTCCCTTTCAGGGTCAGGGTGGTATAGCAAATAAACACACTGGATTCAGAATGAGAAGACCTGTGCTAAAATCCACCCCTGCTACTTATTACTTGTGTAGCCATAGGCAAGGTAATTAACTTCTTGAGGACTCTGTTTCCTCATCTGCAAAATGAGGGGATTGGACTAGATGGCTTTCTTATGTCACTTATGAGTCTAAATTTTTAACCTCATAAATGTAAGTTTACTTTTCTTCAGTCTTACAACCCCTATCCTATTATTTTCAATCTTTAAAAAATAAATTACTAATAGTGGATCGGCAATCTCATCTGCTAATTTTTTCTGTGCTTTTGGATGCTAGAACATCAACTGGGCCAGAGACTCTTGTTATGACCGCCTATTTCTTGGCTTTCAACTCCTTTTTAAAAATATGAGCCTTTTCGTTTTAAGCAAATTTATTATTATTATTATTCATTATTGGCAGAAAAAACAAAGCAAGCTCAAGTATATTGAGGTTAACATTTTATTGAACTGGTTCCTAAGCACAAATCAGAAGAGAAAAGCAAAAAAGAAAAAAGGGTATTGGATAATAAAGAATCTCCTCTAGGGTTCTCCAGCATTTTCAGCCCCCTAAAACTGACAGAAGCTTAGAGCTTGGAAGAGACCTTGGTGATCAACAGGTTCAATACCTTCATTGAAGAAATGAAGGCACTGAGATTTGGAAGGGGTAAAGGACTTGTCCAATGACACATTCAAAGTGGGCCTTTTGATTTTCAAGTTGACTGCTTTTTCTATAATACCTGAAATATTAATAATTTCTACAGCAAGAGAGGTATTATGGAATCAAGTGGGAAGAGAGAAAGTGGGTTGTAAGCTATGTTGTGCAAGCTAGATTATTGGGTGGTGCATGCCTGTTGTCTTTGCTGGAGAGATTAAGGATGGTGGATAACTTGCACTCAGGAGTTCAGAAACGTGCAGTTCTAGAACAAATTATGTCCCTAGTAAGTCCAACACCTTTATGGTGAGGCCCCAAGGGTGGGAGGAGGGGCAGACACCGAATTGCCTAAAAAGAGGTAAAATGGATAGCATCAGAAACTGAGCTGGCAGAAGGCTCCAATCTGATCTGTAGTTAGAACAGGGAGTGAGTGGCCCTTCTATTTTAAGATAGGGAGATGAGCCTTGGAGAGAGAGAGAGAGAGAGAGAGAGAGAGAGAGAATGAATGATGAGTGAAGATGAAGTAATTTCATTTTAGAGAAAAGTAGAAAAGGGAAGAGATGAAGAGATGGTGTTTCTTTGATCATACACTTGGAGTCTATACAACCCACTCTCTTATGCACCCTCCTTTTCCATAAATATTCTTTTCCTCTTTCCTGGGTCCTCCTTCCTTGCCTCTAGCTAGAAACGATTATACAACACTGTATTCAAAGATGAATTTATAGCATTGTTGATAGTATTAATTCCTGTGTCTAAATCAGGAACAAAGCTAAAACTTTTTTTTTTCAATGTCTTCTCTCCTTCCCCTAAACCTTAGACTGAAAAGTACTCAGTTCACTGCTTTTCAAAGGTATCAAGTCTTAATTTGGAAACAAAAAAAAAACACTTGGGTAACATAATTTTCTGCCAAATGTGAACTACATCACTATTTTTATTTATGGTCTTATTGACCCAGGTAAATCATCATGTACTCACAGACCCAAGCATGAAAGAAATTAAGCCTGGATAAATTAAAATGCGTGATTTGCAACTGTGGATCTTCAAGAAAACTGAAAGTACTCTTCAGGATGCTGGTACCTGTGCTGAACTTCTAGTTTTCAATCAGGCAATTAGTAATGAATGATCATAAGACTAACCCTTCTTCTCAAGATCAAGTGGTAAAAAAATTGTGGATGACTGGTCAGTAATTTGCAAAACACATCTGTATAAACATAGGCTTGGTAGTATTAAGTTTCCTTTGCTTCCCTCCCCCTTTTATATCAAACCCTATGCATTTATTTTACTTTTTATTATCATGAAGATATTCATCAGGAATCCATTATCTCTGAAACTAGTACATAAGATATTCAAGCATAAAAACCTGATCTTATATTAAATCAACTTAACGATTAGCCTATGCTTGGCACTGAGGCCAATGCTTGCCCCGCCCCTCCCCCCTGCCCCTCCAATGTGTAAGACAACCTTGCACTCAGGAAACATATAGCCTTTGGAGGAAGTTAAGGTTAATAGGTATGAAACAGATATCATGAAAATAATTTTTAATTGTTTCAACTATATCCCCCCTGTAACCAGAATGGCCTTTGTTTTCTTTGAGTGACTCAGTTTATCTCATTGAGCCTTGCTGAGTGCTGGGCCCCAGGTGACTCAGTTTATCTCACTGAGCCTTGCTGGGTGCTGGGCCCCAGGCCCAGAGCCCTATGAAGCTTTGGTGGGGTAAGGCTAACTCCAGGGAGGGCCTAGTTTACATGTCTGGGATAACAGAGGCTTTTTTCCCCTGAACTAAATGAATGTTCTGAAGTTCAGGGTGCTGGCTTTTTCCCCTGAACCAACTGAATGCTGTCTGTATGTTGGATTGAAGTAAGCTTGTCAGTCCCTTCACCTTGCTTACCTTGGTTAAGCAGATTGAAAAAACCTGTGCTTTCCCGGTCAACCCCTTCACCTTGCTTAAGCAGATTGAAAGAACCTGTGCTTTCCCCGGTGTACCTTACACCCCCACAGAAGCTGCTAGTCAGATGGTTAAAAACAGCTTCCGTTGGAGCCAGAGACAACTTCAGCTACAGCCGAAGCTGAAGCAGGAGCTGCCGGTAGCAGAGCTGACCTACGTGTGGATTGAGGACTGCTTGCTGAACAAGGATTTGAGGCCAGTGGGTAATCTTTTTACCATAGAGGGGAAGCATGTATATGATTTTGCTTTATACCATCATGCTTCTCTGTGGCCTCCTGGTTACTCTTGTGAGGCGGACTTATTGGGCCTGGAAGCTTTTGATCAAAATATCAAACTGGGGATGCTGGTTTGTGGGTTGGTTACTGTGGAGCCTAAATATATGCTTTGATTCTTCTGCCTCCTACTTTGAGAATTCCTTATATCCAGAGGTTCCAAACCTTTCAGACATATATAAGATTCTTTTTGAAATTATAAATTCTGCCCTCATAATACACCCCCCCATTTATACCACCTGGAATAGAATACTCTCTAGATAGATAGATACAGTAGATAGATATATGATAGTTAACAAATATGTATTGACTGAATAATATGATATCACCATTCAACCTATATCCAGTTCTATGTCTTGGGTGAGTCATTTAACTAAAATCCTATATACCTCTGTGTCTTGTGATTTATTGACCAGAGTTTATTCATCTATAACATAAGTGGGTTAGGCTAAGGTCTCTTCAAGGTCTAATATTCTCTGAGTATGAGGAGTTTGTTTTCCATTTATCTAGGAGATGATCAAAAAGTTATAGCTATAGATCTTAAAGAGGCACTGTGGTAAAAATGAGGAGAGCTACTTACTTGTATGATGCTGGAAATTTGGATTCTAATATAAGATATACCACTAATTCATTAGGTGATGTTGAAAACTCATATAACCCAATAGTCCTTGGGTTTCATAAACTGGAAAATGAAAGTATTAGAATCGATATTCGCTAAGGAATCCTTCTTCTTCTAAAACTTTATTCTATGACGATATTAAGAAAATGTACATCTAGGCTGACCTCAAATTCAGCAGTCTTGCCCAGGATCACTGTCTCTGACATCTAGAAGCTTAAGTACAGTGGTCTACCAATAATACAGACAGAACATGGTCAGGGACTGTTCCTTTTTTGTCTTTCTATCCCAAGTGCTTATAACAGTATCTGTCATTTAAGAAATGCTTGTTGAGTGAGTGATTGTATATATCCACGGGCTGATAGAGGGTATGCTGGATGTGTTCCTTTTCTCCCTTTCAACTTATACTCTCTATACATACATCATTATATCCCACGAAATATTTAGATAGTCACTATGTATGCTGAAAAGCAACTTAGAAAGGGGAAACAGTTCATAGTTAAGTCTATGAACTCTATAGCTCAAGGACATGCGACAGCATAATTACAGCTCAATCAAAAAAAAAAGTCCTGAGTTCTTTGTACTTAGCAAATTGATAATATTTTGCTATATTCACAACTGTAGTAATAAGCAAGTTGCCAAAATAGATACGACTTTTTTGACAAATAATTAGATTCTCTTTGCTACTGCAAAAAAAAAGACATCCATTAAGGCTTGAGGACATATTGAAATGTCTCCTTTTTTCATAAAATACTCAATAATCCCCAAGGCTGCTAAATTCAAATGTGCTAGTTGGAAGTGACCCAGAAGTCAATGGATTGAAAAATACATAGAAACCTGTTGTTTCCTGTCCAACAAATTTGATGTACCAAGTTTAGAAGCTGTTGCTCAGACTGTTAAGGGAGGAACACTCCAGATAGGGGAAAAATTCTATTCTGAGTCTTTGCATCTGTTAAAAGGCCATTTCCTTCCCAAGCAGCTGATCTGTTGAGGGTCCTTGCTATAAACCCTTTAGGCAGAAAATTGCATCTGGCTGCAAGATACAATGTGATGATATGCTAAACAGGAACTCAAGATTTGGGGGAAGGGGAGTAGAAAGCAGAGGGATCTTGAAACTTCCCAATATTTAAATCCATACTTGTTTAAAAGTATTTGTTCTATAGTATACTAATATGTTTCCACTAAACAATTATCTCAGTGGATTTCAATGTTCTGCCACATTTAATGTTGAGCTGCATTTTTTAAACCATACTAAGGATGAAGTACAGTATCACAAAGTACAAACAAATTGGACTTAGATGTGCAATTAACACTAAATCATACCTCATTACCTTGTGGTAATGCACCATGACATTTACCACTGTGTTAATGAATCAAAAGGCTGTGGGGCATGATTTTATTAAATTTTATGTTAAGGTTATTATAACCATACTATGAAATGTTTGGTACTCAATTCCACATTTTCAGTGCCCAGCAGAGTTGAGAATGAAGGATCCTATTTCACATCCAAAACCACAATTGCTTCCTTCCATTAACACCTGAAATCATGGGAGTAAAAGGAGGTTAAAGCTACCAATTAATGAGATCTCTTTCCTTTTGTGCACTGTGTTGGAATTGCAATAGAACCACTTAGTATCCCTGTGTTTAGCAAGAGCCCTATGGAATCATCAGAAGTAGTCTCCTTAGGCAAGACCTTCTATTTGCTCTTTGGGGGGGGGGGACGGGCGGAGAGGAAGGATGGGGAGTGGGGCTCTCAAATTTCAAAGTGTATTTTGCTTAAATACTATTTACATTGTCAAGGGTATTTATGCAATTAGGTCATTGGTGCAATCCAGTCAATTAATTCAATCTGACTGTGCAAGGGCATCGAGCTGGGTGCTAGAAATAGAAGGAATATCTATTTACAACCAAGAGGGTATAAAGGTGAGGTAGCAAAACCTCCCTGCAAACAAGGTTGCAACTAAACAGTCAAGGGCTAATGGGGTGATGACCATGAGCTGCAAACCTGACCCTGCAGTAACATATCCATGATGTTGGAAAAGAGATCAGGCAGTCTCCTTTTGATACAAGTTTCAGACTACAAGACCAAAATGGAAACAATTAAAATCAGAAGAGAAACTCAAGCTTTATAAAGAAATTCAAAAGATTCGTGATTTCTCCAATGGTGGATAGTTTCTACAGTGATTTTTAATGGTAACTTCGAAGTAATTTTGGCTTAAAAATTCTCTTTGAGCCTGTCATTGAGCCTGGTCCTCAGATAAGAGACCGAAAATAAGTTGTCATGAATATACTCAATTTTCTTTTCTCCCGTAGCAGGACCTGCCATTGTTGAAGGCTGCTATTCTTCTGTGTCAGTCTCCAAGAATACAGTTACTTGCAGTCTTCATTAAGGCATATGAGTAGGGGTAAGAATATCATGGAGTACTGCTTTATAACATCACTTTGAAAAGGTGGGCAAAACCTATGAAAGTGAATGTTTGCTACTCTCGGTTGGAACACTTTCTCAAAGGATCTCATGGAATGAAATAATCTAGTGGGATGTTGTTAGGTAGGAGGTGGTGATGTTTACCATGGAATCATAGAATTTTAGAGCTGGAAGAGATCTTAAAAGCAGTATAGTTCAATCCCCTTTTTCTACAGATGAAGAAACTGAAAGCCAGAGTTAAGCTGTCTGACTAAAGTTCATAGAGGTAGTAGTTAGTCAAGTCTGCATGTCTTCATTCAGATGTGTCATATATGTCAAATTCCTAAAACAGTCACTTACAGCTTATTTCCAGTCGAATGAAGTCTTTAATGCCCAAATTTTCCAAGAAGATGCCAGACAAAGCCGTGGTTTTGAAAAAGAATGAAATATCAGCACTGAACTCTGCATGAAAGGTAGGGAAGTGAAGGCAAGAGGCTTCTGTATTAAAAGAGGCTGCATTCCAAAAGTGCCCTGGGGGGGAAAAACAAACATCCTTCATTGGTATGGATAGTAGTGGTTGCATGGAATGAATAAGAATATCCTTTACCAGGGTTCCTTATTATGGAAGGGGGTGTGAGGGTTTAGGCAAGTAAAGCAAGTAATGGTAGAAAGCTGTGGATGGCCCAGGATGGAAAGAGAGTGTGAACATATGAAAGTGGTGAAGCATCTCAAACTTACATAACATGAACCAAAAGTGTCTTTTGGTTTATTACTCACGGTCGCCATAGCAACGTAATGGGCCAATTCTCCAGGCGGCTTCTGAGTTTGATCTGTTGGTATCAGTGATAACTATCTGGGTGACAGGCAAGTGGTCTTTGAAGGAAAGAAGGCCAGTATCATTTGTCCTAAAAAAAACATAAATACAGAATAGATCTTTTACTTTTAACCATTTTCAAGGTTGACACTAGAAACTTTTCAGCATCCTGCTTTTCCAATATGGTCTCTGAAGCTGAAGGTAAGTGGGCAGTAAGGAAAAAGGGTAAAATAGGAAAGAAGGACAACGCTTCGCCACTTCATTAGCAGTCTAAGAATCTGAGAAAACCTGAAAACTGAAATCTTAAAATCTACAACCAGTTTCCAAATACAAGCAGATTTTTATTTTTGCTAATAGTTTTCTGAAAGACAAAGAGGTTTCAAAGATTACAGTTAACTACCCAAAAGACTTAAGAACACCTACACACATACAGCTATCAATTTAAATAGTTGGCACTAATGCTGGATTAAAGATCACTTCCCTTGTCCTGTAAAGAGATCCGCTACCTCAGTAACTATCTCACTGCCAACAGTACAAATCCTACTTTCCATAACTCCAAAGGTTCACTTCAGACAACTGGTGACAGGTTTTAATCAGCCTTAGACCCTGATCATTGCTTTTATCTCTTGACTGAAATAGATCTTAATATAGCATTCCTTTTCTATCTTCAATCTTTTTTCTTGGAAAAAAAAGTCCTGGAAAACATGGTTATGTTCTTTTATTTTTTAAAAAATGCTTATTACACATTGATTCATATAGTTCCCTCACCCATTAGCCTTTGTCAGATAAAATGGGAACTCACAGCTTTAGAAACTTGTCCTAGCTCACTTCCTTGGGCAAATAATTTAAAATCCTTTGGGCCTTTGTTTCCTTATCTGTAAATGTGTGATTTCAACTAGATGTCCTACCAGTAATAAACCTATGACTCTATGATCTGTTTTCTCTATGCCCATTTTAAATTTTGATTGGGGTTTCCTCTAAGAATATTAAATATTTCTAATAAAGGGAAATTAGGAGAGATTAAGTATATGGTTATTTAGGTTGTGAATGGGTTTAGGGAGGTGTATATGTAAGCATTTCTGTCTTGAGCAATGTGTACTACAATCACAATTATACTTGAAAAATTGAGGAGGGGAAAAAAGTTTACTTTCTCTATACATGCAGAAATCAAGCAGTATATCTGAAAACACCCAGCAAAACTAAGATTAAAAGTCAGTTCCAATCTACTGAATCATACTGCTTCCCTGAAAGAGTTCAGTAATTGAAGTGGGGGCAATAGATACTAAAGCATTTCCAATATTTCACAAAATTGCATAATTTTATTATTAGATAGAATATCAGAGGAAATCTACTCCAATTTTCTCAGTGTATAGATAAGGAAATTGAGTGGGAAGAAGTTTAAATGATTCATGTGGCTTATAAGAGCCACATTGGATGGGGAATGTCAAGAGCATTGAAGTAATTCCAGGCTCTGGTAGCAACCTGCTTGTTGACTGTGGCCCTCTTCACATGTACAAGGGCAGAGGTGGCCCAGATTAGCTGTAAGGCTCCTTCCAGTTGCAGTTTGATTAGTCTCTGATTTGCTCAAGCTCACATAGTTTCCTGATTGCCAATCAAGAGTCCTTGGAAATATTCTATAATGTTACATATCCCTTTCCCTTTCCCAAAAGGAAAATCCAAGTTCCTGCTGACTGAAGTTAAAAAAAAATCATTTGGTCATTGGTTAGTAGTAGAATTGGCAAGAATATTGAAGTTCTTCTAGAAGCGTAGTTGGTCATAATGTGTCAAGTTTCAGTGAAACCCATTTGCCTAGGTATGCTAGAGTTAGCAATTAAGCAAAATGCAACAAAACAAAACAAAGGCTGAATAAGCCACAGAAGGTGAAGTGGAGGTACTGAGGGTCTTTAGATCTCTCTCCTTAATCTGACAATTCAGTCTACCTGGCAACTGCAACCTGGCATCATCACTACACAATCTTTTGCCTTGTTTCTCCTTTGATCTTGCCATCTCCATTTTTATTTGTAACCTAAGTATCCTGAATCTTATTCCTAATCAATGTTATGCTTCCTCTTTCCATTTTGACATTATTCTTTATGCTTCAGGTCCCAACTAAGTAATATATATGGCTTGACTTTAAAGTTCTCAACCATTGATTTCCATTAATCAAGGTAGAGCCATTCAGAAGCAATGGTCAAAATCATTTTTATATCTCCTAAATATAACCTAATTTATTGAAATATCCACTGGTGTTGAACAATTTGAAAATGTCTCTGTAGAAAATAACCCCTTTACCTTATTACACACATGGTGAGAATCAGGCAGAGAAAGGGAAGAGCACTAGCCAATGAATAACACTGGCTTCAATGAAATGATGTGTTCTGATTGCCTTGATTTCCCCAAGGACTTCAGTTTCATATGTCTTCAGTATAACTCTTCCATTACTTTTATCTCCCCTGTAAATATATGTTCTCTCTAATAAAAAAATAATTGTCTCCTACAACATCTCCAGGTGTTACTGATATTAGCAATGATTCCCCTCTCTGGCTCAACAAAGACTGACTTATAAAAAACTTTTAACCAGATTAATTTTTATCTCTAAACTGGTGGGAATTAACCTCAGATCCTCAGCGTAATGAAATGGAGCCCTATGCTCATAATCACATGTTACAGACCTTAAAGATAATATCATCTTAAACCCTTAATAATTATATTTAAATTCTTCAAGAAATTGATTATGCACAATGAATCAGTGTTTGAGGGATCCATTGAGTTCTAAAAATGTGAAGTGGTTTGACCACTGTTACACAGATGACATACAGCATTACATTGGGAGAGAAGGAATTTAAACCTAGCTATTCTGACTCTAAATGAAGCACTCCTTCTGCTTTACCATATTGACTCATCTCACTTCCATTTAAATGCCTTCCTGAATGGGCATAATCAGAGATATTGCTTTCAGCTTATCACAGGACTTGAGGCCAAGTCAAGTGAGTTTGGCAAAGGCTGGTACACATATTGAGGGTAGATTGCTCTGTTTTAGTAGGGAGTTGGAAAGTACCTTGAAACTTGATGGTAGAAAATTAGCTTTTAAGGCTGCTTTTTTGAAAATGGCTAGGGCAATTTTCTGTTTCTGCAGTAAATTTCCCTTCCTTTGCCCCCCAAAACACATCTTTAAAACTTTGTCCATGTGGAATAGAACAACCATGCAATCATGCAACTCTTCACACAAACTTTGCACTTCATCTCACAATGTGGCAGACTAATTTTAAAGACTCCTGTCCCCAACTCTTCCAATATCCTGAGGATCATAGATGGATATATTGTTATACCTAGTGTATATATAAGAATGATGGGTAGCTCAGTGGCACAGTGGATAGAACATTGGGCCTGGAGTCAGGAAGACTCATCTTCCTGAGTTCAAATCTGGACTCAGACTTAGCTGGGTGACCCTGAGCTAGTCACTTAACCCTATTTACATCAGTATCCTCATCTGAAAAGTGAGCTGGAGAAGGAAATGGCAAACCACTCTAGTATGTTTGCCAAGAAAACCAAATGGAGTAGTGAAAGTCAGCCATGATTGAAAATGACTGAACAACAACATAAGAATCCATATCAATCACATGCAAGCAGCCAGGGTGATTGATATGAGACTGGCTTCAGTTTTAGGAACACATGGGCTGAAATCTCATCTCCATATACCTATTAGCTTTGTGTCCCTAGGCAAAGCATTTAACCTCTCTCAGTGTCTTTTTCCTCACCTGTAAAATGCAGGATGATAATACCTACCTGACTGGATTATTGTGAGAATCAAATGAGATAATGATGTAAAATGCATGTGAACCTTAAAGCAAAACAATACAAACTGTTGCTGCCATTGCTATGTTAAGTTTTATTCATATAAAATTTTAAAAATAAGGTGGAATCCATTGATGCTAATTCCTGCAAACTCAGGTTTTCATGAAAACTTCAAGAGAACAAGCCCAAGAAAAATCAGTGTCACAATCCAAGAGTCAGAAGGATAACTGGAAGTTTTGCATTTCTTTTCACCCTCAGTCTTTATTTTTAAAGTTAAAGCAAAAATGGAGGATTCTAAAATCTGTCCATCCCCAGTAATTATTTTCTCACATATTTTGTCATGTTTTCTGCATGAATTTGATGTTTTTAGGCTACAATATTTGATGACTTTCAAAGACTAAGAATCAAAATCTCTATCAAATAAAAGGGAAAAAATGATTCAAATTCATCAAACTGAGATGAATTAATTTGAATTCAACAAACATTTAAAAATGAAAACTTGGTCTTTTCTGCAGTTACTGCATTAGGAAAATGCTTTTATCAAGAATATTTATAAACTTTCAAGGTGTCACATCAATAAATGACAACTTAATTTAACTTAGTAGTAGCAAGAACAGCATTCGAGTATGTTTAACTGGCGATGAAAGTTGTGCAGGTTCAATGCAAGACGTTGGACAGAGACCATACAGTTTCATCAAAGTGCTAAATGTGGCCTGTCCTCACCAATGCATGGAAGAAACCATTTGTTTTCAGTCTATTCTTAAAGAATTGCCAGTTGGCTAAAGTAAGTAAGATTGTTCTCTTTGTAGAACTGAACTAATGAAAGGGTCTCAATGGCTAATTAGAAATGACAATTTTATTGACCTCCATTTATTCCTTTCTACTTACAAATATTCCCATGCCTCCCTCATGCTCAAAAAACCCTCACTTGATCCATCGATCTCAAAGGGCTAGCCTGTATCTCCCTTCCCTTTTATGGATAAATCCCCTAAGAAGGTCATATGCAATAGATGCTTCCACATCCTTTCCTCTCACTCTCTTAATTCTCTACAATCTGGCTTTCATTCAACCAAAACTGCTCTCTCCAAAGTTACTAATAATGTCTTAATTATAATATCAAAGGGACTTTTCTCAGTCCTCATCTGTCTTGACCTCTCTGCCGCATATGATACTATTGGTCACCATCTTTTCCTTGATATTTTCTCTCTAGGCTTCTGCGATCCTATTCTATCCTGGTTCTCTTCCTTCTGATCTCACAACTCTTTCTGTCTTTGTTGTTGGATTTTCATTTAGGTCACAGTGCTACCTGTGGGCATTACACAGTGATCTGTCCTGGGCCCTCTTTCTTCACATTCTATAAAACTTAACTTGGTGATCTCATCTGCTAACATGGATTCAATTATCTACGCTATGCTAATGATTCAAATCAATTTATCCAGCCTTAATCTCTCACTGGCTCTCCATTGTAGCATCTCCAAATGTCTATTGTAAAACTAGAACTGTATGTCCCATAGACATCTTATACTCATTATCTTTTATCCAAAACCCTCACCCCTTCTTAGTTTCCCTGTGACTTTTGATGGTAACACCATCCTCCCAGTCACCCATAGTTGAAACTTAATGTCATCCCCCTATTCTTCCTCTCCCTTCTCCCAGGGCATCCCTTTTTCTTGCTCATCTTTTTTTTTTACATCATCCTGATATAATAGACTCACTCCCATCTTCACTATGTAGAATCCATCTAATTGCTCTAATAATGATAAAATTCTTAGAAAATATATCATCTTCCCATATAAATATGTGAACAGTTTAACTTTATTGAGTTTACCTTTTTGTATGTCTCTTAAGTCTTGTATTTGAAAGGGAAATTTTTTATTCAGCTCTTATCTTTTCATAAGGAATGCTTGAAAGTTTTGTAGTTTATTAAATTTATTTTTTCCCACTGAAGGAGTTACTTTTATAAGTTATTCTTGGTTGCAATCCTAGCTCTTTGCCTACCAGAATATCATATTCTTAGCCTTTCTCTCATTTAATTTTGTAGCTGCTAAATCTTGTGTCATCCTGACTATGGTTCCATATTTGTATGGTTTCTTTTTGGATGCTTGAAGTATTTTTATTTAGCTACAACTTTCATGAAAGTTTTCATTTTGGAGTCTCAGGGTATAATGCGTACATTCTTTTAATTTCCATTTTACCCTTTGGTTCTAGGATATCAGGGGATTTTCTTTGACAATTTCTTAAAATATGATATCTAGGTTCTTTCTCTTATCATGCCTTTCAGGTAGTTCAATAATTTTTACCTTGTCTCTCCTTGATCTGTTTTCCAGGCCACTGTTTTTTGATGAGATATTTTGCATTTTCTTCTATTTTTCATTTTTTTCATTCTTTTGATTTTGTTTTATTATTTCTTGATGTCTCATGGAGTCATTAGCTTCCACTTGCCCAATTCTAACTTTTAAAGAATTTTTTTCCCAGTGAGCTCTTGCACCTCTTTTTCCATTTAGCCAACTCTCATTTTTAAGGAGTTATTTTCCCCCCTCAGAAGTGTTGTATCTCTTTTTCCATTTATTAATTCTGCTTTTAAGATATTATTTTCTTTAGTAATTTTTGTGCCTCACTTATGAAGCTAGTCTTATCATAATTGCCTTTCCTCACTCTCATGTCTTTAATTCTTATTTGATTTTAAAAGTCATTTTAGCTCTTTCAGTATTTCTTGTTGGGCTTGTGCCCAATGCACTTTTTTTTTCTTTGAGGTTTTACTTGTAGCTGTTCTGACTTCACGTCATACCTGTTTTGACTTCACTATCTTCTGATTTTGTTCTTAATCTTCCCTATCATCATAATACTTTTTATGATCACTTTATTTTTTTGGTTGTTTGCTCATTTTTCCAGCCTATTTCTTGAGTTTAAATTTATTTCAAAGTTGTACTCTTTTACTGGCATGGGGGTGGTGGTGGTTAAGGCACTGTCTGAAGCTTCTGGCTTTTTTGCACTATTATGTTCAGAGCTAGTTCTGGGAATTTGGAAGTTTCAGGTACTTTTGAAGTTGGTGTGATTTCAAAGAGGTATATCCAGGAAGGGGCATTGATCCCTTGGGATTGTAATTGATACTGCTGCTCAGGGTCCCTGCTCCCTTGAGACCAGAAGTGACACTGCTCCACAGCAGTGCTTTTAACTAAAAGTGCTCCATTCTACCCTTGAACATTAACCCAGAAATGGATATTCGTAATATAGTTACCAGTTTTCAGCGCTGCATTCAGTGGTAGCACGGGGGGGGGGGGGGCCTGTAATCTCTTTTTGACTATTTGGCAGATCACCTTACCATCTCTGGCTTGAAAGTTCCTGAAACCATTGATGCTTCTCTTGCTACCATCTAATCCCACCAGTGGTGTTTCATCCACATGGTTTCCAGGCCAGTTTCCACCCCTATGTCATAGATCTCTCCTTTCAACTTCCTAAATTGTCTTGTATTGGAAGAATGTTTCACACTGACGCTTTTGTTGGCTCTCCCACTCCAGATTTTGAGTTAAGGCTTTACTGTGAAGTTGTTTGCAGGGAAATATTGGGAGAAGTTGGCTGAGTGTTTCTTCTACTGAACCATCTTGGCACTGGCCCTGAAAATCTCATCAGTTGACTCTTGACTGAATAAATTCCACCGCAATTGATTAAATGTCAAGAGACCTAGAGTAAGGGCCCTAGCACATTGGGTGATCCCTTGGGGAGGGTTTAAGGGAAGACATGAATAAGACTGTCAAAGAATGAGAAGCCGTAGATGAGTCACAAACTCACCCTTGCTGGGATTACTTATAGCAATGATATTATGGAAGCATTTCAGCATAGTAGTACTTTCACCTCTGATCTCAAGTGTGGCATCTGATTGGACTCTATCTCCTCTTCATGTTGGAGCAATTCATGAAGAAGAGTTGAAATTTGTAGAGTTTTCCTTTCTTCTGAGACTCTCTCCACTCTTTCTAAGATCTAGATTTTTCTGCCTCTCTGATTCCTTATTCTTTCTCATTCTTGACCACTTTCTACAGATCTTCTTTCTTTTTACAACCTTTACAAGTAAGTGTTCCTTGACATTTTCCTGGTCTTTTTTCTTCTCTGTTCTCTCTCTCCCTCTGATGTCTCATTCATTTCCATGGTTTTATTTTTTTTTAAAGTCCCAAAACTGTTTCTCCATTCTCATTTCTCTTCAGAGCTACTGTTTCTCATTTTAATCTGTGAGAAAGAACTTTTTTTCTGATTGACTGGATATTTTTTTCTTGACCTGTGATTACATTGGGAGACTGTCTAAGAAAATTGGCTGTGACAATGAGAGGTTAAGTATCTTGCCTAAGGTCAAACAAGTAGTATTTGGCTGAAGTGCTGCTTAAAGAAGTCTTCCAAAATTTTTTCTCTCCCACAACACCATATCAGTGGTAAGCAATGATTATTCCACTCCATACTTGCCCTTTCAAGAGTATATCTCTTCCTTTCAGTCTTCTGAATCTGCTTATTTATATTCTTCTTTCTGAAATGCCCTTTCTCTTCTTATAGCTCCACCTAAACTACCCACCCTTAAAGTCCCAATTCATATGCCCCCAGTTCCATGAAGTGTTTCAGGATCCTCCCAATAGGTCATCATGTTGCTCTCATCTGAGTCTCCATGCTTGGATATTTGCATTTCTTTTATGAGACTTATAATCTGCCTCATACGATAATTACAGATATACTTATTTTCTTCCTCCTACTTGAGGGCAGGAAACATATCTCCTGCTGTGGTCTTCACAATGTAGTGGGTCAGTAAGCATTTCTTGAACTGCTATATCAGATATGAAATAATTTTCTTGTAAATAGTGTCTTGTTTCCACATTTTACTTTCTTTTGATATGTCATTTAAAGCATTTGATATTCCCTTTAATTTTTCCTCCCCTATTCTACCTCCTCAAATACATCCAGTGAAGTGCTTAACAAATAGAATATCCAATCTGAAAGAATGAAGCAAAGAATTCAGAGAATGTGAGACCCTGCTTTGGTCTTTGAATGAACATAACAACAGAACAAATAAATTAGTGCAGGGTCCTCAACATTCCCATCAACTGCATTGATTTTTAGATACCTTATATTTCCCTTGTTGATCAACGTTGTTTGAAAATTGTATCTTCCCTTTCCTTTTGTAGTAAATGCTACTACATGGAGGAAGAAAAATGGGAGGAAGAAAATGGAGGAAGAACAAGGGTCACTTTAATATTGCTTTAAACCTCTCTCTCTCTCTCTCTCTCTCTCTCTCTCTCTCTCTCTGTGTGTGTGTGTGTGTGTGTGTGTGTGTGTGTGTGTATACATATATGTATATATATATATATATATATGTATATATATATATATATATGCAGATTTTTCCTATAATTCTAGTGGTTACTTAAATGCTATATGGGACTTGGAGGAGACATAGTAAGGTAAATTAAGTTTTTACTATACCAAAGTGCTTTGCAGATCTGTGATTAAATCTGTCTGGAAATTACCTCTCCCAAAAAAGATAACAACTATCAACATCTGAATAGATAAATTTTAAGGAACTGCCTGTGGAACAGAGAGGTTAAATAGTTTGTCCATGGACACAGAGCTTAGAAAGAATAGTGGCTTTTGCACACTGGAATCATTGCAAACATTTTGAAGGAAATACTCAAAAGCATGGCTGTAGGGAGTTATTCTCTCTAGGAAGCATTAAATATAATCTTCAGCAATCAACCTAAAGACCAAGAAAATAAAATGTAAAAAAAACACCTAATTGTGCTGCCTGAGCTTATTTTTACCTTTTGAATTTTGTCATCCTCTAAGACAGATCTCAAGTTTATTCATTCCACAACATTTACTAAATTTCTGCTGCATCAGTCACTCAACAGGCATTTAGTAAGTATTTATGATGTGCTAGACATTGTAGTAAGAGAACTACCAGACAAAAGGCACTAACACTAATAAAGATCTGAAAAAGCCACTCATTTCAGAAAGTAGTATTGTAGCTGAGACTTAAAGGGAGCCAAGCAAGCTAGGAGGAATAGATGAAGAGGGAGAGTATAGTGGCATAGGGGACAATCAGAGAAAATGCTCAGTCAGGAAATGGATTGTCTTGTGTGAGGAACAGCAAGGGGGCCAATGTCACTGCATCACAGAGTTTATGGGATAAGTAAGGTATAACAATACTGGAAAGTTAGAAGAGTGGCAGGTTATGAAGGACTCTGAAAGTCAAAGAGATTTTTACATTTGAACCTAGTCTGGAATGATAAAATGAGTTCAAATCTGGCCTCAGACACTTAGTACCTGTGTTACCCTGAGCTAGTCACTTAACCCTGATTCTCTTAGTTTCTTCATCTGTAAAATGAGCAGGAGAAGGAAATGGCAAACTACTCTGGCATCTTTGCCAAGAAAATATCAAATGAGGGCACAAAGATTTGGACATGACTGAAATTACTGAACAACAACAAAAATCACATTTATCCAATCATATCACCTCCAGGCTAAATAGTTCCTTTTCCTCTGTTTTGTAAAATGTTATTTTGGGTTATAAGCCTTTTCCTCTTTTCTTCTGTCTCTTGTATGTACCATTCCAATATTGCTTCATACTCTTGTATGATTTTGATTATAATTCCTTTGTTCTAGAAATCTTTATTATGTAACCTTGCAATACTTTTTCTTTGATTAGAACATTTGTAATTAGCTATTACATTTCCATCTTTGTTATATATTTTTTCTTTTAAAAAATGTATTTTATTGCTCAGTTAACAAGCATTTATTTTTCTTTTCCTCCCCTCCACTGGAATATGGATTAGTTAGGCAAAATGAGTCCCCCACATTTGCCATGTTAATCTGAACCCTTTGTCAGAGGGTAAATAGCATGCTTCATCTTCAGTCTTCTGGATTCATAATTGGTCATTACAATGATCAGAATCCTTAAGGCTTTCCAAACTGTTCTCTTGTTACAATGCTGTTATTATATAAATTATTCTCCTGGTTGAGTTCACCTCACTTCATAGCTATTCATACAGATCTTCTGTTTGCTCAATTAGCTATTTCTTTCAGGCAGTGTCTTTCTATCTTATTGACTTGTTATTCTAATAGTTCTGAGATATTCTCTTTCAGTATTTATTGAAACATATTTATATATTTCTTGTTTTGTTTTTGAAAGAGTCCAGTATTCTTTTTTAATTATCTCTTCTCATTCTGTTTTCCAAGTAATATGTTTTCAATATTAGGTAAATTATTGTGTTCTAATTTTTCAAGTTTTTCCCTTTATTTTACTAGTTCCTGTTCTGTCTTTAGAATTTTATGTACTCTTTGCTCCTTTCTATTTTTCAGCATGCTCACTGCCTAGGAAGGTATTACATTTCTCTTCCAGGCTGTTTATTTTCCTTCTAAGTGCTATGCTTTAATACTTTATTTCTTTTTTTCAGCTCCTTTTTTTCTCCCATCTGCTTTTTTTATCTTTTGCTAGTGTTTTCTACTTATATTTATTAGGTATTTGACTTGTCTTTTAGAATTTTTTTTCTTCTATAAGGATTTTTTCTTATCTTATGCTTTCAATCTTTCCATTAGAAATATTTAGCTAAGAAAGGTCCCTTTCTTGATCAAGTCATTCAAAATTTTCTTGGTTCTATAATTGCTACAGTTATTATCACTCAAGTCCCTTTATTTAGGATCAAAGAAGGACTTGAAGGAAGACCACATGGAGCCACAAGAAGTTTTCAGTACTGTATTGGCAACCAAAAATGGGCTCCTTAGCACTTAGTCAACAAGTGCCCTTGACTAGTTTGGCTTTTTCCCCTGAACTGAATGCTGTTTGTATGTTGGACTGGAGTAAGCTTGTCGGCCCCTTCACCTTGCTTCCCTTGCTTAAGCTGATGGAAAGAACCTGTGCTTTCCCAGTCAACCCCTTCACCTTGCTTAAGCAGATTGAAAGAACCTGTGCTTTCCCCGGCGTACCTTACACCCCCGCAAAAGCCAGATGGTTAAAAGCAGCTCCTGTTGGAGCCAGAGGCTGCTATGGCTATAGCCACAGCCGAAGCAGGAGCTGCCAGTAGCACAGCTGACCTACGGGAGGAAGCTGAACAAAGACTTCAGGCCAGTGGGTAATCTTTTTACCATAGAGGGGGAAGCATGATTTTGCTTTATGCAATCATGCTTCTCTGTAGCCTCCTGGTTACTCTTTCAAGGCGTACTTATTGGGCCTGGAAGCTTTTGATCAATATATCAAAATGGGGTTGCTGGTTCATGGGTTGGTTACTGTGGAGCCTAAATATATGTTTTGATTCTTCTGCCTTCTACTTGAGAGTTTCTTATATCCGGCGGTTCCGAACCTTTCAGACATGTTTATGATCCTCTTTGAGATTATAAACTCTGCCCTCCTACTACATTTGGCGACGAGGATGGGATCGCTAGGTATAAGATCTCTATTTAGAAGCAGAACAATTCCAGAGGAAGAGATGAATATCCCAGGATGGGAGGATCCATTTTATTCCTCCCTAGCAAAAGAATTGGCTAAAAAAGCTGGACCCTGTGAAAACTGGGAACCAAGGCTACGGAGAGGAGATCCTAGGGATTTAGAAAAGTGTTTACAAGAAGTTGGGATTCAGTCAGGGGCATCACTATCTAGGCAAAGCTGGATAGTGTTATCAGCCTACCGGCTAGTATACGAAAGATTGAGATTAAGTGAAAGACATGGGGGCACTCCTACCCCACAGCAAGAAGGGGAATCTCAGATAGCAGGAGACCAAACTGACTCAAATGAGAACTTTTCTATTAATGTGGCTAAGAGCAACAGGAGACCAAAAAAGCCCAGAGTGCATTTCAACCCAGCCCAGAAAGAGCCTGACTGCCTGCTTCGTCCTAGCCATGGTGGCAGAGGAAGTGAGTGGGGGGAAAATGAGACAATGTTAGGGGCTGAGGCACAAAACACTACTGGGGTTCAGGATGTCCCTCACACAGAGAACAGGAGATGGTTAAATGATCAGACAAGGGCTCGACCCATACAAAGGAGGAAGACAGAAACCCGAGGTGAAGATTCAGTTACAAGGGAAATTCAGGAAGATTTCTCACCGCAAGAGGTCACAGATATTTTGAGTAGATTCAGCCAAAGAATAGGAGAACCATTGATATCTTGGATGGTAAGACTCAGTGATCAAGGGGCCAGTGGAATATCAGTAGATAGGACAGACTGCATGAGATTCATAGGTATCAGCCATGATCCTCTAGTTCAACAAGCTTTTAGGGAACATCATCAGCAAGGAGATGGTGATAGCAGGACTACTCTGTTGGCATTAGCCGCTGTGGGATGCAATAAGAGATATGCTACTGATTCTATGTGGCCCACTGAGCACAGACCCTGGTATTCACTTAGAGATTGTATCATGAGACTAAAGGAGGAGGTAATGAAGACTGCCATTATGATAGGAACTGCAGACAAATATTACAATGATCCAATGGGACTGCCTCATAGGAATTTAATAATTAGGACAGCTCCCCCTGCTTATAAACAACTAATTTTGAATTTATTACTTGGAGAAGTAGGGAGCCGTCTTACAACAGTGATAAATAAGATTTTACAGTTACATGACTTAGGTGACTGGGGAAGGGATAGATCTCCTCGAGAGAAAAGGGTGAATAACCAGCAAACTTGGCGCCAAAGGAGAGTAACAAGGAAAGAAATGTTTACTGCTCTATTGAGAGCAGGGGTAGGTTTTGAAATGATAGATGGAATTCCAACCAATGAACTATATAGAATGTATAGAGATAAAGGACTTGGTAACAGGAGAAATAGGGAAATAAGAACTGCTCCTGCAAGCCCACAAGCCACTCAGAGTGAAGGTGACCTTGTGTGATTAACAGATGAAAACTTGTACATTTGAGGAAAGGCTGGGAGGACAATCCTAGTCTCTATGTAGGATGGGATCCTCTTAGTTTAATTTTCCCATTGTGTTTCCTTGTACATCTGGGGAAAGGCTGAGAGGACAATCTTAGTCTCTATCTAGGGTGGGATCCTCTTGGCTTCCTCATTATGTTCCTTTTGAAAAGAAACATTTCCCACCTGAGTTTGGCTCTGATGTTGGATCTTTGCATAACTGAAATCTCAACCAAACTTGAGATGATTTTATTTGAAGAAAATAGTCCATACTTGTCTACTCTTTTTGTCCTTTGTTTTGGCTAACCTTGTTGCTAGTTTTGTTTCCTTTAGGCTTAAGCACCCTGCACTTTCTGGTGACTGCCTAAGCACATCGCATTCTTGGAATTCCTGCCAGCTCGTTAAAGAACTGACCTCTGGAATGGGACTTTTTGGGGGCAGGGCCATCTCTACATCCAATTTCAGCATGAAGAAGCTATGGAAAATGAGATCTTCACCCCTTGCCCCAAGATTTTGAGCCCCAATCGTTCAAGGGGGGTGGGAATGATGAGAGTGTTCTGTTTACTTATTTTGTGTTATCCTTGCTGTGTTGTTTTATTGTTATGATATTATTGATCCTATGTAATGGATACAAGGATCTAGGGGTGGACATTTGAATTATTAATAATTATTTTTGGGATGATTGATTGAAGAGATTATCTTGCTGGGACCTAGGGGTGGATCACATTTGAATCATAAACCAATATTTAGGAATGTCACCAAATGATATGTTTTGCTTTATAATGAATGATATGTTTTAGTTTCCTTTGTAATTGGATCACAATGTATGTTCTAGGATACATGGCTGATTAGATTATGTATCCTATAACAAGGGGTGGAGTGTATTGGCAACCAAAAATGGGCTCCTTAGCACTTAGTCAACAAGTGCCCTTGACTAGTTTGGCTTTTTCCCCTGAACTGAATGCTGTTTGTATGTTGGACTGGAGTAAGCTTGTCGGCCCCTTCACCTTGCTTCCCTTGCTTAAGCTGATGGAAAGAACCTGTGCTTTCCCAGTCAACCCCTTCACCTTGCTTAAGCAGATTGAAAGAACCTGTGCTTTCCCCGGCGTACCTTACACCCCCGCAAAAGCCAGATGGTTAAAAGCAGCTCCTGTTGGAGCCAGAGGCTGCTATGGCTATAGCCACAGCCGAAGCAGGAGCTGCCAGTAGCACAGCTGACCTACGGGAGGAAGCTGAACAAAGACTTCAGGCCAGTGGGTAATCTTTTTACCATAGAGGGGGAAGCATGATTTTGCTTTATGCAATCATGCTTCTCTGTAGCCTCCTGGTTACTCTTTCAGGGCGTACTTATTGGGCCTGGAAGCTTTTGATCAATATATCAAAATGGGGTTGCTGGTTCATGGGTTGGTTACTGTGGAGCCTAAATATATGTTTTGATTCTTCTGCCTTCTACTTTGAGAGTTTCTTATATCCGGCGGTTCCGAACCTTTCAGACATGTTTATGATCCTCTTTGAGATTATAAACTCTGCCCTCCTACTACAAGTACTTACCTATCATAGAACAGCCAGTTAGCCTGGCTAATAATAGTTTCTCAGTGCTCTCCCTTCCTGAAGACACAGTGTGTGACACTAACCATGTAACGGTCATGAAATGGTAATAAGGAATATTTGTGATCAATAGAAAGGATAAGATTGATGGAAAAAAGAGGGATGTATCACCAAACAAAATATGATCAGCCTTCTACTATTTTATAGGTTCTACAAACAGGTTCTTTTCATAGAAATATGAACAAATTGGGAATTCATAGCCTGAGAAAAACACAGGGAACTTGGGAAAGGTTTTGGAGGAAGAGGAACACCAGATGGCTAACAGGCCTAAAAGCAGCATCTGTGATGAAACACTAAAACCCAAACCACTTAGGATTTATATAGTGCCTCCCTGCTAAGGACTTAAAGTGTTTCTACCTATTGTCTCAAATGCACTATTATTGTGAATACTAAGTGAGGGGCAAAGTATTTCTAGGCTCTTACTACCAATAACAGCTGACATTTTTCAATCCTTTAAGTTTTATATACACAATCTCATTTAAGGATCACAAAAATCCTCTCAGGTAGGTACTATAAGTATTATCCACATTTTACAGATGGGAAACTGAAGCTTTGAAAGATTATGTTACTTGCTCTTGGCCCCACAGCTAATAATTTTAAGAAATGGGATTTGAACTTAGGTCTTCCAGATTCCACATCTGGCATACTAAGCTATGTTGCTACTTGAAGAAATAAAATCATTTCTTCCTAAAGGTTCATCTCTATAGTCATGTTAAAAAGATAATTTATGATATAGGATGAATATTGTTTATCACTTATATAGATATGAAATTCTTTGTGGAATATTGGATAGAGAGTTTGCCTGTCATTCAGGAAGACCTAGATTAAAATTCCACCTCTGGGACAAAATGGTTACATGACCCTGGGCAAATCATTTAATCTCTTAGCATCCAAGGTGCCTATTTTAAACTATAGATTGTGGAAAAAAAAGATATAGATCTTAATCCAATTAATCAGCAAGCTTCTATCAAAAATTTGCTACTATCCAAACAATGCACTGAGCATTGGTTTGCTGGAGAGAGTATTTTCTTGAGCTTTTCCCTACACCAATAAAATCATGGATCCAATAACAACAAATAACAAAAACTGGATAGTTCTACACAAAGTTAGAGAGCCACACATGAAGGCTAGTGAACATTTCTTTAAATGTATGGATTCTAAATTCTAAAAGATAGCTGTAACTTTTTTCAGTTCTTTAAGGGAAAAAGAAGAATATGTGTTTTTCCTTTGTTATCAAAATAGGCTCCAAATTTCAGTGCCCACATAATTATTCTATATACCTACAAATGTATATCCATATAAAATTATCATGTAAACATTGACATTATATATACACATGTGTATATATCTGTGAATATATATATATATATATATACATATATATGTGTTATATTTGGTGTGGTAAAAAGGTTATATGGTATGTATATGTGTGTATAGACACATACCTTAATACTATATATATATAAAAACACATTCCACAGTGCACAAAAATGTCATATATCATACATATAATAAACACAAGTGTGTGTAATTTCAGTGTAGATGCATATATATACATACATACATATATCATATATATGATGTCTATCTATACATAATGCCTAGGGAATTCGTGTGTATATATACATGTACATATACATTTACATATGCATATACATACATTGCATGTTTGTATACATGGCCTATACATTATATACAATATATACATGTATAGGTACCCCTATATTATACACGTGTGTATCTAGATAGATACAGATACTCTCTCTCTCTCTCTCCCTCTCTCTCTCTCTCTGTCTCTCTCTCTCTCTCTCTCTCTCTCTCTCTCTCTCTCTCTCTCTCTCTCTCTCTCTCTCCCTCTCCCTCTCTCCATACAGTTTTATAAGAAAACGGCATGTGCATGGATGGGAAATGGAAGACAGTGCCATTGTTAAAGATAAAATAAAGATACATGTATTTCTGTAGCAAAACAATTACTGAGGAAACAGGGGGGTTAGGGGAAGGAACATCAGACTGGGAATCAAAAGAACAAACTCCTACTCTAAGCTTAGCTACTATGACCTTGGACAAGACACTTCCCCTTTCTGGGCTTCAGTTCCTCATCTGTAAAGAGAGTTAAATTAGTATTGATCTCTAAGATCTCTTTCACCCCCAAAAAAATCTCTCTAATGTTCTTTATCTGGGGAAAAGAGCTTCTGATTTGATTGTACTAGGAATAACTTATTTAAACTGTGGGGCATTAAAAGGAGATAACCTTTGGCTATTAACACTGAATTTCCATTTCTTCATTCACTCTCCTTCCCCCACTCCTCCCGCATCTCTCTAGTACAAGGACATGACTGTTTAACCCATCTCCCACACAAACAATTCACTCATTTGCTATTTTCAGTGAATATGGAACAGAGTTGTCACCATGTCTGCTTTCCTTTTCTACTTTCAACAACCTATCAGTCTAAAAGAGTAGTGTCAGAAAACACCCAGTTCCAATGCTGCTGACAGTCTGAGTCATTAAAAGGAAAAGGAAAGTTCTCCACACAGTCTTTACTATTGCTATTTGCCTTTCCTCTCCGCTGGAATGGCAGCCACTCAGAAGACTGCTAAACAGGATGTCAGAGGTAGCATCTGGCTCAGGTGCTGAGTTAGGCATTACTTTTAATCATTTGAGCTCAAGAAGAAGTGAATTTGTTTCTGATGTGATTGGGGCTGTTATTTCTTCCTGGTTTTTTTTCTCCTCAATTCCCTCAAACATACTTCTCAGAAGCATGCACTTCAATAAAGATTTGGATTCTAGTCTGAACTTTGTAACTTGCCATGTAGTGACCTTGGGAAAGTAATTAAAACCCTCTGAGCTTTAGTTTCTTCACCAATTAATAAATCATTCAACCAATAAGCATTTATTAAGTACTGTTACGGGCCGAGTTAGAGCTGAGCCTTGCTCTCCTCAGACCTCTGGGCCCAGGGGCCTGCTGAGATAAACTCAGGGCTTTGGGATGTGGGTGGAGCCAGGAGGAAGGGTCTCGCCTTTGTTGCCTCCCTGGCAATTCCAGGTCGGACCTGCCTGACCACGTGGAACTTCCGGCTCTCTGGCAGAGCATGTGGAACTTCCGGCTGCCTGACCACGTGGAGTTTCCGGTCTTTGCCTGGACTAACTGCCCGCAGGGAGCTTCGGGTAGCACGGGAAGAGAAGGGGAGGAGAGTAGGTGGAGTCAGGGCGGTCCTAGGACCCAGGTGTATTGAGTTTTCACCTATCCTTCACCCACGTAACCAAAGAATGTACCTACGTCACTAAAGGTATAAATGTGCTGCTTGCTGAAATAATAAACGGAGTCATTTCACCATCTTGTTCGGCATAGTTCTGAGGCTTCGGAAGCTCGTAACAAAGTACCTACTAAAGTACTAAGCACTGAGGTTACAGAGAAACAAATGGAACGGCCACTGCTCTCATTGATGAAATGTATACACATTTAAGTACACAAAAACATACACACACACACATATACACATAAACACGTGCAGGTGTGCATTCACAAACACACCACAAATATACAAACATACATAGTAATTTCTATGGAGAAGGAGAGGTACTTGCAGATGGAAGGGATCAGGTAAGGCTTCATGTAGAAGGTGGTCTTTACGCTGAGCTATGAAAGACATTAATGATTCCAAAGAGGCAGATGTGTGGATAGAGTGCATCCTAGGTGTGGAAACAAGCTACACAAAGTCACGGAGATGTGAAATAGTGCATATGAGCAACAGTAAAGCCAGTTTGTCTTGGAAAGGTAGGCTGCAGTCAGATTGTAAAGAGTTTTAAATGCCAAAAGGAAATATGGTGTAGTGCATAGCATTAGATTTAAAGTTAAGAAAACCTGTTTTCAAATCCTGCCACTGCTAATTACTATCTGTTTGAATTTGAGCAAGCCTGGGGCTGTCTCAAACTGGATATCTCAAGACTTCACAACTTACCATACCTTGTCCTGTTGACCGAATGAGTCTTCCCATGGATGTAGACAAGCCTACTTGAGATATACTCAAGCTAAGAGTGGTTCTTGTTTAATCTTTTCTCTGTTGAAGTTAAGTAATTATTTAAAATTATTTTAAAAATATTTAAGGGCCTGTATGCATCCCATTTCATTCTAACACAGAACCTAAACCAATAGAGAGCTAGCTTTTAAAAGAGCCCTGTCCATTATATCCAGCATAGCTGGTAACCGGGATGAGATAGCATCATGGCTCACCTCATGGTTAATGTAGGAGAATGGCTATGCAAATTTGACGCATGAGGTGATCAAATGACCACATATGATACTGTAGCATCTTTTGACATGAATCCATCTAGTAATATATTGAGAGTCTTCTCAATGGAACAGAGAAATTCCTAACTGATGCAGAACTATTAGGTCAGGGGAGGAGTGGCTGAAGGAACCTGCTAAGAAGGGTAAAGAGAGTGCTTTGTTCAACATTAATTGGTTATTGTTGACCATTGTGCAGCAGTTGGATTGCCAACTAATCTAAAATGTGTGAAGAAGAGTTAGAAAGCCACTGTGCCTGGAACATACTGTATGTGAAGGGGAGTAATGTATGATAAGCTTAGAAAGTTAGTCTACAGAGAGGTGTCAAGGGCTTTAAATGCTAAGAGGCAGTATGTCATCGTGAGTAGAGATAAATTCACAGGGTACTAGCCTGAATAAGGCCTGCTCATCACAGGTCTAAAGAATCGGCAAGTGTTGATTAGGGGTATATGTATATGTTTAGTGGGTGATGAGGATCTTGAAAGGCTGCTGAAAGGATGATTTTGACTGGAGACCTCAAGGGTCAGCATATGGGTACTGTGCACATAGATTAAGGGTAGCACTTTGAGAAGCCAGAGGTTGTGACAGGAACAAAAGAAAAAAAATCTGATTACTTCTTAGTTTTGTCTACATTTAAGAATTCCCTAAAATGCCTAGTTAGTTATACAGTTATAGTGAGGTCCTATTCCATTCAAGCAATTGCCTAAAAATAAATAAATAAATACACATTTCAAACTCAGTTCATTTCCCAGCAGGTTCCTAGGCTGACTGCTTCCTTGCTGCCAGGGATTTAAATTGTAGAATGTACAAAGCCATTTCATTCCATATCAGCCTGTTTAGAACTTAAGCTGTCTCTGTCAGGAATTTTTCTCCCTGAAACCAGAGATCTGAAGATGATTTCTTGCTCTTAGACAAGTAAAACACAGAATAGCAAAAGCAGGAGCTTAGCCTCAATTCCCTAATGAGAATGACAAACAGAACACCCTGGCCTTCTTTTTCACTTGGAAAAGGTTACTCTGCTAGACTTAGCCATATGCTAGAGGACATATGTGTGGATTGAGAATTCATGTAGACTACAAGAAAAGAAAGGGGAAGAGGCAATTTTACTCTTCTCTGGCTGGTTGGGTGATTGATTGATAACTTGGTAAAGGATAACCTCAAGATAAAACTGTATCCTCTCCAAAATTGCACAGCTGTAAGAAGCATTATAAGGAGATATTCACTTAACATATGAGTCTTCTTTGAATGATAATTTGGATGGAGGTTAATAAAAGAAGTGTACTATATAATGTGGGGTTTAAACCCTTTATGCTACTGATATTGAGTTTTATGGTCATTTGGCTAATGCTTAGAAGAGTTGCGAGTACAGAAAGGATAAATGATGGAAGAACAAGTCAGATGACCTGGGTTCTAGTCCTGTCTCTGTCAGTAACTAATGTGATCTGGGGCAACTGTCTACAGTTTGCTCATCAATTATCTTCTGTTAAAGCTCATTACAACATTGTTGGACTATTTCAAATACCTCCTAACTGTTCTTTCCGTTTTTTTTTTCTTTCCCATCACCATTTCACTATTCAGAAAACAATTGGAACAGTCTTTCTTACAAATGGTTGTGTTCGCATCACTCCAATGCTCAAAATTCTTCAATGACTCATTTCTACATACCCAATAAACTTCAAACTCCTCCACAATATAACACCAATCTAATTTTCCTCAGGTTCCCAATTTATCTGCAAACTACATTTTTCCCCTCTTCAAGTGAATGGAAAAGGAAGGAAAAAAAGTGACAATAAACAGAATCCCTCCCCTAAGTGATTCAGTTGCAACTTTCCACTTGTTGCACCTTGTCTTTGCTGGGCTACCTTGTTGATCTTAGTGACTAAGAGAATAGGCATATATATCATCAACATATATCAGACTGCGGCTGTCCTAAACAATAGCAATACTGAAGAATTAGACTTAGTTCTTTAACAGTGAAAGAACTGGCCTTCCTAAGTCAACTAAGTAGTTATCTTGACTGCTGCATAAAATGTTATATACACATGCCCAATTATCCTCTCTACAAGAACAACCATATAGTATGATTCTCTATAGAAGCACTTAGCATATACACATAGTGATAAAGAGCTGAACCTGGAGTCCGGAAGACTTGGGTTAAAATGTAGCCTTAGCCATTTAATGGGTGTGTGGCCCTGGGAAAGTCTCTTAACCTCTGTCTGCCTCAGTTATATCATCTTTAAAATGGGAATAACTTTATGAACCTTAAAGTGCTATACACACGCTAGGTTTTAAGAGCTATTATAATGAATGTTGTCATTATTATTGTACCTACATTCCCATTGCTGCCAATGCAGGGCCTCATATCTTTGATCTCTACCATGAGAAGACCCACTATCAGAGAACATCCTCCCACCTACCCCCCCCCAACACACACACACACACTTTTTCCTGATCACTAAGCAGCACAAGGACTCCTGTTTTCAGACCTATTGTATCAGTAAATATCAGAGCAATTATTCTGGTAATTGTGATACCATATGAGAATGACAATACTCCCTTTAAGGAAAAATAATATTTGAATATCCCTTTTTTGAGCTTCTCTGAGGTAGATGGACATACATATATATATGTATATATATATATGTATATATATATATGTATATAACTATATACACAGAGAGAGAGACAGAGACACAGAAAGAGACAGAGGGACAGAGAGACATAAAGAGAGACAGAGAGAGAGAGTGAGAAGAGAGAAGAAAGAGGGACAGACAGAGAAAGAATTACAGAGACAAAGAGGGAGACAGAAAAAGAGGGAGATCTTATTGGGATTTGAAGGAAAATTACAATGGAAAATTACAAATACAAAATTACAATAGGGAGTATCATTAATATAATCACTCAGTGACCTGTTCTCTAGCCCTCATCAAGGATACCAAGAACATCTTTTTTAACATATTTAAAATATAGCAACTTTCTTGAGCACCTAGATGAGTGTCCAATACTACCTCACAAACCATGCCACTGACTACTCAGGTAACTGGAAATGGGAATGTAGAATTTCAGGAGGGAGAAACATCTACAAGTCATAAAGGAGGACCTATTCTCTTAGCACTGTTAAGTTTGACATTTTTGTCAGTGACTTGAATGAAGGCTGAGATGGCATGCTCAGCAACTTTACAAATGACAGAATGCTGGGATGGATATCTAACACTTTGGATGATTGAATTAAGATCCAAATTGATTTTGATAGGTCAGAACTACGAGCTGAACCAAATACAATGACATTTAATAGGGATAATTGTAAATTTAATAGGGCTAAATATAAAGTTCTGCAGTTAGATTCTCTCAAAAAAATCAATTACACAAATATAGGCTGTTTGAAATGGCTAGACAATGTTCATTTTGCTAAAGTATCTGTTTAATTATAAACTCAGTATAAGAGACAGAGTAGTGTCATGGAAAGAAAACTATATATAGAGATAAGAAGATCTAGGTTCCAGTCTGAACTAATCCATATAAGCTTTGTGACTCTGGGCAAGACATTCAAATTCTGAGTACCTCAGGTAAAAAGACTATAAATTACAGAGTAGGTACCAATATACATTAGTCTATCAAGTGTCACCTTTTCCAAATCTGTATGCCAATGAAATTATAGGTCCAGACAACCACCAAAAACAACAAACCAAAAAATAAAAAAAAACTTCAATATGAGCTAATACCATCGCATCATTGTAGCCAAAAAATAAACAAACCTTAATGTGATCTTAGGCTTATTTTGAGAAGGATATTATCTAGATCAAGAGAATAGCAAACATAGAATGTGAGAAGAGCACTCTATCTGTAGTGTTAGGACCTATGTGGCCTTGGGCAAATCACTGAACCTCTCTAGGCCTCAGCTTTCTTATCTCTAAAATGAGACAGAGAGTATTGATGGACTCTAAAAAGTTTTTCAGTTCTGGATCAATGATACAATGGATGATGCAATTCTTCCTAGTCAGAACACATGTGGAATATTGTATTGGGTACTAAATAATATAGGTGGCAAAAAGAATGAAATCATTTTATTAGTATTGGTTGAAGAAACAGTATTCATTAACCCGTGGAAGAAAAGACAAAAGAGAAATATATCTTCAAATCCTTAAAAGGTTATACTGTGAAAGGGTTAGAACTATTTTGCTTGGACCCAAAAAGCAGAGTTAGGAAAAAATGGGTCAAAGTTAAAGGGAACATTTAAATAAAGAATATTCTCTAAAAATTAAAGTAGTACCTAAAAGGAATTAATGACTCTTCAAATGATTTTTTAAATGAAAAAAATTCTGAAGCCTGAACGAGGTTTTAGAGGTTGGCTAATACGTAAAGTAAATCATTTCACTAGTGTATACCTCCCTATCTAGACCCTTTTTTTGAGAGCGAGTGATGACATGGATAGGTCAAGACTTGTGATTTCATCAATGAAGGGTAATCTATGTTGTTTAAAATCTCTATACTAATCAAAATTTGAGACTCTCTCTAATTAATAATCATAGAAGTTTTCCCAGTGAAAATTTGACTTGCCAAGGGCTACAAACTATTATGATGGAGAGGCAGAATTTGAATACATGTTGTAATTTGTTTCTAATATAAAGAATAATTCTATTTTCTATTATGTTGTCACCTTTCATATAGATACAACATACAAAATTTTCCATTATTAATTACTAATCGAGTATCAATATTAAAAATATAATGCCTGAAATATGAGCTATAAAATGTTTACATATTTTTGACTATGCATTTCAGGACACATCCATATTGGTTAGTTTGCTTTTGAACTTTGAAGAGTTATACTTATTGTATATATAATAGTAACCACATACATAATACATTAAGATTTACAAAGTCCTTTCCTCATAGCAAATATTAAAGATGGGTATTATACCTACTATGGTCATCTTGCAGAAGAGGACATTTTGGCTTTGAGCAGTGAAGTAACTGACTCAGTCTCACAACTAGTGTGAGAGCTCAAATTTAAAACCAGATCTCCCAAATTCAAACAGTTTTTACTATTATACAAAACTGGCTGGAATCTCTTTTTGTTAGTATTGATAGCTTGGGTAGAATTGACTGATGATTATGTCATTGGTCAAGGAAGAATAGAAAGAAAAAATATAGCAAATTACTTTAAAAATTAAAAACAAACAAAAACTCAATATCCATGCTTCACACACTATAGAAGGCTGATCTAATTCACAAAGAGATAAGTAGTACTCCCAAACACTTACCACGGAATCATGCTCAAATATTTTACTTCACAACAGGGGAGCTTCAGATCACCAAGAAAAAAATATTTAACTCTTACAATGTATTTTCTTTTTGTTATAAACCTCATTAATAATTGTGAACAATCACAGGAACTGGCAATTCTTCAAGAAGTTTTCAAACTAAGGATGTGGAATCTAAATTTTAACAGTATCTCATGCTAAGTTTCCCAGCTATGGCTCTTTCAAAAATTAGAATTAAAAGCAAATAACCCTCTTACCATTCTTCTTTGTCTGCATCACAGTTGCAGAAGTGCCTCATGTCTATGCAACTCTCCTCTAGCCCACATGCACATTGCTGGACCCCTGGAAGGGAACCTCCCCAGTAGGGATGCCTTTCGTTGGCTCTTCCAATCCACCACGTAAAAGGCATGCCATCTGGAAGACAAAGATCACACAGATCAGAGAGTGTAGACTCAATGGATCTCTCTCCCTCTCTCCCTCTCTCTCTCTCTCTCTCTCTCTCTCTCTCTCTCTTTCACACACACATTCATACACACACACAAACACACACATACAGAAATTACAATTCTCATTTCCTAAACTAGATGAGATAGTATAAGTGAGTATAGTTTTGTAATCTCAGTTCTGGATTTGGGTACATATATATGGGAAGAATTTGAAAATTGGAATGATCAGAGTGTATAACTCATATTTAGAGATAAAGCAATATTAGACTGAAATCATTTTAGCCTTAACTCTGCTTATTTTAAAATTGTTTTCAATTTTTTTCAAAATTGTATGAATGCATTTTCTTGTCTTATTAGAGGCAATTTAACAAACATAATTTAATTTTTCTTTATGGTTAAGGATCTTTTAAAACCTTAGTATTAAGGTCCTGAGCATTGCTAGCCACTGTCTAGGATTTTATATGAATAAGATAATGAGTGCAGCAGAAAGAGATTGAGCAGTAGGCACAATAACCAGAGGATTTCCTCTAGAAAATGGTTTTAATACATCCTAGACAGTATTACATTTTCTTATAATTGGCTTCATTGGATCTTATTTTTATTAATATCTTTGTTTTTTTCTTCACCTTCATTTCTGAATATACCCCTACCCTCTTCCTAATGTAGTAAGCCATCTCTTGTAATAAAGATTTAAATAGAAAAAAGCAATTTCATAAAACCAACACATCAACAATAATATAAGCAACATTCCAAAAATTCATAGTCGCCTCCCATTCTTTTTTCCTGAAGTGGGATAGGAAAAAAAGAAATTTGGTTAAGGATCATATTCAATTGGCTTCTGATTAATCAAGGTTGTATGGTGAAGACAATTACTGACTTATAAACAAGCAACTATTAAAAAAACTATATAGTAAAAAATTCCAGTGTAACTTGCTCCTATTTTGCCACCACTATCAGGGTAATCCCATTTCTCTGTGATGGTATAGGAATCATTTTAGGAAAACAAAATTGAATAAACATACAAAGGTCAAGAAAGCAACAGAACTTCAAAAGAGTTGGCATATCTGGTTTTTAGGCCTTTAGATATGTATGTCTACACATGCACAAAACATAGATGGATATACACATATATTTACATATATGCATATAGACATATAGACAAGCATATACATACATATATGTATATATACACATCTACATACATACACACACTTATATATCAGGTAAAGGGCTTAGGGTAACATGAGGGCAACTAAAACCCTGGGAAGAGATGTGCTAGGACTTGGGAAGGGTTCAAAAATTAAGGGAAGAGTATGACAAATATAATCTTAGCCCTTTTCTAAATTCTGATTAGAATCAGCCTTGAACATAGGTTAAAGGGTGAAAAATTTTCCTACTCTTTTCTCCTTTATTGCACATCCACATCACACCCCACAAGACCCAAGCTTAGTACTCAGCTTTAGCTATAATATGAATAAATTAACTAATTGATTGATGAATAAAAAAGGATTTATAAAGCATTTACCCTATGCTAAGTATTGTGCCAAGCCCTGGGGAAATAAATTCAAAATTGATATAGCACCTACTTTCAAGGAATCGCCATTCCATTTGAAGGAAATAACACATTTTGTTGCTCTTCCGTCATTTCAGTTGTGTCTGACTCTTTGTGACCTCATTTGGGATTTTCTTGGCAAAGATATTGGAGTGGTTTGGCATTTCCTTCTCTAGCTTATTTTACAAATAGGGAACTGAGGCAAACAGAATTAAGTGACTTGCCCAGGGTCACACAGTGAGTAAATATGAGGCCAGAATTGAACTTTAGAAAATGAGTCTTTCTGATTTTAGGCGCATCACTCTATCCACTGGGCCACCTAGATGACCCAGATGACACTTATGGGGGGGGTATAGTTGCTGGGAAGATGGAAGGATCTAATGGTTCTTCAGATACAGTAGAAGACCAAAGGGAAAGTGGTCTTTTGTATACAAGAAGGTAGCTCTTATGTTCCAGTGGTCCTTAGGGAGTAGTGTCAGGGTAGCTAGTAATGCCAGTTATCCTTCATCTTCCTAGAAAGCTTGTAGGGATATAAGTAGTCAAGTATCCCCCATAACCAGAGGTTATGGTCTATGAAAAGGATATTAACCCAGAAGTTAAGAGTAGAACAGATATTTCATGGAGATAGAGACGGTGGGTGTGTAGGGTCCAGCCAGGACCCCAAAGGGAAAAAGTGAAGAGGGGTTTGTAGGAATTAAAAATATTATGGGTTCTGGACAGAGAATGCCCTTGTCCAGGCTGTTCTCTTGGGCCTAGTAGTGACTAGGTTTGGATGGGCTGGGAAGGATTCCCAAGTTTGGTTAGCCTCATCTGGGAACTTTACCCCCATTGAAATCATTGGAAATTGGATCAAATTTCCCATGGAAACACACAACTTATTTACAAATGAATTTCTGGTACACAAATTGCTTTTTTATGCTTTCTCCAACCTTTATTTTTTTTTGTTTTAACCTGGTAGAAACCAAATGAACTGCCTGGGGCTTAATTTTGTTTCTAAATCATCATTCTTTGTGACACCCACGAGAGTCCAATGTTTTCCTTCTAATGACCTAATAATGGTTTTGAATGTGTGTCAATAGATTGATTTTCAACAGAATGTTCAGTCCTCTAAAGTGACTGAGAGAAAAGAGAAGGGAGAAGGCAAAAAGTAATCTATTGTAAAGTTCCATTTCAGTTTTCTATTTCTCTCCCATAATTATAATGACTTTTAATGTATCTCATAATATAAATATATTTTACCAGTACCTAACATGTGGATACTATTTTTATCCTCTGTACCTAGAAGGCATTTCATAAAGGTTTGTTGAATCTAATTGGATTATTTTCACAAAACCGGTTCTGTGTTACTATTAACTCTATCTGACAGGTAAGGAAACTGAGGGTCAGAGACTTGTTCCCAATCATACCGCTAGTGGTTCAGTCATGACTAAGACTCGATTCTGATTCCTAGACCATAGTTTTTGTTCTTGTTTTTTTCCCTAATTAGAACATACTACACATTTTTTAAACTTTCTCTTCAGATTCTCCCAAATGTGAAATAACAAAAGAATATTTATTGATTAATAAGAAAAAAGATTTCTTCTAAAATACGAAAAATGTTAATTGTTTTTGAACAACTGACAAAGCTAATTATAATATAAGCCACAGAAAGCACAGGTCAGAGAAAAAAAATTGTAACAGTTCACATCGATATAGTGCCTTAAGAAAGGCTTGCAATGCAATTTACATTCATTATTTTAATTGATCCTTACAATGACTCTATGAGGTGAGTGCTACTATTATCCCTATTTTACACATGAGGAACTTGTGACTGAGAGCTGTTAAGTGACTTGCCCAGAGTCACACATCTAGGAATTATTTGAAGCTCAGTCTAAGTTTAGCTCTTCAAGATGAGCACCCAATTACTCTACCAGGTAGCCACTACAATTAGAATGCTTCTCTGAATACTATAGGCAGGGTTTTAAAATGAAAGATTTGAAACTTTGAGAACTCTTTAATAGGAAGAATAATAAAAATGTTGACTCCTCGCTGGCAAGGACTGTCTCTGCTTTTGCTCTTGTATCCCTAGTACAATCCATGGCAAATGGCAAGAATTTTTTTTCATTATTACTCAGTCATTCCTCCATTCATTTACTCATCTGAAAGGCCGGTGTGCATTCCACTAAATGTTTGTGCCTCCCTAGTAACTTGCTGAGGCAGGACCTGATGATAGAGGCAAGATTTCATCTAGTTTTTGCGTCTTCTACAGCATGCTTACTCTCTTATCCTCTTCCTAAAGCCCGCTTTGGGTTATGTACTCACCTTCAAAACCTCCAGAAGTGCCTCAGTGCTTCTAATGTAAATACAAACTTTTCTATTTAAAATTTAAAGATCTTCACAGTTTGGTTCCAGCTTCCCTTTCCAGACTAGCAGTTTTAATCCCCTTTATATACTCTACCATATAAACTGACCTTATAAACAACTGTTCCTCATAAGAAGCAATTCCTCATTCACAATATTATTCCACTTCCCATATCTGTTCCTTTGAAGAGGCTCTCCTTCATACCTGTAACATACTCCTTCTTCTTAAAATCTCCAGATTTATCCCAAGTCCAGCACAAGTGCTACATCCTGTAGGAGGCCTTTTCTGATTGCTGCAAGTGCCAGAGATAATTTTGAAAGAAGCTCAAAAACAACCTTGTCCTCAGAAGTAACCTTGTACTCTGTGCATGTATGCATTATATATGTATGTATGTGTGCATTTGTGTATATATATATATATATATATAATATACATATATGTGTGTATGCATTTATTCATCATGGTCATTGTTGGATAGTTGGGAGGCAGCTGACCTTTTTATTCAGAAGCACAGGTCCCTGGTTTCTAGTCACTTTTCTGGAACATTCTCACTGTGCGACCCTGTGTAACTAACTAACTCAGTTCTGAAGCCTGCTCTCTAAGAAAGTTTCAGAGCAACTTCTAATCTTCATTTACAGGAATTGCCTTATTATGAAGTCCCTGCAGAGGAGCTAGGTGCTGTTTTTCTTTCTTTCTTTCTTTCTTTCTTCCTTCCTTCCTTCCTTTCTCTCTCTCTCTCTCTCTCTCTCTCTCTCTCTCTCTCTCTCTCTCTCTCTCTCTTTCCCCAGTTTACTTGTTTGGAAAACACATTAGAAATCATCAAGGATAAGATCAACTCCATTTTATCAAAGAAGAAAGCCTAGTGAGATAAATAAAGGTTTCCAAGGTCCCATAGCTAGCTAGAAACATAATTAAGACCAAATTTCATAACTCTTAGATGTGAAAATACTTTATCCTCTAAAACAATATTCCTATGTACATGTGCCTAAATGTGGTGGATAAAAATTTTATCTAGAATGTGGTTTGGTTCCTAGAAGATCTAGGCAGATCTTGATTAACCAGAAGGTTTTTAGAGGAATAGGGAAGACTGGGAAACTGAAAACAAGTACTTTACACTTTTGGTTTCACGTGATTTTTGTAGACAAACAATGAATGATTGAATAAACGAAAATGAATTTAAGTGTTTGTGCCAGAATGGAACAATGCAGGAAAGATAATGTGGTGGGGAGGCTGGGAACTTGCTAGGTATAGTGAGTTCTGGCCAATCACCTTGGCCTCAGAACAGTAGCCAGCAGAGAGGTTGTATATCACTGAGGCAGGTTTGCATGGCAGGAGCCTGGGTTTAGGTCTTAATTATGCTATTCACTGCCTATGTGACCAATGGTAAATAAGGGTAAATACTAAATCCATAATCCTAAGATTATTTATTGAGCATCACTCTGGCCTTCTGAACAGAGACCTGCTTTGGTTTTTGGGAGATCTGGGTGCAAATGCTGACTGTGACAGATACTCTCACTGAGTGAGCAGGCAAATCAGTTAATTTCTCAGGGCTTTCTCTAAGACTAAGGTATAGAACAGCTTTTGATTTACATCATTGGAGGGAATATCCACACAAACCTTACATTCCCTGGAGTAATGAAATCATAGATATGGACCATAAATAAATGAAAGAACAATTATTTATAACATAATATAATGACCTAGAGCAGGAGTGGGGAACCTGCTGCCTCAATGCCACATGTGGACCTCTAGGTCCTCAAGTGCAGCCCTTTGACTGAATCTAAACATCACAAAACAAACTTGATTTGTGAAGTCTGGATTCAGTCAAAGAACCTTGAAGCTGCAGTTCCCCACTCCTGCTGGAGGCAATGAGTAGGAGGAAATATGTGGAAGATCAAAATGGTATTTTATCAAGTATTTTCTTTGTCTTTCCTTTCCTTTTTTTTCCTTTTCTGTCACTACAGTATACCTTCCATGACCATGCTGTTCTAAACTTGCTGACAATTAGTTAATGATCTGCCCTTACTGAGTATTTATTACTTATCAGAATTTGGTCTGAATAGAGAGAAGGGAATAGTAGTGCATTAATAGATGAGAATCAGAGCCAAGGAGACAGAGCCTTTGCTGGAGACTTCTGATTTTTGCTCTACAATATGACTTCTGACCAGAGCCATTGTGTGGTCTAGTGTCAAGGACATATGCCTAGTAGGTTAGGCTAGAAGCCTTGGATGTTTATGCCAGCTTTGCCAATCGCTATCTGTGTAGCCATGAGGGATAATGATATCTTTCTGGTTTTCTTTCGTGGGCATCATGTTTCAGGTTAGAAGAAATGTGTTCAATTGCTCCCCTCATACCTCTGCCCCAATACATTTTAGTAGCATGACCATAAATAACTCACTTAACCTCTCTAAGTTTTAATTTGCTGATATGTTAAATAGGAACAATAATTAATATCTATGCCATCTAACCCTTAGAGTTGTTTTAATAATCAAGTGAGATTAGATATATGAAAGTACATTGCAAATAATAAAATAGCATAGCAACAGATTGCTGAATTAGAAGACCTAAAGATTTCCAGAATATTTGACTTTCAATTTACTAAGATCATTGGGATGTGATACCCCCTGGCCTAGAATGTGTTTATTACCTTGAAGGCAAGAATTATTTCATCTTTGGCCTCTGTATCTGTGGGACTCAGCACAGAATGGATCTGTGGTCTCACTGGTGTGAGAAACCAACTATTCATTGTACAAAGCACAGCCCTTCCACACTTACTCCTCTGCTGGGATTCTTGATCTACTCTTTTCCCAAACCCCCACAAGACCTATAATGCTTATGTACTCCCTTTGATTTTGTAATATTGCCCTATTCATTTAATAAATGCTTATTTATTGATATTCTCTAACCTAACATGATAATAATCCCTAGGATAAATTTTTAAAATATTCAAGAATCACTTGCTGATGAACTGTTGAACAGGCAGGTTCAGATCATTCTTTCTGCAACTGAAATTATCTATCAACCATGCATATTTTGTCTACTCTCAGACACTTGCTAGCAGGGTGAACCCGGGAAAGTCACTTAACCTGTTTGCCTCAGTTTCGTCATGTATGCTGGATTTGGGGTTAATAACCTGTATCTCAGGGTTGTTGTGAGGATCAAATGAGATATCTGTGAAGCACTCTGCAAACATTAAAGCACAAGTGCTTGGCACATGGTAAGCATTGTATTAATGTCAGCTGCTATTATTAAATTAGAGCCATAGCATCCTAGACAGACAGAGAAGTCACTTGAGGATCACTTAGCCCAGCGCCCTCAGTAGAGGCCTAGAGAAGTGAGGTGAATTATTCAGGATCACATGGACAGTTACCTATGGATAATGATCACATGGCAGATGGCCTACCATGTCATGCTCTACTCTCATTCAACCTGGCTCCCTAGAAATTGTGAATTACCTAAAGATAAATGCATGAGATCTTTTAAGGAAAGTAATGGTAGAATTGGAAATAATACAAGTTGTCAAACCAAGGAGAGCTGTGAGTAAAAGAAGGGGTCAGAAGGAATTGGGCCCAGGGTCTTTTTAGTGGGATATTTACATGAGAGACATAGGAAACTGTTTAAAGAAGGGCCCATCACAGAATGAGTCTACAGAAGAATGAACCACTGGATCATCAAGTATCTACTTTGCAATAACTATCTTTATTTTTCCCAAGTAAGAGCTGTCATTTTGGAGAATTCATGAAGCAGGTTAATTGCATCATTTTAAGACTTAATCACTGTGAGCTGTTGATCAGAATTCAAACTTGGTCTCTTTCTTTAACCTTACACTTGTTTAAATTAAAATCTTGACAATCATGAAAACAGCAAGAGTACCAAAATTCTCCTAATTCCTTCAATTACAACCAACAGACCTTAACCAATTCCCACAGATACTGATGATGGGAAAATAATAATAATTCAGGAAGATAAAAATGGAACTGGTATCACATGTTAAATATGCATAGAAATACTAGTTTAAAGTAAACTTGAGCTACTATTTCAATAAAAAGACAAAATCAAGTTAGATTGCTTTGGAGAAATTACTCAGTATTTTCAGTTATTTTAAACTGCCCATCACTAGGGGCAGAAGGGAGTGTTACTAGTTTTAAGTAAGCTCAAACTACTAAATTAAGTAGAAGGAACAAATCAGGCTAGTTTGCACTTGAGAAATTATAGTGTTTTCAATTATTTTAAACTGTTCATGCCTAGAGACAGGGGGGACATCTCATTAACACCATTTATCATTGTGATGCTATAGACTTGCATACCATGGAAGAGGAATACATAGGTACTGTTGGACTCCGGTATTGGCAGCTGCAGAGCTAGTCAATTCTAAAATCAACAGGCTCATTTTTGTCTCTTTAAATTTTCCCTGTCTAGAGGACAGACTAGAGAATAGCAGAAAGTGTCTGATTTGAGGGAAAAGAAGCTCTGTACATGTGCAAAGTCTTTCCTCCAAAGAGCCATGAATGGCTGGTTTGGGGTAGGACACTGTAGTTATATGTGCTTCCCTATAGCTTTCTGAGGACATTTTTGAGAACAGAGACCTGATTTCCTAGGGAAACATATGGTAGATGTATCCGTGCACTTGTCCGAAAAAGGAGTTCATGACAGAATAAATTTCTATCCTAAGAGAAAACTGGGGCAAAAGTAAAGTGTCTGCAAGTAGCCTCTGGAAGTTGTATGTGTTCAGCCAAATAGCCTTAGAGCAGTAGTGTCAAACTCAAATAGAAACAGGGTCCACCAAATCTGACATAAGATACCTATTGGTCTAATATTGACTTAGAACATCATACATTATTATCATTTATATTCTATTGTATTTTTATTTTGTTAAACATTATCCAAATACAATTTTAGGTTCCGACCTCAGTTGGGAGCATTGCTGGACATATGTTTAACACCTTTGCCCTAGAGGAATGCATACAGACATTATACTGAACCTCAACCTCCTCTCTAGAAAAAGAGAGATCTTGATTTCCCAATAGGAGTCCACCCTGAGGCCCATGCTTCTGATCAGTGTGTCCCTAGACTAAGACCCTGAGGGGTTCCAAGGCTTGAATATTTAAGTCCCACTTTCCAGAATTATCTACCAGCTCCTGAGTAGCCTTGCCACATCAAAAGTAACTTCCTGTATCATCCTGATGCCCCCCCACCACATTCCAGCTTCCCTTTCTGTGTTGTCTTCTTCCATTATAATGCAAGATCTTTGAGAGGAGGGACTGCCTTTTTTATATCCTAAAATAATATTAAAAGGACATTGCATCCAGAGAAAGAATTGAAAAACTTATAAATAAAACTGATATATGGAATGATATTATGTGTGTGTGTTTGTGACAATTTTTTTTAAAAAGAATCCTGTTGTTCTTGCTATTTTCCCAATTATCTACCAGGAGAAATCCAAATCATAGGATATGGTACAAGTCTTGATTGGAAGGACGATATAATATCCTGTGTAAAGTCGGGATTCACTAGAATGTCAAGGGATTTTCCTTGTTGCAGCCCAAATTTTTTTTCTTTCCCAGGTAAGCTTGTGAACTATTTGAGTGTTTTGTGTTTTCTTTATCTACTTAGATGCTCCTGTGAGTCCTTTGGCCATCTCATTTGATTTCTCTATTTCTGGTTTCTGATACACACACACACACACACACACACACATACGTGTATACATATATATATATATATATATATATATATATATATATATATATATATATTCTGCATTTACAGTTGGGTGAAGTAAAAGTGGCTTTCCATCTATTAAAAAAAATTCAGCCCATTCTTTCATGCATTTAAATGAAAGTCAGATGGCTTACGTGGAAGTACTAAACAAACAAGCGATGGTAAACAAGTACAACAAAAGATGGGGATTAGGACAACATCCATCTCATTCCCTAAACGAGGATACCAGCAGGCATATCCAAAACTAGAGCAGACTGTCACACAGGGAGTGAGAGTTTAAAAGCAGGACAAGGATGGCCAAGAAAGGGATACCCCATAGAGAATTACTAGAGAACCTTGTGCACGACATCTTTAGGCTATGGAAGGAAGATCGAGTCTACGGCATCCATGTAGGAGTTTGAACTCAGGATTTGGTTAATCATTTCCCTCACTTTTACTACATCAACCCATCCTTTTCACACTTAAGGGCAGCTTAGTTTTTTGTTTCTATGTTTTTGAGAGGCATGAGGCCTCCTGTTGGGGAAACTCTGATTCATTTTCTACTTCTGAAGTTATAGTCAAAGAAACGTCAATCTGTTGGAAAGCTGGAAATTTCTAGCTAGGCAATGTAAAATTTCCAGCTTGAAAAATTCTAGGCATATACTATTTCAGATATGGGGATTCCACAAAATAGGCATGACTAGAAGGAGGGTGTATCAGGCAGGAAGAGATAACTTGTTGGATAGAGAAAGTCTAGGATGGAAAGCTTGAGGTTTTTGCAGTTTACAATAAAGTCACAACTAAAGTCACAAGCAACCCAAAGAAAAATGGAGAAGTTTGTAGTGAGCATAAGCAAAATACAATATGTTGACATCAATGACTTACAGAAAAGATAATTTTAAAAATGGTACACATATTATAGAAAAGGATATCAGCCAATCTTGTAACATGGAGGGAGATGACAGATTTACAACCTGATGCCTATATTAGTAGCAGTAAGATATTAAAAGAAAAAAAAGGGAGGAAGACTTCAGTGTATTGAGCAGATTTTCCATTGAAGATGTGTGGAGAAACTATGAAGAACAATTCTCTCTGATTATGCAGTGCTGGAGAGTACCCTCATGATTAAATAATTCAAAGTATCAGTTTCCACACTTATAAACTATTCAACTCAGCCTCTAAATACCATTTCTACTCTAAATCCGTGATCCCATATTGGCATTATAAAAATAAATTGGAAAGTCAATTTGATATTTATTCTTTTTATCTATATGTACACACACATATATACATACATACATATACATACACATATACATACCCCTATAATATGTATGTGTATATATAGTTTATATGAATTTATAGATACACACACTAGCACAAAAGTTGGCTAGCTAGTGTACTAGATGTTGGTTTGGAAACAAACAAACAAAAAAGTCCAAGAATTAATGCTGCCTTCAAGGTGCTTACAATCAAGCTATGGAGATACTGGAAAAGAATTTACAACTAAAAAAAATTAGTGGAATGAAGTTTCTATATTGTTTTGAATAACCTTGCTGAAATTTATGGGAAAAGGGAAGAGTAAGTATAATTATAAGTAAAGAGATTAATGAGATAAAACAATCCAACACTCAATAAACTTATTCTTCTTTCTACATAATATAGTGATGTATATGAGTGGAAGTATTCCAGTATCATATGACCATTTGGAAGGGATGTTGCAGAAGGAATTCCTTCATTGAGCTTAAGCTTTCTCAACTGTAAAATAAGGGAGGTTTTTTTTCTTTTTTAATTTATTTGTCATGTTTTCTATGTTTAGATCATAGATTTTCTAGTTTCTTTCATTAAGTAATATGCAAGTCCACTTCTCTAGTATTTGTCACTGCCCACAGAAGCCTCTCTAGTGTGTATCATGGGGCTTGCCCACGATGCACTATGATATTGGCCCCATAAATAGTTATTTATGACTCTGGATATTGGCTACAGAGATTAGAGTCACTGGCTGGAAGTTTCTGGAAGTAGGGGTTATAACTTTCATAAAATTGTGTATAAGGACTATTCCTCAAGTCTCTGTATAGAGGACCACCTCTCATCCAAGATGCTGTCTTACCCATATAACCAGTTCCTGCCTAGAATAAAGATAAATATGCTAGTCCCCCTGGTAGTAGCTGACTCTCAAACAGAATGTTTTTTTTTAATAAAAGAAATACATTTAACTCAATTCACACAATATTTTCAAGGCACACTACAAAAAAAGTCATTATATTATGTACTGGAGATGTGCCTTCAAAAACCTAACATTCAGTTGGAAACAATTTAATTACATATAACATTTATAGTATTTATTTTTACTATAAAGTTACAACTTCCCTCTTATTTTCTCATCCTGGCCACATGTTTGGCTGTGTAAATTTTGGAGATATAATCTACATTTTTCTCCTAATTTTTCTTTTTTTTTCAGTTGCTCAGGGCTTGTGGTATCAGAACATTTTATTGCCTCTTTGCCCTGATTCCAGATTTGAATTCAGATCTTCCTGCCTCCAAGCCAGGTGCTTCCAAACACAGATTTTCTTTTATACTTTTTCAGGTATATAACTTGAGGAAGTTCATTACACTATCATCTAAGACAGAGGTCAGGGCCAGACAATGATAGGAAGGATACTACTTGTTTTCATCCCAGGACCACACTGCATAGGAGGGGAGAAGTCAGACAACAAGAAGTAAAGACTGCAGACACCAACAAGAAAGAAGTATGGAGTGGGGCAGCTGGGTGGCCTAGTGGTTACAGTGCCTGGCCTGATCAGAAAGGCTTATCTTAACCTTGTTTGCCTTATTTTCCTCATCTGTAAAATGAGCTGGAGAAGTAAAATGGCAAAACACTCCAGTATCTCTGCAAGAAAACCCCAAATGAGGTCACAAAGAATGGGACACAACTGAAACGACTAAACAGCAACAATAAAAAAGTGCAAAGTACTGTACTAATTGTTGGAAATAAAAATAGAATAGTGAGATAGCCCATGCTCTCAAGGAGCTCACATTCTAATGGAATAGAAAACACACCTGGGAGGTTTTACCTGCAAGTCATATGAAAATATCTCATAGTCCTTAGGATGCAGGTGCAAAGCACATACTTTAATGTCTTTTTAATGACATTCCCAGTGGTAAAATCATATTCATTTCTTATGCTGAACTATTTCACAGTGCCAAGAACTTTGGTGGTACTTCAGTAGCTTTGGGGAGAGACTGCATCTCCACAATTGCTGCTTTCCAGGATAATAACTAAGGAGACTGGGTTTAGAAAGATTCCCAAAGCTCTTGGATTCACTGTCCTGGGATATGTCCACTGGGGCCTGAGGGGAGATGGTTTTCAAAGTTTTGGTGGTGGTTTGACTAGTCTACCACTTGCTGCCAGGAGAGACTGAATCCCATATATCAACACAAAGATGGGTATGTCAGAGAAAGAGCATTACGTCAGAGCAGGCCTAGTTTCATGATGGCAAAAGATAAGAAAAGAGGATTCAATTTAATGAATGTCAAATAGTGTTTTGTTTTATTTTTTTGAATCATCTAATTCTTATATTCAGGGATTTCTGTATAGATAATAGATCACAGATTTAAAATAGGAATAGGACTTAAAAGTAATCTAATCAAATCCATTTATTTTAAAGATGATGAAATTGAGTCTTAGATAAACTGATGGACTTGAAAGGGTTCAGAGGGGTAGTAAATAGAGGAGTTAAAATATGAAACCAGGCCTATCGACTACAAGAACAGCAAACTTTCCACAGAATGATGTTGCCTCTAATAATTGTTCTGCTTTGGATCTGTATTTTCACTGATCAAGGAAACTACTACTGAAAAAATGCCATCAAGGTAGACTATGACTCTAATTTGCCCAGATATCCTCAATGTCACAAAGCCAATACAGATTGGAGATAAGATTTGAATCTTAGTCTTCTTGATTCTAGAGCCTATCCTCTATGCTCAACCTAATGCTGCCTTTAATTCTATATCTATTTATATTTATATCTACCTTTATAGCATATCTATATCTATCTGTATCTATATATCTGTATATGTCACCTATATTTATGTTTCTATTTATGCAGTAATTTATATATAATATATATATGTGTTTCTACTTAAGTAGAAATTTGTATATATACACATATATATTTATATTTCTCCATATGGTTTTGTAGCCACACATAAATTAATTTGTTCAAGAATAAATATTAATATAGCATATATATTTTCATTGAGTGTATTTAACCATTAAATATTTAATATCTAAGGATTTTAGAAAGTTTTCAAATTAACCATATGATTTAATATTCTCTAAATTCTCTAAAGAATAAAAATGTAATTCATCAAAACTGACTTGGGTAAGAATATTCTGAAAACTAAATCATTTCTTTCTAATTTTTATTTCTAAAGAATATCATTTATGGAAATTTGTTTAGTCAGAAAGGGAAAAAAACAAGCTCTTTATTATTAGGAAATAAAGGCAGACAGAGATCAAACTTACTGCTTGATGGTTAGGATCATTAAGTCAGAGCATATGTCTAATAATGTGATTAAAAGCTTTTCAGTGGCATTAGGAATTAACATTTTTATAATGTTGTTAATGTTCTTTTCTCCCTGCCTATTTCCTAAAACTATGCCTAAACTAAACAAGAGAGAGGAAATTAATGAATTCACCACTCAAAGCAAATAATAAAAGTTGTTTTGATGGGGTCACTTAAAACGGCCTAGACAAAGCTCTCCAAATATACCATAGGGACCAATTGTGTTTAGGAAAAGCAATGGATGAAATGATTAATTTTCATGATTCTATTTGCATTGTTTAAGCTTTGTAGAAGACAATAATAACACTTTGCATTTTGATAGCATCTTTTATCTGAAGAGGAGTAATTAAGGCCTACAGCAAGGTTAAATGACTTTTTCAAGGTTATACAAAAACCAGTAACAGAGCTGGGTATTAGACCAAAGGATCTTGAGAGCCACTGCAGCACATTTCCTTTCCATTCAATTTCAAAACACTTATCTTCCCTAGGAGTCAAATACCCTTTTTGAAAAGGTGTGAGTGTTAGAAACATATTAAGGCAATACATACTTCGATGCCTAAATCTGACTAGTTTGAAACAACCATTCTAATTTTGGCAGTTAAGAAATCTAACTATTTCTTAGATTTTCAGTTAGATCACCAAATCCTTAAAATACTCACCAAAAAAAACTTTCTGAAACCCGTAAGAGCATACACATTCCTTAATATAATATATTATAAGTTCATATCATACTATATTATATATATATACATATATATGTTATTTCTATATGTATATATATGTATGTCTTTATATATTTTTTCTAATATGTTCCTGTCCACTGTTTCATATATGTGTGTATCCATGAACACATGCATGTACGTACACACACACACACACACACAGGAACTTTATATACTTCAGTGCTTACATGGATTTTTGATTTAATTGTTGTAATCAAGTGACTTCTAATACAGATCACAGTCCATCTATCCTTGCTTGCACTATGTGATTCTTTTCCAAATCTCCATCAATCTCCCTAGAGGTCACCATTCTGGTGTCTATCTTTGTGTATATATATACATACACACATATACATATATGTATACACACAACAAAACCTCTCTCTCTCTCTGTGTCTCTCTCTCTCTGTCTCTCTCTCTCTCTCTCTCTCTGTGTGTATATATATATATATATATATATATATATATATATATACATACATACATACATACATACATATACTTTTGGGTCCATTTGGGAGCTCAAGACAAACCAAAGATTTTCTTATTGATGTATATTATTGAACTACCCCAAAATAGAAAAAAAAGTTTAATTCCAGACCACATTCAGCAATATTCTCACAGGAAATGGTCTTAGTCAACTTCCCTCTTGAATTTTCAATTTTCACAGCAGGTTCAGGAACACTCTCCCCTCACAGGGTGAAGTTGGGAGTGTCCACTGAAGGAATGAAGAGTTACTCTATAGCATAGAGTAAGTAGTAGGAAACTCTCAAGGGACCCCACGAAGTTCACTCATCTTCATAATAGCTAGCATTCATTTAGTGTTTTTAAGCTTGGCAAATATCTCATTGTTATCCTCACAACAACTCTGGGAGGTAAGTGCTGTTATGGTCGCCATTTTACAGATGAGGTAACTGAAGCAGGAAGAAGTTAAGTAACTTGCCCAGGGGTCATACAGCTAGCATGTGTCTGAGACTGGAATTGAGCTGTGACATTACTGATGCCAAATCCAACACTATCCACTGTTCCACTTCAGCACCACTGCTGTGAAATGACATTGCAACTAGCTTGCCCTAGTCTTCCTTTACTCACTGGAGATGTTTCTGATTGATTGATTGATTGATTATTCAATCAACATTCAGGCACTCCACCCCAAGGCGAACTGCCAAATTGTCTACCAAACTGTCTCTATTAAAACAAGACACTAATTGAAACATAAGATCTACTAGGCAATGTTGCATAGTAGAAAGAATGGCGCATTTGTAATCAAAGGTTGTTCAGTCATTTCTGACTCTTCATGACCCCTTCAGGACCATACTGTCCACAGGGTTTTCTTGGTAAAGATACTAGAGTGGTTTGCCATTTCCTTCTCCAGCGGATTAAGGCAAACAGAGGTTAAATGATTTGCTCAGGGTCACACAGCTAGTAATTATCTGAAGTAGTATTTGAACTCGGGTCTAATTCAATCCACTGAGGTAAGTAGCTGACTGGGTCTGCCGCTTACTAACTGAAGTGACTTGGGCAAATCATTTTATCGCTCTTGGACTCAATGTCTACCTTATATTTCTACCTGTATCTGTCTTCTACCTCTATATTTATTATTCTAAGCTCTAACTGTACACAGTCAATGCCTCTTGACTATTATAGATAATTGCCACATAAGCATTTCATATTCAACATCTACAAAAATGATCCTACTATCTCCCCAAAGAATTATTTCCTCTATTGTTCTTCCCATCATCCAATATGGAAATCTCAGTAGCTCCTCCCCCCTCCACCATCGCATAGCCAATCAATTGCCAAGTTCTATTGTATTGTCCTTTCCTTCAAGTTTCTTTTCCATTGATACTCTAATTCAGAATCATATTATTTAATAACAGGATCTAAAGACATCATAAAACTCTCATAAAATGCAATGATCAATTTTACTACTATACTGTTAAAATTAAGGATATATCCTAGCATTATATTAACAATTGGTCATCTGTTTTTTGAGGGAGTGTTCATTTTAAAGGGGTTTGTTTGGAAAGTGGTTGGAAAATATCTGCTATATAAAAATAAACATGTCAACACTTTTTGAAATGCTATAGATTCTTTAAGTCAAAAATTTGTCAAATAAGTCAAAAACTGACATTATCAATACCATCATCGTGATCAACGCAAACAACACCAAAGCAACAAAAATAGAGTCTGAACACAAGGAAGCTCCTTCAGGACATAAACTCTCATTAATTGGTCTTTTTATGTCCTTCAGTATCTTGCATGGGTCTCTACAGTTAATGGGTATTCAATAATTATTAGTTGAATGAATGAACAAATGCTTTGTTGAGTCTATATAATTTTATAAAGATCTATTAGATAAGACTGGTAATAGTCGAAACTATAGTGCAATGCTGAAATTAGTCAGATAAGCCCCTGACCCAAGTTTAAGGTATTTTACCTGCCTCATCCATCATTTGTGTTCTGAAAATTTACCATTGCTGTAAGCATACAGTAGATGCAGAAACACGTTTGTTGATAAAAGCAGTCCAAGAGCTTAGGGAGCAGTCATGTATGAATACTATGACAAAAATGGGGAGGGGAAAACTGCCCCATAATTTAGGGGAATTTGTGACCTGATCAGGTGAATGACACTCAATGATTAATTTGGATTCAGTGGCATTTGTGCTGGTCTGAGTTGAATAATTTCAACCTCAGCTCCCGTATATAGCAGCTTTGGTAATTCTTCCAACTGATAACTATTATTCTTGCTTATTGATGCTATGAGTTCATTACGGATACAATCTTCTGTTATTCCCACTGCTACTTACTGCCTTTTCTGTCTCTCTAGGATACCTCAGTGAGAGGAACTTCCCAAAGGCTACCAAATTGTCTGCCTGGACAACAACTTCAAGGTTCCCCAAAGGAGAAAAATTTTAATTGGTGGCTGTCTGGTCTCACTGCTCAGCTTAATTCTGAATTCATACTACCTTTGTGAACTAAGAAATCATTAACTATTCTGCAATTCAGTTTCTTCATGTTCAAAATGGTGATAATGCTAGTTAGAATCCTTACCTCCAGAGCTATAAATATCAGAAATAAACTGGGGTTTCCCCAGGGTAAAGCATGGAAGAGGGAAGTACATTTTTCCTTGGGAGGGAGCACTTTTCACTAAGACTAAATAAGCTCTCTACTCCTTGACTTACCACTATGTTCTGGCTTCATGAACCATTCCTAGAGTCACAGCACTATGGCATCCCTCTCCCAGCCTGACCTTCTTCTTAACCCAAATGGGATCCAGGATGGATATCCTATGGGACAAACCATTTCTTCTGCCTGTGAAATGGCTTCTATTTTTAGACTCTTCTCTTCACTACTCCTGTGGAAGCATTCTGCATCCTCCACTCAGAGCGTCTTCTTGTCATGGCCACTTCCCCCAACTGTTTTTGCTCTTCATAAAAAATGTCTATGACATAGCGGTGGTGTGAGCAAAGTACTTTGTAAATCTTTGTATTCTATATAAAAATGAGATGTTGGTGATTTTTATCATTATTACCTACCATTCAGAGTAGTTGTGAGAATTAAATGAGATAATCTGTATAAAGGACTGTGTTCCTATCAATTGCTATGTGTTATCTATTCACTGAAAATTGCATCAAGTAGCAAGACAAATTCTCTTGAAACAAAGATATTCAATTCAGTACATCTTTCCCTCTAGTGAGAATAGACTAAAAATTGGTTTATAATGGACACTTGGGAAGTTTTGGGTTTTTTTAACCTGTGCTGTGTACTAAGGGGAGAAGAGAATTGCTAAGGAGAGCCTGCAAGTGGGGGAAAAAAGACAGATGAGCCACAGAGATTTAATTTTCTCCTTACGTTTTTGCTGTGATATGAATAAACCTTTTCTGCTTAAACTCATTCTCTAGAAGACAAAAAATTTACCTTTCCAGTGAAGCACTCAAGAGTAACCATTGTATTGAGCCCTGACAGGCTGCTGTTTGATTTATAATAGGGGTGTGTGTGTGTGTGTGTGTGTGAGTGTGTGTGTGTGTGTGTGTGTGTGTGTGTTTTAAAAGCAAAAAACGGTGACGTGAACAATTTTTTTATAGCATAAATGAATTTTCATCACTATGTTTAGGAGAAAAACTTAACTTAGAGATACTATTTATATAATTGATCCTTGAATTATTTTAACCTACACTGTCTTCTTTCTATACACACATTCACAAGCCTCAATTCCCTTCCCTTCCCTTCCCTTCCTTTTCCTCCCCTCCCCTCCTCTCTTCTCTCCTCTCTTCTCTCCTCTCTCTGTTTCTGTGTAGCACTTTCTTTCTCTGTCTCTCAATCAATCCAGCAAACATACATATACATACATATAAACATACGTATACATAAATACATATATACATATATATATATATGTGTATATATATATATATATATAGCTCTACTGTGTGCCAGGTCCTGTGCAAAGAACCAAGGATAAAAAAAAATGAGTCCCTACCTTCAAGGAAGTCATAATCTAATGGGAGAGACAACATACCAACAAATCCATATAAACAAGATAGATTCAGAAAAAATAGGAAATAATTAACGAAGGCACCAAAATTAAGAGAGATTGGGAAGGATTTTTATAGAAGGTAGGATTTTAGTTAGGACTTAAAGGAAACCAGGGAAGTCAGTCAGCAGAGTTGAGAAAGGAGAGTATCCTAGGTAGGGACAGCCAGAGAAAATGCCTGGAGTCAAAGGATAGTGTCTTTTTTGTGAAATAGCCAGGAGGCCAGTGTCACTGAAATGAAGAGTAGGCAGGTTGAGGAGGGAGAGCATTTCAGGTGTAGGAGAGAGTCAAAGAAAAATTCCTGCAGATGAAAAATGGAATGCCTTGTTTGTAAAACACCCAGGAGATCAGTGTCACTGTCCGGAAGAGTATGTGGAATGGAATAAGGAATAAAAAATTTGCAAAGATAGTGGTGAGATCACTAATGAAGGGGATTTAGTAGGAGAGAGCTTGCTAATGAAGGGATTTATGTTAAACAGAGGATACTTGTATTTGATCCTGGGGGCAATAAGGAGCCACTGGCATTTCTTGAGTGAGTGTTGGGCTATGTGTATGTAGCATGGTCAGACCACTGCTACTGGAAAATCACTTTGGTGGCTGAATGGAAGATGGATTAGAGTGGGGAGGGAACTGAGGCAGGCAGAAATTCAGGCATGAGAGGATTGATGTGTATACTAGAGAAGTGGCAGTGTCAGAAGAAAGAAGGGGATGAATGGGCAAAGGTTTCAAAGGTGAAATCGATGAGACTAGGCAGCAGATTGTATATGGGAAGTTAGAGATAGCAAGGAGTCAAGTATGACTCCTAGGGTGCAAGTCTGAGGGACTGGGAGTATGCTATTGCCCTCTACAGTAATAGGGAAGGTAGGAGAGGAGAGGGTTTAGGAGGAAAGACACTGAGTTCTGCTTTGGACATGTTTGTGTGAAGATGTCTATTGGACATGCAGGTCAAGTATCTAAAGGCATTTGGAAATGAGAGATTGGAAGTCAGCATTTGATTAAAATATTTGAGATTCATCAGCATAACTATGGTAATGAAATCCATGAGAGCTGATGAGATCACCAAGTGAAGTAGCATAGAGAAAAAATGGCTCAGGATTAAATCCTGGGGGATATCAATGGTTAAAATGTCTCTCTGTCTCTCTCCTTTTCTGTCTTTCTGTCTCTGTCTTTCTCTGTGTGTGTGTGTATGTATCTTTCTTTGTTTCTGTCTTTTTTTATCTATCTCTCTCTTCTCCCCTTTCCCTCTCTCTCCAACACTTTTGTTACCACACCCATGACACTCCCCTCTTCTCCTCCTTTCTCGTTTCTTCTCCACCTCCATTCTTTTCCCTCCTTCCCTCTCTTTCTCTCATACATATAATTTTCTATTCTTTATAGGCACATATGCAAAACCACAGATTAAATAAACATTATGGGTTAAAAGACAGTCCTTCATCACTGGTGGGTAATGAGAATTTGCTTTTGACTATAAATATCCATCAATAACCATCTATCTCTGTACCACCAATAATAAAACATTTTTAAAGTTATTTAATATATTGGGTGCTTGGGCAATCTTATCAATGTAAGTTTGAAGGAGACAAAGCCAGTTTGTTTTTTTCTTCTTTTTTACATATAATTTTTATTGCATCTTGATCTGAATTTTCACAAGAATTTGAATTACAAATTTTCTCCACATTTGTACCTTCCCCGCCCACTCCAAGATGACATATATTCTGATTGCCCCATTCCCCAGCCACCCCTCCCTTCTGTCACCCCAATCCCCCACATCCCCTTGTCTGTTATTTTCTGGTAGGACAAGATAGATTTCTATGCCCCATTGCCTGTATAGTTTATTTCCCAGTTGCATGCAAAAAAGTTTTTTTAACATCTGCTTTTTAAAAGTTTGAGTTCCAAATTCTCTCCCCTCTTCCCTCCCCACCCACCCTCCCTAAGAAGGCAAGCAATTAAACGTAGGCCACATGTGTATCACTATGCAAAACCCTTGCACAATACTCATGTTGTGAAAGACTAACTATATTTTGTTCTTTCCCATCCTATTCACCTTTATTCAATTTTCTCCCTTAACCCTGTCCCTTTTCGAAAGTGTTTACTTTTGATTGCCTCCTCCCCCATCAGCCCTCCCTTCTATTGTCCCCCCTTTTTATCCCCTTCCTCCTTCTTTCCTGTAGGGTAAGATACCCAATTGAGTGTGTATGTTGTTCCCTCCTCAGGTCAAATCCAATGAGAGTAAGATTCACTCATCCCCCCTCACCTGCCCCCTCTTCCCTTCCTACAGAACTGCTTTTTCTTGCCATTTTTATGTGAGCTAATTTACCCCATTCTATCTCTCCCTTTCTCCCTCTCTCAATATATTTCTTTCTCATCCCTTAATTTGATTTGATTTTTTAGATATCATCCCTTCATATTCAACTCACCCTGTGCCCTATGTTTATATATATATATATATATGTGTGTGTGTGTGTGTGTATACATATATATATATATATATGTGTATATATATATATATATATGTGTGTGTATGTATATATATATATATATATATATATATATATATATATTCCCTTCAGCTACCCTAATACTGAGGTCTCATGAATCATACACATCATCTTTCCATGTAGGAATGTAAACAAAATAGTTCAACTTTAGTAAGTCCCTTATGATTTCTCTTTCTTATTTACCTTTTCATGCTTCTCTTGATTCTTGTGTTTGAAAGTCGAATTTTCTATTCAGCTCTGGTCTTTTCCCTGAGAAAGCTTGAGAGTCCTCTATTTTATTGAAAATCCATATTTTGTCTTGGAGCACTATACTCAGTTTTGCTGGGTAGGTGATTCTTGGTTATAATGCTAGCTCCATTGACCTCCAGAATATCATATTCCAAGACCTTTGATCCATTAATGTAGAAGCTGATAGATCTTCCGCTATCCTGATTGTGTTTCCACAATACTCAAATTGTTTCTTTCTGGCTGCTTGCGGTATTTTCTCCTTGATCTGGGAGCTCTGGAATTCGGCAACAATATTTCTAGGAGTTTTCTTTTGGGGATCTTTTTCAGGAAGTGATTGGTGGGATTCTTTCAATTTCTATTCTACTCTCTGGATCTAGAATATCAGGGCAGTTTTCCTTGATAATTTTTTGAAAGATGATATCTAGGCTCTTTTTTTGATCATTGCTTTCAGGTATTCCAATAATTTTTAAATTATCTCTCCTGGATCTATTTTGCAAGTCAGTGGTTTTTCCAAAGAGGTATTTCATATTGTCTTCCATTTTTTCATTCCTTTTTTTAATTCCTCTTTTATCATATCTTGATTTCTCATAAAGTCACTAGCTTCCATTTGCTCCAATCTAATTTTTAAGGTAATGTTTTCTTCAGTGGTCTTTTGGACCTCCTTTTCCATCTGGCTAATTCTGCTTTTCAGGGCATACTTCTCCTCATTGGCTTTTTGGAGCTCTTTTGCCATTTCAGTTAGTCTATTTTTAAGGTGTTATTTTCTTCAGTATTTTTGTGGTCTCTTTTAGCAAGTCATTTACTTGTTTCTCATGGTTTTCTCACATCACTCTTATTTCTCTTCAAAATTTTTCCTCTACTTCTCTAACTTGCTTTTCCAAATCCTTTTTGAGCTCTTCCATGGCCTGAGACCAGTTCATGCTTTTCTTGGAGGCTTTTGACATAGGCTCTTTCACTTTGTTGACTTCTTCCGGCTGTATGTTTTGGTCTTCTTTGTCACCAAAGAAATATTCCAAAATCTGATTCTGAATCTGAGTCCATTTTCGCTGCCTGGCCATTTTCCCAGCCAACTACTTGACCCTTGGGTTTTTCATCATGGTATGACTGCTTGTAGAGTAGAGAGTACCTTGTCCTAAGCTTGAGGGGTTGCACTGTTGTTTTCAGAGTTATTTCGACACAGCAAGCTCTGCCACATCAGTGCTCCTCCTCCCCCAAGAACTGCCAGCCCGGACTGCAACTCAGATCTAAGCAGGCTCTGCACTCCTGCTCTGATCTGCCACTTAATTCCTCCCCCCAGGTGGGCCTGGGGCCAGAAGTAACTGCAGCTGTAGTCCTCAGAGCTGCACCACCTCTGCTGCCTCTGGGGTGGTGACCGAACCATGAACTCCTTTCACTCCCCACAGCTTTTCCCACTAACCTTCTCTGTTGTCTTTGGTTTTTGTGGGTTGAGAAGTCTGGTAACTGCCACAGTTCACTGATCCAGGGTGCTAGGTCTTGTGATGCCTGGTTCCTAGTCTGGTTGGTCCAGGCACAGCCCACGCTGGGTTCTGCTTCGCTCTGCTCCCAGCTCTGTGTGATAGACCTGACCCAGTGACCCTCCAGGCTGTCCTGGGCTGGAGCCCTGCTTCCCTCTGCTATTTTGTGTGTTCTTCAGTTCCAAAATTTGTTCAGAACCATTTTTAATAGGTCTTTGGACGGTCCTGGTGGAGAGCTTTAGGCATGTCCCTGCTTTCCATCCGCCATCTTGGCTCTGCCCCTCCAGTTTGCTTTTTTCAATGTTAATGAAAAAAGCCACATTCCTATTAATTTCTTCTTCAATTTAAACTTTATATAAATATGGAACTAATATTTATTAAAGGTTTGGAACACAGAACAAATAGAAAGTTGAGTATTATCAATAGATAATACCCATTAGGAGGTATGAAAAAGGATGATGCAACTGCAAGAAAAGAAAGAAAGATGGATACTAATCCAGTAGACTAGCCAATAAAATATGAAGATATAATTATAAAGTATTATAGAAATATGGCTATGGGATCATAAGATCAATTATAGTAATAAAATAGCATCCTCACCCTATCTTTCCTAGTGTGCAAACCCAAATCCAAACTATCTATATGAACCATGATCCTGTTTCTTTTTTTGTTTTTTTTTTTTATTCCTGAAGAGAAAACTAGAGAAAACAAAAGTGGGATGTTTGGAACTTTCAACCATGCTCTTAATGGGACAGAATCACAGATAATCACTTTTGGAGAAATAATGCACAGAGCAAAGGATATAAGTTATAAGTCTTATATGATGGACATTTTTTCTCACCCTTCTAAATAAGATTCCCTAAATTTCCCATCTTTAGGTAAGAGATACAACAACTTTTGTTTCAGACTTTTTCTGAAGGATCTTTATTCAAGAGTCAATCTATAACTTGGGAGATTAAAGCTTTGTCAGTGAGTCAGGGTCAAAAACTGTATATTCAGCCAAGCTCCAGCTGAGTGTTGTCTGAAACACTATATCCAAAGCATTGTTCCTATGGTGGCCATGTAGAATACCCTAAAAGCCAAATGGACTGAATCAACCTCTTGTCCACCAGATAAGTGGAAGTGTTCCTGCCATATCATTCCAACTCCTATTGGTTTTCTTTTGTATGACCACTTACTCTGACATGTTTGCCTTCAGACTGGAACCTCCAAAAAGGGAGTTTTACCACTTGACACTTGACCTTTTCTGATCTGTCCTTTCCCACTTCCTTTTTTGGAGCCCAAATCAAAAGTTCAGGAGGGAAAAAAAGATAAGTTAATTGGAAATACCTCACCTCATAAACCTGATGTGGCTTTATTTTGGAAGACTGAATTATCCAACTAGTCATCCCAGGTATAACCTCAGGTATTCCCAGTTATCCAACTGAGGGCTTCTTTTTATAGTTTTATCCTTAAGCCACTGGCACACCTAGGTTAGATAATTAGTGGTACCTCACTTAAAGCAAAAATAAAGATAAGGCTAATATTCTGCCCCCCCATATCAAGGGACTACAATCTTTCATTGACTACCAGATCCATAGGTTTTGGATATTCCTACCACTCTAATGATTTGATATAGTCTTCCTATATCCATGCCCATACCCTCTACCTATTCTCCAAGTGTTCATTATATTTCAGGGTTAGATAAACCAAGAACAAAAATCTTTTTTTCCTTAAGTTTTTTTGGGGTTGAGGGCTTTGTTTTTTAGCCCAAATCCTCATTTATAATAATTATAATAACTCTTTTATTATTACCATTGCTGTTACTGTTTTCCTTTTACTTTTTTCCTCCCACTTAACCAAAGTATATTTTGACCTCCTTCCCACCTTCATGCATTGGAAAAGGAAAGAAAAACAATGCTCTTGTAATAAACATGCATAGTCATGTAACACAAAATTCTATATTGGCTGCGTTCAAAAATGTATGTCTCATTCTGCATCCTGTATCCTATCACCTCTTATCAGGAATTGGTTAGCATACTTCATCATGGTAAGTAACTGCACTGCTTAAAGTTCTTAAACTTTTCAATGTTGTTGTTCTTTATAATATTGTTGTTATTTTATAAATTGTTCTTTTGGTTCAAGTCAATAAAATATCTAGTCATCAGATACCCCGTTAAGCAACTTTTGTTTAGCCCTTAAGAAATACTTCCATCAGAAATACCTTATGCTGAGTCAAGATGGTTACCAATTGGCACAACTCATTGATATGAGCTAATAACAATTATCTACCCTGACAGAGTCCTCAAATGGCTTTACCCCTAAATAGTTCAAATCGTGATTTAAATTTCTTTTAGCTGCACAACAGGAGGCTCTCCTCTTCCACCAAAGGAACTTCCCATTACAGTTTCTCAGTTTTCTAATTATCTACCGCAATACTCATCAAGCTGCAAATGTGTGAATTTGCCACACAAATACTGTCTCTTAAAAGTTAGTTCATATTGGCCAAAGAAGGCCAGTGTCTGCTCTGACTCAATCTTAAGAATTATATGATCATGAGCTTTAGAGATGGAAGGGACATTAGAGTTCACATAGTCCTAACTTCTCCTTTTAAGTATAAAGAAACTGAGGTCCAGAGAAATTAAGTGATTTGTCAAGGTCACACTAAGAGTGGGATTCTAATGTGGAATTTAAAACTAGGTCTTCCGACTCCAAGTCACAGGTCCTTATGAATTCTACCAGTGACTCTGCAACTTGCTACATGGGAGATTTGTCCAGCCTTGCTAAAACAGGACTCTTTGCGTACTCTTGATAAAATATAACCTTGAATCTCATAACCTAAAATTACTGAATGTGCTCATGGAGTATTTCAAAACATTGAACTAGGCCCTTTAGAGAAATAGGGGAAAGAGAGGTGGGTTCCAGGTCAAATAGTCACTCTAGGATTACCTTAAGATGATTTAAAAAAAAACTTATAACCTATTCATTATCAGAGATGTAGCCTACACTAACTCAGAATTATTCCATTAGAGACTCATCCCTCCCAGGAAAACTGCACCTCCCCACCCCCAACCACCATCATGAGGATTACCAAACATTGCCATAAGAAAGATGACACCCAAGAAAGACACATATTGACACAACTAACTGCTCTTTAGATTTCTCTTCATGAGGCAGCACAGGAGGGAAAAGATGCAAAGACTCACTCATCATGATAAAATTATCTGCCAGGGTTCCCCTCTTTTTATACAATGGGGACAATGTTCCCTAAAAAAAGACAAAGCTGTACCCATGAACTGATTTGCCACTACATCTCTTAACGTAGTTCTCTGTTCACCTAAAGATATAAAAACCTTTCCCACATGGAATAGGGCCCCTCTGACTTGATGGGTGCCAGAAAACTTCTGGAGTCACTATATCCTGCCCTGATGACAGACACATTTTCATATGGACACAAGAGGCACAGTCTGTATAAAAAACTATGTGCTAATATTATACTTTTGCAAATCCTTACTGAGTTATGCACAATAATCTTCCTTTTGTTAACTGTTTAGTGAGTGTTGAGTGTTTTTATTCCATCTGAAGGTGTTGATATCAGGCCCACCTCAAATACTTGTAGCAGTGAAATTTTCCTTATAGAAACTTTGATAATGCATTCAGGTCTTTCATATTATAAAGCATTACCCCAATATGCCTTTCACTTTGTGTTAATCTAAGTATACCAAAGTTGACCAGTCTCGATTAGATTTAATCTACAAGCAAACTCCTTTCCTTGTAAGGAATGGCATAAACCACTCCTTCTCCTTAAATATCCCAGACTACAGATGTAAATTATAGCCACAAAACATAGCCCAGATGCAGACAACATTTCAAGTTTCCCTAGACATAATACCAACAGAAACAATAATACAGCATTCCTGACTTTAAGACTCATTCATTCCAAAATACCCTAAATTGGCTGTCCAGTGATTCAAAAAGAAATTCAACAAACAGACAGGAATGTTCAACTCAAGAGTCACCTCTGCAATTAAAATAAGTAAATGAATGAACAAATAAAAATGAATGCATGAATGATAATGTAAAAAAATATGTAAATGTAAATAAAAAGTACTATATCTAGAAAATTTGAAATCTAGTATTCACCCGAAATAGTCAAAGAGGTTATGCATATAAATGTAGCCTAATTCTTCAAATGAGAGAGAAAGATAGTTGATGAAAATGTTATAAGAGGCTGATTAAATCCAGCAGTCAGAAAAGAAAACCAATGCTTCCTTTAAAAAAATAAACCTTAGATTATATTTTCAGCAGTAGAAACAGTAATATTTTATAATACATTGGATGAGGGACATTAGTTCAGCTTATCACCAAACTTGACTCACTTTATATTTTAAGGGCCTTCAAAATAAGAAAAACTACATAATGAAAGGACTTCGAGGTTTTAAGAAAAAAAGGACTATTGGTTAGAATTACCTTAAACACAGGAAATCCTCTAGATACTTAGATTCACCTTGTAAAGTTTAATATACTTTGAATTATACCTTGAGATTATGTTTCTTTCAAAAGTCCATGGGTTACAGAGGTGCTAGCAAATAAGTGGGGGCAAAGTACAGGTGGTATGTTTCTACTGGTTTATTTCTTGACACTTCAGAGATCAAGTCTAGAGCCTGGATACATACAAACCTCAGGATCCTTCGAATTCATCCTGGGTTTCTTAGTCTGACCCAATGTCTACTGGTTCTTATCCTTTTCTTAATGAGAGCTGCAATTAATATTCATGGATTCTATTGTCTATTTAAGATACCATAAGAAAGATTTGCTTACAAAAGGGAAAGGTATTCTATATTGATTTGGCAAAGATTTTCTTAAATTGGTGGCATGATGGATAGATGTACACATCCATGCTGTACTTGGACCCAGGAAGATCTGAGTTTGAATCCCCCCTCAGACATTTATTAGCTGTGTGATCCTGGTCAAGTCACTTAAATCCCTTCAGTCTCAGTTTATTTATTTCCAAATATATGTGAAAAGAAATAGCACCTCGCTTATTTGTCAGGGTGGTTGGAGGATCAAACAGGATAGTATTTTTAAAATGACTTGTAAATCTGAAAACGTTATATTAGTTATCACATTATAAATAATAATAAAATTGTCTTTTAGTTACCTTGAAAATCTATCCATAAATGCTTGCAAAATTGTATCGCCTTCATCACCAATTCATTTATTGAATACAGAAACTAGTATACCAGGTCCTAATATGCTACATGAGGAATGCAGCATGTTAGAATCTGTCATATTAAAGTTAAATTATAGTGGTTCCCTAGTCACTGATGGATGAGATTTTGTTTTGGAAATCTTGACAGAGCTTTTCTACTTCTAGTCTATTTCTTGTCCTCGTTTCATTCTTAAATGCTCTTGAGATGATCTGTTTCTTGGCAAGTTTTCCGTAAACATCTTTTTAATGCCCACTGTTTATCAGGGTTTGTTTTACATGCTAATTATCATAATGTTCTACCATCCACCATAGTAAAATTTTAAAAATGAGTATATATTTGAAAATGATATTGCTCTTGACTTTCATGTCTCTCCACTTGGCAAGGAGATCAAATGTATATTGGTTAAAAGGCTTTCTAGGTTGTTGTTTTTTTTTTTCAATCAAATTGTGATGATTTTTTGTCTTGTTAATTTTTTTAGAAAATTATGTTATTTTGAGACAGTATTTTTTCAAATTTCAATTGTGTGTGTGTGTGTGTATAAATATCTCATTTTTTAAAGTTCAGGTTAGATCACAGATTTACAGCTGGGGACTGCACAATTTAGTCTAAATACTTCATTTCACAAATGAAGGCCTGGAGCCTACAGGAATGAAATGACTTGATCAAGGTCACACAATGAGCAAGTAACAGAGATATCCACCTAACCTGGAAGAGGTATCTGTCTAACCTACCTCACCTGCCTAATGATATGAGATAGCTTGCTGTAAAGGAGCATATAAATAATACATTTTATTCTACTAATGTTAGGGAGTAAGTCACTGATTACTGAAAATGTTCAAGCAGAATTTGGATAATCTATCAAATATCTTATGTAAAGAAATTATTTTAGCTGTTTTCAGAAATGCAAAACATTGCTACCACATCTTGATCTTTTTGTCTAGCTAAGTCAAACTCTGCAGTGTAACCAGGGGCATAATGGTAGTTGAAAGGACTTTTCTTAAAAATTGAAATGGAAGACAAAATTTGAGATTCCTAAGGCAAAAACAGGAAAGGTCAAAAGACAGACCATCTAAGCCTGAGGGCTTCTTCTGACTTTTGCTGGATAGCTGGGTATAGCTATGTGTACAATTCACCAAATTACCAAAAGAAAAAAACATCCAGTATGGATGCAAATGAGCAGAAGGTAAGTAGAAGCAAAAGAGAAAAGCAGAACACCTGAAGAGAACAGCCTAGTAGGGACATAAGCAGTGTGTGGAGAGGCAGCAAGTGCCAGCACACCAGAGGGAATGGCCCAGTAAAAAAGCTTGCAGCATAGTGTCCCACAACTCTAATTGAGCCGTCATGAGGCCAGCCGAAGACATCAAAGTCACTGTGGGGGAGTAGTAATCGGAGAGAGATTCTAGCTGTGACATTTCTCAATACGATTTGTCCAGAAAACAAGTGTTCTCTTTACATGATCCCTGTCACAATATGTTTCTACAGCCTCTAAGAGTATGGCAAACATGGAAAAGTATGCTCAATTTGTAAATGGAGGGTTACATTCCTTTTAAATACAATTCAAACTCACTTTGAAGCATTAGGGTGATGGCTAAACAGCAAGTCACTCAAAATGGAGGACACTATGTTACCCAAAGTTTCACTATGATAAACGTATATTAGGAATAATACTTCATTGAATGAGGAGGCAAAACTTCTAGTTACCCATTTCATCTGATTCTTTCTTGATTGCCCTTATATCTAAGAAAAAGAGACGTCTATGCAGCAGGAATGAATGATTAGAAAATTCATCAATCAAGGTCCTAGTTAAAATTCTGTTATGAAGGATAGTTGTAAAAGTTAGCTTCCAGTATTAACTATGCAAGGGATGGGGAAATCTGTGGCCTCAAGGCCACACGTAATCCTCTAGGTCCTCAAGTGTGGCTGTTTGAATACACACTTCACAGAAGTGCATCTTTGTGCTTTTGTGCAGTTTGCACATTTGTACAATTGTATGAAGTTTGGATTCAGGCAAAGGTCCACACCTCAGGACCTAGAGTGTCACCTGTGGCCTTGAGATCACAGGTTCCCCACCCCTGAACTAGTTTCATCAAATTCCTTCTGCTTTGAACTATCTTGTGGTTGGAATGGTAAAAAGTAACACTAATGGGGGCTCATGAACTGTAGGTTTTGAAAGGATACTACCTCATAGCATGCCTTGAACCTTTGATATATTTTAGGAGTTTAGATTATATTTATTGTGGCAAGGTTGGGGTGGGGTGTAGAGAAAAGAAAGATTTTTTTTTTGTTTTTAGTTAAAAGGCTATACTAAATGGTCTATAGAGTTACTTCTGATTGGAAAATTCTATTGTTTGAAATAGGAAAATTATTACAAAACCATCTTCATGTGTCACATAAATACGAGTTACATAGAGAGAAAGTCAGATCAAGTCAAATCAATAAATGTTAAATAAATGCCTATGGGTAAGGCTTTGTGCTTTATGCTGTTCAAGATTCAAACTTTATAAGATATAGCTGATGATCTTACATTAGGTAAGGGTATTAAGCCTCCGAGTCTCAACTTTCTTATTTGAAACATGGGGCCTAATACAAATGAAACTATAGCTATCTATTTAGTTATCTATCTCTCTAATTGGAAACTTGAAAGTGCTATACAAATGTCAGTTGTAGTTGGTATTGGTACAAGTCCCTGCCTTCAAGGAGTTCATAATCTAATTAGACATTGAAGTCATTAAAACATAAAAAGTTAAGTAATAATAAAATTTGAAATAATAGCAAAGGTAAGGTAAAATATGTAGCAATATGGACAGAGTTACATTTTGACAAGTTCATGAGGCATTAACAAAGTTTGTTTTGGTTATGAGAATATTCCAGGATACTGGAATATTGTATGCGAAAGAACAATTCCATTGTACGTTTTCTCCCAAAGATAAATTGCATGACATAAGATTTGGGGACTGTATGACTGCCAAGAGTTTATGGCCATATTACTCATAGCCATCATATATTTTCTGCACCCAATGTGACTTGTCACATTATTCCTTTAAGTAGATTCTTTATTGTTCTCCCAAAATAAAAGCTAGATGCTGGGGATATAACATGATCTACTGTATTCAACACTGAACTCCTATGCTGGCAAGCATATTGCTTGTCTCCCATAATTAGACACCATTAACAGCTGCAGTCTTCTAGGATCTCAGTCAATAGGAACAAGTCAATTAAAGGTCTTTTCAGTTGACACAGACAGCTAATGTATTGTTGGATGTCTCTCAGAATTCTAGAATCAAATTAGATAAATGAGCACTTAGAAAATATCTGGGTGTTAACAGCTTTCTCTTGCAATACAATTCAAACTGACTTTAAAGCTTTGGGGTGATGATTAAATGGCAAATCACTCAAAATAGAGGACATTATGTTACCCAGAGTTTCACATGGTCACTGAATGCTAGGAATAATAGTTCCTTGAATGAGGAGACAAAATTTCTAGTTACCCACTTCATCTGCTTCTTTCCTGAGGGAAGAAGGAGATCTTAATTGTTGCTATATCGATGGGAAAGACTTGTGTGCAGCAGGAATGAATGATTAGGAAATTCATCAATCAAGGTCCTAGTTAAAGTTCCATTGTGAAGGATATAATTGGTTAGCTTCAGGTAGAACTTATGATTTGATTGTGCCTACCATTATGCCCTAATATTTAAGTGTATGTTTTTATAGGAAAAAAATGCTCATAGACGGCAATTCAATAATGTCAGCTTTCTTTTCCTAAGCAATAAGAACTTCAGAGTTTAAAGACCTAAGTTCAAATTTGGGTTTTACTACTTGTTACCTATGTGGCCTTAAGTGAGTCACTTACTCTTTCTGGAAATGGATTTTATGATCCGTTAAATGAGAAAAATAATCTGGACACAATTTATTTCACATGAATTTTATAAGGAAAATATGTGTAGTGGTAAGATCTGGATTTGGAGTTTGAAGACTATTCTTACATCCCAGCTTTGCTATAGATTACCTGTGAAACCTTGGGGAAATATCTTTATATCTCTGGACTCACTTTCTTTCAAGTGTGAAATTAAAGTGTTTGACCAAATGATACTTGAGATCTTTTCCACCTCTAAGTCCTATGAACCTACAGTCATATAGAAAGCTGATAGACAGCACCCACCACTCATGTGAGATTTCATATATATATATATATATATATATATATATATATATATATATATATATATATATATGTATATGTATATGTATATATATACACACACATATATGTATATATAGTATATATATGTGTGTGTGTATATATACACAAATATATACATACATATATACATACACATATGTGGATATATACACATATGTATGTATGTATGTATATGGTCAATGCTAAGACAATGTTTGTTAAACTGATCTGAATTTTTACTTTTTTCAAATATTAATTCTTTCTTATTCAGTGTGCAGATGCCACTCCACCCACCAATCCATAACAGACCATATTTTATTTATTCTGTTTTCTTATAACAGTCATGAATAGACAGATTTTCTCATTCACACAAGATCTCTTCTTCTGGGAGAGACTGCAGATGCTGAATAATGTATAAATTGACAGACTCAGTTGCATGTTGGTTGTCTTTGCTTAAATATTTTTCTTTGTCAAAATAGAGGGCTCTGTACAGCCAGTCAGGGTAGAGATTTAACGGGAATGATTAGGGTTTTTTAAAAGTATATATGAATTTTTTAAAGGAAAATGAAAAGTCACTAAGCTATTTATTCCCTTTGGCTCTTGGATCCCACTACTGGGCACATCCCCAAGGAACTCAAACATAGAAAAGTGCTATGTGGGCCAAAATATTCATAGGTACAGGCTGATTCAGAAGGACCCACTCTATCCATCTATTCCAAGGATTCTTAACATTTTTGTATACTGCAAACAAAAGGTCTGGCAAAGCCTATGGAACCCATCTCAGAATTATGTTTTTTGATGCATAAAATACATTAGATTACCAAGAAATCAATAAATTAAATAATTATTAAATAAGTTAAATAATTATTTTTTAACGCTCAGGGACTCCAGGTTAAATGCCCCCTGATCTAACCTCTTAGGGTTAACACTAATGTTCCCCCCTCCCATGCCTGATAACTCTCTTGGAATAAGGGAAAAATATTTAGCAAAATAAACAATATGACAAACTTTGACTCATGGTGTAAGCCACATTTCACACTCACAGTTCATTAAGATTCTACTGTAAGGGAGGTAGTATGTTTCATCATAAGTCCCCTGATCCTTTTTAATAGGTCCAATATTGAACACTGCATTCAATCTGAATTTAGATACCCTTTTGTGTTTTGTGTTGTTTTGATTTCTTATTATAGTCATTGTTAATATTTTTTCTCCTGGTTCTTCCCTTTTCCCTCTGTATGAGTTCATACAAGTTGTTTCATGTTTTTCTGAATTCTTTATGTTTGGTTGTTTCATATGTTGCTTCATATGATAATATTCTATTACATTCATCCTTCATAATTTGATACACACATGCATTTTCCAGTTTGTTTTATTTTGTATTGTATTGTATCATATTATGATATTATGATATTATATTGCTTTATACTATGCTATGAGAGATATTACACTATACTGTAACATTAGGGGTATATTTCATGGAGGTCAAAGACAGAAAGTTCTTTCTGTCTTTGATCTTTTGGGGATGTTGGCTTATTAGTAGAACAACTGAGATAAGGCCTTTTTCACATAATTCCAAATTTCAAATAGTTTTCCAGAGCACTTTGGCTAAATTACTGCTCCTCCAACAGAACCTTACTGTACCTATTTTTTTCTCATATCACATCTAATACTGACCATTTCTCTTTTATCTTTTCCAATATGCTAGGTATGAGTTGAAACCTCAGATTTGTTTTAATTTGTAGTTATCTTATTATTCATGATGTAAAGCGCTGTTTTCATGTGGTTGCTGATGTTTTTTAATTGTGCTCTTAAAAACTGCTCATGTACCTTGACCACCTATCCATTGCACAATGGCTCTTAGACTTACATAGCTGTGCTGATTTCTTATATATCTTGATTACTGGCATGGATATTAAAGATTTCTTTCTACTCTACAGTTTCTCTTCTAGTTGTTTTGATTTTATTCATGATAAAGCTCTTCAATTTTAAATAATTAAAATTATTTACTTCATCTTTTGTCATGTTTTCTAGTTTCCTTCCAAATTCTCCCCCTAACCATAGTTGTAAAATATACTTCCTTATATTCTCATGCTATATGCAAATTATTTTTTTTAAATCATTGATTTTGATCGCATATATATTTTTGTTTTCCCATCATCCTAACATTCTGTTCTTATGAGTAAACTGAGTAGGAGGCTGTCCAGCAATTCTCTTTCCAAAAAAAAAATTTGCATTCTGTAAAATATGGAGAGCTAAGTGGGTAGAAAAAGAGCTTTGTGTTGGAAAAATACTCTCTTCCTTTGGCTATATTCATGTGTACATCACAGTTTCAAACGCATTGGAAAGAACCATGAAAACACAAAGAAGGTCTTAGAAAGCATATTAACACTGAAATCAGATATTTCCAGAAAAATTAAATCTTGCTGATGAGAATATGTGTTTGTCTATGCATAAATAGGTGGTTTAAAAACAAAAACAAAAAAATACAGAAAAGAAAAACTTTTTATTCTTCATTAATGACAGAATTATAAGAAATACAAATAAAAGAGGTTGCATGCCAAGGACCCTATCCTCCGTAGGTATGAACTGAAAATAAACTGCAAAACCTCCATCATACTCTGATAAGAATCAATGCTCTGATACTATTGACTGAAAGGGATATAGAATGCAATATAAACATTTTAACAGTTTGAGAAATATAGCAGCAAAAGCAAATGGCCAGCTCTAAATTTCCATAGGGAAATACTTAACTGGGTTTTGGTGAACTCTGGATGGAGTTCTTAGACTTTCCACCAAGAAAAGCTCAAGGGAACCAAAGCACTCTTTTCTCCCCAACTACAAATTAAAAGAGAGTGGAATAGTCTGAAACTGATTCTTCATGAGTCATTTTTCAGTGTGGTGAGGTTTTTTTCTGTATACATTTTTAAGATTCATCCCCAAATACCATCAGCTGAGGAGTTATTTCTGGTTTCACCAATTGAACAAACTATGGTAATCAGAACAGAATATGCTGTGTGAAGATAGATGGCCAGATGTGAGTCCAGGCTCAGCTTGGGGAATGGGAACACATGTTTTCTGAAAATATTGGAAGGAGGAAACAACTGGGTTTCTTAACAGTTTCAGTAAAAATATTTAACAGTTAAAAAACGTCAAAAATATTCACAACAAACAACTAATAAATTAATCATCACAACACCCACCAGGTGGTATATAGCCCTATCTCATAGTGGAAGCAATTGCAATGCACAATTACTGAGTAGTACAAAGTAGGAGAGAGTCAGTATTAGAATACGACTTACTTTGAATTCACTATAGTAATGGAGGATGGAGACAATATGCATCATTTGAACAGGAGAGATAACCTAATGATGTCATTTTTAGGTAATCTTTCACTCCCAAATTTCACCCTGTTATCTGCTAAAAACTACTCTGGCCTATGAGCTAAGTCTTTTAGATAGCTGTCGCAACTGAAATTATACTGCAGATCAGCCAAATATATAAATATTCCACTGTAAATGATTCTGTCACCCTAAAGACTCATTTCCTGGTTTGGCACTAACCAGGAAGGCACTGGGACCTAGAAAGAAATAAAATGACCTGGGCAAGGGGGAACAGATATATAAACAAGTAAAGGAAGAGGAAGAGCCCGTTGCTACTACTTTTACTTGGTTATTTTAGGTAAATATGCTTAAAATGTAAGAACCTAGAGTTGGAAAAGTTTTTCATACTAGACAAATATTTCTTCTTTCACCCAATTCTCTCTGTTCTTTTCAACTGTTCTTTTCTTGTTGAGGACACTACCATCCAGCCAGCCACCAGACTTACAACCTCATTCTGAACTCCTCAGCTGAACTCATCCCACATACCCAAACTGTCATCAGAACTTATCCTTTCTGCTTCACATTTTCTCTCCTATAATTGCCCTCTCTCAACTCCCTTGTCACAAGCCCTTTTCATCTCTCAATTATATCATGGTCAGAGCATTTGAGTTGGTCCCACTGCTTCAAATCATTCCTTACTCCCTTCCATTTTCTACTCAGCTGTAAAGTGATTTTCCTAAAGTACAAGTCTGAATACATTCCCATTCTCCTACTCGATAAACTTCAGAGCCTCCCAGAATCAAACATAAAATTTTCTGTTTGCTTTTTAAAGCCTTACATAACCTTGGTCCCTTGCTGCCTTTACAATATTCTAAACCTTATTTTCCTCCACATACTCTGTGATCCAGTGACACTGACCTCCTTCCTGTTCCTCACATATCATACTATGTCTCCTAGCGCTAAGTATTTTCACTGGCTATTCCTCATGGCTGGAATATTCTTCCTCTTCCTTTCTGCCTACTAGCTTCCCTAAGCTTCCTTCATCATCAAAAGTCCTACCTTCTGCAAGAAGCTATCCCAGCCGTACAGCTTAGTGCCTTCCCTTTAGGATCAACTCCATTTTAACCTGTCTAGATGTTTTTTTTTTCTTTTCCTTTTGTTTTTTTTTTTTTTTGATAGAGTCACTTGCATATTATCTCTTCCATTAGACTGTGAAGTCCTTGAGAGCAGGGACTATGGCTTTTTGTTTTGACTATTCTTTGTATTCCCAAAACTTAGCATAGCACCCATCAAATGTTGTGGCTGTTCAGTTGGTTTTTAGCAGTCTCTGCTTTTTCATGACCCCATCTGAGGTTTTCTTGGCAAAGATACTGGAATGATTTGCCATTTCCTTCTGTAGCTCATTTTACAGCTGAGGAAACTGAGGTAAACATAGTTAAGTGACTTGCCCATGGTTATACAACTGGTGTCTGAGGCTGTATTTGAACTCAGGAAGATGAGTCTTCCTGACTCCACGCCCAGCACTCTATCCACTGTGCTGCCAAATAGTAGACACTAATTAGTAGACAACTAATGCCAGTTGCATGATTTATCACTTCTGTATTTCAATTTTGAGCTGGAATAGATGATCTGCGTAGACCCTTTCAACTTTACATGATAATCTTAGGTGCCTTTATATTTATCACAATGTCAAATAATAGGTCCTGAGTAAGTATCTGAATGAATTACTACAGGATTAATGTCAACCTTGTAATTGGTCAGATAGCCTTTCTTTCTTTTGTGGTCACATGAATCAAATCTTGCAAATACCCATTAAATGTCACCAAGGAGACTGTACAAAATAGTGTTTGTGGGTCAGTGGACATGCCTAGAAAGAACTATTCATTTCAATTAAACAATTTGTTTTTGAGCACCACCTTATGCAAGTCCTTATGTAAGGTACTTGGGAAAAGAAAGATGAAAAATGACAGCTTATGCCTTAAATAGAATTTTTAAAAATTAATAATCTACTTTACTCTAGTTTCTATGTGCAGTGCTATAAGTAAAAAGTGAAATGAAATAATCCTTACCATGACATTATACTAGAAGACATACTATGTGCACAAATATAGTAAATAATGGAAATTGGGAGAGGAGGAGTCAGAAAAGGCTTTGCTGAGAATGTGGCACCTGGGTCAAAACTTCAATGCAAAACCTAGAGTTTGGAGAGATGGAAATGAAGAGGGAATTGAATAGAAAAGTATTTTTAAAGTGTTAATTTTTGGCAAGTACCATACTAAACAAAGAGGATACAATCCAAATAGCCCCTGTTCTCAAAGAGCTCATATTTTAATTGGGGAGAAAACACATGGATGATGCATTACATTTTCATGTCCAGAAGGTTAGAAAGAAAATTAGGTAGTACTTCGAGTTAGACTGAAAATGTTTCAAAGAAGATAATAAGGCCTATGCCTTGGGGAACAATTGAAGGACAAGTGATCCCAGACCAAATGAATAGTGGTTCCAAGGCCCAGATGGGACTGAAGTTCTTAGATACCTCTAGCAGAGGTATGGATGTGGGTACCAGCATCCAAAGTTCATCCTTTGCTATGCCTTATGGAAACTAGGCAATAAAGAAATAAGAGTTAAGTTGGGTTAGAGGGAGTGATTTCCAGTCATGGGGAACACTTTATTTTGTTTTTCCCCAAATCACAGCTTTTCACATCTCTGAGCTTCACCCTTTTTATCAGCAAAATGCATTTACAATTAATACCTATTATACAGGATTATTCTGAGGGGGGTTCTTGGAAAACTTTCTGCATTGCATTATTGTTTAATCAATAGGGGAGTAGAAGATACCTTCACCCATTTAAACTGTACCAGAAGCCATTAATGATTGATCATTATTGTAGATAATTTAATTTGCTTTGATAGACCAGAGACGGAGATACTTTGAGGAAGGATAACCTTTTTGCCCCTCAAATCAACCTTATGTGTATTTATTTTCTATTCACCTTGATTGTAAACATAATGCCTAACACATCTTCTACAAAGTTGGATTCTTGGGTTGAATGTACACTGAAATTTTGAAAACTATATATATTTTTGCCTCCAAATTCCCCACCATATGTTGATCATTGTACACAGTAGTTACTAGTCTTGTGCCTGTCATCAGTTTGCTGAATGATTCACTCAAAAATATTTACTCAGTTTCTATTCCACATATATTATTGCACTATAGGGGGGAAAAGTATAAAACAGGGCTGATATTCCCAGGGAACTTACAACTGAGTTGAGAAGACATGGCTTACATACATTTCATATACAATGGCAGTCAAAGAGATACAGAACTTAGTTAAGTGCCTGGTTCATAGTAAACATTTAATAAAAAAAATAAATTGAGGTACTCCCAAGGAAATAAGTTTATGGTTAAGTGACAAATAAGGGGATTTGTTTATAAGAATTCAGTGAAATGAGAAATCACTATGGGCTACAGTTGGTCAGACAGAATTCATGGAAGAGGTAAGACTATTATATATCCCCCGAGTAGGGTTTCCAATTTCTTCTAGAGAGAAGAAGCCTATTTTCCTGGGTCCACATTTGTAAAACCAGAATTTAGGTGGCTCAAAGCTAATCTGATCCCCAATGTTAATTTTCGAATTGTCAGAGGGTACATTCAGATCCTTGGAATCAAAAGGCTTTGGAAATTTAGAATGAGAAAGAAACTTAGAAACCATTCAGTTTAACAAAGTTGACCAAGAACCCAATATTACTGTTCCATATTTAGTAGAGTATCCTCAGACTCTTAGAATCATGAGGCCTTGGAAATTTGGAATAAGTAGGAATCTTAGAAATTGACACCTTTAATTTATAGGTGGAGAAATTGAAGCTCATAAAAGCAAAATGACTCACCCAGGGTTATATGGCTCTATAGTGGCTGAACTAGGATCAGAACAAAAGTACTTGTGGAATATCCCAGACTCTATACTCCTTGACTGGAGTCTCTCCCATCCCCCAAAATAAACCTGATGTTCATTAACTCCTATGACATGGAAGTATTTGCATTTCCTCTTCATTTTCTTTTTTACCACAGAATGCCAACTGATCGGATATATACCCTAGGTGAACGTAAAAGGCCATAAAAACCCAGTCTTTACCGTAGGGAAGGGAAACATCTACCATTCTGAGCAGAATTCCTTAGAATACTAGTAAATGTTTCTTCCTTTCAGTTTGACTACTCATTTTAGTGAGTAGTTTTATGGACCTCATGTTTGATAATATTCTCCCTGAGCTCTCAAGGGACCTTGGCTGGGAAACTGAGAACAACCGCATGTTTCCTTTTAAAAAGCCATAACATAGGTAAATTTGCTTATGTTATTTTCCAAAGATGTAACACTACAGGCTTCCTCAATGAAGCTGAACATAAAGGCTGAACATATAGGCAGGGCCACTCATACAAATAGTACTTTGCACTACCAATTTAAAATGAATCTTGCCATGATTCCCAATCTGGTATCAATCTACCTTTAAGGGCATATTAAATGCTACTTCCCTGCATAGACTATATTGTACAAGCAAACTGGTTTACTGCTTCATACAATGACATTACATCTCCCATTTCCATCCCTTTGAATAGGTTGACCTCATGCTAAGAATGAGCTTTTCTTCATCTACAATTCTTAGAATGTCTATCTTTTTGAAAGCTCAGGTTAATTAAGCTAACACGTAGCTAACTCTCCACTTTCCATCAACAGTTCTTGGCTGGGACTGCACAGAACATCATGCACCTGTGTCACCCTAGTTTCCTCCTTCCCACTTTCTACCTTCTTTTTTATGTTTTGACTTCCTCATTACAATATAAGCTCTTTGAGAGCAGGAGCATTCATTTTTATTTATTTGTAACTCCAATGTTAAGTACTGTGCCTGACATATAGTAAGTACTTTTTATTATGTACTTTATTTTTATTTATTTATTTATACTGTTTATTGCTTTGAATTAAATTTAATTGAATTAACATTTTCAAGAACACTTCTCCCTGACACCCCCACAAAGTTGGTAGCTCTTTCCATTGTAATTAATTTTATCTCTATGTACATTTAAAAAATATTACCTGTATACAAATTTCAGAATTGCTGTATTTTGTCATATCTCTAGTACCTAGCACAATGCTTGACATAAGAGAACTTAATAAGAGTTTATTGTATGAACAGAGTACTAGGAAAGTCTATGATTTCATAAGTGTATGTGCTCCTTCCAATGATGGAGATTATAGACTCTCAGCACCTTACTTCATGATCACTATAAGCTATGGAGGGCAGAAGGCAGAAGATACTAAGCATGGTAATTGAACTCCTGGTGATGTATTTGAACATTTAAAATATAAGTGCTGGGGACTAAGATGGCAGTGGGGAAACAGGGAATCACTTAAGCTCTCCCGAAAATCCCTCCAAACACCTGTAAAAAATGGCTCTGAACAAATTCTAGAGCTAGAGAACACACACACAAAAAAGAGGGAAACAAGTCTCCAGCCCAAGAAAACCTGGATATTCACCGGGAAGGGTCTACTTCACTGTACTGGGAGCAGAGCTCAGCCCAGCATGGGCTGCACCAGGACTGACCATACCAGGAATTGGCAGAGTAGGGCTTAGAGCCCTGAATTGCTGAGCTGTAGCAGTTACCAGACTTCTCAACCTGCAAACACCAAAGACAACAGAGCATGTTAGTAGGAAAACTGCTGGATATGGGTGAAGGAAGTACATGGTCTGGCCTCAACCCCATGGTGGGGGGGAGGGGTAGGGAGCTGGAGGCAGCAGCAGCAGGAAGCTCCTGTGGCTCCTTCCAGAGCTCCAGCTACAGCTGCTTCAGGAGTCCCTGAACCACACAGTGGGAGGAATCAAGTGGTGGATCAGAGCACTTTACTGGCACAGAGACAGGGTTCTCCTGCTTTTGCCCTCCTTGGATCTGGGTTGCAGTCCTGGTTGGCAGTTCTTCGGGGAGGAGGAGCACTGGTGTGGCAGATCTGGCAGTGATTGTGGAGTGGATGTAGCTCTGAAAAGAGCAGGGCAGTCCCTAAAGCATGGCAGAAAGTATTCTCTGCTCTAAAAGCAGACATACCCTGACAAAAATACTCAAGAGTCAAGTAGTTGTCTGGGAACATGAACAGGCAGCATAAAAGGACTCAGATTATAGAATCTTTTTTTATGACAAAGAAAATCAAAACATACAGACAGAAGAAGTCAACAAAGTCAAAGAGCCTACATCAAAAGCATACAAGAAAAACATGAACTGGTCTCAGGCCATGGAAGAGTTCAAAAAGGATTTGGAAAATGAAGTAAGAGAAGTAGAGGAAAAATTGTGAAAAGAAATGAAAGTGATGCAAGAAAATCATGACAAACAGGTCAATGACTTGCTAAAGGAGATGCAAAAAGTACTGAAGAAAATAACACATTAAAAATAGACTAACCCAAATGAGAAAAGAGCTCCAAAAAGCCAATGAGGAGAAGAATGCTTTAAAAGGCAGAATTAGCCAAATGGAAAAGGAGGTCCAAAAGACCACTGAAGAAAATACCACCTTAAAAATTAGATTGGAGCAAGTGGAAGCTAGGGACTATGTGAGAAATCAAGAAATTATAAAACAGAACCCAAAAATGAAAAAATGGAAGACAGTGTGGAATATATCATTGGAAATACCAGTGACCTGGAAAATAGATACAGGAGGGACAATTTAAAATTATTGGACTACCTGAAAGCCATAATCAAAAAAAGAGCCTAGACATCATCTTTCAAGAAATTATCTAGGAAAAGTGCCCTGATATTCTAGAAAGAGAGAGTAAAATAGAAATGGAAAAAATCCAATGACTGCCTCTTGAAAAAGATCCCAAAAAGAAAACTCTTAGGAATATTGTAGCCAAATTCCAAAGTTTCTAGGTCACAGAGAAAATACTGCAAGCAGCCAGAAAGAAACAATTTGAGTATTGTGGAAATACAATCAGGATAACACAAGATCTAGCAGCTTCTACATTAAGGGATTGAAGGGTTTGCAATATAATATTCCAGAGGTCAAAGGAGCTAGGATTAAAACAAAGAATCATCTACCAGCAAAACTGAGTATAATACTCCAAGGCAAAATATGGATTTTCAATAAGATAGAGGACATTCAAGCTTTCTTGATGAAAAGACCAGAGCTGAATAGAAAATTTGACTTTCAAATACAAGAATCAAAGAAGCATGAAAAGGTAAATGGGAAAGAGAATCATAAGAGACTCACTAAAGTTGAACCATTTTGTTTACAATCCTACATGGAAGGATGATATTTGTAATTCATGAGTTTTTCAGTATTAGGGGAGTTGAAGGGAATATACATATATATAGACACAGGGCACAGGGTGAGTTGAATATGAAGGGATGATATCTAAAAACTAAAGTTAAGGGGTGAGAGAGGAATATATTGGGAGAAGGAAAAAATGAAGAGATAGAATGGGGTAAATTATCTCACATAAAAGTGGCAAGAAAAAGCAGTTCTATAGGAAGGGAAGAGGGGGCAGATGAAAAGGTATGAGTGAATCTTGCTCTCATCGGATTTGACTTAAGGCAATTGGGTATCTTACCCCACAGGAAAGTGGAGGACTGGGATAAGAGAGTGGGGATGATAGAGGGGAGGGCAGATGAGGGGTGGAGGTAATCAAAAACAAACATTTTAGAAAAGGGACAGGATAAAGGGAGAAAATTGAATAAAGGGGGACAGGATAGGATGGAGGGAAATATAGTTAGTCTTTCACAACATGACTTTTATGGAAGTGTTTTACATAATGACACATGTGTGGCCTATGTTGAATTGCTTGTCTTCTCAAGAAGGGTGGGTGAGGAGTGAAGAAGGGAGAGGATTTGGAACTCAAAGTTCTAAAAACAAATGCTCAAAAAAAGTTGTTTTTACATGCAACTGGGAAATAAGATATAGAGGCAATGGGGTATAAAAATCTATCTTGCGGGGGGTGGAGCCAAGATAGCCATGTGAAAACAGGGTCTCACCAGGGCTGTCTCATAAGTTCTGTCAGATACCTCTAAAAAAGTGAATCTGAGCAGATTTGAGAGAGTTAGAAGTCACTAGTAGACTGAGGGGGGAAAATTTCCAAGCCAGAAGAGTGCGGAAGGTATACAGCAGGGATTTGTAGCCTGGGAGAGTGCTGGCATGCGGAGCTGCACCAGAACACATCAAAGCAGTAGCTACTGGGGAAACCAGCCATCGATCCAGGCTGAGAGAAAGCTGGGCACATGAAACCCGAAGGAGATCCCCAGGCCTCCCACACACAGGATAGCGGTCTTTTGAAGTGATGGGAGGCAGCAGTGCAGCACCTGTGGACACAAGACATCTACTCCTGAGTCTTGAAGCCCAAAGGTTTGAAACTTGCCTTCTTGAACTTCCGGGAGACATAATGGCCAGGTAAATGGCTGTCATCCCTCCCTCCCTGATCCTGAGAATACCTTGGGAAAAACCCTGGAACAGAGGAGCCAGAAGAGGAGCTTCAGTAGTCAAAAAGCAGGAGCTCCTGAGTCCCAGAGGGTGGATCCAGCAAGGGTCAACACCAGGAACCCAGAAGTGACTTTGCACAGCCAGGGGAAGTGGAAGACAACAGCACAGAAAAGGCTGAGACCACCTGTGCTGGAGAGCAGCCCCAGGGGAAGAGGAGACTTCTGGCAGTCAGATGGCCCCTCCCACACGCCTCATGAAACCAGAGGCCATAGCACACAAAATCAGTAACTAGGCTCACAATTCCCAGAGTAAGAAATCTGGGACAGGGCTCCCTGAGCCCCAAAAGCAGAAATCCACTTTAAAGCCAGGAAAAAGCTAACCAGCATGAAGAAGCACACAAAAAAACTGAGGACCATTGATTCTTTTTATGGATACAGTGAAGATCAAAATACCAATTCAGAAGCGGACAGCATTGACACCATACCAACCTCTGATACCTCAAAAGGGAATGCGGACTGGTCTCAAGCACAAAAAGCATTCCTGGAAGAGCTCAAGGAGTATTTTAAAACCCAAATTAAGGAGGTAAAATAAAAAATGAAAAAAAAATCGCCAAGATCAAATCTTTAAAAAGTAACTTTTGGCAAAATGGCTAAGGAGGATCAGAATCTAAATAGAGAAGATGACACCCTGAAAGGTAAAATCAACCAATTGGAAAAGGAGACTCAAAAGCAAAATGAAGACAGCAATTCAGTAAAATTGGGAATTGAGCAAGTGGAAGCTTATGCCTCTATGAGGCATCAAGAAGTAGTCAAACAAAATGTAAAGAATGAAAAAATAGAAGAATATGTGGAATATCTGATTGGGAAAACAACTGACCTGGAAAATAGATCCAGGAGAGACAATTTAAAAATTACTGGTCTACCGAAAAGCCACAGTGGAAAAAAGAGCCTGGACAGTATCTCCCAAGAAATTATCAAGGAAATATTCCTGTAGCCTTAGAACCAGAGAGGAAAACAGTCATCAAAAGAATCCACCCATCACTGCTTGAAAGACATCCCAAATTGAAAAGTCCAAGAAATATTATAGCCAAATTTCAGAATTATCAAGTCAAGGAGAAAATACTGCAAGCGGCCAAAAAGAAACGATTCCAATATTGTGGAACTACAGTCAGGATCACACAGTATCTTTCAGCTTCTACATTAAATGAAAAGAGGAACTGGAATATGATATTCTTAAGGGCAAAGGAGCTTGGATTACAACCAAGGATCAACTACCCAGCAAAACTGAGAACAATTTTTCACGCAAGGAGATGGACATTCAATGAAATAAGGGAATTCCAGAAATTCCTGATGAAAAGCCCAGAACTCAATGGAAAATTTGATGTTCAAATACAAACTCAAGAGAGACATAAAAAGGGAAACAGGGGGAAAAACCCACAAACCTCGTTAATCAATAAGGGCAAATTGTTTACATCCTTATATGGGATTATATTGTTTTATTTATGTAATGTATATATATATATATATATATATATATTATATATGCATATATATATATATGTATGTCAATCTTGACAATAGTACAGCTATTGTGGCAATTGAAAGGGATACACATAGACTGTGGGTGTCAGTATAAAATAACAGATATAATTATAAAAAACATAATTAAGAGAGGTAAAGGGAGGGTTCTGGGAGAACAGATAAGGAGGTACCAGAAAAGGGTAAATTACATCACATGAAGAGGCACAAAAACACATTATATAAGAGGGAAAGAAGGGAGGGAGAAAAGTAGTATATGAGCTTGACTCTCATTGGATTTGGTTCAAGAAGAGATTAACATACTCTGATAAGTATAGAAACCAAACTTGTCCTACAGGCAGTAGGAGGGGAAAGGGGAAAGAAAAGGGGAGGGGAGGTCAGAAGGGAGGGAAGAAGTAGCAGGGGAAAAGGGTAAGATAAGGGAGGGGAATGAAGTGGGGTAAATTGAGGAAGGCGGTGGTCAAAAGCAAAACTCTTTTGAGGAGTATAAGGGAGAAGGGAGAAATAAAAGCATAAATGGGGGGAGGGGGGAATAGGATGGAGAAAAAATTGTAATCATAACTGTGAATGTGAATGGGATGAACTCTCCCATAAAACAGAAGCAGATAGTGGAATGAATTAAAAAAATATATAATCCTACAAAATGTTGCTTAAAAGAAACACATTTGAAACAGGGGGATACACACAGGGTAAAAGTAAAAGGCTGGAGTAAAATATATTGTGCTTGAGCTAAAGTAAAAAAAAAAAAGCAGGCATCGCAATCCTAATCTCAAACAAAGCAAAGATAGATCTAATTAAAAGAGATAAGGAAAGGCATAATATCCTGCTAAAAGACACCATAAACAATGAAGCAATATCATTATTTAGCATATATGCAGCAAGTGGTATAGCATGCAGATTCTTAGAGGAGAGGTTAGGGGAGTTACAGGAAGAAATAGACATCAAAACTATAATAATGGGGTGCCTCAACCTCCCCCTCTCTGAACTTGATAAATCTAACCTCAAAATAAACAAGAAAGAAGTTAAGTAGGTGGATAGAATTTTAGAAAAGGCATGTATGATAGATTTCTGGAGAAAACTGAATGGGGATTAAAAAGGAATATACTTTTTCCTCAGTGGTACATGGCATATACTCAACATTGACCATGTACTAGGGCATAAAAACCTCACAATCCAGTGCAGAAAGGCAGAAATATTCAATGCATCTTTCTCAGATCATGCTGCAATAAAAATTATTTGTGATAAAGGATCATGGAAAGATAAACTAAAAATTAATTGGAAATTAAATAATCTAATCCTAAAGAATGAGTGGGCTAAAGAATAAATAATAGAAACAATGAATAACTTCATTCAGGAGAATGACAATAATGAGACAACATACTAAACTTATGAGATGCAGCAAAAGCAGTTCTTAGGGGAAGTTTTATTTTTCTAAATGCACACACGAAAAAAAAATAGATAAAAAGGAGATCAATGAAATGGGCATGAAACTGAGAAGCTAGAAAAAGAACAAATTGAAAATCCCCAATTAGATACCAAATTGGAAATAATGGAAATCAAAGGAGAGATTAATAAAATTGAAATCAAGAAAACTAGTGAACTAATAAATAAAAATAAGAGCTAGTTTTATGAAAAAAAACAATAAAATTGATAAACCTTTGATCAATTTGATTTAAAAAATTAGAAAATCAAATTACCAGTATCAAAAAGGAAAAGGGTAAATTCACCTCCAATGGGGAGGAAATTAAAACAATAATTAGGGATTATTTTGCCCAATTGTATGCTCATGAATTTGACAACCTTAGGGAAATGGATGAATATTTACAGAAATACAAATTGCCCAGGTTAACAGAAGAGGAAGTACGTTACCTAAATAACTCCATCTCAGAAAAAGAAATTGAGCAAGCTATCAATGGACTCCCTGGGAAAAAATCTCCAGGGCCAGATGGTTTTCCATGTGAATTCTACCAAACATTTAAAGAACAATTAATTTCCACACTTTAAAGACTATTTGGGAAAATAGGTGAAGAAGGAGTACTACCAAATTCTTTTTATGACACAAACATGGTACTAATACCTAAACCAGGAAGAGTTAAAACAGAGAAAGAAAATTAGAGAGCAATTTCCTGAATGAATATTGATGCAAAAATTTTAAATAAAATATAAGCAAAAAGAATGCAGCAACTTATTAGGAGAATAATACACTACGACCAGGTAGGATTTATTCCAGGAATGCAAGGCTGGTTCATTATTAGGAAAACTATCAGTATAATTGATCATATCAATAACAAAACCAGCAGAAGCCATATGATTATCTCTAGATGCAGAAAAAGCTTTTGACAAAATACAACACCCATTCCTATTAAAAACACTAGAAAGCATAAGAATAATTGGAGTCTTTCTTAAAATTATAAATAGCATCTACCTAAAACCATCAACAAGCATTATTTGTAATGGGAATAAGCTAGATGCATTCCCAATAAGATCGGGGATGATACAAGGACATACATTATCATGCCTATTATTCAATTTGGTACTAGAAATGTTAGCTTTAGCATTAAGAGAAGAAAAATAAATTGAAGGAATTAGAATAGGCAAAGAAGAAACTAAATTATCACTTTTTGCAGATGATATGATGATTTACATAGAGAATCAAGTAAAAAAAATACTTGAAATAATAAATACCTTTAGCAAAGTTGCAGGATAGAAAATAAACCCACATAAATTCTTGGCATTCCTAGACATTACTAACAAAGCCCAACAGCAAGAGATAAAAAGAGAAATTCCATTTAAAGTTACTGTGGACACTATAAAATATTTGGGAGTCTACCTGCCAAGACAAACTCAGGGCCTATATGAACACAATTATGAAACACTTCTCAAATAAATAAAGTCAGATTTAATAAATGGAATAACATCAGTTGTTCATGGTTAGGCTGAGGAAATGTAATAAAAATGACAATTTAATCTAAATTAATTTACTTATTCAGTGACATATCAATCAAACTAACAAAAAATCATTTTACAGAGATGGATAAAACAGTAATAAAATTCATCTGAAAGAACAAAAAGTCCAGAATATCAAGGGAATTAATGAGAAGACATGCTAGGGAAGGTGGCCTAGCCATACCAGATATCAAACTGTACTATAAAGCAGCAGTCACTAGCTAAGAAACAGAGTGGTGGATCAGTGGAATAGTTTAGGCGCAAAAGACACAGTAGGCAATGACTGTAGCAATTTACTCTTTGATAAACGCAAAGAATCCAGCTCCTGGGCTAAGAATTCACTATTTCACAAAAACTACTAGGAAAATTGGAAAACGGTATGGCAGAAACTGGACATTGACCAATATCTTATACTGTATGCCAAAATAGAGTCAAAATGGGTTCAAGGCTGATACTACAAGCCATTTGGGAGAGCATGGAAAAGTCTACCTATCAGATTTATGGGAAAGGGAAGAATTCATGACACAACAAGAGATAGAGAGTATTACAAAATGCAAAATGGATAATTTTGATTATGTTAAATTGAGAAGTTTTTGTATAAATGAAGCCAACACAACAAAGATTAGGACAGAAGCAGAAAATTAGGAGAAAATCTTTAAAACCAGTGTTTCTGATGAAGGCCTCATATCTAAAATATACAGGGAATTGAGCCAAATTTATAGGAATAAAAGCCATTCCCCAATTGAGAAATGGTCAAAGGATATGAACAGGCAGTTTTCAGAGGAAGAAATTAAAGATATCTATAGGCATATGAAAAATGCTCTAAAACACTATTGATTAGAGAAATGCAAATCAAAACAACTCTTAGGTACCACATCTCTAACCACATGGTACCACATGGCTAACATGACAAAACAGGAAAATGATAAATGCTGGAGAAGATGTGGGAAAATTGGAATATTAATACGTTGTTGGTGGAGTTGTGAACAGATCTAGCCATTCTGGAGAGCAATTTGGAACTATGCCCAAAGGGCTATAAAAATGTGCATACCCTTTAACCCAGCAATACCACTCCTAGGGTAATATCCCAAAGAGATCCCACAAGTGAGAAAGGGACATGAATGTACAAAAATATTTATAGCAGCCCTTTTTGTGGTACCAAAGAATTGGAAATCAAGGGGTTGCCCATCAATCGGGGAATGGTTGAACAAATTATGGCATATGAATGTAATGGAATACTATTGTGCTATAAGAAATGGGGAAGATATGGATTTCATAATAACCTTGAAAGACCTACTTGATCTGATGCTGAGTGAGAGGAGCAGAAGCAGGAGAGCATTGTACACAACCACAGATATATTGATTCTGTGATGACTAACTTCAATATACTTGGCTCTTCTCAGTAATACAGGCCTCAAAGACAGCTCCAAAGTAATCATGATGGAAAAAGCTATCTACATCCAGAGAAAGAACTGTGGAGTCTGAATGCAGATTGAGGCAAACTATTTGCTCTTTTTTTTTCTCTTTTATTGTTTTGTTTCTTCTCTATCATGATTCATTCAATTGGTCATAATTCTTCTTTACAACTTGACTATTGTGTAAATAAGTTTAATGCAAAGGCATATATAGAATCTATATCAGACTACATGCTGTCTTGGGGGGGAGGGGGAAGGGGAGGGAAGGGCACATAATTTGAAACTCAAGAACTTGTAGAACTGAGTGTTGTAAACTAAAAATAAAAAAATCTAATTAAAAAAAAGAAATCTATCTTGCCCTATAAGAAAGTAAGGGGAAAGGAGATGGGGGGTGGGGAGTGGGGTGACAGAAGGAAGAGCAGACTGGGGAATGGGGTAAGCAGAATATATGCCATCTGGGAGGGGAGGGGAGGGTAGAAATGGGGAGAAAATTTGTACCTCAAAATCTTGTGGAAATCAATGTTGAAAACTAAAAATATTAAATTATTAAAAAACAAAAAAAGAAAAGAAAATATGGGTTCACAAATAACACCTATAATAATAATTTTATAACAAAATTAAATTGTATAATTATAATATAAATATAATAACAAATAAAATCAAATAAGAATAATAAACCACATAATCTTTTGGCCTATAATGAAAGCCTTTCCATCTTGAGAGGATTTTACAGAGAACAGACTCCACAAGGATTGACTTTGAAGTCTCAAGATGGTATTTTAATCAAAGTATACAAAGCACAATTGAGGTTAATTCAAAACTTTTTTAGTTGTTTTCAGGAAAAGTTACATGCGGTATAATGTAAAGAACACTGGCCTTGAAGTCTTGGAATAAGAGAAGCTGAATTACTGTCTGGCTCCTCCTCTTAATACCTGACTTTAGGTAAGTCATTTAACCTTTCCAGTTTCAGGTTACTAATTTTAAAAGTTGAGGGTCTAACTAGATGTCCTTTAAGAGCACTTTCAACTTTTCTTGCTCTAAATCTATGATCCTTTGAAAGGTATGTTTGTGCCTACATATGTAGACATAGATATGAGTATATGTATGTGAGTATTTCCTAAGGGATATGAATGTGTATAAAAATTGTTTTGTGTATACATGGATATAATTGATACGTGTGTGTATGTATACTGTTTAAGGGATAGAGAATGGGCCTGTGATTTCATTGAGGGAGCTCCTAGATGAAAAAATTCCCACTACCAATACACGTCAATTCCTTTCCTCCAACTTATAGTTTAGACAGACCCTAGAACAATAAGAGTTTGAGTAACTTGCCTAGCGTTACAGAACTGGTAAGTGTCCAAGGTGGGACTGGAAGACTGGGCTTTCTGATCCTCATACAGTTTTCTATAGTATACACACACACACACACACACACACACGCACGCACGCACGCACGCATGCATACACACTCTCACACATAGCTAGCTAGCTAGCTAGATAAATAGATAGATAGACAGATAGATAGATGTAGGTATATATGTGTGATAAATTTTAATATGGTCTGGAGATTTCGTGACTAAAATATGTTTTAGCTAAGAAAAATAATCATGTCTTTACTTACTTATAAGTCTCCCTCTCAATAACCAAAATGCTTGCTCGGAGATCTTCATCGAATACTTTTCTTCATATTCCTAAATGCCCCTCTGAACAATGAGCTGATACAAACACAAAGATCTAGTCTTAAAATGATACCACTGAATAGTGTAGAAACTATACCAATTTGGCAAAATGAAATACTTGATACTTATTACTTTACAAAGCTACAACATAGACCTCTCAGACACCTCACTCTCCTCGTGGAATAACCATTTCCTTCCAACAAATCAAATTGAACTCTTACCATTTTAATTTTCCAACCTTCTCTAGAAATGGCATAATTTACTGTTATGGTTAAAGGAGATGGTACTTCTGATTAAAATAATTATGTAGTGGAAGCTTTGCCAAATGTAAATGAAGTGTAGAGGATAATCATCTAGAGATTTAGAATTATTTGGAGGGTATAAACACCCAGGATATTTAGGCAGGGGGGAATTATGAATAATGGGACAAAATTGGGGAGAGGAATATTTACATCAACTCCCAGAAAAATATTACCAATGTAGCATGGTTTCAATATCCAATTTCCCAAGTAAGAGGAAAACTCATCCACAAGTTCTGTAAAGTGATGAAAGGAAGATGAACAATAGCTCACCTGCAAAGAGAGCTTAATGGTTTACAAAGGATCAAATGAGATAGATAACATTTGTAATGTCTTAGCATAGTGCCTGGCACACATTAGGTGCTTGACATATGCCTTCCTTGTTCCCTAGAAAGCATTTTCCATGTAACAACCTTGCCACAGATGTAGGGCAATTATTGCCATCCTTGCATTATAGGTAAGGAAACAGAAGTTTATGGTGGTGAAATGACTCGCCCATCATGACAAATAAGAAAGTGATGCAGTTGAGATGTAAATGCAGGCCTCCTCACTCCAACTCCAATGAAGATAATAAGCAAAATGCAAACAAAACAATACTGAGATTTCATATCATATAGAGAAAATTCGGAAATATGACAGAAAATGAGAATACTTTATGGTGGAGGGAGTTTGGGAAATTGGGTATGTTAATATATTGCTGGTGTGTCTGTGGTAGTCTTGGAAAATATTTTGGAATTATGAAAAGAAAGTGACTAAAATGTCTATATCTTTTAACCTAGAGATTCCATTTCTCAGAATAAATTCACAAAGAGGTCAAAGACAAAAATAAATCCCCTATATGCACAAAATTATTTATAGCAGCACCTTCTTGTGGGAGCAATAAACTGAAAAGAAAGTAGGTTTCCTTGAATGAAGAATGACTAAGCACATGTTGGTAAATGAAGATAAAGAAATACTACTGTGATGTAAGCAATCATTCTTATGTTAAATACAGAGAAACAGGGAAAGAATTATATTAGCTGGTATGAAGTAAAACAAACAAAAATGGGAAAATTATATGTGACACATACAACAATACATGTAGAAAGAACAAATGATGTGAAATCATAACGACCAAGTTTGGCTCTAACAAAGAGACATAAGAAGATACTTCCCCAGTTCTTTGCAGAGCTGCAAGACCATGCATGGGAAATATTGTATAAACATTGCATTGCATTTTTAATATATTGCTTATTTTATTAAATTGGTTTTTTTCTTTCTCTTATTCTTTATAATAAGAGATGGCTGTTAGGGAGAGGTAGGAGTAAGACATGGTATCAAACATGATATAAAATGTTTCAACAAAATTATTTTAAAATAAACAAGCATATTAAAAACAAGTATTAGGCTATATAGAAGAATGTACCAAGTCACAAATAATAAGTCCTATGCAAATTAAAACAATTATTTAACTTCTTCATACCAAGAAATGGGCTATGTTATGATTTAAAAAATAGAGATAGTGAATGCTAGAGGAGTTATAGAGAGAACAACACTGTTGTTAGAGCTGTGAATTGGTATAATCATTTATGAAATATATTTGTTATTATGACTAAGAAAGCAATTAAAATGGCCCCACCCTTTCACCCAGAGAGTCTACAAGTAAACATAAACTTGAAGAAGTTTAATGATAAAAAGATAGGAAATGTGTATTGCGTATGTGTATATATAGCTATATATGAAAGTATTTATAATGGTGCTTTTTGTAGTAGCAAATCATTGGAAATCAAATAAATGTACACTAATTAGGGAACAGATAAATTGTGGAACATTAAAATAATGAATCTTCTATAAGAAACAAAAAAAAATGATAAACCAAGAGACGTGTGGGAAGACTTAAGTGAATTGATACAAAGTGAAAAAAGTAGAACCAGGAAAACAACGTACATAATTAATAAAACAATGTAAATCCAAAAAAAGCCCACAAAATTCATCAAACTGAAACTTTGAAATTGTAATGATTAAACTTTGATCTAAAGAAGCAATACTAGAAGATATTATAAAGGATGGATCTCTGGGAGATGGCAACTAGGGAAAAGATAACAATAAAATTTTATTGAGAGAAAGCGAAGAGAGGGAGACAGAGTGGGGGGGGGGGGAAAGCAAGAGAGAAGGGGGGAGGGAGAGAGAGAGAAAGCATAAGCAGGGTCTCTCAGTGAGGGACTGAGAAGCTTCCTAGCTAGTAAAGTATATAAATTTTAGTGCATGGACTTTGGAGCATCTGTTTTTGCTCCTGGCAGGTAGCCTTTTCTTCTTTCCTTTTAGGTTTTCTTTTGAATATTTGAGGTGGCCAAGCAAATGACCTCAGAGTAAGTCATCACTGTATCAATGGCAGTCTGGAATTATATTCCTGAGACACTGAAATAATGAGCTTCACTCAGCCCCCTGGAAACAATGGCCACTATGGGTTTATTGTGAAGAAACTGGAGCTTCGCACAAATATCAAATATTGCAGAGCCAGAGATACCAACCTGAAATGTGAGGCACCTGCCTTTAAAATAATAACACTGCAGCTGAAATCCGAACTTAATGGATTGTTCAACAAGAAACTCTGAACCCCAGGAAAGGCTTTTATTTTATCTTCTATAAGGCTTAATATAAAGTTACTAAAAATGTTAATGCTTATGACTCAAAACCTGGTGGACTTGGAAAGCAATGTTTCAGGATGTTTTGAAACCCAGAATGCTAAGAACAGAATAAAGAATATATACATATACATATATGTATATAAAATCATGTATAATGAAATATATGAGATATGTGAATCTCATCAATTTTATTATATACATATTGTTTGTAATAAAGTTCTTTACTTTGGGAGACAGAATTACTTAGGGTCCAAAAAGTTTTTATGACTAACTGGTAATGCCAAATACTTTATACTTGAAGGAGTGAATGATGAACCCCCTCCACCCACATAAAAAAGTACCTCATTTTTCGCCAGGAAATAGTCTTCATTGAAGAACTGGCCTTACATCAATCATCATCATCATCATCATCATCCTCACATATATAGAAAGTTTTGAGATTTACAAAATACTTTACAGATATTTGGTCCCCACAAAAAGAGGCAGCATGGAGTAGTGGATGGAGTGCTGGACTTAGTCTCTGGAGGACCAGAGTTATAGCCTGAAGAAGTCACTTAATCCTCTGTACATCAGTTTTCTTATCCAAAAAATGAAGACACTGTACTTGATGGCTTTTTATAACTTTAAACCTGTGAGCCTAAGATCCTGTAAACAATCCTGTAAATACTCCACTTACATGTAGCTAAAGAAGGCCAAACATCTACCTACTGAGACTTCAGAATCCCTACTTCTGCTGGACATAATGGGACCACTTAGTAATGTCTATATGGCTCAAACCTCAGTCATCACAGTACCTTTATGTATGTTTCACAAGAATTAATGTGCCAGGGATAGCCTTCAGAAATGTCTTTAATGGACAGCATGCAAAAGTGAATGGATAGCATATATTAAGAGTGACACTGTATCTGGACAAAGAGAAAAAAGGATTTTTTCCCTAAAAAAATATTGAGAATCAGCTCCGAGTATTCAAAACACACACGAAATTCTCAAACACAGAATGTTTAAAAGTACTTAAAAGCAGGATGATTTTTAAGGAAAGTAACAGAGTGATTTTAAGGACATAAGGGAATATGCACAAAAGAGGAAGAAGAAATATATATGTTTATTTTGGTCCATAAGTGGCTGTTGGGATATCTCTGTACCATGTGAGAACTCAGCAAGTAGAAAAAGATCCCATTAGAGTTCTATGAAATAAACTTTTGTTGAACCTATTTTCAATGGTAGCAATCATAAATCTATTTACATCCTTCAATTGTGAGAAGATAGGTTAGAGCTGGAACATCTTCATATCACTAACAGGCTTTGAGTGTTACAAGGAAACTTGAATATGTTAAGAACTCTGGATTTGGAGAGAGAAGATCCAACTTCGTAATCTTACTAGATGTGTGATGTTCATTTATAAAATGAGTTAGTCTCAATGGACAACTGTGTCTTCCTGTTTCCCATGACCATACTGGTTCATATCCTGGCTCTGATAATTGCTAGCTTTGTGAATTGTGGTCAAGTTTAACTCACGATTAGTTCAGGAGTCCTTAGCCTAGGATTCGTGAACTTAGCTTTTAAAAAATAATGACTATATTTCAATATAATTGCTTTCCTTTCTCCTCCTATGTGAACTATATTTCACATATTTAAAGACAGTAGTCTGGCTTCACTAGTTTGCCAAAGGTATATAAGATAAAAAATTAAGAACCCAGGGTTAGAAGGTTTCTAGTCCATCCCAGTTCTAAATCTGTGATCCTATGCTATCAAATCCATGTCAGATTCCATCTACTGACTGATATCTGAAATCCCTCCATTAAAGATTCATCCCATGCAATTCAAGGTTTTGAATTCTGTTAAAATGAATATTCTCCTTTAAGAGATATCCTTCTAACTATTCTCAGTCACTTAACATTTTTGTGAATCATAGATCCAAGAGAAGTATTAGTGAAAAGGATAGCCCTGACCCTCAATCAGTAGTATTTGACCCAATAAACAAGACAAGATATAGCACTATAACTTGGTTGATGGAGATGGAAAGTCTATGGATGTGCATTCAAAACTGATCTCATTTCTATCTCAGAAAATACATTAAGCAGCTAATGCCCCTTATTAAGCCTTTATAGAAACAATTTTGTTACTTATCTTAAAAATATACACAGAACTACAATTACTGATTTAACACTGTTGTTGATTGTGGAACAATTCTGGCACAGAGAACATGACAATGACATTCAATGATCTCCAAACAATAATGTGAGGAACCTATTACTGTAACTAAATAGTCATTCTGAGTCTACAAGACATGGATTGACACCACTTTGATACTATGGAAGATTTCCTATATTATTTTAGAGGGTGAGGATTGATTTTATAAAACATATCTTAACAAATAAGCATAATTGTTATGAAAGTATATCCATAAGTCAGTATATTAAACGGGGGAAAAGAATAAAAGATAAATCAACCTAATTCTATGACCCCCCCCCCCAATGTAGGTAGTATATATTAAATGTATTCAGCATACATTTTAGGAAGAGAAAATCAGTTATGCTGATTATATGATGTTTTAAAAACTAATCATTTAGATAATTGGATTTTATTATTTTTTTAGAAGGTATAAAAAGTAAAATATTTATTCAGACACCAGAGAACCAAATCCCCAAACCAGTAAGTCCAATCCATCCAAGCAGCAACCAAACCCCCAAACCAGTAAGCCCACTTCATCATAACAGCAAGGAACTTAAGACACAATGTCACGGCATGGAGCCTCACCATCCTATTAGCCTTCCTCCTGCTTGGGCCTTCCCATAAGCACTCAAAATTCCTAGTTGATTCTTTTCCTGTATCCTTTTCTTCCCACAGTTCTAACTTGCTCTGGGCATTTCTTGCTCCACCCTTCCAGTTCCACTCATTCAGGAAGCTACTCCCACCATATGTGACTTAAGCTTCCTGTGACATAAGTAGGTCACATAGGAATATTTAATTTAATTTATTTAACATATTTAGTTTTCAGCATTAGTTTTCTCAAGAGTTTGAATTACAAATTTCCTCCCCATTTCTACCCTCCCCCCCCCACTCCAAGATGATGCGCATATATTCTGCTTGCCCTGTTCCCCAGTCAGCCCTCCCTTCTGTCACCCCACTCCCCTCCTATCCCCTTTTCCCTTCCTTTCTTGTAGGGCAAGCTAAATTTCTACTCCCCATTGCCTGTGTATCTTATTTTCTAGTTGCAAGCAAAAACTTTTTTTTTGTTTTTGAACATCTGTTTTTAAAAACTTTGAGTTCCAACTTCTCTCCCCTCCTCCCTTCCCACCCACCCTCCCCAAGAAGTCAAGCAATTCAACATAGGCCACATGTGTATCATTATGTATAACCCTTCCACAATACTCATGTTGTGAAAGACTAACTATATTTTGCTCCTTCCCAACCCATCCCCCTTTATTGAATTTTCTCCCTTCACCCTGTCCCCTTTCCAAAGTGTTTGTTTTTGATTACCTCCACCCCCATCTGCCCTCCCCTCGATCATCCCCCCCTTTTTTATCTTCTTCCCTCTTCTTTCCTGTGGGGTAAGATACCCAGTCGGGTATGTATGGTATTCCCTCCTCAGGCCAAATCTGATGAGAGCAAGATTCACTCATTGCCCCCTCACCTGCCCTCTCCCCTCCTCCCACAGAACTGCTTCCTCTTGCCACCTTTATGCGAGATAATCCACCCCATTCTATCTCTCCCTATCTCCCTCTCTCAATATGTTCCTCTCTCATCCCTTAATTTGATGTTATTTCTTTTAGATACCTTCCCTTCATCTTCAACTCACCCTGTGTCCGCTCTCTCTGTCTCTCTCTCTCTGTCTCTCTGTCTCTGTCTCTCTCTCTCTCTCTCTCTCTCTCTATATATATATATATATATATATATACACACATATATATATACACACATAGATATATACATACATACACATTCACTTATATATATATACATATATATATATACATATATATATATATATATACATATGTATATGCATATTTCCTTCAGCTACCCTAATACTGAGGTCTCACGAATCATACATGTCATCTTTCCATGTAGGAATGTAAACAAAACAGTTCAACCTTAGTAAGTCCCTTGCAATTTCTTTTTCTTGTTCTTTTTCTTGATTACCTTTTCATGCTTCTCTTGATTCTTGTGTTTGAAAGTCAAATTTTCCATTCAGTTCTGGTCTTTTCACTGAGAAAGCTTGAAAGGCCTCTATTTTATTGAAAATCCATATTTTGCCTTGGAGCATGATACTCAGTTTTGCTGGGTAGGTGATTCTTGGTTTTAATCCTACCTCCATTGACTTCCAGAATATCGCATTCCAAGCCCTTCAATCTCTTAATGTAGAAGCTGCCAGATCTTGGGTTATCCTTATGTTTCCACAATACTCAAATTGTTTCTTTCTGGCTGCTTGCAGTATTTTCTCCTTGATCTGGGAACTCTGGAATTTGACGACAATAATCCTAGGAGATTTCTTTTTGGGATCTATTTGAGGAGGCGATTGATCGATTCTTTCAATTTCTATTTTGCCCTGTGGCTCTAGAATTTTAGGGCAGTTCTCCTTGATAATTTCTTAAAAGATGATATCTAGGCTCTTTTTTTGATCATTCCTTTCAGGTAGTCCAATAATTTTTAAATTATCTCTCCTGGATCTATTTTCCAGGTCAGTGGTTTTTCCAATGAGATATTTGACATTGTCTTCCATTTTTTCATTCCTTTGGTTCTGTTTTACAATATCCTGATTTCTCATCAAGTCACTAGCTTCCACTTGCTCCAATCTAATTTTTAAAGTATTATTTTCTTCAGTAGTCTTTTGGACCTCCTTTTCCATTTGGCTAATTCTGCCTTTCAAGGCATTCTTCTCCTCATTGGATTTTTGGAGCTCTTTTGCCATTTGAGTTAGTCTATGTTTAAGGTGGTGTTATCTTCAGTGTATTTTTCAGTATTTTTGGGGTCTCCTTTAGCAAGTCATTGACTTGTTTTTCATGGTTTTCTCACATCCTTCTCATTTCTCTTCCCAATTTTTCCTCTACTTCTCTAACTTGCTTTTCCAAATCCTTTTTGAGCTCTTACATGGCCTGGGACCAGTTCATGTTTTTCTTGGAGCTTTCTGTTGTAGGCTCTTTGACTTTGTTAACTTCTTCTGTCTGTATGTTTTGGTCTTCTTTGTCACCAAAGAAAGAATCCAAAGTCTGAGACTGAATCTGGGTGTGTTTTTGCTGCCTGGCCATATTCCCAACCAACTAACTTGTCCCTTGAGTTTTTCAGTGGGGTTATGACTGCTTGTAGACTAAAGAGTTCTATGTTCCACATTTGGGGGGGATGTGCCAGCTCTGCCACACCAGCACTGCTCCTTGCCCAAGAACCCCCAACCCGGACTGGGCTTAGATCTTCAGCAGGCTGTGCACTCCTGATCTGATCTGCCACTTAATTCCTCCCACCAGGTGGGCCTGGGGCCAGAAGCAACAACAGCTGTAGCTGCCCCAGCTCTGCTGTTTCGGGGCTGGTAGCCGAACCGCAAACTCCTTCCACTCCCGCAGCTTTTCCCACTAACCTTCTGTGTTGTCTTTGGTGTTTGTGGGTTGAGAAGTTTGGTAACTGCTGCAGCTCACTGATTCAGGGTGGTAGGGCACATTCCGCCCGACTTCTGGTCTGGTCGGTCAGCACTGCTCACACTGGGCTCTGCTCCGCTCCCCTCCCGGCTCCCAGCTCCCAGCTCCGTGTGGGATAGACCTCATCCAGAGACCATCCAGGCTGTCCTGGGCTGGAGCCCTGCTTCCCTCTGCTGTTTTGTGGGTTCTGCCGCTCTAGAATTGGTTCAAAGTCATTTTTTATAGGTTTTTGGAGGGACTCCGCAGGGAGGTCACGCTAGTCTCTGCTTTCCAGCCACCATCTTGATTGGATTTTATTATTAGAATAAAGAACTTACATTCTATAAGGTACCATATTTTGCATGTGCTCTCATACATATGATTTAATTTTATCCTCACAATCCTCACAAATTTCTCATCTTACACATTAAGTTGCAGAGAAGTAAAGAGACTTGCCCAATATCCACAATGAGCCAGAATTAAGTCTGGGGCTGAGAACCACCTTTTTTTTTTAAAGAGGAAGGCAAGGCTATTGGGGGTTAAGTCACTTGCTCAAGGTCACACAGCTAGTAAGTATCAAGTGTCTGAGGTTGGATTTAAACTCAAGTCCTCCTGAATCCAGGGCCACTGCTCTATTCACTGTACCACCTATCTGCCCTGCAACCACCTTCCTTGATGTCTTGCCTAATGTTCTTTTTCATATGGGAACTTTCCCATTTTATTTTGTTCTGAGGGGAAAGGGAAGTATCAATAAGAATGTCTTCTCTCAGAATGACAACACATCTGGCCTGCCTCCATACATGCCTGTGTCTCCATTCTACATGTCATTCTGGATGCTCTTAACACCATGTACCTATATCCTAAATATGATATTTTAAATTTAATTTCCAATTCAATAAGCATATATCAGATTTTCTGATTTATATCATTTGTAAGATAATTTTATGTGTTACCATTCAACTCCATGTGTTTTGAGAACTATCGAATGATAACAAACATTAAATTATTGGGGAAAATGTATGTTATGTACACATATGTATGTATGTACATGCACATACGCATACACGAGTGTGTTAACTGATTAATATTCAATAAAATATAATTACTGAAAATAAAGTTACTTGCAATTATTAATTTGTAACATAACATAATATTGACAAAAAGGTGGAATTAGTTAATGACACCTTGTGAAACTTTAAAATCTTATACAATCTTCCTTATTTCCTTTCCCTTCTTCTCCTTTTCTTCCTCTACCCCTCATTTCATCCTTTTCCTCTTTCCTCTCTCTTATCTTTACTTTCCCTCCCTTTCCTTCCTTTCTTCTTTTCCTTCCCTTCCCTTCCTCAATTCTGGGTGATTCTCCTGTCTTTTACTCTTACAAGCTCTATGACAAAACCATTTACTGTCTCAGTCTGTTTCCTAATATATCATATGAAAATACAATGGAATAAACTATCTTATAGAGTTATTAGAAATGTGCTTTGTAAATGTTAAAGACATATGCAAATTCATTTCTTTCTTACTTCTCATATTTTTCTTTCTTACATATTTCTTTTCTTTTTTTCAGGAACTTACATGGGCATAAGTCCAAAAGATAGGCAAAATAATATAGAATAAATTAAGTAGCTCTCTCGAGAATTTTCTATCAGGAAAATACTCACTTGTACATCTTTGTGGGGTTCCTTATAATCTATTTTTCACAAAGAGAGAAGAAAAGTAATTATTTTAATACATATGAGACAGTATACAAAATTTGGCAATTTAGAAATACAATATCTAGATGTTGACTGGTACCTTTGTCTGAATTTCAACTGTTATCAATCACTACTTAAATTAACCTTGACTTCATTTTCTACTCTAAGTAACTTTTTTAAAAATGTGACTATTTTAAGATTTTTGTCCTAAGGAAAAACTAACCAACTATTTATCGATGGCTCATTATATGAATTGAAAACACTGAACCTAAGAAGGGGGAAAAAATCAACTTCTATAGGTTTGTCTTGAAAACTCAAGTCTATTACATGGCAGAAAATGTTATAGCTGGTTAAATGGGGATATCGGATTAAATTACTCACTACAATTTGAAAACTAGTGACAGAAAGAAGGGTCAAAGAGACCATGCTGTGGTTGCTGCTTCCCCCAAAAAAAGATCTTACCTCATCAAAGCCAATAAATATTTCATTAGTGACCTTGCAAACCTAAGCCTATTAATAATAATTTAAAAAAGAATCATGACATAGCACAAATGAGCAGTGCTTCCACTTTCTAACTATGTGGTTGAGAGGGGATGGACAATTTTGTACATTTTTATTGAAGCTACTGAGCTAAGAGGCTATAAGAACATACTTTCCTTCTAAACAAAATACAAAGGTACTTATCATGACATAAGAACAGCTGCCCCATTTAACATTATGTAAACAGCTGCTCACATAGATGTATTAAAATAAACACATCAGATGGTAACTCTCACAAACTCATGTCAGTCTTAAAATAGTCTCCTTTGATAGCCTCTGGGGTGAAGGCCAATAGGAAGAGGGGGGATAAAAGATCTAATTATGCTTGAAAGAGGTACTAGGAAAATTGTTCATCAAATTAGGTCACCAAAATAAAGCCATTTCACTGATGCATTGCCATTCTTAGCCAATCATTGGAGATTCAGTTGTATCTTTACATATACATAACACACACACACACACACACACACACACACACACACACACACACATATATATATATATATATATATATATATATATATATATATATATACTTAATCTTTTATTTTTCCCCAATTACATGTAAAACAATTATTATTATTATTATTTAAGATTTTTAATTTCCAACATTGATTTTCCACAAGAATTCGAGTTATAAATTTTCCCCCCATCTCGACCCTCCCCCCCAAGCCAAAGTGGCATACACTCTGATTGCCCCTTTCCCCAGTCTGCCCTCCCCTCTGTCACCCAACTCCCCTCCCTTATTACCTTTCCCCTTACTCTCTTTCAGGGCAAGATAGATCTCTATGCCCTGCTGCCTGTATATCTCAGTTTCCAGTTGAATGCAAAAATAACTTTTTTTGAGCATTTGTTTTTAGAACTTTGAGTTCCAAATTCTCTCCCTTCTTCTCTCCCCACCCACCCTCCTTGAGAGGACAAGCAATTCAACACAGGCCACATATGTATCATTTTGCAAAACACTTCCACAATAGTCATATTGTGAAAGACTAACAATTATTCCCTCCATCCTATCCTGTCCCCCTTTATTCAGTTTTCTCCTTTGACCCTGTCCCTTTTCAAAAGTGTTTGCTTTTGATTACCTCCTCCCCCGATCTGCCCTCTCCTCTATCATCCCTCCTCTCTTATCCCCTTCCCCCCCCCACTTTCCTGCGGGGCAAGGTACCCAATTGAGTGCATATGCTATTCCCTCCTTAGGTCAAATCTGATGAGAGCAAGATTTACTCATTCCCTTTCACCTGTCCCCTCTTCCCTTCCAATAGAACTGCTTTTTATTGCTACTTTTATGTGAGATAATTTATCCCATTCTATCTCTCCTTTTCTCCCTCTCTCAATATATTCCTCTCTTATCTCTTAATTTTATTTTTTTTAGATATCACTTCATATACAACTCATCCTTTGCCCTCTATGTATATGTATATTCCCTTCAACTACCCTAACACTGAGAAAAGTCTAATGAATTACTAATATTATTTTTCCATTTAGGAATGTAAACAAAATGGTTCAACTTTAGTAAGTCCATTATGATTCTCTTTCTTGTTTACCTATTCATGATTCCCTTGACTCTTATATATGAAAGTCAAATTTTCTATTCAGTTCTAGTCTTTTCATCAAGAAAGCTTGAAAGTCCTCTATTTTACTGAAAATCCATATTTTGCCTTGGAGCATTATACTCAGTTTTGCTGGGTAGGTGATTCTTGGTTTTAATGCTAGTTTTTCGACCTCCAGAATATCATATTCCAAGCCCTTTGATCTCTTAAAGTAGAAGCAGCTAGATCTTGTGTTATCCTGATTGTGTTACCACAATACTCAAATTGTTTCTTTCTGGCTGCTTGCAATATTTTCTCCTTGACCTGGGAACTCTGGAATTTGGCTACAATATTCCTAGGAGTTTTCTTCTTGGGATCTTTTTCAAGAGGCAATCAGTGGATTCTTTCTATTTCTATTTTACTCCCTCTAGAATATCAGGACTGTTTTCCTTGATAATTTCTTGAAAGATGATGTCTAGGCTCTTTTTTTGATTATGGCTTTCAAGTAGTCCAATAATTTTTAAATTCTCTCTCCTGGATCTATTTTCCAGGTCAGTGGTTTTTCCAATGAGATATTTCACATTGTCTTTCATTTTTTTCATTTTTTTGGTTCTGTTTTATAATTTCTTGATTTCTCACATAGTTACTAGCTTCTACTTGCTCCAATCTAATTTTTAAGGTGGTATTTTCTTCAGTGGTCTTTTGGTCCTCCTTTTCCATTTGGATAATTCTACCTTTTAAGGCATTCTTCTACTCACTGGCTTTTTGGAGCTCTTTTGCCATTTGGGTTAGTCTATTTTTTAAGGTGTTATTTTCTTCAGGATTTTTTTAGGTCTCCTTTAGTAAGTCCTTGACTTGTTTTTCATTATTTTATTGCATCACTCTCATTTCTCTTCCCAATTTTTTCTCCACTTCTCTAACTTGCTTTTCCAAATCCTTTTTGAGCTCTTCCATGGCCTGGGACCAGTTCATGTTTTTCTTGGAGGCTTTTGATTTAGGCCCTTTGACTTTGTTGACTTCTTCTGGCTGTATGTTTTGATCTTCTTTGTCACCAAAAAAGATTCTATAGTCTGAGTCTGAGCCCCTTTTTGCTGCCTGATCATGTTCTCAGACAACTGCTTGACCCTTGAGTTTTTTGTTGGGGTATGACTGCTTATAGAGTAGAGAGTACTTTGTCCCAAGCTTTTGGGGCCTTGTACTGCTGTTTTCAGGGCTACTTCTACACAGCCAGCTCTGCCACACCAGCGTTCCTCCTCCACCAAGAACTGCCAGCCAGAATCACGACCCACATACAAGCAGGGCAAAGCAAGAGAACCATGCATCTATACCAGCAAAGCAGTCCCTGCACTCCTGCTCTGATCTGCCTTTTGATTCCTCCCACTGGGTTGCCCTGAGGCTGGAAGCAGTTGCCTCTGGAGCTCTGGAAGCAGCCTCAGGAGCTTCCTGCTGCTGCCACAGGGCCACCTACACCACCCCCAGGGCTGAGGCTGGACCATGCACTCTCTCACCCAGATCCAGCAGTTTTCCCCCTAAGCTGCTTTGTTGTCTTTGGCGTTTGTGGATTGAGAAGTCTGATAACTGCCACAGCTCAGTGATTCAGAGCCCAAAGGCCTGGTCCGCCCAACTCCCAGTCTTATGGGTCTTGGCATGGCCCATGCCAGGTTGCGCTCCACTCCCAGCACATTGCAATAGATCCTTCCCAGTGATCATCCAGGCTGTCTTGGGCTGGATATTTGTTTCCCTCTGTTATTTCATGGGTTCTGTAACTCTAGAATTTTTTTAGAGCCATTGTTTACCGGTGTTTGGAGGGATTTGGGGGAGAGCTTAAGCGAGTCCCTGTTTTCCAGCCTCCATCTTGGCTCCACCCCAGTTCTTCCTTTTAATGCAACTACTTTTACATAATGGGAAATTTCATTTCAATTCTCTTCCCTGACTGTTGCACAGAATTGATATAGAGCTGATAGCTTTTGACATGCAATTCTCCTGCTCCTTTAAAATTCTGCTGAACTTTCTTTTTACAGAAAATAAAGCAGGTAAATTCAAAGGGCACGGAATTGTCACTAGTAAATGCAGAGACATAAAATAAGGCACCAGATAATTTCTTGCTTCCAGAGACCAAAAGAAAATTATTGTTGTTGCTACTACCACTACTACTACTACTACTAATTAGTTGGTGTTGTTATTACTAGTATTATTATTATTATTATTATAACTCCACTTTGCTTCTGATGCCCTATCTGGTTTCAACTGCACAGAAAAAGATGGCCCTATGAAAAGAAGTTTATCACTTCTAAACTCACCACTATGCTGCTTACTCCAAGCTTGATTCACACTGCCTCCCTCAGTCTCCTCTCCCCTCTGATTGGAGGGCTGGAGGATGGAGTACCAAAATCCTCCCAGTGCCTTCTTTTATAGAGAGCAGGAACTGGATTTTCAGTTGACTCCATTTTGCCACTACTGCTCTGTCTGGTTTCAACTTCATGGAACAAGGCACTTCCGGATGTCCCCTCTACTTTCCTGCCTCGTGTGTGTGTGTGTGTGTGTGTGTGTGTGTGTGAGAGAGAGAGAGAGAGAGAGAAAGAGAGAGAGAGAGAGAGAGAGAGAGAGAGAGAATTGGCATTCCCTTTAGAGTGTAAGTTCTTTGAGAGCAGGGACTGTCTTTCTTGTTATTTGCTGTGTCCAAGTGTCTCGTATATAGTTGATGCTTAATAAAATTTTATTGGATTGGATTAGAAAACAAACATTTATATAGTGCTTACTATGTACCAGCATTATGCTAAGCACACTGCAATTAGTATCTTGTTTGATCCTCACAACAACCCTGGGAGGAAGGTGTTATTATTATCCCCATCAAACAGTTCAGGGAAACTAAGACAAACCAAGCTTAAATGATTTGCCCAGGAATACACAGTTAGTATCTGAGGCTGGATTTGTGCTCACATCTTCCTGACTCCATCCAAAACTCTCTACACACTGTGCCATCAAGAAGGGAAAGAAGAAAGGAAGAAAGAGAAAACCTAAATCTTGCCACCCTGACAGATTACTTTTAGCAGCTAAAGTAGATCAGGAAATAAGGAGAAACATTAAAGGTCCTTATTATCTGATGGCTTTTCCAAGAGTGAAAAAGCAATGGTTGCTAATAGGCCCATGAATGGTTCATTAATTCCAGATTCCAGGTTATTCATAGGTCAGAAGTACCCATATCATGTCATTCACATAAAACTACACCCTTTTAAGTTAGAGCTACAGGGAAGAAGTCTGAAGTTGCTAATTTTTAATAGCTTCCATTTGCTTGATTTTTTTTAACAAAATCTAGATCTGATTATGATTTGTGTCCTCATTTACAAATCTGTGCCTACCACCTGGGAACTTTTAGTCACATCTGCAGAATGTTAGAACACTGAAATCAGGGAAATAAGTTGAAACCCTTTCTTTTAAAAGCTAACAGTAAGTCAAACATCAAATAATGCTTTGGGAGAAGAGGAAGGCCTAATTGAGGTTAAAAGAATAAACTTGATAATGATCTGAGAAGGTAAAAAAAAATCTCTATTTGGCAGCTCTGACTCAAAGAGAAAAAAGTTACTTTTCATGAGGTGGAGAGGGATAGGAGTGGCATGGAATATGATTGGGGGTCTACAGGGTATGATGTGGTAAAATTTTTAAACAAAAGTTATCATCAAGTTTATTCCTAAATGCATTGCAAAAATAACAATCTGGATCAAAAGTTTCTTTTACTTATGAACTTTCAAAAAAAGAGACCAGTGAAGAGAACGCATGAATCTATATGAAATTTTTGAGTATACAGAAAAGGATTTGAATTACCGTCATAAAAAAGACAATTCATTCATTAGTTTTCAAAGATATAGAAGAATTTCTCCTCTAGGAATCCCTCACATTAGGTTTAGAAGAGCTAAAGAAGCTAAAGACAGCAGAGTCCTATTCATCATTCTTCCTGGTCTAGAGAGAGCACGAGAATTTCCACTGCTACAGTGTCTGAACAGTTGATTACAGAATTCTACTTCGTATGAATGAATATAATACCTTCAACCAAAATCCTACTGCTGGAAATATGTTAGGGAAGGTTTTATTATTATGTTTTGACTTTTGTCTACTTCATCTTCTTATTGTTAGAGAACTCTGGGTCTAAAATAGCAGGAAAAAAAATCAAAATATAGCCAGGGTTTCTGAAAGTTCATTTTTCAGGGAGTAAATACCTCTCTACTCGGCTTGAAACCTCCACAAAGGCTTCCATCCCAGGCAAGTGGAGAAAATGAACACTTTGGAGACTATTAGTTTCTCTTTGTATCTAATCCTTGCAAAATACTTTTATGTATGCTTTTTTGTTCTTTATACCAGAGTGAGGTCCAGTTAACTTCCCTCCTTCCCCACTAAACTTTCTATTTTAACAAAGAAAAACAGTTTGACAAATTTAACAAACTAACCAACTAATACTTCAAAGAATATGCAACTTTCCAAACCCACATCCTTTACTTCTCTACCAAGAGGATGAGTTTCTGTTCATTCCCTGACACTTAGCTTGGAGTGGCATTGATAAATAGTTGCTTTGTTTGCACAAAACCCCACAAACTATTTTGATTATTTTTTCTTGACAAATTTTAATGATTTTCCTCTCTTCTCAAATGCCCCCCTCTTAGTTAACAATGATTTGGTCTTATAACCTGGACAAAGTCAGAGAATATTTGGTGATTCCAGAAAACAAACCCTGAAGTTAGAACCAAAAGCATATGTCAGTATTGTTTTCTGATTTTATCTACTGATCAATGAAATTTAAAAAAAAAACATGAAAAAGAATAAAAATTAGAAAACATTGATTTAGGTGGAAACACAGTACACTTGGTAAACACTTAGAGAAAAAGGTGATACAAATCTTGTTGTCTTGAAGTATGAATGTATTTAAATAAATCCTTTTGAATGAAAATAGAGAAAGAACTGACCTTCAAAAAGTGAACAGCTTATATTTCCAATAATGGCCTTTGTAAAGAAATCTAGCATTTTCTTAGCAATAGGAGCTTTGGCTCCTAAATCTTTTTCTTCTCTTTTCCACTTAAGAATGATTTCATGTTGTTACTGGATGTGAGGTTTTATGGTCTCATGAGCTGGAGGCAGAAGAGTTTGAAGAAAATAGGAAAATGACAAAGGAGAGGGATTTAAAACTTCAAAAGTACACCTATGCCTGCCTGCAATGAGTCATGATCCATTTTCTGACACAGAAGAAAGCCAGTTAAAACAGAAGAAATAAATATATGTTAATTGAACTATAGTAAATGTCTACCATTACAAGTCCCTAGGAGGTATATTAAAACAATTCAATTGGATAAAGCATGAAAAGTACACTGGATTTGGAAATGAGAAAAGGGAATGTGTCTAATTGCTAAAATGCAAAGCAGAAATTGAAGGGGAAATATTCCTCCTGATTCCTCATTGTGTGGAAGTGGCCAAATGCTGGCATGTCATTTTTAAAAAGACTTCTTAATGCGAATTCTATCACACAAATTGTAATTTCTCATAACCTAAGTGTGAACATTATCCAGCTATAATTGTTCTCTTGCTATTATCTTAAATATATTACCACTGAATTCAATGTTTTTACCACCTATTATTTTTAACATGTTTTATAGCTCATTTTACGTGTGAATTATTCATAATACATTCTAAAAGGGGCAACTTGGCATAATATAATTGACCTTGTCTCCATGAAGTACCCATAGCCTTGCCCTGACATAATTAACTCTCTGATGTGGTCCATTATTTAAGGGTAATGACTTTTCATTACGTTCCCAATATATTATTACTTAACAAGTCCACCTATTGCTACATTTAGAGTATTGATCTGTGAATTTTCTGGGAATTAAGTACTTGTTGGGCCTAATATCTATCTCATGACATGAATAAAACTGAAAATGCCATTGTGGTTGCTTATCGAGGTCAATACATGTCATCGGAAGTAATGACCCAACCTAACATCAAGGGACACGATCTCATTGCTTAAGTTAGTTTCTGTTTCATGTGACTGGAATTTAAATGGAGATTTTCAAAATTCAATTAAACAAATAATTATTTAGTACCCATTGTTTCCCAGCACTAAGTAATATGGAAGACATAATATTTATATAAGGATGCCCCCTGCCCTCACAGAGTTTATATCTTATTATCAAAAAATCAAGGTTCTATAGGGATATAAGGCAGACGATGGTCACAAGTTGCTATCTTGTACCCTCTTTGTGGAGACTTTCCTTTACAACTATCCCTTCTTGTGGATACTAGCTAATTGCAAGAGTAGTTGATTACACTGACATCTTTGCAAGAACTTTTTGTGGATGACAGAGTTTAAAGAGACTGATTATGAGCATGTAATTTCCTAGTACATAGACAATGGGATGATAGGAACATAAAATCATACTGGAAGGGACTGTGGAAGTCATTTGGTTCAACCTCCTCATTTTTCAGATGAGGAAAATAAGGCAAAGAGAAGTCAAGTGATTTGCCCAGAGTCACACAAGGCAAGATTTCAATTCAGGTCCTCTAATTCAAAGTCAATGTTCTTTCAATTTGACCACACTTTCTGTCACTGTGTGGGTAAAGGCATAGGGTGGGGAAATAGAGGTATTATTCAAAGAATGAAAAGTAGTTCAGTTTGACAGAAACACTGAATTTGAGGAGGAGGTCAGTACAAACTAGTTCTGGAAAGGTAGGGCAATGCCCAACTAGAGGGACACAAAAACCAGACCAAAGAGTTTGAAATCTATTTGAAAGGTGATAAAGAGCCACTGAAGATGAGTAATATTCACAAATCTGTGCCTATGGAAACTTGTTCCAAGGAAGTGTTGTGTGCTAGGTGATACCATGAGTGGTCAAAAATCTTCGGCACAGAAAACATCAAAAGATTAAACAGTCATGACTCTGTGTCCAAGAAAAAAATCAGCAAGACAACAGAATATCAAAGTTGGAAGACACATCACAGGCCACTAAGTGCAATCTATGTCTTAATATTAATCCCCTGTACAATATCCCTGGCAAGTGATTATAAAGGGACCAGGTGAAAATTACCCCTCACAGGGGCCATAATTCTGCTTTGGGAAGGCTCCAAATGAGAGCAAGTTTATTTCATTATGTGACTCTTGCTTTGCTAAATTTGTTTTTTATTTAGTATGCTCCTGAATTTGTCAGGAAAATGTCAAAGGGACAGGGTATATCTCCCCATCACATATAGCTTCAGGGGATTAACATAGAGGGAGTTGACAAAAAGGTCACGTAAAAATCATAGTGCCATGTTACAGTGAGGCATTAAAATAGAGTGGACTGCTTTATATCGAGCATACTCAGGAAGTCCAGATGAAGACACATGGGAAGCTGGCTTCATATAAAGCATGACTGGAGAGAATGGCATGTGAGTTTACAGGGACTCTAGGTTCACTGAGGAATCTCATGTTGATGCTGGAGACATTAGGGTGATGCTACAAGAACTATCTGAAACAAACAAACAAAATGATTGTGTAGAATTTGGCCTGAGAGCATCAATTATCTTAATGTGAGCTAGAGTAGGGATCACTATTTGCCATCAAAAGGTTGCCCCTTTCCACTCTTTATGATGTAAGTATTGATGGGGTGCTTATTAACCTTCTGCTATAAAAAGCAACTGGGCAAGATAATACCCCTGAAAAAAGAATAAAATTGAGAACTCAGATATTAAAGGGAATTTGGGAGTTAAGATCTTGCTCAAAACATCAGGTTACCAATCATCCACGGATTTTCATGCTATATCTTTTTTGTTCCTTCCAATTCTCTTCAGTAAACATAGTCTAATCTATACTGAAACTATGCATTCCTTTGGGTAATGAAAAATTGTGAAGAATATAAGGACCATTCTGGGAATAAACACATGTGACAGTTATTGTCTGCATATTTCGAATCATTAAGCTCAGAGATAACCTAGGCCAAAACCAAGGAAATTACTCAGTCTGAGCTATTCCTGCCATTTATGCAAAGTTCCAGTCTAGAAGTATTCATCTGTTCACATGTGTAGAAAGAAAGGTGGTGGTGGTGGGGAAGAGGAAATTATAAGGGAACTGGATCAACTTGAGCCCTCTGTGCCATCTGGTGGCTTATACAGAGATTGCTATCTGTGTGTCTTCCTATCTACATACCTATTTCTCTGTCTCCAGTGTTTGGGCAAAGTAAGTGCTTTTAGGTAGGGTGCAGGGGAGGGGGGAGAGAGGGAGGGAGGGAGGGAGGGAGGGAGGGAGTAAGGAATGGGAGAGGGAGAGAGAGAGAGAGAGAGAGAGAACTACATCCCTATGCTTTAACCAAACCTAAGTTTGCCTCTTTCTAACTCCTACCCATTGCTCTTAGAATTGCCCTAGTAGGCTGTATCCCAAAGAGATCACACAAGTGGGAAAGGGGCCCTTATGTACAAAAATATTTATAGCAGTAGGAAACAATTGGAAATCAAGGGGATACCCATCAATTGGGGAATGGCTAAACAAGTTGTGGTATATGAATGTAATGGAATGCTATTGTGCTATAAGAAATGGGGAAGATACGGACTTCATAATAACCTGGAAAAACCTACATGCTGAGTGAGCACAGCAGAACCAGGAGAACATTGTACACAACAACAGATACATTGATTCTGTGATGACTGGCCTTGAAAGACTTGGCTCTTCTCAGCAATACAAGGTTCAAAGACAACTCCAAAGGACTCATGATGGAGAGAGCTATTTAAATCCAGACAAAGAACTATGGAATCTGAATGCAGATTGAGGCAAACTATTTGCTCTCCTTTTTCTCTTTCTTTTTTTTTTTCTCTTTTTTTTGGTTTTCTTTCTTCTTTCTCATGATTCATTCAATTGGTCATAATTCTTCTTTACAACTTGACTATTGTGTAAATAAGTTTAATGCAAAGTTATATGTAGAATATATATCAGATTCCATGCCATCTTTGGGAGGAGTGGGGGAGAGGAGTAAGAAAATCTGGAACTCAAAATCATGCAGAACTGAGTATTGAAAACAAAAAATGAAAAATCTTAATTAAAAAAAAAGAATTGCCCTAGTAACAACAATGCAACAATCTTGTCTTTGATAATGATATTCTTAAGTCAAAAGTAGGTAGAGATCACTGAACCTGGAGTCAGGAAGACCTGAGGGCAAATCTAGCCTCCGAGACATTAACTGTGTGACCTTGGGCAAGTTATTTAATCTCAATCTGCCTCAATTTCTTTACCTATAAAATGAGAATAATCACAGCACCTACCTCCCAGAGTTATTGTGAGGCTCAAATAAGACAATATTTGTAAGTGCTTAGAACCATTTCTGGCACATAGTAGGCATGTAATAAATCCTTGTTTCCAACCATTCTAGCAATAAGATGTAGCTTCACAACTAAGGTAAGTACTCTAAAGTATGCCATAGTACTTAAATGCAAGTACAGTTTTGTCAGAGTATGCATTCTTCTAACAAACACAGATCATGACCCCACTAAACCTTAGGAGACAGTCTTGATGAATGTGGTTATCCAAAAAGAATGCATCATCTTGTGGCCAACTCAACCATCAATCTTTCCTAAATTTACAAGCAATCCTTTGTCAAGATAATACTTTAAGCCATTCTAGCCTGGTAGGATCTTTCAGAGTTTAAGGTCCACTAGTGTTGCCTATTACAGCACGGGGGTATCTCTGTGATACAATGAGGTTTGCAGGATCATAGAATCATAGTTTAAAGTTGGAAAACTTCTTAGAGGATATCTAGTCTAATAGCCTCATTTTACTGATGTGTAAGTTGAGGAGCAAAGCAGTTAATGATTTCACAAGGTCACATAGGACTTTGAGTCTTTTAAGAAGTCTGAAATTCAAACTGACCTTCCTGTGAACACTTCTGATGTACCACACCTCGTATGGTGTCTGATACACAGAAATGAGTTAATAAATCTTTATTGATCAATTAAAGAGCTTTCACTGTTGTTTCCACATAAAGGAAACACTATCACTTTTCTAATCTTGAAATAGCTTCCCATCATTGTCTCCTTTTTTTGACAGCAACATTTAATAAACATCTAAAAAGGCATTAAAGGAAAATCCAAATCTACTTCAAAAGGAATGTATAGAGAAAATAACAGAATTTTCACAATAATGCCATTCAGATGTAGACATAAGTACCACTTTAAAGGATACTAAAAAACCTCAGAAATACTAAATGGGACATGAACCTAATGACTTAAGATATGCCATTTGTAAAATGCGGGTGTTGGAATAAACAATCATTGAAGTCCCTTCTAGCAACAAAATTCCATCATTCTGAGTTCTGCCAGCTGCAACAAATATTATTGAAAGCAGTAAAGGTATAAATCATAAACAAACTCATCAAAGTGAATATTTTCCCTAAAGGCCTTTCCCCATATTTGTATTTGTGGAGAGTGAAGGGTGAGGGGAACGTGTCATTTAAATGGATGTCGACATCTGTTGACAAATGTTTGAGTGAAAAATCTGAATGGTTGGCTCATAGTAGGGGAGAGCTTCTGCAAAATTTGGAAACATTGTGACTTAAAGGAAGAGCAATATAATCCCTTTAAGGCTTTATGCTAGAATACAAAGGAGATTTTGTCCCTGTTCTCAAAAATGAGAGAATGGGGGGGGGGGGGAGAGACAGAGACAGAGGGAGGGATGGAGGTAGAGACAAAGACAGAGAGAGAGAGAGAGAGAGAGAGAGAGAGAGAGAGAGAGAGAGAACAGGGATAAAGAGCAGACCTCAGAATCAGGAAGACATGGGTTTAAGTTCTGTTCTGATTTATACAAACTGTGTGATTGTGGGTAACTAACTTAACCTTTTCTTGTTTGGGAAGGTTTATTACAGGTATAAGTTAGAAAAAAAAGAGTCACTAGCAAGCATTACTGGAGAGAGTTCCTATACCTTAAATTCATGAAATCACATCCCAACTAAAAAGAAAAAAAAAGACACAAGGAATAAAAACATCAAAAAGTTAAGTAACAATGCAGAATTGACATCATATTCAACAATAGAAGAGAGAGACCTCAGTGAAAATGAATATGTAGGTTTTATTGTTATTGTTGTTAATGATTTTTTAATTTATTGGCTGAGTACTTTTTTTAACTCAGGTGTCATAACTTGAGTCCTTTAGCACTTCAGTTAAAGGTCCAGAGTTAAATATTTTAGTTTACAAGGCATTTTTACTTTCTCATTGGATAAAAAGCAATATTCTAGTCCTTAGCCTCCCTCTATTTTAAGGAATTAAGCGTATAGACATACTTGCCAATGCAAACTGTCTACATAATAAATTGCACCCATTTTGAAAAATCTTGGTGGTAAGCATGGTAATTTGCTGTACTAAAAATTTAGATTTTAGAGATTCAGGACTGAACACTATAAAACTGCTTTTGTTGGCAGTAAAAATATTTTCGTTATTTCAAGTCATCACGAACACCAAATGTAACTATTTTTCTTTCAATGCAGAGATGCTAGGATACTCACATTCATAACCTACAAGGAAAAATTTTATCAGCTACCTTAGCCTTTGACACAAACATTTCTATAGGTGATTGAGATGATATATTTGGGTACTAAGAAAGAGAGTGTAAGCAGATATGAGCCATTTTACAGTATTTATTCTGCACTGCCTCCAAAAGAGTGGCAAAGGGAAGATTTGAGATAGGAAAATGAAAATAATGCATCTTCTTTAATTTATGGATGAATTGCAGTAGGGGTACAGTGGGGAAAGATCAATCCATTTCCTCAATAAGAATTAAATAAGACATCTAGGGGAATTTTCATCCAAAGGCATCAAAACCCTAAGAAAATCTATATTTTTGGTGTAAATGTCAGTAGTTTAGGTTATTATGGTACATAAAAACTTTGAAAATATTATACAGGTAGGAAGGTACACAAATAGAACATTTATTGGAAGGAGAAAAAATGGTTACAAGCATAAGGAAGGGGTGTGTTAAATCTTTGTTGACCAATTAGGAGGGCAAAAATTTCCATTCCATACAAGTGAGTCGATTCCAGAAGTGGGGAGAATGATTCCTCTTGAGAAAATAATGGTCCAAAATCATATATTATCTACTTTTCAGTATAATCATCCGGAACATATTCCACACGACTCATGTCCTAAAATTTTGTCTTATGTGACTTTTTTTCACGATCAGTGTCTTCCTACTTAAAAGGTAGAAAATGGCCTGTTGATTATTGGGGAATTGAGGAAGATTTCGATCTGCCATTAAATACGTCCCTAATAAGGCATGAATTTTTTGCTTGTTCTGGGCTGACATAATTGACGCTAAAATTGGTAGTTTCTGAGTAGAAACTTGGACTTGTCCTTTATAAAAATAAACAGAATATGAGAAAACAGAGAAGGACTAATGGGAGGTTAGATATACATAAATTTGTGGGGACTAAGTTTTCTAGGAGAAAGCCTACATAGCCTCATGTATCTTCAAGAAAACCATGTATTCCACAGATCCATGTGTCAGATGAAGATCAGGAAGGGGAATTTCTAAACAAGGCTTCCTAGTCCCTTTGGGAAAGGTCCTGGATTCTGCAAAGAAAGTATTCAGCCAAAAAGAGGTGATTCCACACCCAGTGGAACCCAGCACAGAAGAACAAAGCACAGAGACATGCAAAGGAGAAGAAAACCCATACTTTGCTAAACTATCACTGTGCAATATGTAAACCTACAGGGAAGTGGGTCAAACTCTCTGATTCCTTAAAGTGCCTCCTTTTGTGGAGAACCTTAGCATGCCAGTTTGTTCACTATATAAATATCAAGGCATATGGGGTTTACATGAATTGTAAGGATATTTATTTTCTAGCAAACCTAAGTGTTTAAGCCTTTTTAAGGGGACCACAGCACAAAACCAGGGTACATGTATTTTTCATATATACATATACTGTATGGCAATATAATATTACTACTTCTTGAAGGCTACCATTTAACAGTGAAGGAAGAATTCCTTTTACTGTTTATACTTCATCTATATGTTTGCTCATTTGTTTTTGGTCAGGTTAAATGAAACCTGTTCGATGCTAAATATTGGCTTTGCCTGAGTACTTGCATGGAGCTGAAGCTTCACTACCTTTTATGAAGAAATAGATACAAGTAAGATTTAGAGGTTTCCAGGGAAAATCTTAGTGGGGTCACAGTCCAAAGACATATTAAAGAGAATACCCTCAGCTCCCAATTGAATGCAGTTTGTATAAACCCAGAGCTTCTGGCTAGGGGTAGTATTTGGAACTTCTAATAAAAGCTTTCTTCTCCTGTCTTCTCTTCTCCCTCTTCCTCTCCATCTATCTCTCCCTCCTTCCCTTCCTCTCATATATTTGCCATTGGTTTGATGTGTGTTGCAACACTAGGAGAACCATAAGATAACAGCAGTTTGCTGGTTTCATTTGAGTGACCACAACTGCCCACTATAGACTTATAGTTCCTGTCATTTCAATGTGGTTATGTTTACACATTAACTTCTGCTTCCCTTCTACAACCTTGTTTCTAAAATATGACAGTGGATCTAATGGGCTGTTTCACTTAGCTAATTTATCTATTAATTTTGTAAATGGTCTGTTTCATGGAAGATAAATTTTATGCTTTGAAAACATGACATTCTTCGGTGCAATATAGGTAAAGAATTTCCAGGGTCTTGTGCAGAGATGGAAAATGAATTGTCCAAGGTGTCATTTCACATTCTATTCCTCTTTCTAGAGTCATGAGCCCTTACATGGTTTCTCAGTTAATAAAGTAAAGCTATTGCTGATGCAGTAAAACCCTCTTCCACTTAGTGTCAACTTTAAATATTTTAGAGGATTTTCCCCTTTCAAATGCACTAGTTAAAACCAGAGTGTAGCTAAGCATGATTAAAGTTCAGGACTGCACTCTAACAATAGATGATAATATACTACCATATACTATAACTATACACTTTGTATCTTTCACTACCCCGCTATAGCTATAAAGTAGGCTGTAATGATCTATACAATAATTATGTATTCTTTATAGCTCACTGGAGTTTGGGATACCATCTAGGTATCACCATTGTGATACCATGTTACAAGAGCAGAGACATCAATATTCTCTTGTCATTGATGGCTTAGGAAACAAAAATAAACTTCAGTAAAAATGTGGATGGTGTCATGAACCAGGAAGCTAGAATTGAAGCAGATATACATTCCTTGTTGTCTAAAATAATCACATTGAAGTTATTCAGCATGTCCCAAATATCTTAGTGTAGTTTTAAGCTATTAAAGTTCCAAACTACACTCAGACTTCCAGAACACCCTGCATATTATGTGGAAATATGAAATTTAAGAATAGGAAACAAATGAGATTTAGATAATGGTCATCCTTTATTTAAAGGCAAACCATATTAATGAAGATTATTTGGGGAAAGTCCATTCTGAATTAATGAAAAACATGAATGGTAGCATTTTAAAGGCATTATAGTAGCATGGTGAAGTGGAAGGGGTACTGTATTCAAAGTCATTAAGTCAATAAATATTATTATATAGTTACTATGTGCCAGGGCTGTGCTAAGTTCTGGGGAACCAAGGAAAGGTGAAAACAAAACAAAATAAAAAATAAAAACAGTCCTTGCTTTCAAGAAGCTCACAGTCTAGTTGAGTAGATAATATGTACACATTTCTGTATAAACAAATTATATACAAAATGAATTGGAAATTGACAGGGGAAAGTCATTAGAATTATGAAGGATGGGAAATGGCTTCCTATAGAAAGTGAGAATTTGACTAAGACATGAAGGAAGTCAGAGGACCTAGGAGCAAATTCTGCCTCTTCTACTTACTGCCTGTGTGATCTGGGGCAAGTGACTGAACTTCTCTTGAAATCAAGAGAACTTATTTGTAAAATTAGGGGGTTGGACTAGATGATTGACAAAATCCCTTCAAGCCCTGGATCTATTGTTCTATGAGGAAGAAAATATCATCTCATTGCTTATGTTAACCAAGTATTTCCTGGAAATGCCATCTATGATTTGGTTTACAATGATAAACTAAATTTATTTACGATTATTGAACTTTTTATATGTAATTTCCGTAGGTTCCCAAAGTGGGCAATACTGGCCCCTGGGAGGTGCTGAACCAATCCGGGGTTGGGGAGAAGTAGCCTCACATACAACTGGGGGCATTGAATAAAAATAAGGGGGCCATAGAAGCATAATGAAAGAAGTTAAAAAAATTTTGAAAAGCCATTTGTACGTGTTTCATCTGTCATGTAACAGAGTTAAAGTCATAGCAATTACATTATTTTCCAAATAAACACACAAAATTCAACTTATAACTGATCAGTGGTCAGGTCTGCTGACAGGTCTTAACAAGCAAGTGTTAGCAGGAGACCATGGTATGCTCCATGTATGTACATATGTATGTATGTATGAGCAGGAATATGTGCATGTAATGACTTGTGTACAATATGATACTATACAGATAACTGATGCAATATTGCCTCATCAATATTTCAATGCAGGAAAAAACACCACAAATTTACCATAAATTATTAAATTTGAGATGCATCATTTAAAAAATATTTTACATTTTTTGAAATGATGCAAATCTTAAAAAGGGGTTAAAGAAAGTAGATTTCCAGGGGGTGCTGAGTAATTTCTTTTTTGTTTGAAAAGGGGGTTGTAGGCCAAATAAGTTTGGGAACCTCTGGTTTAGAGATATAATCTATCTCTGTCTACCTATCAATGGTTTCAGATGAATTACATTTTACTACTTTGACATACATGTTGTATTATACAGGAATAAGGGGCTGATGACCTCCCAGACAGGCAGAATGAACCACAAAAATTAAATATAATGTGGCCATTATATAGAGTTCAATGATTAATGGAATTGCCACACCACCCCTGTGGGAAATCCTGCATAGTCAGAGTTATGAAAGCCAAAGTGGAGGGGAAAGGTGTCTTCGTTATTCAGACAGTGGTCACTTTTAACATTTGGATATTTCTCAGAAAAGACTAAATGTATTGTGATTCCTCTCTGTTGAATTTGAGTTTCTTTGGCATCCACATACTTCCTTCCTCTACTTACTTTGGGTTTAATTGTGTTGTTAGGAAGGGACTGTCCATTGAATGATACATGTCTTATTTGTATGTGAAATATTTGCCTTACTGAGATTTTAAATTCAAAACTTAAAATGGTACAGATAGTAATAATGAATGAATGAACAAATGAATGAATAAACAAAAAATTGAGTTATTTCTATGTGCCAAGGACTGTGCTAAGTGCTTGGAGTACTAACAGAATAAAAACAAAACAAAAAAATTTTGTGCTTATGAAACTCTAATGGAAGAGAAGAATAGTAAAGTTGCAGTGTAGATGGAAAAACCTAAAGTTCTCAATGGCTGAGCTTTGGGCAGGGAGAAGGTACATGGAGAAGACTATAAAGGAGAGAGAATCCTTAGGACCTACTGCAGCATCTACTTGAAAGGATGGCCTCATCATATCTGGGAAGACAAGTATGCCAAGGGGCAGCTAGGTGGTACAGTGGGTAGAGCACTGGGCCTGGAGTGAGGAAGACCCAAGTTCAAATCTAACCTCAGACACTTGCTAGCTGTGTGACCCTAGGCAAGTCATTTAGCCTTATTTGCCTCAGTTTCTTCACCTGTAAAATGAGCTGGCCAAGGAAATGCCAAACCACTCTAGTATTTTTGCTAAGAAAAACCCAAATGGGGTCATGAAAAATCAGACATGACTCAAAACATCTGAACAACAAGAAATATGACAAAGGATCAGAGTGAAATGCAAATTATATTTTTACACTTTCAGGAATAATGATAAGTATGAGAGACCTTGATGTCTCCATGGTGCAGTTCCACTCTTCACATAAAACCTTTCCTTATCCTCCTCCCCAGAGAGTAGTGCTTCCCCCCAAAAGTTATCTTGTATTTATTTAGAATCTATTGTGTACATTTCTATCTATAATAGAATGTTGCTTGCCATGGAAAGATAATAACATACCCAAGGTCGGGGACTTGTTTCACTTTTATCTATTACCAGTGCCTAACAGAGCTTCTGTTACATAGTAGGTGCTTACTAAGTATTTATTCATCAAAGAAACTAGATGGATCAGTGAATCAAGGGCAGAACTTAAAGTCAAAAAGACCTAAGTTCAAATATGGCTTCAAATACTTACTAGCTGTGTGACCCTGGTCAAGTCATTTATCCTTTGTATGTTTCAATTCTGTAATCTCTAAAATAAGAATAATACTTATACCTACCACCTAGGGTTTTCATGAGGGCAAAATGAGGTATCTGTAAAGTGTTTTACAAATCTTAAAATTTCATATTAATGTCAGCTATTACTATAGTATTTGAATGTCTGTTCCTCTTCCACTATGCCTTCTTGCCCCCTTTGACATTTTGAATTCCCCAGGAAAGCCTTCTCTGTGGAAATTTATGAGGGAGTCTGCTGCTCAATGTCATGTAACTCTTTGAATTTGGGCAAGAAGTTGGGGAGGGCATAGATAGTGCTTAGAAGAACTGCATGCCTAAAAACACATAGCTAAAAGAGCTTTGAGGATCCCAAAGGAGTGTGTAAATTGAAGGCAGCACTGAGTGGCTGATACGAGTGGGTCTTATAAGGGCAGGGAATACCACTATGCATCACCATTAGTCATTTATTTTTAACCTTTATCATATCTTCTTTCTTCTATGCCCTTTCAGTCTGAGGATGAAGGACAGGTTCATATTTTATCACTTTACATACAATATTTATCATTCTATCTTCAGTGCAGTTTTCCTGATGGTTCCCCATCTGTGGGCATACACTTTCAAGGAATTAAATCCATCATTCAAATCAATATGTCATAGATGTTGGACAGGGTAAAAGAAAACTAAGAAAGAAAATAGGATGGTCAGGGACAATCATCACCTTCTCTATTTCATCAACCTAAGTACCTTTGCTAACATTATAGTTTCTTTAAATGGTGCAGGATAAAAAAAGGGGAAAAAAAGAAAAATTGACACGGAAATGGCTACTGCTTAAAAAAATGAAGCCAGTGGGAGTGATTTTCATGCACTATTAATGTTAATGTAGTGGAAATGCTACATCCTGTTAATTAGGCACATAATTTTTAACCTTTGGGTAAACCCATAAGTTTAGGAAAAGGAGGATGAGAAATGAAATTAACTTCGCCATGAAGAAGAAAAGATCACATGGGCATGCAGGAATTTAAGCAAAGCTAGGTAGATGGCGAAATCTTCATTTTATTCAGGAAAGAACACCACAAAGAAACAGGCTCTACAGTGATATGGCTTATAGGACCAAGCCCTGATAAGAAATGAAAGATGATACTCTTTCATTAAAATTATACATTTCTCTACATGATGGGGACCAATTAGCCAATTAATCACATAAAATTCTTTGGAACCCAATATAGGTCTGTGCCCACTGAAAATTCCACTAGAAATAGCAATAGCCACATTGTTTGTCATTAGCTAATCTACAAATAGAAGAACAGAGGCATATGTAAATAGCATTTTATTCCTATGTGTCTAGCTCTAAAAGTGTCCTTTCATGGGAAGTCTCTCCAACAATATAGATGGCAACCCACTTATAACGGAACACATAAGTTGTATAAAGGATACATAGAGGTTTGATGAATTGTCTAGGCTCACAAAGCTGGTAAATCTTAGAAGTGAAATTTGAAACCAAATCTTCTGGGTTGCAAGCCTGATATTCATCTTATCTATGCCACCATGACGCCTAATCATTCTTTATATTCTTTATCTAGATATTAAAATTCTAATTAGCATGACCCATGATGGACATGAGAATGTTGACATACTCATGAAACTTCAGGAATAATATGTAGTAGGTAATCACAGAATTCTGATTGAACAAGAGGAGATCCTAGAGCATGTAATTATGATAGAAGGAAATAATTACCAGGCCTAATTCCATGTTATCCTTCTCCATCTCTCTCTCTGTCTCTCTGTCTCTCTCTCTCTCTATTAGCAATCATCTAGCTATCTTTCTACCTAATCTGTATAGCTATTAATAATTACCTGCCTATACATGTATTGGGAAACACTTATATTGTTATACTTCCCAAAAGTAATACATCTGCAAGGTTCCTTGTATGTTTCAACCATGAGGCTAAAACTGAGTGTAGAGTGGGAGGGAATGTGTATTTAAAGCTCATATGTACCTTTCTTCTTTCTTTCCCCGGGACCTTGCTTAAAATTTATTTCATGAATCTCCTCTAGTCATTGGTGACTCTGAGCAATGACCAATAGCAAATCAATAATACATTTACATTTGGTCACATGAAAGTGTGTTTTGCATTGTATATTTGTAATGTTAAGAAGGGTGGGACTGTTTTAGTGTTTTTTTTTTCCTTTTGGAATGCTAAGGCAATCAAGTGCCTTTAATAAGTCTTGCCTTTGTTTGAATCAGGCAGATAAAAAGGGACCTTTTCATTTTGGTTTTGGAGTGCTTCTCAGCACTGCAGTAATCAAGTACCTTTGATGAGTCTTGCCTTTCAAATATAATGGCAAGCAAAGTGGGGACTTTTGTTTTGGAGTGCTTATCAGCACTGAGGCAATTTGGTTTCTTTGAGTCTTGTCTTTGTTTGAATCATGAGTCATTGACTGGAAACAATATATATGATGGGGTGCTAATGATTAAAGATCTTTCCCACACCCTTTTTTGCTAAGTAGGTGCTAAGCCCTCAGGGCCCTGAATAGGTCCTATGAGCTCTGAGGTTGGCATTTTGCTTTTGGGGGTACACTCATTGGAAGAGTGTTGATGATTTGGCTAGACCAGACTCTGGGTAGCTGTAGGAGCCTCCCTCCCCTTTGAAAACCCAGATGTTGGTGCTTCTCTCTCTAGTAATTGTGTGTGTATTGCTATGAACAGATAGGAGCCTGTCTGCTGATTTGTGATATTTTGCTCTGTTCATACAGTTTCTGTTTGTATTTGCTCTGAAGTTCAGAGTGCTGACTTTTTCCCCTAAGTGAATGATATATGTATATTTAATTAAAGTGAGATTGCTAACCACTTAAAGTTGCTTTCCTTAGAAAAGCAGATCAAAGAAATCATGCTAGCAGCCCTCCATGTGCTCTTGTTTTCGGTCTTGTTCATCTTTCACCTCCACAGCAGCTGCCAGTAGCATTGTTGTTATGGCATTTCATCTAAAATTTAGTTTAATTATGTGTCTTAATAAATCATGTACATAATCATTATGAATTATTTATTGTTCAGTCATTTTCAGTCATGTCTGACTCTTCATAACCCCATTTGGGGTTTTCTTGGCAAAGAAGCTGGAGTGGCTTGCCATTTCCTTCTCCAGAACATTTTACAGATGAAGAAACTGAGGTAAACAAAAATAACACATTTTCTTTCTTTTTGATTCCTAAGGTAACTTGAAATAAAATTATTTCATAAACTTCAAAACTATCTATTGATGTTTCCACTTTTTCATCGGAATCCTTGAAATTATTTTTAGACACAAATTGCTATCATGCATATGTGTACACTATATAAAGATATTTAGGAATGTGTTTCTATAAGACATCTATACTATTTGGCCAATCTCAACATTAACCAAAATAAGTTATAATTCAAAATAACAAGCCAGAAAAGATCAATCTCATGTTTTAACAAGTTAATTCTACCACTAACTACATGAAGGACATTTACATCACTCCAGTATACTCAAAAGCATCTGACAAGCAAATAGCTTTGTTAATCATAAAGTCAGCCACTCTCTGGACTTTACCGGTAAAGTATGTATGTATGCATAGATAGACAGACAGATAGATAGATCAATATAGATATGTGTTATGTATACATATATGCATATTATACATATATTAATATTCAGGATATATATGCTCATAAATACATGTAGAGATCTGTATATGTAATCTAAATTTAAAAGAATAAATATAATTTTACCAGGCTAAAATGTTTTTTTAGTGTGACCTACCCTACTCGGGTTCATAATGATGAGAAAAGGCAGAAGAGATGAGAGTACAGAAGACACAGTGTGGGGGAAAAGAAGTGCTTTACATCAGGTTCTACTTTTATTTCAATTTTTATTTGAATACCTTGTATCCACAGCCTCCTACAACCTGGCTCCAGTCTACCTTTCTGGTCTCATCTTAAATTGTTCCCCTTCATATATTCTGTTTCAGCCAAACTGTACTATCTGTCTTTCCATAAATGTATCCTAATCTTTCTACTGTCAGTGCCTTTGCTCATACTTATGCCTCGAATTTATAATATTCGCCTGCACAGGCAGGTGAATGTCGAAATTGCTTGTTGAATCCTTTCCATCCTTCAAGGCCCAGTTGAAAGGTGACCTATTCCAGGATCTTTTCCCAGATCCTTGAGACCTTAAGAAAAAATTAATTTTTCTTCCTAGGAACTTTTTACCATTTTTAGTACTTTATAGATCACAATAAGTGAGCTAATAAGATTTAAGGGACTTCAGAAATCATCTCCCTTTCACTTTATAGAAGAAAAAACAGCATCCCAGAGGAGGTCATTGAGCTCAGCAGAACCAGATTTTTGACCCAAATTACATAATTCCAAATTCAGTGCCCTTTCTACTACAACAGATTAGTCTAAGTTGTATCACGATTTTTAAAATGTATTTCATTCATAGTTTTATTTCTACATCAACACTTCCAAACTGATCCTTCTCACCTCTCCATCTCAGAAAGACAAATCTACTTCACAATTTTTTTTATACATGCCTATACATTTCCAAATAGATTGTAAGCTCCTTGAAGGTGGGGAGTATGTCTCATTTTCCTTCTTATCTCCTTCAGCTCCTAGAACAGTGTCTTGTAGGTAATATACACATATTTGTGGAATGTTCACAAAATGAACAATGGAAATTTTGATTTGTGCTTTACCTACATTTGCTTACACCATATTTACATGTACATGTGTATGTATATGCATATATTATGAATATATATATTTGTTATAGGATATCATAAATCTATAATCTATTTTATTTCTTCAAAAATTTTTGTATGTTAATCATTGATTCTTAGATGACACTTTCACTATCATTAAATGTAGCCCCCTGATGTGCCAGATGAGGAAACTGATGTTGTGACTGCCTAAGATAACATAATAAACTAATAGCAGCTCTAAGATCAGAAGCCAGGTCTCTTGACTTGCAAAGATCTCTCCATACTATTATGTTTTTTTATACGATATTAAGTATCCTTATCTTCTGGTTGAGGGCTTCAAGGCATGAGCTGCAAAAAAGTCATATCTAAATTGACCTGAACCAGAATGAGAACCCAGTTTTCTATCTGCAAGGCCAGTTCTCTCCTCCCTATTTTAGGCAATCATCCTTAAAAATGTTCAGCCTGTTTCCCAGGGTATATTTGCAAAGCTGTAGTCTTCCATACTCATCCTTGTCATTCTATATTGTAAAGCAATTCCCTCTGAGAGTTTATACATAGGCACATGCCTACATTTATAAATCAAGGTGTAGAATCCCTCAGAGTTCACTTAGCACAAATTCAGGGCTGAACACAGAGGCCTAATGCAGGGACAGTTTCCCTAAGGATTTTTATTCTTTTTTTGCTGAGGTAGCTACTGCTGCTACTTCAACTGGTCTTATATCATATTCTATTCTTACTGATTTCTAATCCAGAAATTCTGCTGAGCATACAGAGAAATCCCAGGAGCGTCAATGACTTTATTTCTGGTTCTTTCCTTATCTATACTCTTTTCCCTCTTAGTGACATCTCCACAGGACAAATTAATTTTCATTTCGATGTGGCATTTATTGAATTGCTCACTAAGATAGATCTGGAATGAGTATCTGACATTGTCTACACTGAATCAAGTTAGGTGAGGGTTAGGCAAATTTGTTCATTATGTAACACTGAATCAAGTGATAGTATGGCATCTCAAGCACTCCATTTTCCCACAGCTCACACAGACTAGAAGTATGCCCCTCAGCCTTTGAAACCATTTGTATGTGCATTTTGTATGACATTCTCCTCCTCAGAGATAAATGAGATAATGACTACACATTAGAATCTATGAGTATCCTGTAGTTATAATTTAAAATCAACAAGAGCTGTATGTTACATACTTTGGTGCTATCTGCATTTATGCCATCAGTGATTCTACCTATTTGAGCCTTAATAAATCATACTTTAAAAATAATAGAGTAATAGTACTTCAATCTAAAATAAAACTCATCTCACTTTGATTTTTACCTCTCCTCCCAAAAAGTAAAACACCAACAATAATGCAGCTTCACCTCCTGACTTCTCTATACCGGTTAAAAAAAATCTGATTCCCCTCCCCACCCCCAATCACCAAAGTTCTAAGTAATAGAATTATAGAATAATCAAGTACAAAAGTTGTAAAGGACTTCTGACATTAGCAAGTCAAATCCCCTCACTGGAGAGATGAGCCTATTAAGGTCTTCTCTAATTGAACAGTAAACATTCATTAAGCATCTCCCAATTACATTATATTACGCTAGTTAATATGCACTTAATAGTTAGCTAGGTATCTTGTGGATAGGTCACTGTGCCTGGAGTCAGGAAGACTTGAGTTCAAATACAGCCTCTGATGATTTGTAGCTGTATGACCTTGGACAAGTGACTTAACTTCTATTTGCCTTAGTTTCCTTAACTGAAAAATGAGGATAATAATAGCACCTATCTCTTAAGATTTTTCTGCAGATGAAATGAAACAATATTTGTGTCTAGCATATAGTAGGTACTCTATAAGTGCTTATTCCCTCCCCCTTTTCCTTAATTGACAAGAATTCAAAGATCTAAACAGACACCTTCCCTGATAAGTACATGGATAACAAATAATATGTGGTATAATATAAGGATATAGACAAGAGGTACGTAGAAGAGCAATGATAATTTAAGATAGGAGATGTCACATATAATTGAAAGGATCAGAGAAAACTTCAGAGAGAAAGTGTCACCTACACTGGGTCTAAAAGCAGATAGGAGGAGGGAAACCAATCCATGCACAGGGACAACATGATTGGCTAAGTAAGAGCCATTTCCCTACAATCCAATGTCAAAATCCCAGTTTTCCTCTATGACTAAATGAATTCAAATTCTTCCTGTAAGCTTTCCCTGATCACCATACATAGCAATGATCCTTCTTCTAACTTCCATAGAACTTATTTTGGTACTTTTTTCATTAACCTTATTATACTCTATCTCACTATCTCGCATTTATATTTCTGTATATATTTTATCTTCCCAAATAGACTTCATATTGCTTGAAGACAGGTACCTTGATTTATTCATATACACACTGTCTCAATAGTCTTAGTGAAGTCTTAAGTTATTAAAACAGCAGTAAGAGTTTCAGGACATTGTGTGTGAATTCATATGCGTTTGTATGCATGTATGTATGCATGTGTGTATATTTCAATACCTGGTATAGAACCTTTTACATCCTATGTTCAAATAAATGACTACTGAATAGAGTAAATTAATATAAATGAATTATCATGTAGAATTTTTTAAAAGTTAAGAAGTTGTAATTAAAGATTATTAATCTGATACATTTTTCCTAATTAAAACTGATATGGGAATTGAAAATTTTCTAGATTACACATACAACATAAAACCATTATTCTATTTTAGACCATCTTTCTATCTTATATTTACTGCATGTAGGCTACCTATAAAATGTAATAAGAAATAAAAGTCATTATTTTTGGAATAGTTCTGAGTTGATAAAATATATTCATTCATTGGTCCCTATGTCCAATGGAAATTCATCATAGGCCACTTGTCTGGTATATCACTAAATGAATTCCATTTAAAAATTTAACCTGTTTGATGGATTGATTGATTCCTGTTTGATTGACTCCATTCAAACAATATGGACATATTTTGAACCATCCCTATAAGACAGACTTAAATGAAAAGACCTGTGTTTGATTCTCTTGTCCATTTATTTGTTACAAGGCCTTGGAAAAATCTTCTCATTCCTTTTATTATTAGTTTACTGATCTGTAAAATGGGATGGCAATATCCGCCAGCCTATCCAATGAATTTTTTATTGGATCAAATGAAATAATGTACATGAAAATAACAATGTAAACTCTAAAGTATTATGTAAATGAAAATATTCTAAATTATTATAATTACTATTACTTTTATCTCATTTCATCTTGTACAATTATTACCACTCTTCTCATTACTTCAAAGTGGATGAAAAAGATAGGGATAGCTTGAGCCAGAATCAATGAAAGTCTTATTTCAGATATATTCTGTCATTTTTCTACTGCCTACAAATGAAAGTTTTCTTGGGGCAGATGTGGAAGCGAGAAGCAAGATAATAGAAACACTGAGATCCAGTTGTATGCTGGTAAGTTGTTAAAAACCAGTTTTAAAAAGGAGGAAGAATCTGTGTGTGACTGTAACAATAATGCTGCTTGCTGCTACTGTGGTTGCGCAAGACCAATAACACCAACATGGTGGGGCTGCTAGCACTGGTCTTTGATCTGCTTTTCTAAGGAAAGCAACTTTAAGGGGTTTACAATCTCACTTTAATTAAACATACATATATCATTTACTTAGTTCAGGAGGAAAAGTTGGTACCCTGAACTTCAGAGAAAACACAAACAGAAATCATAAGCAGAAATTATATAAACAGAGCTAAATAACACATATCAGCAGACAAAGTAATACGTACATAGTTACCAGAGGGAAAAGCACCAATATGTGCATTTTCAAAGCTGGGTGTCTCTTTAATGGCTACCCAGAGTCTCCACACCAACACTCTTCCAATAAGTGAGCCCCAAAGGTAACCTCAGAGTATATATACCCTTTTTCAGGACCTGAGTGCCTCACACTCCTGCAGGGCTTCACAGTCTCCCCTAACTCAATTAGCAAAAGAGTGAAAGAGTGTGGGCCTTCCTACAAACAAAGGCAAGGCTCAATCAAAGGCACTTGGTTGCCTTAGTGCTAAGAAACACTCCAAAGGAAAAAACAGCGACAAGTTCCACTTTGCTTGCCATTACATTGACACAGTTTTAAGGTTAATCTGCATTATTAACATTTTCTCCATCCCTTTCTTAGGTCTAGACAATCAACAAAACAATAACTCAATCCCATATTTGTAGTACTCGTCAATATCTGAGGTATAAATTCTCACAGTTAAATTTTAACAATCTGCTCTAGCAAGCCAGGTAAAGCTGGCTCTAGCACACCTCTGCAGTGAGATTCCAACTGTACTAGGTTGGAACAATGATATAATTGAATACATAATGGTTTTCAGAATGATACTTTGCACACTTAAGTTGTAGTGATCAGATCTTAAAAGTGAGAACATGGATTACTTTTTTTTTGGGGGGGGGATAGGAAACCCTTACATCTTTCAAGTACATTAAGCCTTTTCTCCATGCTTAATACATATATTCGTGGCTTTCAGGTATTAAATTAAAAGCTCATGCCAGATGACAAAGAAGTTGAAGAACCAACTGGAGTAGGAGCAGAATTGTCACTAACTTGGACTAAATTTGAGTCTGTGGAAAGAAGCCCAAAAGGTAGTAAATGCTCTTCAATCATTTATTAGATCTAATCACAGATTTAAATTGAATGCATCAATCAGAAAATTACTTATTTTGATATCTAAAAGGACACAGTATGCACAAAGAAAAATTTCTCAGGTAAGATTTTAAAAAATGAAAAAAATTCATTAATTATCTTCTATGTGTAAATCATGGATTTTATAATGAGATGCAAAGATGAAGTCTCTGACTTCAGGCTTCCAAACTTCATAGTTGCAAAAAATACATATAGAGTAAAGAGATAATCACCATAACTAATGATCTTGTGGTGGTAAAAATTAATCATCTAATTAGTATGTGAGAGTTTTATCTTTTCTTTTTTTGTTTTTTTTCCTTAGGTCTATAAAACCTAGACACATAGGGAGAGGAAATATTGCATAGTGGAGACAGAACTAGCCTCTGAGTAAGAAAATCCTCCATTCAATTGCTTCTCCTGCCCTATAATGATTCTATGGTCCTGGGGAAGTGATAACCTTTTAGTGCCCCCTGCAGCTCTCTCCAAAACTGAATTTGCAAAACAGTTGCATGTTTGCATTGGTAGAGACACTTCCCTCCCTGGGAATTCTCTGAAGCCAACAGAATCCCTACCCCAGTGAAAGAATAAAAAGCAAAACAAACAAAAACAGAAACAAAACCACAAACGAACTCCATTAGCACTCCTAGAGCTGATATTCAGAGATTCCAAATCACTCAGCGTTGGATGAAGTCTTTTAGGGAAGGAGAAATAAACAAATACTCCTGTCCCCCCCCCCAAAAATCACAATATAGAAAATAAACTGCTTCCCATCTTTGAGCTTAATGCTTTGTTTCTACATATTACTGATGGAAGAATAAGAACAATATGATACTTTGCATAGAACGTTGGGCTTGAAGTCAGGAAAACCTGAGTTCAAATCCATCCTCAGACAGGTAAGTTGTGTGACTTTGGTCAAGTCACTTAAGTTCTGTTTGCCTCAGTTTCCTCAACTGTAAAATGAGTTGAATAATAGCATCTATCTCCTAGGGTTGCTGTGAGGATCTGTAACACTAAGCACCCAGGATGGCCTGCTAGCACAGTTTCTTTGATCTCCTTTTCTTAAAGGGAAGCAACTTTTAAAAGCGTCAACAATCTTACTTTAATTACATTCACTAGTTCAGGTGAAAGGTCAGCACCCTGAATGTGGAGAAAATACAAGCAGAGAAATTAGCACAAAGACCAACAGACAGGGCTCCAGCTGTGTGAGCAAGGTAATACAACCACCTACATACACCACCAGAATGAGGGAGCACAGATACATCTGAGCAGTAGCGGACTCTGAATAAAAGGCTACTCAGAGTCCTGTCCAGGGAATCAAAAAGCCCTTCTCATAAGTGAACCCCAAAAGCAAAATACCAACTTCAGAATATATATACACTTCTCAGAGCCAGAATGCATCACAACCCTCATGACTCAGTGCCTAATTAGCTTAGTACCAAAAGGTATGAAAGCCATCCTACAAGCAAGCCTCCCCCTAAGCAAGCTTCTCCTTAGACAAGTGCCTCCCCCAAGGGGCTCTATGAGACTCAGGATGTATCTCAGCTGTGAGCTGGGCCAGAGCTCAAAGCAGCAAGACATCAGTGATTGAACACATGTGGTCACATAGGCCTATTATTGGACATGGAAGATCTTCCTATTCCATTAACATTATAGGATCAAATGAGGTAATATTTGTAATTCACTTAGCACAGTTCCTGTAACATAGTAGGAGGTATATAAAAGATTTTATATATATATATATATATATATATATATATATATATATATATATATATATATATGTGTGTGTGTGTGTGTGTGTGTGTGTATACATATACATATATATATATATATGTATATAATTACAAATATTATCATTATACTTACCATAGCAGACAGAAAGGAAGGTTTCTTAGGTAAGACTTGTTTTAAAAGATTAAGTGTCTGCTATGTGTAAATCATGGATCTTATAATTACAGAAATACAAATATGAAGTATCTTTCCTCAAAGAGTTTATGCTCCTATAGATACTTCCAAACTGCAGAGTGGCAAAAAATGCAGATATAGAGTGAAGAAATAATGAGATCATTATCAATTGTTATTATACAAATAATCTTTTGGCATCTGCAAGGAAACATGTAAATTGATTTTGTCTCTACTATACCCAACCTTATCTTCCTATTTTCCACTAAACATATGTTTCAAAGGGATCATCTTTGACAAGCGGAAGCCTAGTTAGCTGGAAAGCAAGGAGAATTTAAGAGAGAAGATTTCATTTCATTCCTTCTGTTGTTAGTAATTTGCTATGTTGCTTTACACACTTGATAAGCACTCTGTACTTCAGTTTTCTCATTAGCATGACACCTGCTGTACATATATACACACACACATGCATACATATATGCATACATGCATATATGGAGGGTATGTGCATGCATGTATATTGTATAAAAGAACATACTATATATGTGTGTACATACATATACACATACACATACACACACACGCGTGTGTGTGTGTGTGTGTTTATGCTATGCCTATTATTTTATGGGTATAAGGAGCTGATGATGGGGAACCTCTCTTAACCAATTAAGATCGGCAGGCTTTATGAAACAATCTTAGAGAGTAGTCTGACAGACTGAGAGATTGAGTCGCGCAAGGTCACAGAGATAGTATGCATCAGGGATAGGATTTTTACTCTTACTTCCTTACTTTGAAGGAAGCATTCTATCCATTATACCTTGCAGCCTCCAGAACATGACTGTATAATGACAATAACATATTTAAAACAATTGACTCAAATCAGATTTGGATTCTGATCACAAATGCAATATAACTGTAAGAAACACATCCCTGTATAGGATATCTCAAATAAAGGGGTAAATATTTGCACATTTTTAAACCAAATAAATTTTGACATTTTTGCTTATTACATTCCCAAACTTTGTAAAAGGTTTCACTGTACAAAGGGTCCAGCCATTAAAACCATGTGTTTAAGAAAGCCTTGTAAAATTAATATAGGTAGGCCATATATTTGTGTTGGATATGAAAATCAACGAGGCTGATTTCTCTTCCGCCCTCTCAACCACGTTGGATTCCCAGAGACCATAAGGTATTGAGTCTTTTGCTTGGGTTGGAAGATGAGAGGGGTAATGAAGGCAATATCTCAGGAGCACAGTCCTTTTAAGTATAAAACCACAGAAATGAAGCTATTATTGGAACTGCTCTGCCCACTCAAACTTCATGCTTTCTGTTGCCAGGTACGACATAGATCAGAGAGAAGTACCCCGTGGTGGAACTGGATGAAATATATACTGGAGATGGAGAGGAGTAGGGGGCAAAGACAACTGCATGTTACTCACACCAGAACTGGTGGGCTGCTGTTTTCATGCTGAACACAGAACAGTGTTTCATTGTGGTGGAATCCCTCAAGGTAAGTGGGATTTATCAATCCTATTACCATGATGAAAGCTGGGCTTGGTGCCTCCTGCTTTCCCAGGTGATATAATAGCCTCAAAAACAGCACATGCAAGGTTGTGAGGAATACAAATGAGATACTGGGTGTGAAAGTAATTTAAAAATATTAAAGACCATGAAAATTTAAGGTAACAAAAATGATCATATTTTAAAGACTGAAGGAAGGCTTCTCCTGCATATTGGGCAGAATCCCTCAAGAGAATTTTATGAATTTTGCTAACTACCATCTAAGCCTTCAGTGAATGATAATCTTTTTACTTGTGGAGGGTCTTGATTTGATGTTGATGGCTGCTGACTGATCAGTGTGGTGGTTACTGGCAATTTCTTAAAATATGATGAAGTTTGCCCCATTGATTGACTCTTACTTTCACTTGAACACTTAGAGGCCACTGTAGGGTTATCAATTGATATAATTTTAATACTATTGCATCCCAGGGAATAGGGAGGTCCAAGGAGAGAAGGGGAATGGCTGTCAGTGTCACAGTCAGAACACACGCTGATTTATTAAGTTTGCCAGCTTATATGGGCATAGGTCGTGGAACTCCAAAAAAATTACATTAGTAATATTAAAGACCATTGATCACAGATCACCACAAAAGATATAATAGTAATAATGAAAAAGTTTGCAATATTGCAAAAATTACCAAAATGTGACAGAGACCTGATACGAGAATATGCTATTGGAAAAATGGAGCCAATAGACTTGCTTTTCACAGAGTTGTCACAAATCTTCAATTTGTAAAAATATAATATCTGCAAAGTGCAACAAAATAAAGTGCAATAAAATGGGGTATGACTATATACAACATTTCCCCTCAATGAATCAGTGTGTGTATGTGTGTGCGTGTGTGTGTGTGTGTGTGCGCGCGCACGCGCAGGCACGTGCGTGTGTGTATACACAGATATACATACATATGTACATATACACACAGAGAGTCACATGCACACAGATTCAAATATAGATGTGATATACCATAGATAAATGTGTGTATATATACATATACACATCCTTTTTTCTTATAAACTTACTGTCTTTTCATCTCTATTTCAACAATTTTAACCCTACCACTACCATTCCACTTCTCTTTACTTTCTGCCAAGATACAAAAATAGAGGCAGGATCATATTGTAGGGTAAAAGGATGGTGGTGGGAGGGGTGTCAGGAGTTCATTTGACTTTGATTTAAATCTTGGTTCAGACGTTCACTTATACTGTCTAGGCCTTCATTCTCTCATCTAAAAAAGTTAAGGGTTTGAATTAGACAGTTTTTGAGCTCTTTGCTCTCTAACTCTATGATCCTTGTAAAATCAATCAATTAACATGCATTTACTAAATACTTGCTATGTGCCAAGCACCGGGCTGAAAAGACAAAAGCAATGAAACAGGTCTGGCTCACCGGTAATTTACATTCTAGAGGAATGTTCTTTGTTAATCCCTTGCCATCTACTGCAATCCCAATTCTGCTTGTTAGTTTAAAATTACTGAGTGTTAGAGCTAAAAGGAACCATCAAGACATTTATTCAGCCCAACTCCCTTATTTCACAGAAGCTGAGGTACATGTCAGTTAAGTTACATAACCCATTTGAGACGGACAGAGCTGGATCTAAAACTTAAGACTTTTTTTCATACTACGCTGCTTTTGCTTCAGGGATCCATGAAATTAGCCTGTTCCATTTATTTCTATTGATGCTAATCCAACTTAGGCCCTCCTGGATATTATTAGCAGATGAAGGTAAAGGTGTTATTTTGAATTTGGAGGGACTTTGCTATCAGTTACTTTTCCTCACCCTGCTTTGAGAAACAACAAGATCCCCAAAATGGCACCATCTGAAGATGCAAACTAAAATTCTTAATCTCAGGAAGTAATATTGGAGTTGAAATTTTGAGTCTACATCTTCTTAATGGAATAAAAAAGAAAAGCTTACATAGTGAGGGGGCACTGAGAGCTGTTACCTGTGCATTTGAATATTCGTCATAGTTTTCATGACAATTGAGTAAACAGCAGTCCATTTGGAGTTAAACATATTTCCCTTCCTAAATTTGAACAGGACTCTTTTCTACCCCCACACCTCACCCCTAGACACACAACCATATCATTAGCTTAATTAAGATATGTGCCTTCACAGTTTAGGTCTGCCACTTCTTATTTTGACTTTGTCTTTATTGTGAAATACTGAGAGTGAGTTATTGGGACTTCTGAGAAAGTGGCTTTCATACACAGTAAATTTACTAACTTGATTCATGCTGTTGTTTTTTTGGAATTCTCATTTAAATCCCAGGGCAAACTCAAAGACATACTTTTTGGTTTTGTTGTTTAGAAATGACAGATGTCATCAGGGAAAGGGAAATATATGACTACATAGATTTATATGATTTATCACACAACATCCTCACTGCTTCATGGGCACTATAGAAGTCATAATTTGGAGCCATTTCTTTAAGTTTAACTCCATTTTCCTAAAGCAGGGATCACTATAAAATATCCTAACAATTACAAAGGGTTCCTGATACAAATGGCATTTCCCTCTTTGTCTATATGGACAAAGTTGGCCATACGGAGATATAGACTTTGTCTATTTTTGTCTACCTTTCTTTTACCAGGATATTAAAAACAGCCTATCTTCTTGAGAATTAAATTAATGACAATCTCCCTAATGTTGTCATTCATTCTCAAATCTATTAGAGACTCAAAACCCGATGCTTTGGGTGCCCTGCCCCTCACCCCCTCTCTTCTAATAATAATTCACAGATTAAACATCTTGCTTTCTGGCCATGGGTACATTTCTTGATTTGTTTTGTTTTTAATTTTCTTTTTGCAAAAGTTACAGAAACATACAGGCATACACATGAACACAGACACACATACATACACACACAGACAAAGACACACACACACATACACACACGCACGCACACCCTACATCCCTAGCCATTATCTCTTCCATCTCATGCTGATCTTTGAAAAGTTTTAATCCCTCTCTGTGTAGTGCCCTACAGGGGTCTAACTTCTCAAGGCCAACATTTAGATCATTCCACCTACCCTTGTACTTACCCATTCTCTTTCAGTATGGATACTTAACTGAAGCTAATCTGATAAGTTAATTTGTGTTTTGACTTCAAGAAGTGACAATGGATTGTTTTTATTTTTCTTTTTACTCTCTCCAGAGTAAAAGATTTGTGGATGGTCACATTCCACTTTATTGTTATTGTTTTTCAGTCATTTCAGTTATATCTGACTCTTCATGACCCTATTTGGGGTTTTCTTGGCAAAGATTCTAGAGTGGTTTGCCATTTTCTTCTCCAGCTCACTTTATAGAAGAGAAGACCGAGGCAAATCAGATCTAGTAATTTGCCCAGGGTCACACAGCTAGTGTGTGTCAGAGATCAGATGTCAACTTAGGTCTTCCTGATTCCAGGCCCAGTGCTCTATCCACTGCACCTTCTAGCTGCGCATATCCTATCCCATAAGTGAGATTTGGATGGCAGAAATTCGAGGCATTTAGCATAGTGCTTACGACATAGTAGGTGCTTAATAAATGTTTATTGACTATTGTGACAGGCAGAGGCAGGAAATATTAGGGAGTGAGTCTTTCAGTACTTCCTTAGATAACATCAGTAGGCAGTGGCCTAGTATGCTAATACACAGGGCTAAATTCATATTTCTCTGATTCTTCTGTACTTTCTAAGATTAAGGTTTATGTGAAAAGAATAAAAATATTACAATTAAAAGAATCCTAGATTTGGACTCAGAAGACATGAATTTACATCCTGATTCTGCTTCTTAATTTCCAGGCAACTTTGGGCAAGTCCCTTCCACTATCTGGGCCTTAGTTTCTTCCTCTATAAAGTGAGGAGGTTAGAATAGATGATTTCTGAGTTTCCTTTCAGATATGAATCCTCTTATCCTGTAAATTCTTAGGGCTTCTTCTGGATGACTGCCTCCCATTTACTATTTAGATTTTTTTTGTTTTTGTCTTCTAAATATGTACCAATGTATGTGTGCACACAAATTGCATTTCATTTCGATTCATGGGCTCACCAGAAGTCATCTGCAGGACCATATCCTTAGGTAAAATTCTCATTGCTATGCTGCCCTAAGAGGCAAGTGAACTGGTATGAATCAGGGAATGCCTTCTCCCTGGAGGCATCTCTTCACCCTATCCTGGTGATAAGGTATTGTAGAATCTGTTATTTTGACTATTCATCAGTCATGTCTTTTGTGTAAACTGAGTATTTCAGGGAAACTGTGGCCTTAGGCTATGAGTGGAGCTCTGGACAAGATGTGGCAAATGTAATTAAGAAGAATAGGAATTCTGTGTGTGTGTGGGTGTGTGTGTGTGTGTGTGTGTGTGTGTAGGGAATAACACAAGTTCTGTCCTTCCCCATGGGCCCAAGTGTGCTGAACTCTATCCATTCTTTGAGGTTCACAGAGAAAACCTCAAAGGAACAGAAGACATATTTTGCTGAACTGGCACTTAGTGGCTCTGGGGTAAAATATCAAAGGAGACTGTCAGAAAATGACAATGTCATGGCTCAGTTCTTAGCTGAATAAAACGTACATTCACACACACACACACACACACACACACACACACACACATACACACAAACACACCCCATGAAACTATCTAAAACCTCATCTTGTCTTTCCTCTCCTTTCTTTTCCAGTTCTGCTAAATGAATTGAATCAAAACCAGAGCAGAGAGCACTGCAGAGTGATCACCTGGGGTTTAGACATCATATCTCTACAGGGAATCACCCTGGGAATGCTTTACAAGTGAAGAACCAAATTAGAAACAGAGACCAAGACAATGCTTTGTTGCTTAATACACATGAGTCCAATGAAGGAAAGGCTGATTGCTGAATTATTAACAGAAGACGATTCTAACTCTTCTTCATTTATACTCTTTAATCTTTAGCAAAATTAGGGTCATTATTTACACTCACGTTCAATTACTCAATCAACTAATCAACAAGTGTTTATTAACCACCTACTACGTATCAGGCACTGTGCTAAGCACAGGGAATGAAAAGACAAAAATGAAACACTTCCTGCGATCAAGAAAATTACATTTTATTGGGGTGAAATATCTACATATATATGTATATACATATATATTCATATATTTATACATCTGTAAACATGAAATATGTATACACATACATATATATAATGTGTGTGCAAATTAATTTTACTGGGAGGCACTAGCAGCTGGTGGGATCAGGGGAAAAATCATGTAGAAGGTCCTATTTAAACTAAGCTTTTTTTGGAAATTAAGGATTCTAAGAAGATGAGGAGACAAAAGTATGGAGGTTAGTTTATGTTAAGGCAAAGAGATGGGAAATGGAGTGTATGTGAGTAAGAGTAAGAAGGCAAATATGGCTGGACTACCAAGTTTACAAAAGGGAGCAACCTATACTAAGGCTAGAAAAGTAGGTTTGAATCAAATTGTGAGGCTCTTTAGATGCCAAACAAGAGTGTATTTGATATTATGAGTCATATCGTAGGAAATCACTAAAGTATAGAGAATAGATGAGTGACATGGTCAAATCTGTTTATGAAAGTCACTTTTGGCAAGTGTATAGAGGACAGATTGGAAAAGGGAAATAATTATTTGAGTCAGAAATACCAATTAGAAGGCAATTTCAAGAATCCAGGCAAGAGATTATGAGGGTATGATTTCAAGATGTTGATCCTGTCAGTAGACAGAGCAGGATAGATGTGAAAAATGCTTTGGAAGCAGAATCAACAAAACATGGCAACTGACTGGAAATGGAGAGTGAGAGAGAGAGAGAGAGAGAGAGAGTGGGTAGTTGAAGATGATTTCAAGACTATGAACATTAATGACTTTAAGTATGGTGGTACTCACAAATGAAGTAAGGAGTTCAGAAGAGTTTTAACTAAAAAATCATACTGAATTCTGCTTTGAATATATTGATTTGTGTATGCTTATAGGAAGGCAATAGAAATGTCCAATAAGTAATTTTAATGCAAATTTGAATATATAGATCTAGGATATAGATAGATGGATTAGTAGATCTAGGATATATAGATCTAAAAATCATTTATAAAAAATGATAATTAAATCATTTCCAAATTTCCTTTGCTGCTTCTTCTAGTCTTTTCTCCCTATGATTCTTTTTCTTCTTCTTCTTCTTCTTCTTCTTCTTCTTCTTCTTCTTCTTCTTCTTCTTCTTCTTCTTCTTCTTCTTCTTCTTCTTCTTCTTCTTCTTTTTCTTCTTCTTTCTCTTCCTTCCTTGATTTTGATAGGGATTTTGTTACAGGATGAGAAAATCAATGCCTAGCCTTTTCCAGTTCATGAAATTATACCAGCTCCTAACTTTTAGGTCATTATGCATAGTATGCCAAACTAGAATTTCCCAAGATAAGCGTGGGTATAAAAGACTTGGAACTGTATTTTCATATGAAAAGGGCATATTTTAAAATTCTCTGACAGACTGAATCATTTGACCCAGAATCCTGATTTCTACCAAAATGACAGTAAGATTTGAGCAAAAGTACAAGATCAAAGAAGTAGAAAATGCTGTGAAAAGATTATACATGATCTGTGCTAAGGAGAGACCTCAGAGATGCTTAGTTAACCCCACACCATTCACAGAGTACTCATGTATCAGCTGCATCCCTAAAGCATATAAAGGAATTCCCTTAAATATTCATAGATTGCTTTATGCAGGAATTTCAATTGTCTGACACAAAGTTAAGAAGCAAAATGTTGGTCAAAAGGTGTTTCTGTGGGGTAAAAAGTCCATGAACTGAAGTTTATATATAGGAAAGCAACTAAATTCCAATTACACCCAGAGTCTACTGAGTCGTGACTTACACACAATTCCATGAAGGGTGAGGGAAGGAGGTGGAAAATTTAGAACTCAAAATTTCATAAGAAATGAATTTTAAAATATTGTCTTTGCATGTAATTGGAAAATAGAAAATACTATTAAGAATAAAATAAAATAAAGTCCTCACCCCTCTCAAGTTTCGTGCTCAAAGAAAGAAACTTCAGTTAGGTAGGAATTCAGGTATTAGGACTCTTTCTTCCCCATGATATCAACTAAACGACAAGATATACAGATTAAATTTGGAATTTATCATTCAGATAATATTTTCCCCAGTGGTTTTCAAAGCATTCTGATGATGTTTGTTTTACAGACTAAGCTAAAAATCTAAGATTCTTAATTACTAAGATCATGGTTCCTCCAGACCTTCCTTTTAAAATTTGCTAAGCTCAATTTTTCTAGAAATTAGTTCAGTAAATATTTTTGACTGACATTGATTTCCTTTTAAATAATAATAGCTTGCATTTACATAGCACTTTAAGGATTCCAAAGTGCTTTTACATGATAACTCATTTTATCCTCATAGCAACATGGTGAGGTAGTGGAGATTATTATACCTATTTGACAGATGAGGTAGTTGAGGCACAGAAAGATGACTTACCCAGGGTTATGCAGTTAGTAAATATCTCAAGTAGAATTTGAATTCAGGTCTTCCTGATTCTAGTTTCTGTATTCTAGCTACTGAACCACCTAGTATACTATAAAGCATAGCTATACACAATCCATGGAACAAAATTTTCCAAAAAAAAAAAAATTTCTGGAGCCACAAATGAATAATAAACAGAGAGGTGTTGTTTGAAATTTCACTCCAAATTGAAAAGAAAAGCTGTGATAAGACCTTGTCCTAGAATATCACAGGAGGCTTTTCATTTTCCTGGAATGCACCAATTACATTGCACCCTGAATAACATTAGAGGCTAGACAAAACTGCGTAGCACAGACAGGACAAGCAAATTAAGGATCTTCTTTGCAAAACAAATGCCTCAAGATGCCCAAGTGAAATGATGACTAAAAGAGGATGTGATGGAGGTTGACAAAATTACCAAGAATGAGCAGATGGTGAACAAGGATTCAAGAATATCAGAATGCCAGAAATTATATTAAACTTGAAACAGAGTATTTTTAGGACAAATTAAATTATAAATAAAATGTTAGGGAGTAGTACATTTATGGAACTGATTACCCCCAATAGGCAGGACCAGCTGAAATTTAAATAGTTTCTATACCCAAATAATCAAAAATTCTGAATTCTATATTTTGGGAATTCTCAATATGGGAGATTTCTCTTCACTAAACAGTGGCTAAGTAGATAAATCACTAGGAATTTGCTTGAGGCACATAGGGGTTAAGTCACTTGCTCAGGCTTATTCAGATGAGGCAGCTAGGTAGTCAAGAGAAGTAAGTAGCATAGTTTGCATTCTGAGCCTTGAGGCAGAAAGAACTGAAGTCAAATCTTACTCCAGAAATCTACTAGCTGTGTGACCCTCAGTGAGTAATTTCATCTCTCTTGCCCTCAATTTCCTCACCTGCAAAATGGATATACTACCTATCTCCCAGGGTTGTTATGAGGATCAAATGAGGTAACATAAAATGCTTTGCGAAACATAAAGGGCTCAATAAATGTACCAGTTAGTAGTAGTAGTAGCAGCCCCAGCAGCAGTAATGGTAGTAGTAGTAAGTAAGCATCTGAACTGAGATTTTAACTGAGATATTCTTGACTTGAAGCCCAGCATTTTATGTACCATAGCCAAGCTGACAGTACAAATGAGTTAAATAGAGGCAATACACCAAATGATTTTGGTAACAGATTAAGAGAAACTTGGGATGAGAGAGGGAATACCTAAGGACTGTGTTAATTTAAAAGAAGAAAGTTATAACCTTGTTCATAGCCACTCTCCTTCCCCCTACAATTTCCCCTTCTCTCCCCTCTGTCTTCCTCTCTCTCTCTTACATAGCTTCTCAAGGCTGGTTCTAGAAATCAGTTCTCACACTGTCTCATGCATTTTCAACTTCTCTCCTTTACTCAGTCCTCATCTGTTTGCAAAACTAGTCAGTTCTCTCAATCCTTAAAAAAGTCATTTTAACTAATCCAGCCACTGCCCCATTTCCCCTTCATCATCAAACTTCTTGAAAAAAAGATGTTTACATCTGACATCTCCACCTACTATTACCATTGTCTCCTTACCCACAACAGTCTCATTTCTAACCCCACCACCCCAATAAAAATGTTATCTCAAATATCATGTTACTACCTAAAAAGTAATCCCAGTTTTTATCATCGACTTCTCTTCTTCATTTAACACTGTTCATCATACCTGCTTTTGGATACTCCCTCTTAACCTCAGCTACAGATATACTATGTTCTCCTGGTTCTCTGATGTCCCAGAATCAAATAATTTTAGAGTTAGAATGGACCCCCATGGCCACTTAGTACAACCCATACCTACAAAAATAATCCCTACAACATAATCTAGTAAGAGATCATCCTGCATCTGCTTAAATACCTCTAATCATAGGGAACTAATTTCTTCTTTCTCCAACTCAGTTCCTACAACTTTTAGATAATGTAATCAATAGGAAGTTTTCTCTTAGATCAGATCTAATTTTATCTCACTTCAGCTTTCACCAACTGATTGTGGTCAACACATGTTGGTTCAAAAAGAACAATTCTAGCCACTTTTCTCCGCCCACACGATAGTCCATCAGATACCTGAAGATAGCTATTGTGCATCCCTGCACCTTCTTCTCTAGGCTTAAGATCTCTAGTTCCTTCCTCCTGGGACATGAACTTAAGAACCTTCACACTGCTGGTTGCCACTCTCTTTATCGGATCCAGCTTATTGCCTTTTTTTTTTCGTTGTCTAGCTATTTTTCTTTACTTTGATGGTCTATGTTTAACAAGAATCTATCCTAGTTCAGTCAGCATAGGAGGAAATAAGCATTTACATAACACTTACTATGTGCAAGCCTCCAGCCTAAATACCTTACAAATATTATATCATTTGATCCTCACAACAACCCTGAGAGATAGGTGCTGTTATTATCCTCATATTACAGTTGAGAAAATGGAAGCAGGCAGACATTAAGTGACTTGCCCAAGGTCATATAGCTAATGTCTGAGGCTGGTTTTGAACTAAGCTCTTCCTTATTTACCATTCATCCATCTTAATGTTATTCTTGACTCTTCCCTTTCCTCCACCACTTATATTAATCAGGTATCAAGCCCTATTGAAACTAACTTCAAAATATCTCCATATTATCCCTCTCCTATATAGTCACTCCATGTTACCTCCAGAATCAGATATGAATTCTTCTGTTTGAATTTTAAATCTCTTCACACCTTGGTCCCTTTCTACCTTTTCAATCTTCTTACACTTACACTCCTCTTTAGAGTCTATGATATGGCAATACTGTCATCACTGTTGCACCCACAGCATTCTGTCTACTCTCTCTGTGCCCTTTACTGACTCTCCCCCACTCTTGAAATTCATTCTCTCTTTATCTCTGCCTCTTAGAATTGCTGGTTTCCTTCAAAATTCCACTACTTTCTACATGAATCTTTTCCTGGTCTTCTCCAGCTGCTAGAACTCTACTTCCAAAAAAACAAACAAACAAAAACTGCCTTGTATTCACTTTGCATATATTGTAAATATGCTTATGTGTATGCATATGTTTTCTCCCATTAGAATATAATCTGCTTGAGGGCAAGGAATAATTTCACTTTGTTCTTTGTAATTCCTAGCACACAAAGTATTTAATAAATGTTTATGACGTATTGATTAATCTCTCTGCTTCTTTTCTCTTATAATTCCAACTTACTCTCTGAATCACAACTAGACTAAGCTTTTTGTGGAACTGAACACATCTCTCCTTTGCACTAAAGACTTCAGTGTTTCCCCATTATCTCAGGATATAGTTCAAATTCCTTAAAGTGGAAGATAAGTGGCCCAATGGAAGGAGCACTGGGCCTGGAGTCAAGAAGACCTCAGTACAAATCCAGCCTCAGATACTTACTAGTTGTGTGACCCTGGGCAAATCACTTGACCACTGTTCAGTTTTCTCAATTTTAAAATGGGGATAATAATAATACCTACCTCTCAGGGTAGTTGTGAGGATCCACTACATTAATATTTGTAAAGTGTTTACCATAGTGGCTAGCATATCAGGGCAGCTAGGTGGTGCAGTGAGTAGATCACAATTGCTCAAATCAGGAGGACATGAATTCAAATGTGGACTCAGACACTTGACACTTATTAGCTGTGTGACCTTGGGGAAGTCACTTAACTCCAGTTGCCTTGTTTTCCCCCCTCCAAAAAAATTTAAAACTTAAAAAAAAAACCTTAATGGTTTCTTTCCATGCATAATCTTAACAGACTGATCTGCTGCCTCCATTCAACACCTGTGCTTTTGATACCTCTTTACCATTTTTCTCACTGATTCCTATTTCTACCTCTCCCTTCATAGCCTATAAATATATATTGAATTCCTACCTATCCTTTAAAGTCTAACTCAGATGTTAACTCCTCCAGAAATCTTCTTTGCATCAATAATCTGCCTTAGTAAGTAATGAAACTTTTTCCTTTTCTTAACTCAAATGCAATTCATTAACATTGCTCTTAGGCACTTTTTGTGTATGATTCTGTACTGTAGATACCTATACCACAGTTACTTACCTATCTTTGTATCATATCTGCCTTTTGCATTGTAAACTCCATAAAGGCAGAGACCACGTCATGTAAACCTTTTTATTTCTCCCCAGGGGCAAATCCAGAATGCTTTATATATAGCAGTACTTTAAAAATTACTTGTAGACTTTAATACAGTAGAATTGATAATTATATATGTCAACATATTCTTTTATACACGCAGAAGTTACAGAAGTATGGGCTGGATGGTGAAAGTTGGCATTCACTGATGGGTTTTAATTTGGCCAGAGCTATGCATTCCTTGGCTAGGATACTGAGACACAGAATCATTTTAATAGAAGCATCGAAGCATTAGAAGTCAGCATTCCAGTGTATATTCTACAGTATAGTAAATATGCCACATCCCATCATCATGACTCCCGGTTTTTAGTTCCTGAAATCTGCTAAATTGAAAAACAGTGAAATAAGCCTACATTGACTTGGAAAGGAAGACACTAAAAGCTTTAAGGAGCTGCTTGTTACCCCTTTGTAGTAGCCACAATGACAAAAATTATACTACTAATCTGAATTTATGGAAACCTTTACAAACTTCAAAGCAATTTGACAGAAGTTATCACATGTGATCCAGTAAGATTTTTGAATATTTAGAACCAGAAGGGATATTATGTACTCATAATTATTTCCACCTAGTAAATGAGGAACATGAAGGGCTAAGTTAAATGATATGCCCAAAGTCAGAAAGTGATAGATTTAGAGGCTCTCTAGACTGACATCCTCATTTTACAGAGGAGTAAACCAAGGCTCAAAAGCAATAAATGGGTTACCCAAGATCAGGTAGGGGGTAACCATCAGAATCAGGGTTTAAACCCAAGTCCTCTGACCTAATCTAGAGTCCTTCCATGCACACTGAGTACCTACACCTGACAAGGCACATTTCTCCTTCCTAGCCCCAAAGGCCTAAATGGACAACCAGCAAAGACCACACAAAGAAAGAGCTGAGGTGCAGGGAACTTACTGGGGGTGTTCAGCAAACGAGATTTCTTGCAATGGTAAATGGCCTCCTGCTCACAGTACTCAGCACTGTTGATCATCGCCTCCAGCTGCTCCATGCTGCTGCTGTAGTTAAAGTACATGACATAGGGCCTCTTGGGATGTGCCCCTCGCACTCGAGTGAGCTCTGTGTTGTTATGCTGCACAGCAGTCCAGATCTTATCCTCTGTTCAATGCAACACAACAGAAGGGGATGTTACAAAACAAAGCAGCAAGACAGCACAGGCCCCAAGCAATAGCAATCAATCATTTATTCAATAAGTATTTATTTATGAATTGTCACTCTGCCTCCGGCTCTCTGTCAGGGGATGTGGGGGATATATGAAGAGGAAGATATGTCTCCCCTAGCCCCCCATTCTACTCCCACCCCTCTACAAACACACATTCAGAGGCTTGCTGTGCACTGAGATTGCCAAGAATTATTCATAACATAGAAAATACTAGACAATTTAGCATCAAGTTCAACAATCTGGGCTGAAAATTACATGCCATCAGAATTCACAGAATGGAGAGCACATAAAACAAGCTATTTTTGCCTGGAATTCCTTTTTATTTAAAGTTGGATGGTATATTGTGAAGGGAGTATACAATGGTTACAATTCCAAAGTGGAGTTTTAGCTTCTCCAAACTAGTGGTTTCTATGCTACCCTCTAACTCTCCTCCACCGAAAACATGTTTTGCAACATCCTAATGGAAAAAAATAAAGTTTTGAAAGATATTTTTAATAATGTCTTTTAAATTACTGTACACCAAGGAGGATAAGGCCACAAAATGTGTTGCTTTATAGCTTATCATGTTTAGCTACACACACCTGGGCAAAATATTGCCCAAACTAAATTTCAAGTAGATATCACAAAATGAATCCCCTTATTACTGACCTGGAAAATGACTACTTATTTTGACTGTCTCATTGCTGAATGAATTTAGTGAACAAAATGTTGTCAGGGGGACCTTTTGTAACAAGGTCAAAGGGTTTATGGCAACCCTTATATTCCTCATGTTTCATATTCAGTATTATCCTAAAGGTCAAAATTTAAGTTGAGCTGGAAAATGTGAGCTGCTCTTTTGCATTAATTGTTTATCAGTATGCAGTATGGCACACAGCAACTTTGGGGAAGTACTACTTTTATAGAAATCAGGAACAGAGACTTCCATTTTCCCTTCAGGACTAGGAATATTTAACAATTCAACACATATTTATGGAACATCTACTATGGAACAATGCATACGAGTTGTTAGGTTACAAAAATAATAAGACAAAATGCCAATGAGATTTTCCCTTCAGAACAGGTGCTATTGTAAAATGTTTGCCTCTTGCATTCCTTAGTGTAGGTATGCCTTCTGCTTTATGAGAAATGATTTCAATGTTTTAATTTTTAATTTTAAAAATTTGCTTGTTTTACAGGTTTTGCTGCTCAAAATACTTGGTCTTTCATTTTTGAGGGTATATGTATGTCAGGTTATAATATACCCAAGGGAGACAAATTGAGGATGGGGGTGTGGTGTAGCAATGTATTCATGGAGGTAAAGTAAGATAAGAATAAATATCCAAGACATCGTGAAAAGAGGAATTAAACCATAACAGAGTTACTTGTTAACTTAATCTTTCCTGGTTTTCTTCCTATATGTCTGAGCTCTCTTCAATTTCCTTTGCTAGATCTTCATCCAGGTCATACCTACTAACCATGGGTGTCCCCCAGAGTCCTATGCCCTGTCTTCTTCTTTCTCTATACTATTTCATTTGGTGATCTCATCAGTTGGATTTGATCATCTTCTCTGTACTAATGATTCCCAAATCTACTTATTGAGTCCTAACTTCCCTATTGACCTCCAGTCTCACATCTCCAACTGCTTATTGAACATTTGGAACTGGATGTCCAGTAGATATCTTCAATTCAAGGTGTCCAAAACTTAATTTCTTATCTTAGCCCTCCCCTCTTCCTAACTTACCTATTACCATTAAAGGTATCACCCTCCTCTCAGTCACTCAGGCTGACAACATAGGCGGCACACTTAACTCCTCACCTTTTATCATATCCCCATATCCAATTTATTGCCAAGACATGTCGATTTCACTCTCTTAATATCTCTCACATATGTCCCCTTCTCTTCTCTGTCTGCCACCACCAAGGTACAGGCCTCCATCTAGTCCTTACTCCTGGAATATTGCAGTTGCCTGCTGGTTGGTATCCTGGCGACAAGTGTCTCCCCCACCATTCCATCCTCCACTCAAGCTATGAAAGTGATTTTCCTAAAGCATAGGTCTGACTATGCCACAATCTTACTCAATAAACTCCAGTAGCTTCCTATCACCTCTAAGATCAAATATAAAATCGTCTCTGTCATTCAAACTTTTTATGGCACTAACACACACACACACGCGCGCACACACACACACGTTTCTCTCTAGTCGTCTTGAACCTCACACCCCACATATACGCTGTGATCTAGTGATCCTACCTCATGTTCTTATAGTTCCTCAAGCAACATACCCCATTTCCTGACTGGGCATTATCTCTGGTTATCCATCATGCATAGAATACTTTCAACTTCTCATCTCTACCCCCTCATGGTTTTCCTGGTTTCCTTCAAGTTCCAACTAAAATTCTACCTTCTTCAGGAAGTCTTTCCTAATCATTCTCAATTTTATTATGTTTCCTTGATTATTTCCAAATTATTGTTTCTATCACTTTTAGTACACTGATACTTGTACATATGTTCATACATAATTATTTGCATGTTGTCTCCCCCATTAGACTGCAAGTAGCTTGAGAGCAGGGATTGTGTCTTACCTTTCTTTGTTTCCTCGGCACTCGGCACTGTGCCTGACACATAGTCAACACTTAGTAAGTGTTTGTTGACTATTATTTTTACCTTTTAAACTGCTATTCCTAGATGACCAATACCTGCATTTCTTTTACATTCTGAAAGTTACTGGGGAAGACACTTCCACTGGGGAATCAGTCAGCAAACTGAATGGACTAAGGACATAGTCTAGAGCAATCATAGGATCATGGCATCATAGATTTTAAGCTGTAAGAAATCTTAAAAACCATCAGGTCCAATGAAAATAATTATACAAGCTTAGACTAGTTATTTGTTTCAGGAAATTTAAGGTTTTTTTGACAGGTTATCCTCTGAGATGCTTGGGGCACCAAAATAAGATATAAAACAAGGAAGGGTCTGATTATGTAAGGGAAATCTCTATCATCCAATATTAGTATAGAGAAAACGTGACCATCCTAATATCATTATCCCTCTCATCCAACTTTCCAAGCAAAGGAAAATCCCCAAGTAATAATGTTAATAATCACTACTCATCATAGATCTTTAGAGATAGAAGTGACCGTAGACATCATCCACTGTAATGCCTTCATATTGCAAATTTGCTAACTGGCGGCCAAGGAAGGAAAATTGATTATAGAAACAATTTGTCAGAGATGAAAATCAGTCAGTTGATGAGCACATTATATATGTAATATACATATCGATAACATATAGTATATGTGTATATACATTATATATATGTGATGTTTATTATAATATATTTTATATTTACTTATATGTGTATATAATGTTTCTTTTCAGGAGAAGGTAATTGTTTGTTCTGTTTTGTTTATTTGTTTGTTTTTTATCCTCAATGAATGACACATAATAGGTACTTGCAAAATGCTGGTTGAATGGTTGATTTATTAAATTAGTTAATGAATGAAATCAGAAAAGATGATTATAGCTGTTGAAGAAGTATATCACATTTCATACAGTACAGTATAATGTGAATTTTGTTTTGCTAGAATTTGACTATCTGTACAATAATGATTGCTGAATAAGCAGTGTAAAAACACAGTTTTTATATTTTGGCTGGTTTTCATATTCTGTTTCAACTTCTAAATCTACCACATTTTTTTTTTCTAAAGTATGATATAAGCAAAGTAAGGATAAGCAATATAACACTTGATAAAATGCCCAAATGGGACTCAAAAAGTATTAGATCCACATCTAAAAAGCCACATCTAAAAGACCCACATCCAAAACTTATTAGCTATATAACTATGGTTGAACAGATATTTTCTTCCAACTCTAAAGAAACAAGAGAATACCAAGGCTGATGTTATATGGTAACATACTAAAGAGTCATCATCTCTTACTTTTGTTGGAAATATCCAACATATTTCCAATATTGTTTTTAGATTGTATCTCCCTATCTCAACCATTTAGAAAATGCAGGGGCCATTATTGAGTGGTGTAAGAGCCTTGACATGCTCCAATTCCAACCTGGGTCAGTCCACTCCTCTTTAGGCAACCTAGTGGTACCCCCCTCTCAGTGGCTGACTATATAAACGTTGAACTTAGTATGAACACCTGATCAGCATAACACATTGCCACTAGGAACTCCTAAGCTCAAAGTGATCTACTAGATTTAGCCTCTTGGGCTGTAGATCTTACAGGCATGGGTCACCATGCCCAGAACATGTTTCCAGTAATCTTTAAGGGAAGTACTAAAATTCTTCAAAAAGTCTCAAAACAAAATTAATGCCATAGTACAAATGAGAAAGATAAAGCCCAGAGAGGTTCTCTGATTCTAAATGCAGCGTCCTTTCCCTTTGCACCACTGTACCAATTTACTTATATAATATTAATAAGAAACACACATATATGGAGTAAGACTTTGGGCCTATGTGGAGTAGCATTTGAAATTTCATTGAAGCCTTATAACTATCCTGTGGGGCAGATACTACAGGTATTACTATCCCCATTTTGTCAATGAAGAAGCAGTCTCAGAGAGGTTGTGTCTTGCCTTTTGTCCTAGAGCTGGTTAGTTTAGAGGCAAATTTTGGAAGTAGGTCTTTTTGACACCCTCTCTAGGACTTTATCCACTATGTTAGGCTATATCCCTGCCATACCCCCCCCCCCCACACACACACCTTCTAGCTACTTCCCATCTTAGAGAAAAGTGTGACAATTTTAGAAAATGGAATACATTACAAAATCAAATCAAAATGTCACAAGTTTGTGAATCACCACTGTAGGTATAGTCAAACTGCAAAATATAAATTTCACATTACCCCATATATTATACTGTGAGGGAAAGAGTTCTTCAACATTGATATCCATCAGGTTAGATTTCATTTGTTCATTCTTGTAATCAATAATTCAACCAGTATTTCTTTAACGTCTACTGTATGTTAGGCAGGATTCAAAGACCAAATAATGAAGCAGTATCTGCCCTCAAGAAGGTTACATACGATTCTAGGGAAATAACATGTCCATAGGTAAATAGATACCTGGTAATTTGGTTGAAAGGGGAGAGATGGAGAACAAAACTAGCTGAGGGGTAGCATATGAGCAGTGGCCATGAGCTGAAACTTGAAGGAAGCTAGGATATTAAGAATCTCAGTTGGTGACAGAGTGCTTTTCAGTAATGGAGGTCAGGCTGTGCGAAGACACAGTGAGAGGAGATAGTATTTTGTGTACAGGGAAGTAGACGAGTTGCTTAGAATATAATATCACAGAATAGAAATCAGATCTGGAGCTTGAAGGGACTTTAGAGGTCATCTGGCCCAACAATCTCTGCAATACCAAGTGAGAAACTTGGACCCATAGGTGACTTGTCCAAGAGACTGGATATGAACTGAAGTCTTGTGACAACAAAATCATTATTATTTTCACTGTACCAAACTGTGAAGGAAAGAGATGTTCAACATGCCTGGATAGGTAGCCTGGGCACAAGTTGGGAAGTGCTTTAGATGGCAAAAGCATGTGAATTTTACTCAAGAAACAAAAAGCAACAGAGAATGATGTGACTGTACCTGGGCTTTAAGGTTATCAGTTTGGCAGCTGTGTTGAATCTGAATTGGAGAGCATAGAGAACTGAGGTAGGTAAATCAATTTAGACGGAATTTTCACTGGTCCAAGGGAGAAGTGGTGATGGTCTTAAAGAGGAAGCTTATGGGCAGAAGGAAGGGGACAGGCATCCAAGATTTTATAGAGGCATTTTTAACAAAAATTGACAACTGCTTGGATATGAAGGAAAAGGAAAAGGGTAGAAGAAAGGATGACTTCTTCACCTCATGTTCAACTGATAGAGTTGGAATGTATCCTTGGAAACTCTTGATTTTGCTATTAGTGTATTCATTCTTTTATGCATTCATTCCTTCATCCATTCATGCCTGCACACACACAAACACACATGTGTTCATTATGTCAAAATTATATTCATTTTCTAGGATGACAGATAGGGAAGGTTTGTCTGAAAAACCATCATTCATTTTAGAGCTAATGACAGTTTTCCACTGCTGCCTTCTAGGCCCCAAGGATAAATTGGAGCTTTAATAATCCAAATATTGTCAGTTTTTTGATACATGCAATATAAAGAAGATATAAAGGAACAATTAAATCTTTCCAAGTGCTCTCCACAATTCACTTAACAGGCATCACTAACCCTTGTTACAAACACAGCAGGCAATAGATGGGAGAGGGGAAGGCTGACTGAATCTCAAAGTGTTCCTAACAGACTTCTCTTTCAAAGTTGCCCCTTGTCCTCTGTTATTTTTCTCCTGGGAGCTTCCAGTGCAATGACAGAAAAATGAAACTGGTAATTGGATAGTATTTTCTTCCTCTTACATGCTTTCTATTCTGTCCCAGCAGGCTGTAGGGTAGGCTAGCTGTGACTTGCCTAATGACTTGCTTCACGGAGGTGAATGAAGCCCAAGCCAATGGCACACTGTCTGGTGTCCCCTAGTCCTCAGTCGTCAATAGACAGAGCAGAGCCAAGATGGCAGAGTAAGGCAGGCACTCACCTGAGCTCTCCCCCAGACTCCACTAAATACCTTTAAATAATGACTCTTAAATTCTACAGTGGCAGAAACTACAAAAAGATGGAGTGAAACAATTTTCCACCCCAAGACAACTTTGAAGATTGTCAGGAAAGGTCTGTTGCCCCAGGGTGAAACAGGAGTACAGTCCAGCACAGGCTGTACCAGTATAGACAGGGCCCCAGCAAACCAGGGGCAGGCCTCAGGATAACTGAAGCAATGGCAGCAATGGCAGTTTCCAACCCTCTCAGTCCATAGACAGTAAGGAGATTAGACAATGGGTCAGAAGGAGATATACAGGGGTCTCTTTGCTGGCACCAGGGGCAGGACTCTGTTGCTCTGACTGTACTTGGATTGGGGTTGAAGTCCTGGGTCTTTGTCCCAAGGTGAGGCAGAACACTAGCACAGCAGAGCTTACGGCCACAGGAGAACAGGAATGCTGGTTGCAGTTCCAAGGTTTAAAAGAGTGCTGGTGGTAACTTACAAACCAGTGCACAAAACAGGAGAGTAGTAAACACGCCTCTCCCTGAATCATACCAACTTGGAGGAGCCAAAAACTTACAGGTTCCCAAAACTACCTCTGAAAAAAGATGCACAAAAAACATAAAGCTTGGGACAGTGACCACTCTACCTGGGAAGCAGAGACCCACTTTAGCATAGAGTTAAAAGTCAAGAAATAAGCCAGAAAATGAGCAAACAACAGAAAAGAAAATTCTGAACAAAGAAAGTTACTGTGGTGACAATGAAGAGCACAACACAAACTCAGGAAAAAAAAAAAGCAAAATTCCCTCATCCAAAGCCACAAAGAAAAGCATGAATTGGTGTTAGGCCATGGAAGAGCTCAAAAAAAGGATTTTAAAAATCAAGTAAGAGAGGTAGAGTAAAATTGGGTAGAGAAATGAGAATGATCCAAGAAAAATCATGAAGAAAAAAACCCAACAGTAAACAGCTTGATAAAGGAGGCACAAAAAATATTGAAGAAAATAACACTTTGAAAAACAGAATAGGTCAAATGGTAAAAGATGCCCGACAATCCAATGAAGAAAATAATGCCTTGAAAAGCAGAATTTGTCAAATGGATAATATATATACAAAAATTCATTGAGAAGAAAAACTCCTTAAAAACTAGAATCTGCTGAATGGAAAAGGAGGTACAAAAGCACACTGAAGAAAATACTTCCTAAAAACTTAGAATTGGGCAAATGGAGGCTAATGACTTTATGAGACATCAAAAAACAATCAAACAAAATCAAAAGAATGAAAAAAAATTGAAGAAAGGATGAAATACCATCTTGGAAAACAAGTGACCTGGAAAATAGATCCAGGAGAGATAATTTAAGAATTACTGGACTACCTGAAAGTCATGATCAAAATTTTTTTTAAAAGAGTCTAAACACCTTCTTTCAAGAAATTACCAAGGAAAATTAACTTGATATTTTAGAACCAGGGGGTAAAATGGAAATTGAAATAATATACCAATCACCTCCTGAAAGAGATCCCAAAATTAAAACGCCCAAGAATATTATAGCCAAATTCAAGAGCTCCCAAATCATGGAGAAAATACTGAAAGCAGCCAAAAAGGAACAATTTGAATATTGTGGAGCCACAGTCAGGATAACATAAAATTTACCAGCTTCTACACAAAAGAATCAGTGGACTGGAATATGATATTCCACAGGGCAAAAGAGTTGGCACTATGACCAAGAATCACCTACTAAGCAAAACTGAATATTATACTTCAGAGGGGAAAATGAATATTTAATGAAATAGAAGACTTTCAAGCATTCCTGATGAAAAGACTAGAGCTGAAGAGAACATCTGATTTTCAAATAGAAGATGCAAAAGAAGCATAAAAAGGTAAACAGGAATAGAAATCATAAGGGATTTGATGAGGTTAAACTATTCATATTCCTATAGAGGAAAATGATATTTATAATTCCTAAAAAACTTTCCAATTACTAGGGCAGTTAGAAGGAGTATATATAGATAGAAAGCAAAGCTGTGAATTGAATGTGATGGCATGATGATCTAAAAAATAAAATTAAGTGATGAAAAAGAAGAATGCTTTAGGAAAAGGGGAAAGGGAGAGGTATAACTGGATAAATTGTCTGACATAAAAGAGTCCTGAAAGAGATTTTACAGTAGAGGGGGAAATGTGGGAAGCAGGGAGGGGAGTACATGAACCTTACTCTCATCAGAATTGGTTCAAAGAGGGGATAATATACACATTCAGTTGGGCATAGAAATCTATCTTACCATACAGGAAAGGAGGAAGGAAAGGGGATAAGACAAGGGAGGGAAGTTGATAGAAGGCAGGGCAGTTTGGGGGAAGTAAAAGTCACAAACAAAACACTTTTGAGAATGGACAGGGTAAAAAGAGAGAGTGAGTAGGATAAACAGAGGGAAAATAGGATACAGGAAAATATATGATTGGTAATTATTACTGTGAAAAAAAATTACAGTAAGTTTCTCTGATAAAGACTTCTCAAACATATAGAAAATGGAGTCAAATTTTTAGAAATAAGAGCCATTCCTCAAGTGATAAATGGTGAAAGCATATGAACAGGCAGTTTTTAGATGAAGTAATCAAAGCTATCTATATTCATATGAAATAAAATGCTTTAAGTCACTATTGATAAGAGAAATGCAAATTAAAACTACTCTGAGGTACTATCTCATACCTATCAAATTGGCTAATATGACAGAAAAGGAAAATGACAAATGTTGGAGGGGTTATGGGAAAACTAAAACACTAATGTACTAGTAGTGAAGTTGTATACTTCACTACTATACAATTTGTATATTCAAACATTTTCCAGAGAAATTTGGACATATATGCCCAAAGGGCTATAAAACCGTGCATACCCTTTGACCAAGCAATACCGCTACTAGGTCTGTATCCCAAAGAGATAAAAAAAAGGAAAAGGACCAATATGCACAATGACATTTTTAGCAGCTCTTTTAGTGGTGTAAAGAATTTGAAATTGAGGAGATGTTCGTAAATTAAGGTATGGCTGAACAGTTTGTTGTATATGATTTTGATGGAATACTATTGTGCTTTAAGAAATGATGAGCAGGATGCTCTCAGAAAAACATGGAAAGACTTACATAAACTGAAGCAAAGTGAAATGAGCAGAACCAGGAGATCATTGTATACAGTAAGCAATATTGTATGATGATCTACTATGGATAACTTAGCTATTCTCAGCAATAAAATGATCTGAAACAATTCTGTAGGACTTATGATGAAAGGTGCTGTAACATAGATCAAAGATGTTTTTTTTTACTTTATTTTTCCTGTGTGTTTTCTGTCACAGAATGACTTACATGGAAATATGTTTTGCATAACTACACATGTATAACCTACGTCAGATTGCTTACATTCTCAATGAGGGAGGGAATGAAGGGAGAGAATTTGGAGCTCAAAGTCTGGGGAAAAAAAGAATGTTAAACTTGTTTTTACATGCGATTGGGAAAAATAAAATATTAAATAAGGTTTTAAAATCTTCAACAGACAGAGTGAGCTTTGATGAACCAGACCTAGGTGGGAGTATATATCTCAACTTGAAGGATCCTTGCTAAATTCACATTAGCACTGGATAATCTATTCATAGATAGAGGGTATCTTTATTGGGAGGAAAGGTGGAAGGGCTAGCAGGTTGGAATGACTCCACAGCAGATCAGGGATCATTCTTTGGTCATAGACATGGTAGGGCACACCATTCTCAAGGTCCAAGTTACCAAACGGATTCATCCAATTCTTTCCCTGAACTGAAGCGTATCCATTAATCTGACCCAGTGTTAGTTAGAATCTTAGAGAGGGAGTAGACAATTATTAAAATCAAAAAATTTGGGTAAATGAGTCAAATTCTTATCTGGACACTGGCCTTATAGTTTTAGCTTTCCTGTGAAACTTTCAATCAACTTGTGACATGAGAATCAACTTGGGGTAAACAGTGGTGATATTAGCAAAGGAAAATGTCAGATCCGATATAGTCAGGGAACTTAGAAAACTATGTTCTCTTTTATCAATGGGGTGGTCAGTGTTAAAGCCCCACTCCCTCTGGCTCATATTGATGCCTTTAATTTATTTCCATGGACCAGATATGCTTTCCTGGTCTCCTTGTATATTTTCTTATAAAAGTGGTTCTGATGTAACATCAGTTGCTAGTGTGTCACAGAGTGTGATGTGGAGACAGAATCTGATAGGGAAGCAGAGAAACCAAAGAACTTGATGACCTCAATCTGTCTTGTACTGCCTGATGGTTCTAATCTGGCCATACATAGGCTTTCCTGAATATTTCTTCATGTAACTTCTGTGATAAATTCTATGACTCAGGAAAGCTGAATTAGAACTGCTCGTGAATTGTATTATCTACTTCAACTTCTGTTTTGCTTACAAACCAATCATGTAAAATATGTATGATAGAGTGCGGGGACAGAGGGGTGAAGGGGTAGGGGAGAGGCAACAGTGCCTTGGGGTCAGATGGTAAAGGTCGATTTCTTGAAAGAAACAATAAAGATGAAGAAAATTCATTGCTAGTGTACTATCTCTAAGTGATAATTAGCATTCTTCTCAGATAAATAGATGATTAGACAGACAGATAGATAGATAGATAGATAGATAGATAGATAGATAGACAGACAGATGGATCCAAATAACCTAATGGATACATAAACATTGTTGTGTTTTGTTTTGCTTTGTTTTTAATATCTAGAAGCTTTGCTTTGTACCAATAAGATTTTCTTATATTTATAGATACCTTCACATATAATATTTTACTTTGTCCTCACAATAAGCATTTGAGGTAGGTAATACAATCATACAGTAATATCCCCATTTTGAAAATGAGGAAATTGAATTAACAGAGATTAAGACCTCAAGGTCACATAACTAATAAGTGGCAGAGATGTGAGAACGCTAAAATGTTTGGTTTGTTTAGAGATATCTTCCATTTTCCAGATACCACCTAAGTGAGTTAATACACCAACCATCTCACTATTCCCATTGGAACAATGATTCTTATTGCCTCTTCTGATTTGCTCATTTTATTTATGTAGCAACTTTTCCCTAAAGGAGAATTTTCTAGATATCCCTTCAGCAGTTCTAATAATAGCTGTTAAAGTCAGCATAATGCCTCAGATATGATTCTCTAGGTAACTAGTGAAATTCATTTAACAGTTTGGGTGCAGGATGTGGTCACATTGGGACTCATCCTCCAGTCATAGCCTGGCAGGCCCTAGAAAAGAATGAGACATGGAAACAGTCATTATCCCTACTCTGATGAGAAGTGGTTAGGAAACTTAACAATCATTGATATTTACATAATGTTTTAAAGTTTGTGAAGCCTTTTAAACACTATGTTATCTGGTTGTTTGTTGTTATTGTTCCATGGTTTCAGTCAGGTCCAATTCTTTGTGACTCCATTTGAGGTTTTCTCAGCAAAAATACTGGAGAGGTTTGCCATTTCCTTTTCCAGCTCCTTTTACAAATGAGGAAACAGAGACAAACAGGGTCAAGTGACTTGCTCAGGGTCACACAACTAGTAAGTATCAGGGGCTGGATTTTAACTCAGGTCTTCTTGACTCCAGACCCAGTACTCTATCCACTGTGCCACCAATGTGGGCTCCAATCTTATCTGGACTTTACAACTATTATAAGAGAATACTCTGCAATTATGATTAGCCTCATTTTGCCGATGAGATCCTTACACACAATCATAAAATTAGTGTCAAAACCTGGATCTTTCTTATTCCAAATCTCGCATTGTCACTGTTTCCTAATAGGATAACCAATATCTGTTATCTGATTTTTCAGGTAGTCCACTGATATTTAAGTTATCTCTTCTGGGCCAGTTTTCTGGATGAGTTTTATGAAAATATCAAATTTCTTTAATTTTCTCCTATTTTTCATTCTTTTGGTTTTGTTTTGATGTTTCTTGTATATGAGCTACACTGATACATTTTTTCTCTGTGTTCCATTCTCATTTTCTTGAGCACTATTTGCCACTAACTGTTCAGAAGTAATACTTCTCCTTACAAGCATTTCCTTCCTAGCTCTTCCATTTTATATATTTTGTTATCCTTATGGCCATGACATTCTTTTCTCTATGGGATTTACTTGGACTTATTGTATAGTTATTCTCTTCTTCTGGATTCACTCCTTAGGTACCTCCTCTGTGTTTGGTATAAAGCTCTGTTTACTTATATATTGAGTTTCATTTTCTGGGTCAGGACGGTATATTTAGGTTAAATTCCATTCCCATATTCCTGGATAGCACAGACAGGCCTTGCTTAGTTCTCAGTGTAGTGGCTAGGACTAGGTACCACGTTCTGAAAGAATTCTCTGTCCCTGTCTCCTTCTGTAGTTCAAGACCCAGTGGTCAAGAAGCTAGACTGGGCCTAGGCTGACTGGATGCTGGGTTGGGCATGGGCTGCCTGGATGCTGTTTCTGGCCTATCTCTTACTATCACTGGGACAGCGAGCTGTTGTCTGCTTGGCATGCTCAGTCTTGTCTCTTGCTGGGGCTCTGGGAATTCCTATTGTTCACTGGGGCCAAAAGATCCTGAGCTGGCTCTAGGTCTGTATCCTTCTACAGTACTTGGCTGATCTGTACTGCATCGTCAACTTATTCTAATTTATCTCTGTCCAGAGATTCTGCAAGATTCTATTTTTTTCCTTGTTCTGGAATGAATTAAAGAATTTACAGCTGATTTTCACTCCTTTTCAGCATCCCTACCCTAGTCCCCTCCTTTCCTCTGGTTAGAGAGTTTGAAGATGGACATCTGAGACCTCCTTCCTGATCTTTCACAATTTAAGAAGAGCACCAAGGGAATTCTTATTGTTTCCTACCCAGCTGCTTACCTGGACTTCATTGTCTCCAAAAATTTAACATTCTGAAAAATAAAATTGACCTTGAATCTCTCAGATCCTCAGATTGCTTCCCACCCTGGCTACAGGACTTCATCATGCCCCCTCTACTCCTCTCTCCCTCTGCTCCTCATAGGGTAACCTCTCCACACACACACACACACACACACACACACACACACACATTTTTTTAGCTTCTTTCTACATGTTGTTTCCCCTATTAGGCTATGAGCTCCTTGAGGGCAGGGATTATCAAATGCCTTTTTTTGTACTCCCAGCACTTAGCACAGTGCCTGGTACACAGTAGCTGTATAATAAATTTTATTTAATGAATAAATTATTCTCCTTGTTTTTTGTCACTTTTTTCTAGTGCATATTTAAGGTTTTGCTGGAGTGTCTGTGGGAGACCCAGACTCCTTTACATATTAATATGCAGCCATATTCCCTCAATATCCCCATGTTATCATTATGCTATGCACCCTTCTATGAAACTTATAGGCCAAAGTGACTGTAGCAATGATGCATGAATTAATTAAACCGACATGGAGAATGATTTAACAACTTTGTGTCCCCAATTCCACCAGGAATCTCCACCCATAGACTTGCCAGAAACTACTTGGAATGTTATAGGCTTCATTCCTTTGAGTTTAGGTTTAATATCCCTTAGGATCCTAATATAAAGCTTGATATATGGTATCATAGTCACCAACCCTTTAGGAAAAACATATTTACCACAAGGATTTCTAACATAACATTAGACTGAAAAGGAGTGTGACACAAACTAGATATGTATTTGTAAGAGAGCTAGCATTAGCTAAGGTTGAGGGCATGGAGTGATGGCCACTGCTTAATAAGAGTATAGTAACACACCGGAAGTGCCCTGGATAGATAAGCAGTTATCTGGGGAAGGGAAAAAAAGGGAGGCAGAGAAGTTAAATTTTGCTAAAAAAAAATATTCCTAGCTACAATGTATGAATCAGATTGACCATATTAGCACAGGTCTTAGTACATAGTATGTTCTAAATAAATTTTTTATTGAAGTGAATTAAATCATGTGGTAGAAGGAACACTAGTCTAGAGACATGTTGAAATTCCAACTCTGTCATCAATTTCTTGTATGACCTTCAGTCATTAATTTTATTTCCTTCGTCCTCAGTTTTCCTATAAGTAAAATCAAAATGACTTCTGTATTCTGCTGCAGCTTGCAAATCCTGTAGTCTAAGATACTCGAAATCTGTACTTAGAAAGTAAAGAAAAAAATTGGAAATTTGCCATAAAACTAAAATAGGACCCAGATCACATCGGGGTTTAGCCACTGTAGCTACAAGAAAAAAAAAATAATAACAATTTAAAAAATGAATTGAGAAAGTCTCGGAAGGACAGTGGGAGGGGAAATCCTCATTTGAATGGTACCTACTGTATGCCAGGTATTGTGCTAAACTCTTTACAATTATCTCATCTGATCCTCACAATAACCTCACAAGCAACCTTGCATAAGCAAGGTGTTCCCAGACCTTGGATCTCAAGGACGCTGATTGTGAGGACCCAATTTATTATTCTAAAGACAGGTCAATAAACTCTGAATACTTGGGTTCTGTCAGATTCTGTGCCAGCACTTTCAAAGCCATTGATCTATATCCACATTATCAAACTACACAGATTGAATAGCCTTGGATTCAAATGACAAAATAAGAAGTTTAGGCAAAAAGTCAGCAACATCGTTTAATGGGAGAGCATTCTATTAAGTGGATTAGGCGGTCAAAATCCATACTGTACAGAATTCAAGATACATTTTTTAAAGGAACATTTGCCTGGGGTGTCCAGATGACCTACCTAGTTTTTCTGGCTGCAATTTCAGTAACTATATAATTGTTTATATATAAAGAGCCCTGATTTAATTTTCCCTCCTGCTTTTTGTCCCATCATTATCCCTGATTGGTATTATTACTGTGGTGATTATTATTATTAATAATAGTAATTACAACTGTCGTAAGCTGTTCCATCCGTTTCCATGGAGATAGGCAATTGGGAAGAAGAGTAGAAGTGAAAAAGAAGAAAAAAAGGAAGAAAGCTTGATGAATAAGACTTCCACTCTACGCACGTATCTGTCTCTTTGCCTGGTCTGAAAACGGCAATTTTTCTATCACAATGCTTAGATGGAAGGGAAGTCTACAGATTGTCAATATCCAGTTTAATTGAACTTAAATCACTGTGGGGAGCCACTTACAGTCCTTTCAAAAGTGTGCCAAACCACTTATATTCCTATTGTAATAAAACAAGTCTACATCAAGGTCTCAGAGGTAATTTTCAGATCCAGTTGCCTAAGCAGACAACTGTGAATTTTCCACGCCAGGGGTGATAGGAGCCCTGTACTCACAGCACTGGCTGTCTATACTACTCATTTGGTCATTAATCGTAAACTGCCTTATAACATCTACTCTATTATTGTATTTATTGTATCTTATCTCTCGTATTATTTAACTTTCATCCTCTTTGTGCTCAACCACTCCAACTAGAATATAATCTCCTTGAGGGTCTAGGCATGTTTACAAATCTATTTGACAAACATTCATTCAAATGCCTACTATGTACAAGGTGTTATATGTTGCGGAAAAGGCCTGATGCATACAGGGCTTATGTCTATTAGCTGAAGTACAGGCAAAAACACAAATTACTTTAATAAAAAAAATAAAATACGTGCAATGACTCATGCCAATTTTAAAGGAGATTATCTTTCTTTTTGTAGAAATTCTGCAGGAATCACAGAATGTTTCATGAAAGAAGCGACACCTGAAGAGTTTCAAGTAGGGCTACATTTCAGGTAAAATAAGGTATGGCATGGAAAAATACAAGTAGAGAAGAACAAGGTAAGCTCAGGGTAGCCAGAATAGATCAATTTGGCTGGAGAGAAGCAGAAAGTAAAAATGGGATAGAACCAGAATACGAAAGACCTTGAATGCAAGGAAGGCTTAGAGTGTAGGCCGTCATTAGCCAGACAGTGAAAAGCAACAAAAGGTTTTTGAGCCAGAGGATGATAAAAATAAATCTATTCCTTAATCTATTACTCTGGCAATGATATTTGGGAAGGATTGGAAGTAAGCAGACTAGGAGGTCATTACAGTAGAGCAGATGGGTGAGGTAGCTAGCACTGGATATGGAGTCAGGAAAATATAAGTTCAAATGCAGCTTCATATGTTTAATGTCTGTGTGACCTTGGAAAAGTCATTTAACTTCTGTTTGCCTCAATTTCTTCAACTATAAAATGAGGATAATAATAGCATCTACCTCCCAGAGTTCTTAGGAAGATAAAATGATATACTATTTGGAAAGCACAGTACCTAGCACAAATTTTAAATGCTATAGTAATGATATCTATTATTGTTACAGAACATCAGAGCTGATAAAGGCTTTAACTGGGGAAAGGACCTTGAGAATGGGAAAAAAAATGGAAGAATTATTGCAGAGGCAAAACCATCAAGGAATACTGAATAAGGAGATACTGCAGGCTTTATTATAATAATTTTGTAAATAAGGAATTCAGATTGGCTCATGGTAACACCATTAAGTAAATATAACATGTGAATTTGAACTCTCACTTTCCTGACTCCAAGTTCAGCCTCCAAGCATTATGCCAGAGACAGAACCAATGGAGAAGGAGAAATTTAAATGCATGAGAGAATGGATGATCATTGGAGAAAACTCTTACAGGGGACAATATAGAGCATGGTTATTTTTTTAAGAAAAGCCATTTTTTCTGTAATATAATGTAAGGGAAGAAGAAAGGGCAAATATGAAGAGAAGTTTTGAGAATTAGAGAAATGGAGTTTAAGTAAAATCACACCAGATGGCTTTATTTTTGGTAAAATAAGAGAAGTTATTACTGGGTGTCAGGAAAGCAGGAAGCTATGTGCCTGAGGAAAATGGGAAAAAAAAGCTAAATAACCTAAGGATATGAAAGTGAACTGATTAAAGAGGAATAAAAAGATTAACCCATGGCCACAAGGGAATTTGTAGTGGATGTACCTTGTTTGTCCAGCAGAGAATACTAAAAGAGAGATTCCAGAATGTTACTGAGTGCAACATTGAAATCGTTGGTCACGGTTAGAGAGAGAAAGGGAAGAGAACAGAGGTTATAGGCAGAAGAATAATAAAGAAATGTCTATATTGGAATTACTAATAGCTCTATAGAAGTGATGTGTTAAAGGTAAATGGAAAAGACAATAAGGCATAGTAGACATTCACTGGATTGGAAGTCCTTGGATGTTCTACTCTAGCTTCACAATTATTTGTGTGGCCTTTTACAAGTTAGTCAATCTGTACGGGTCTAACCTCCATAATCTATGAAATAAGGACGTTGGGACATATCACGATGAAGATCACTTCCAAAACTATGATTCTGAGATTGTAGCGAAAAAAAGGCGTTTCAGAGAATAAGATTTAGAGGTAGAAAATTCCAAGAAATGGTCAGGGGTAAGGTATGTTCATGAAAACTATAAGAGGTCTCAGGGAAGTAACTGAGAGAATAGCAGGTTAGAAATGTTGCCTCCTTGTATCAATAGTATAAGGGACTGCTACTAAGGAAATTCCCTCTAACAATGCAGGGCCGTAATTGTTCTTCTACTCATAGAATTAGAAGGTTTCTTAGAGGGCTCTGAAAGGTTAGCCAATGTGTCCAGGGTCAGAGAAACTGGATCAAGGATCAGAAGACAGCGAATTCCAATCCCAACTCTGACATTTGCCATCTGTGTGAACTGGAACAAGTTATTAAACCTCCTTCCTCTTCAGTTTCCTCATATAAAATGTAAAGGGTTAGACTAAATGACCTCTGATATCCCTTCTATATAAATATCTAGGATCCTATGGATAAATGAAAAAAATATTTAGTGCTATTTTCAGACATGCTAATTGGAAAGGATGTACACACACACACACACACACACACACGAAGAAGTCCCTGACCACAAGGATTCAAGGATCTTACATTCTAAAGGGAATAAACTATAGATAGGTAGATATAGATATAGATATAAAATATGTATATATATGTATATGTGTATGTGTACACACATATATGTGTGTACATATATATGTATGTGTGTATATAAATGTATATTGAACCTAAACATCTATCAGGTTTTTATTAGCATGTCCTATACTTTATTCTATTCCCTATTGTGCCAATTCAATTGACTTTCATAAGTAGATATCAAACATCCACCACCATGTGTAAGTTACTGTCTTAGGAGGCCTTTCCTGGCTCTTTGAGTTGCCAGTATTTTCCCCTTTCCAATTACCTTCATACATACTATATACATACATTGTTTGTACCTAGATAGTTACATTTCTCCCCCATTAGAATGCATGGTCCTTGAGAGCTGGGGCTGTTTTATATCCTTAATGCTTAGTATAGTTGGCTGGCACAAAGTAAACATTTGAGAAATTCTTGTTGACTGACGGATTGGCTGACTAGGCAGAAATGACAAAAGCCAGAGACAAATGAAAAACATCCTCTGCCATCAAAGAGTTTGCATTCTACTTGGGGATAGAAAGAAGTAAATAGGTAAATGCAAGATAATATGAGGAAGGAAGACAGCACACACTGTGAGGATAATGTTTCATGCTGGCCTCTAAATGTATCATACATCCTATTTTGTGGATTCGGATCTACTTCTGCTATTCCTGCAACATGCTTCCCTCTCAGTGGTCAAGTGGTCATAGAAAATCAGTGTTTTTTTTTAAATTCACTTTGAATGAGAGCCATAACTAAGGCAGGTAATCCGGACTCTGCACAAGGGCAGGAATTTAATAGGGCCCTCTTTCCCTGTCTGCCCCACATGCGGTAGCAGTATAAGGGGCATCCTTCCGGGTTCACATTTTCTTCCTTCAGCTGCAACCCTGAACACCCCAATATCCCTTCCCACCTCCTTTCTCATCTTTGTTTATTCTGAAATATAGATATTGCTTGTTAGAGCTCTGTTCTGAAGTAACAAGATTCCCAAAGGGACTGGTTTCCCTTTGGTTCACGGATTCGCTCACAATGGCTCGTTTGACCTTCCACCGAAGAGTCTAAACTAGGCTAAAAACTGCCATCTATATTGCTCGTTTTATTTCTCTATTTCTGCACTTCAAGACAGAGAGCTTTGGATTTAAAGTTCCTTCTATGACCACCATCTACCTGTATTAACTACCACACACACACACACACACACACACACACACACACACACTCAGAGAAACACACACTCGAGCACCACAGGACAAATGTGTACATGGGAAAAACTATCACAAAGCATCTCACCCATCAATTCCAGCTTTTCCACCTGCCTGCCTGGTCTACACTTTATGACTTCCTGACAACATACTTGACTGTGATTTATTGCTGTGCTTCAGCTGAGCCTTTATTTTTTATATCCTTCAGTGTGGGTGTATGTAGGTGGTTTGTTGTTTCTTGTTTTAAAGTAGGCAGAACAATCACAAAGTGGGAAGCCTCCTGATTTGTCCGGAGAAGACTGGATTGCTACATAGTGGCTTAGGGGCTGATTTCACCAGACCCTAATACCTTTACAAGAGAATTGCAATGTACGGACCATATTCATTTTTTCTTCCTCTACACTCCTTCAGATCTTAGCATAGGCCGCATAATGCTGTTAACATCCGTAGGTATATTGAATAGCTAGATGGCACAGTAGTTAGAGTGCTGGACCTGGCATATGGAAGATACATCTTCCTGAGTTTAAATCTGGCCTCAGATACTTATTAGCTGTGTGACCCTGAGTAAGTCATATAACCCTATTTGCCTCAGTTTCCTCATCTGTAAAATGAGCTATAGAAGAAAATGGCAAACCACTCCAAGAAAACCCTAAATGGGATTATAAAGAGTCAGACACAAATGAAAATGACTGAATAACAAAAATACTGAGTAGCCACAAGGTATTGGTTGTATATAAAGACATTAAAATACAAGGATTTTTATATGGTGGGGACAATATCCAACAAGGAGTTACAACATTGTTGAGGAAACAAGTGTGAATATGTCTCTCTATAAGCAACATTATTTTGAAGTCTACATGGTGTGGAGGTGGCCCAGGGTACTTAAAGGCTGTCAGGGGAGTCTAAGTTTTGGCTAGAAAGCTAGATTTTCATTATTCATCCTTTGTTTTTGAAGAGGGCATCATAGGTGATGTCTTGACTTGTGGGTGAATTGTATTTAAGTGAGGCAGAGTTGCACAAAGTCCTCAGCCTCACTCTCTCTTCCAGGGTCATTAACATCCAGAGAAGAGACGAAAACCAAGATAACTGGCAATGGACCGGGATGTAGTGTACGACCTTGGTGTCTTTGATGCCTTATCAAGCTCTAAGCGCTTGCAGCAGCTGCCTTCGTGGCCACCGGAACAAACTCTTCTCATCCATCCCTTCTAACACATGCTTGGGGGTAGAACTTTCCCTAACTCACCAAGGGATTTGAGGATCATTGGTTACTTTTAACCTAATTTAGCCCATCTGCTGAGATTGTTTTACTCGGGTGTGCTCACTGTGCACACCACAGCTTCTTAGAGCCACAGTAGAGAGTTGGGTGACAGGTGGACACCAAAGGTGGATGAGCAACCCTGAAAAGGCTCTCATACCAGAGGTGCTAGTCCTCTTTAAACACCTCAATACATCCCTAGATAGGCTTCGAATATAGGCCAATCTGGAACTGGAGTGATATAACTGGTATTTTGCCACACCTGGAGAGGAAGGCTTTCTTTTTGATGTGATAAATGCTATCCTTATACTCACCCCTAGGAATTCTCTAAGAGCCTGCATAACTTTCTGGAGGCGGGGTAAAAGAGGATCCCTGAAGAGAGATTGAGGGTGTGGGGCAATTAGTGACAAAGGTCAGAGAAGGCAATAGAAAAGACAGGCTAACCGAATTCTTGCTACAACTATACAAGCCCACAAACCATCCAAGGTTGAAGACAAATGTGGGCTTAGAAGATGAAGAGGGAGCAAACTAGATAAATAGTAGTTGTTGGGAAAAAAGAGAGAAAACTGTGTCTACCTCTTCCCCATCCAGCACAAAATCCACATTTGGACTTTTTTTTATCCTAGGCTTACAGCCTTTTCTGGATTCTCTGGGGAATGATTCCCTCCTCCGTTCTGCTATGCTCAACTGAAATGGTGCCACAGACAAGACTTCCTAATATCAATTCTTGAGTATGCAGGTATTAACAGATTAAATGTCTATCATCTGAGGACCAGACTAGCTAGGGGTCTTTAGCAAATGGTTGACTACCAGTTAATGTTGTTTTATTTTATTTTCTAAAGGAGTAAATTGCACAGATACTCTATTAATGTAAGTATAGAAGAGTTGGGATTTGTGTCATGGAGGCCTAATAGGCAATAATAAAATTAAAGATCTTCGAAATACTGAGGTGCATATAATCAATCATTAAACCTTTATTAAGCCCATACTATGTATCAGGCACTGTGCTAAGCACTACATGTAAATATGAAAAAGAAAGACATAGCCCATAGCATCAAGAAGTTTACAATCTAATAGGAGAAGGCAATACAGAAAAAGGAAGCTGAAAAGGTGGGGCTGGAGAGAAGTTATCCTAAGCAGGAGCATGATGGAGATAGTCAAAAGAAGAGAGATGGGTGACACACGAAGAGATGGATGGCCTGTGATGTCTCCTTAAATTAAAGAAATGAATTCCTTTGGGAGGATTGTTTTTGTTCTTCCCTCCAACTAAAGAGGTAGAGAGTACTTAAGATACTGATGAATCTTCAGTGCAAAGGTTTATGTAATTTTGCAGTATGATGAGGTTCCTGGGGGGTGTAATAGAAAAGCCTAAGAGAAGTCAGCTAGCTAAGGGAGGGGGAAAGGGAGGAAGAGAGAGGGAGAGGGAGAGAGAGGGAGAGAGAGATGCATAGATAAATATCTATAGATATAGGAATATCTCTTTAGATAGATATGTATTGATATATGAATCTCTTTAGATAGATTATCTATAAAGAGACAGATAAGTATCTTAAATATGTATAGATATCTATGGAAGATAGATATAGTTATGAATCAAACTGTAGATATATCAATTTGCCTGTAGATAATTTTCTTTATCTGGGGCCACCCTACTTTTTATTTGCTCTGTTTCAGAAATGTGATTTAATCAGAAAGAGAAATTTCTAGTGTGAAAATTTCCTCCACCAATGAAGATTGGAAACTCATGTATAATTTACAGTGTAAGAAAGTCATCTACATCACATAGAAGTTTAAGCAACTTGCCCATAGTCATTTGTGTCAGACTTAATCAGGAATGAAAAAAAAAAGTTTTCTGGACAGAAAGTCTGCCCTTCTATCTAATACTAATGCTTTTTTATTAGTTAATCAGTATATATTGCCAGGACCCGGGGACACACTAAAGAAAGGAAGTTCATATGCAAAGACATTGCTGGTCACTTGTCACTTCCAGAAGGAAGGATGGGTTTGTGCAGATTCACTCCATACTCTGTTGTACCATGCTCCCTATGACCAAAAGCACTCCTTTACAAGATTGTGGCCAGGGTACAGCCTATGATCATGACACTAAGCAAAGCTAATTGGCTCCAAAGGGGATTGAAAGGAGCTCCTGGACTAGGGAAAAGCTCAGAGCTCTAACCAATGGAAGAAAGAAGGTTGAAACCTACGTGGACCTTGACTGAAATGTAGCATCCCTGGAATCAGTTATCCCAGAAGACTGCCTGCCTGGCATCTTCTGGTTTATTTTGAAAACAGACATAAATATAACATATTCAAATACCTGAGAGAACAGAAGAACAGGCTGATTGGTGCTCCTATGACATCAGTAAAAGTAAGCAGAATAATAATGGAGAAATAGGATCACCGGATAAATAGTTTCTCTCCTCTCCTCTCCTTCAGAGAGAATGAGAATCGGAAATTGCTTGTCCATTATGGAAGTTTCAATGTTGATTTCCATTCATCAACTCTCCATAAATCATGGGCCAAGAAAAAAAGGGCAGGTGCAAATATGCAACTGCTCTGTGGGGCAAGATTTAAACTTGGTTCTGTTTCTTTTGCTCTTAGGTACAAACCTGTACCAAGTGCAGGCTTTGGCTACTGTCTTCCAGAATCTTGGTTTTCTTGCAGACCCACAAATAGTACAAGATTAACCATACTCCTTTGCTTTAGTTGTCCCCTTTATGTCTTCTCTTTTCTTGCTACTCAAATCCTTCATGTCCTACAATTCCTGGTCAAGTTTCACGTCCTCAAGGAAACCTTTAGATTACCACATTGACCACCTCTTTCTATTAAATCTTATAGCCCCATATAAATTGATTTTACTGATCTGTTTTATTCTCTTTCCTCTCTCTCTCTCTCTCTCTCTCTCTCTCCTCTCCTCTCTCTCTCTCTCTCTCTCTCTCTGTCTCTTTCTCTCTCCACTATTATAAGGCACTACTGTGTAGATTAGGTCCTTGAGAGCAGAGAGAAATACAGTGGTAAAAAGGTGATATAATACAAAATTCATCTATAAAAATAAGTTTAAAAAATCCTCAGCCTAGAACACCTAGAGCCTAAGCTACAAAATATAACAATTAATTATATGTGATCTTTTACCAGTAGATGTTATAGATGTAGTATATTTCCCTGATCTCCCAACTAGAAAAAAGTCTTTTTTTCTCTGATCTACTACAGAATATAATTTCTGTATAATTTACATAACAAATAGTCCATATTGACATATTTCGGTCAGTACCCAATTCCATTAAAATATGGTTAGCAGGTATTTTGAAGAGAAATTGGGAATTTTGAAATTATTAAAATATTTTCAAAATTAAGAATATATAATATAACATTTTATGGATCATAATGGTTATATAATACTTTATTATTAATATTATTATTATTATTATTATTACTTCAAAAGTACCATGGAAAAAACCTAACTGAAGTTGAAAGGAAGAACAATATGTTCCTATTTGCTGAACTGAATGGGTGATGGGGGAAGAAGAGGTACATATTTTGCAATGAGGTCAAGTGAAGGAGACAGCATGCCTAAGCTTGTTGAGACAAGCATTGCTTCTCATTTTACACTCTGCATTAGCTTCAAGGTTAAAATATCCAATACACCAAGGGATGTGTGACTTTGGATAGGTTTGCTGGTACTCATCAATTGTTTGTTGCTGTTTGTATCAACAGACATCTGCTTAGTGGTAAGAAGGAAGGACTAACTGTAAAATCAAGTTGCATTTACTTTGTGACAGAAGATTGATCTTTTTAATGTGAACTTGTTTTATCTCCTTAACTATAACAAGGATCATATCTTTCATGTCTCTTGCCGTCTTCTTGCCACCTGCCCTCCACTACACTAGATCTCTAAGCCTTGCTATGTCCCCTACTACTGACACTTTCATATTGATATCATGCACTGAGAGACTTTAGTCTCTCAGCTCTAGAACTCCTGACCTATGGTCACTTACTATGCTGATTTGTAAGCTCATCATATGGCCCAAATGGGAGGAATGTTTGGGGAATATGGGCCTTTGTTGCTTCTCAAAAAAAAAGAAAAAATCACTGTGGATAGGCAGATGATTACTTCACCTCTGAAAAGGTACACTACCACCTTATATACTGCCAGAGCTAGTGAACTGGCAGTGGGGAGCTGGTATGTGAAGGGAACATCCCTAAGTACCTCTTAAACTGCTTGGCCATGCAAAGGTGACAATGCTTTAATTTCAGGGTAATGCTACAGTTTTATGACTTAGTTTTATTTAATGGCCCAATTTAGCGAGAGATTATGCTGTCTGCAGTCCAGAGAGACCTGAAGTCTGTAGAACTTCCCTACTGCAGCCCAATTCAAATTCCCCTCCCTAGCCTGGCCTACACCTCCCTCTTTTCTCTGGAAGCCCTTTGTCAAGGCCATGGCACTCTTGACAGTGCAACAAATTAAGCCCAGGGAGGGAGACACTGAAAACTTTCCCCTTTTTCTGTACTGTCTAATTTTCTTCTTTATTCTTCAGTCTGAAATACACCTCAGGAAAACACTTCACCTGTGGAAAGCAAATTGGCCCTCTGAAATATAAGCGGTTGGTCCTAAGACAAGAGTATTATTCCATCTGATTAAACTGCCAGTGAGCCAAAACATATATGCTACACATGAATGGATGCAAGTCAGGACATAATGCATTTGCTCCAAGGGGAAATGGATTATGCCTCCACCCTAGGTCTGCCTAAGCTCTTTCTACTGGAGATAATGGGCATTTTTTAAAGTGTCAAAGTGGGTTCTAGTCCAAATCTTGTACTAAACAGCTGTGTGATGCTTCAAAAGTCAGTTAAACTCTCTGGACTGCAGTTTCCTCATCTGTGAAATGGGAATAAAAATACCTATCAACTGTGCTGGTGACAGAGTAGATAGAGTGTTGGACCTAAAGTCAGGAGGATTTTAATTCAAATATGACCTCAGATGGTTACTAGCTATGTGACTCTGTTTGCCTCAGTTTTCTCAATTGTAAAGTGGAAATAATTATAGCACTTGTCTTGCAGGATTTTTGTGAGGATCAAACGAGACAACGTTTGTATAAAGCACTGTGGCACAGTTCCTAGAACATAATAGGTGCTATATAAATGCTTATCCCCATCCCTTTCCCCTTCACTTCTTTGTATCCCATAGGTTTATTTCAAGAATTAAATGAAATATCTAGTACTCAAATGGATCTGTGAGTTCATCAATTGTCATTCTCTCCAAAATGCATCACAATTTGTGCTTATGTGCTCCCATGGGTTCACTACGAGTGCATCATCCAGTGTGTTGTGGGACTTGCTTGCTTTCTCTCAACATTGTTAAGCTGATAGTGGAACACATGGGTTGTCTATTGGTCATTCTTTCATCATATGACTATCGTTTTTGCTAATACATCTCTTTCCTGACAGCATATAAAATAGCATAGCACTATACAAGTATATTATAGTCTTTTTATTTCTACGATTACCACTATTTAGAATAACCCAGGGCACATGCTAGATAGGATTTAGAGCTGGAAGAGAACCAAGATATTATTTAAACCAAATACTTCATTTTACGGAAAAGGACAATGAGACCCAGGGACAGGGAAGTGACATAATAATAGCCAAGAGTTATACAATATGTACAAAATGCTTAAGTAGGGCAGCTAGGTGGTGCAGTGCATAGAGTGCCTGCCCTGAAGTCAGGAAGACTCATATTCCTCAGTTCAAATCTGCCCTCAGACACTTAGTGTGACCCTGGGCAAGTCATTTAACTCCATTTGCCTCCATTTCTCATCTGTAAAAACATGCATTGGAGAAGGAAATGGCAATGGTATCTTTGCCAAGAAAACCTTAAATGGGGTCATGCAGAGTTGGACATGACTGAAACAAACAAACAAACAAAAAAAAGTGCTTACGTGATGGATTTAGAACTAGGAAGATGATGGATTAAATTCTTTCTCTGTCATGTGCTGTCTCTGTGACACAAGATGATTCATTGAACTTCTATGAACCTTAGTTCCTTCCTATGTAAAATGGTGATAAAAATATGTACAGCACCTGCCTTGGAAAGTTGTTGTGAGTCATGAGATAATGTATTGCCAAAGCTATATAGGTGTCATTTGTCTTGATTATCATTATGATAGTCATCATCTAATTTGAGCCCTTATTTCTTACCTTACTGAACTACTTTGGGATTTCTCTGACTTTTCTGCCTTGCTCAAAGAACCTCATCGTTGGAAACCTCAGCATCCTGTAGAATTGAATATGCCTTGCTATTACTTGTCATCATTACCTTCTGCCCCTCTGACTGGATGGAAGGGCCATGAACCCCAAAAGTCTCTATTTAAGGAGGGCACTCAGGACATTCATTTCCTCATTTCCCACCTACCTGCACTATGTTGGGACCTCTCTGTTTTCCATAGCTGACTTTAAATCAGGTACCTTACCTTCCCTCATCTTGCTTCTCGGCTTTCTTTTGTGTGTTGTCTTCCCCCATTAGAATATAAAGTCCTTGAGTGAAGGGATTTTTTTCTTTTTTCACATTTGTATCTCCAGAGCTTAACCCAGTGCCTGACACATAGCAAACTCTTAATAGATGTTTATTGACTATTTACCATCCACAACCATGAGAATATTTACCTTTTGTCCTTGTTGAGTCATCTTCAATTGTGTCTGACTCTTTGTGAACCCATTTGGGGTTTTCTTGACAAAGACACTAGAGTGTTTGCCTTTTCCTTCTCCAGCTTATTTTACAGATGAGGTACTGAAGCAAATTGGGTTAAGTGACTTGCCCAGGGTCACACAGCTAGTAAGTGTCTGAGGGCAGATCTGAATTCATGAAGATGAGACTTCCTCGTTCCAAGCCCAGAATTTTATCTAATGCTCTACCTAGCTACCTTGATGATATATACTACTGAATATTAGTACTATCCATATTTTATAGTTGAAGAATGTAAAATCTAACAGAGAAAATGAAGCTTGTCTAAGGTGACACAGCAATTAAGTTTCAGAACCAGAATTCAAACCCTGGTCTTTTCCAACTATATATTCAAATTTCTGCCATACCCCTACAACATACTTCATGAGATGTCACTGGTAACAATTGTCAGATCTGAGATTCAAATACACAACATCTGACTCTAAAACTGAATAAACTTAATATAATAAAATTTATAATATAATATATTAATAATAAAATATAATATATAGTAATATATGTAAAGCTTAATATAATAAATCTACAAGTAAATAGTTTCCATGCAGGCTGACTTGAAGGGTACCAAAGGAACAAATACCAGCCTCCCTTCTCCCCATGAAGGATTCCATCAGTCTATCATAATAACACTCCCTCAGTCCCTGGTCTAAAATTTTCACTTTGAGATCCTCTCTTGGATTAGACATTGAAGACTGTTCTCTCTACCCCATAGCTCTTTACATGCACATGTGTAGCACAAAGTTCCCTAGGCACTTCTGACTCCATTAAAATTGATAAATTTAATAAGATTCACCATTTGATTCATTAGAAAGGTAAAGAGATTCTAACTCTTAGGAAAGAAGACTGAAGACTGTTAAATACAAAAGAAGAGTCAGTGATAAGTACAGTGATGGTAAGAGTGAAGTCAGGAATCAAAGACCTAGGGCAATGGGGAAGGTGGAAATATGAGGAACACCATGAATAAACTTTCTATATTTGTTCTAGATCTGGGCCTGAATTAAAAATTTGAGGAGTTATCTATCAGAACTAGAATAGTTTATCTCCCACATTTTTTAAAGATGAAGAAAGAAAGGCATAGAAAAGTGAAGTTGTTTGCCCAAGATCACATAGTTAATTAATATCTAAACTGGATAAAGATCCTCAGATCTCCTGAATTCCCATATAGTGTTCATTCCACTCTTGTCATGAAGAGGTGACACTTCTGCCTCTTGGCTTCTCAATCTTCCTTAATGACTCAGCTCAATTTCTGCCCTCTTCAAGAGGTCTTTCCCAGGTACCATTTTCCCCCTATTGATCTCAAAGACTTCTCTCTGAGATTACCCCTCATTTGCTACAAAGAACCAGATGTGGCTTGGGGGGGAGCGGGGGAGGAGGGGAAGAGGGCAGGGAGAGAGAAAGAAGGAGGGGGAGAGAAAGGGAAGAGACAGAGAGAGGAGAGAGAGAGAGAGAGACAGAAAAACAGAAAGGAGATAGATACAAAGAGAGGGGGGAGGGAAAAGAAAAGGAAAGGGAGGGAGAAAGAGAGAAACAGAGAGATAGAAGAGACAGAGACAAAGAGCACAGAGAGAAAGAATCCTCTATGGACATATGCTCTTTCTCATTAAAATATGAGCTCCTTGTGGGTAGGAAGCATGTTTATGCCTTTCTTTGTATCCCTAGCACTTAGTGCACCACCAAGTCAGTAGTCATAAGCATTTAATGAATTCTTGTTGACTAAATTATTGACCCACAAACCCAACTTTTGCCACATATCTCTATAATCAAAGTCTTCCCTCCCAATCCTAATGCAATTGTGTGAAATAAGGTGATTCTTCTTGGATGCCATCAAGGTTACCAGACTAAAAAAGGAAATAAAGAAACTATTCTTGGTAAGTTTTGCTCAAAGAAACTCAGGTAAGCTACCTGAGGCTGTCAGAAGGAAAAAAGGATAGTCATAAGAGGTTTTAGGGATGGATATTAGGTTGTGCTAAAGATAAACAAGTGACAATGTTGATGAATATACAAGAATGAAAACCAAAATATACAAGAATGAAATATACAAGAATGAAAACCAAAAAAAAAATACTATAATCTATTATTTTGGCATCTGAGACAAGAACTCAAGATAAAGTGGCAAGAATTACATATATTCAAATCAATTTCATAATTCATCATTTAAATTACTACAAATATACAACCTATTAACAACCATATGAAAAATTGCTCTTAATCACTAAATTATAAGAGAAATACAAATCAAAAATAAGACTAAAGTTTTAACACAAGCCTAGCAGGTGGGCAAAGATAAGATGAAACAATTAACATTGAAAAGATTACCTAAAGATAGGCACACTGATATGCTGCTAGTGAAGATTGAAATGGTCTAATTATTCTGAAAAGCAATTTGGAATTCTATGAAGAAAATCACCAAAATTTTCATACACTTTGACCCAGAGATCCCATTCTTAGGCATATGTGCCATGTATATTAGGCATAGAAAGACACTATACACACCAAAATACAGACAGAAATTTTATTTTTATTTTTGCAAAGTAGTTCCTCTAACAAGCTTTTATCCTTTCGAACTTCAGTCTACCAGTCTCCTTGGTTACCTTGAATCCTCTCAGCCAGGTGCCAGTAAGCTTCTCTAAATTCTGTGGGAAGGAGACCCACAAATGACTCAAAAAAAATCATTACACTATAAATTCACCAGATTTATTGTGGAACTCATCATTTGATCAGATTCCACCAACAAATACAAATATACATACACACAAAAATGCATATAGGGGTCAGTGTACATATCTATCTATAGATGCATATGTATGTATAAGTATACACACACAAATGTACTATATATCCGTTTATGTGTATATGTGTCATTGTACATATGCATAGGCTGTCCCAAAAACTCTTAGAGCAGAATCTACACACATGTAAAATATATTATAACATAAATGCACATATATAATTATATAAATTGTGTTGTTAGAATAACTATATATTAATATAAATGTATTACATATAATAACATGTATAGATTACATATATGTTTCACATATATAATCTGCTCTAAGAGTTTGGTAACAGCCTTTGTGCATGTATGTATGTACATACATATGCATATACATACATACCTTTATGTGTACACATAACACATGCTTATGTATATGTGTGTATGCTCATACATGTACCCATATTTATGTGTGTGTATGCGTGTGTGTGTTTATTGATGGAATCTGTTCAAATGAAGAGTTCATCAATAAATTTAAGAAGATTACAATTATTGCCCTTTCTGTGGAGGGAGTCATTTGAGGCTCTCCTTCCCATAGAGTGTAGGTGAGCTCACTGGCACCTAGTTGAGAGGATACAAGGTAACCAAGGAGACTAGTAGTACAAGGTAATAGAAGCTTGTTAGAGGAAATACTCTAGAAAACAATTTGCTGTCAATATTTTGGTATGTATGGCACTTTTTTATTATACATATATGTGTATGTGTGAGTGTGTATGTATGACATATTCCACTCTGTTTTTACATATACTCATAGAGTATGTATGTATACATATACACATACATATATATACTTCTGTGTACATATATTTTAACATGTATATGTGTGCATATATGTATAGAAAGATGAAATAGGAATAGATATAAAAATTCATGAAGTATACTGAAAAGTATCATCGTATGGTAGACCAATTGCCTCCTTTTAAGATATTTTGTGGGGGAAAAAAGTACCTATGTTGTTAAGCATTTCCCAGTCATGGTTATCATGAGTTTGACACCTCTGCTTTAGAGAAATAACATCGTTAATGGCAAAATTATTTTTCAGAAGTGATTGTGTAGTTTTCTTAGTGTTTCATGCATAACTGTGTTCGCAAAAGGTACACAATTAAATTTTTTAAAATGGAATTTGCCAATTCTTATTTAACCATTTTGCTGATGGTCACTTCTAATATCAAAATCATATTTAGACCTTTAGGTGGTTCAGTGGATAGAGTAGTGGGATTGGTTTTAGGAATTCCTGAGTTAAAATCTGGCCTCAGACACTCACTAGCTGTGTGACACTAGGCAAGTCATTTAAACTCTGTTCATTTCTGTTCCCTTATTATAAAAATGAAGATAATAACAGTGCCTATTTCACATGCTAGTTGTAAAAATCAAATGAGATAATAATTGTAATGCATTTAGCACAGTGCTTGGCACATGGTAAGCATGATATAAATGTAATTTGTAGTAGTTGTAGTAGTAGTAGTAGTAGCAGTAGTAGTAGTAGTAGATCTTACATTTTGGAAGAAGACCAATGACATTATGAGGGTGAAATCTTGACTTGTGAGTCAAATGGATTGAAATGAGGTAGTTTCACAAAGTTGTCAGCCACACTCTCTCTTCCACTGTCCATGAAGTCTAGTGGCAAGACAAAAGTCAAAATGACTGGTGATGGCCCAGGATGCAGTGGATGTCCTGGGCATCTTTGATATCTGACCAATCTCTAGGCACTCCACAGTTCCTACTTCAGCTGCCTTCATGATTTTTGGAACAAATTGTTCTCAACTGCCCATTCTGCCTGGAGAAGTTCTCAAATACTTAAGGTAGACATCTCCCTACCTCACTGGTGGGTTCGAGGCCAGTCAGTGACTCTCTACCTGGTTTAGCCCCTCTGCCCAGACAGTTTTACTGGGGTGTGTTCACTGTGATTGCTATAGCTTCTTGAGTCACAAGTGAGAATTGTGTGACAGGTGGACACCAAAGGTGGATGAGTAGCCCTGAGAAAAGCTCAGCAAGCCCTCACAGTAGAGGTGCTAGTTCTCTCTGAATACTCTTGGTTGAAAAGACTCTTAAGATTGTTGCTTTAGAATTAAAAGGGAACTTAGAGGTCATCTAATCCAATCCTTTTATTTCAAAGATGTGGAAATTGCTCTAGAGGAGTTAAGTGACTTACCCAAGGTCATACACATCATAAGTAGCAGAGCTGGGATTTTAACTCAATACACTTTTATTCATAGATTTGATTCCAATGGGGCTTAGCAGGCATCTCCTTAGAAGGCAGATTTAAGATACCTTTCTTCCAATCAGCTCACATATCTGTGAAACCCTTTTTCTCCATGTTGTTTTTAAACTCAGTGACTACATCTGGACATATTATTCTAATAAAGGTCCGAACAATACAGAATACAGAGAAAGGCTTTTTTCCCCTCACCTTTGCTTTTCACATTTCTTTTAATGCAATCCAATACCATGAAGGTTTTCCCAGCCCCACGCAATCCTCTTTCTGCTTGTATAGATTGATTTAGCAACATGGGATAAAGGAGCTGATATGACACATTGAACCCAAGTCCCCTTTCACAGCTTGGCAGCCTGTGACAATATAATCTCAGGAACCCGAGAGGGAAGAACATTTCCCCGTACTACTCTGCATTTGTCTCAAAGGAATTTTATCTTGTTTTGTAAGAACATTTTTTCCCAATTTGCCAAAACTATTTGGATCCTTTTTCTTGCCTGCCACAGTATTATCTCACCTAATTTGGAAAACTTGACACATTTGATGAGCATATCTTCAAATTCTAGGGGAACTTTTAAAAAGTCAATAACTTTATTTTCTGACACTTCTATTAAGTTTTTATAAAGTTAATTTAGCAATAACACATATAGCTCTGAAGTTCTTTCTAGGGCATGAAGCAAAGAGTTGATTTGCTTGGCCATTACCTAGCAAGTCAAAATGAGCTAGTATGTTTCTGGGGCTTCTCGAACACTAGGCACCATCCCCTTTGTATTTCCACATCTTGGACCAAAGGTCTGACAGGCATTCTGGGGCGGGGGAGGTGAACAACATTATTTCAACATTTGGGAACCAGACCTCCAGGAGTTAAAGATAACTAGATAGACAGATTTCTTTGCCAACTCATAATAGCTTATGTGTCAAATCAACTTTATAGTTAGAGGATAATCTATTACCTTCAATCATACCCGACAATTATACATTAGGAGTCTTCTGACTGCAATATTGGAGAGACCTCAATTTCAGCCTCCCTACCTACTCCATTATGTATGCTTTGATGAGTTTTAATGAAAACAGAGCATACTGCCAAAAGAGAGAGAGAAGTAGCACAATAGTGAGAGTGATAAGAGATGGAAATTGTAAAGAGGTTTTAGAAATGGATTATGGGCCATTTTCACATGGATAACAAGCTTCGGTTTAGATGTTTGACAAACCACTCACTGCAGCTTCTCTCTGAATGGATGATAACTGCATGCATATACACACACAAATGTGTGTTGTGTTTGAAAACATGAAATAAGTTTGTTTTTTGTCAGTGACTCTAGACAAACAATATTTGCATTTCAATATCCAATTGTAAAGTGTAGAAAGAGAAACATTGCCTGGCTGTGAAAGATTTCCTCTGTAAATTGACAAATTCTTTTCTTAGCATTAAAAAGGTCAGGCATAATCCAAGAAGTAAAGGCTTAAATGCCAACAACTAAATGAAAACAAGGCAAAGGACCTTTACCACCCTTTTCCCACTTTCTTCCTGCTTCTCTGGGACCTAACCCCTGCGGGAATTGCTGCCGGGTGGGGGCTGGGTAGCGAACCCATAATTAATGAGTAGAAAATTTGATATTAGAAAGAGAGAAATTTGATACAGGATAAAGAAAAGGGAGTAGAACAAGGAGTCACAGGGGCAATGGAAGACCAATAATCCTCATGTACTATTTCCAAAAAAAATTCTAAAAATGGACAAATCCAAAAGCCAGTGAAAATTAAACATTGATCTTGTAACACAAACTTCTAAGTGTTATTGATTTGATGGAACAGGGCCTATGTGCAAGGAAAATACATTATTGTTGGAGGGGGAAGAAAGAGAGAGCTATGATAATGTGTCTGTGTTGTAAAATGATCTTTCAGATTTCAGTCTGAAGTTGTCTTCATGTAAGGTAAGTATTTTTTTCCTCACTCTATTAACAACAGAAGAAAGAAGTATAGGATCATAGGTGGCCACGTACTGTTAGCATGCATCACTCTGGCAACAATAGCAACTCTACTATGTTCAGACTATATTAAATATGGGAAAGGGTGGGGTGAAATGAAGGAGAGGAAATAGTGGGAGAAAGAGCTTGTTTTAAGAAAAACCCCAATCATTTACAAGGTTTATCTTGCTACAAGGGATTTTTCATCTCTTCCATGTTTTTGCATCTCCTTTATTTGTTTTGTTCAGAGAGAGCTCTGGGTGAGAAGAAATTGTCTAAATCAGAGGTGTCAAATATAAGGTCCTAGGGCAGCAGGTGGCCCACACTGCACAGGAACCAGATTAAAATGTAATTGGGAAATATTTAGCAAAATAAAGAAAACAATACAATAAAACTTAGAAAATATTAATATGTGATTTTCTAAATTGCTTTGTGGCCCACAGCGATCCATATGTATGGTTTAATGAGCCCCCTCCCTCCCTCATTGCTATCCAGGTTTGGCACTTCTGGTCGACAACACTGAGAGTTTGAATAACTTGTCCAGGGTCACAGATCTGACGTGTGGCATAGACAGGATTTGAACACAGGTTTCCCTCACATATATGTGATGTATGTATGCCAGCTCTCAAACCACAACATTATACTACCTTTATTTTTTGCCATCTCTTTTTACTTTTTATTCTCCTTATCCCTAATGTAAGGAGAAGGAAATGGCAAACCATTCTAAAATCTTTGCCAAGAAAACTCCAAATGTGTTCATGAAGAGTTGTACATGCCTGAAATGACTGAACAACAAAAAAATTTCTAACTTAGGAGACCTAGCCAGGGTTAACTATTTCTACAGAAATCCCAACTCAACCAGAGGGACAGAAAAAATGTGCCAAGTTAGACCCACAGTAGTATAGAAAGAACATTTGACTTTGAGTCAAAAGGCCTGTGTTCAAATCTTAACTCTGCCCTTGTTTGTAAGTCATGGAACATTGACTAAGGTACCTAACTAGAGTAACTTCGGTTTCTTTTTCTTTAAAAAATGAATAACATTTTTACTACCTTTTATACAGAATTGTGCTAGGCTCAAGTGAGATGTAATGTGCTTTGTAAGCTTTAAAACATAAAGTATTTTCAGTGAGTAGGATACTAACAACAACTGCAGAGATTTGTAAAAGACTTGCAGGAGGTTCCCCTTGATCTGATATTTGAATGGAATCATGAGTTCCAAAAGGTAGGCATGAATATGAGGCACATTCTAAGCTTGAGGGGCTGGCCTGAAAAAGGCAAGAATAAGTAAAATGGAATAAGTAAGCTGCCATTACTCTTGACAACAAGAATCGTGAGAGGTGAATAGGAGAAGCATTTTGTTACAGAATCAAAGAATTTTAAAGTTGAAAGGGATGGTGGAAGAAAATGAATTCTAAAACAAATTTTGATAAGTGGTCACCTAACCTGTGCCTGATTTTTTCTTTAAGGAGAAATCTATGACTTTCTGAGGCAGCCCATTCCACATTTCAATGGCTTTAATTACAAGGGGAAACTTTCCTTGTACCATGCTTAGAGTTGTATCTTTGAAATGTCCATCCACTGTACCTAATGCTTTCCTCTGTGGGCTAGTCAGGACAAGTCTAATCCTTCCTGCTTATGACAGTGCTTCAAGTCTCTCAAGACTGCTAATAATGTCTCCCTTAAATTTTATTTCTCCTATCCTTTTTTCTTGTCAATTCCCTAAACCTTTCTCATACGGCATGAATTTAATTAACCAACCTAGATGTCCTTCCCTAGGTGCTTACTAGTTTATCAAAATTCTTCCTAAACTGTGGTACCCAGAATTGAATACTACATCCCAGTGTAATTTAACCAGGTCATAATAGAGTGGAACTATCACATCTTTATTCCTAGAAGCTATGCCCTCCTTAATGCAGCTACAGGGCACATTACTTTTCAGCCTCTCATGATGACTGAGTTCATAGATCAAGGCTAAATTAATAGGCAAGGCTAAATTCATACCACCAATTCACTAGTCCACTTGCCCATTTAGTTCTTTAATAAAAATGTAGATGATGACCATAATCTAGTTCTACTAAGTGATCACATAGGGCTCTGTCACTTATTAATTAGCTGACATTATTTTTAGTCAACATATATCATTTGCCAATTGGAATAACGAGTTTCAAAAGTAGGATATCCAATTTTATGAACTGTACTTTCTCTTTGTCCTAAACTTAAACCAAAATTGGTCAACTAAAAAAAAAACTCCCTTATGTTAATATGTTTATACTTTGTTGTGAATAATTCAATTTTAGCTTATCTATTCTTTTATAGATTTTGATCATTTCAGGACAAAAAAATTGTACATATGTATGTATGTGTGTGTATGTGTTTAAGCCTGTACTGACAAAAGCACCATTTTTTTATCAATTTAGTTGATAGTTTAGTATTCTGGATCTTTTATTTCAGTATCTCAGTAATTTAAAAAAAATCTGTGATTTCAATGACATGTCAACTCCTTGGACCCAAATATTGTAATTCAATGAAATTCTATTTGGTAAAATTTTGCTAAGTACTTCGTATTTGCCAAGTACTGTACTGGGCAATGAGTTACAGAGACAAAAACGAAACTGTTGCTCTTCTCAAGGAAAACTATGCATACACAAGTAAGCAAATAAGAGACAGAGACAGATAGACAGAGACAGAGAGTCAGATAGACAGAGAGATATATACACACATATATGTATAAATGTATACATACATACATATCTCTATACATAGAACTATAAAGATACATATTACAATATTCGAAACTGTAGTTAAGTCCCATCTCTGACACGTACTGGTTCCACGTCCCTGAAAAAGTTACTTAACATCTTAGTGCTTCCTCCTTCCACTAAAAACAACACCACCACCAAACAACTCTGAAACTAAAAATTGCAGAATAGCTGCTGATCTACTTTGGTAGAGTGATTTCCTGAATGGGAGTTCCTTATACTGATGAAGTCACAGGTACAGACTCCACTTCCTCCTCTGGAAAAAAAAAATCAAAATAAACACAAAGCATTTTCAGTGGGCAGGTACTAAGAACAATTGGGGAGATTAGTAAAAGACTTATAGGAGGTTTCCCTTGATCTGGTACTTGAATGGAACCATGGGTTCCAAAAGGTGGACACGAATAGGGAGGGCATTGTAAGCTTGAGGGACTAGCCAGGAAAAGGCAAGGATTAGTGAAATGGAATCTTGCATATGGGGGCCACCAAGTAGACCAGTCTGACTATAACAAAGTACGTAAGGAAGAGCATTACATAATTAGGATCGTGCTAGATCATGAAGGTGTTTTAAATGCTCAAGAGAAGGGCTTACATTCTAATCCTTTGCACCTTAGTAAAAGGGCAGGTAGGTGACTAAGTGAAGAGAGCATCAGGCCTGAAATCAGGAAGTTGCTGTTCAGTCATTTTCAATCATGTCTGACTCTTTGTGACCCCATTTGGGTTTTTCCTGTCAAAGATACTAGAGTGGTCTACAGGGTCATACAGCTAGAGAAGTGAGGAAGCTGAATTCAAATCTGACCTCAGACACTTATACTAGCTCTGTGACCCTGGACAAGTCACTTAACCCTGTTTGTCTCAGTTTTCTCTTCTATGAGCTAGAGAAACAAATGGCAAACCACTCCAGTATCTCTGCCAAGAAAACTCCAAATGGTGTCATCAAAAATTGAACATGACTAAAATGACTGAACAACAACAGCGAGTTGTTGTGTACAGAAAAAAAAAAATCCTTACCCTGTGGCCAAAGTAGTGATAAGCCTCTCTGAACCTACCCAAGCAGCAACTTGAGTGACAGATATGCATTTATATGTAAAGGCTATTTAGTTAGTAGGGTCCGCCAAAGCTTGAGCAGACACTGAATCTCATTATGTCTTTCTCAGGCTGCAGCATTGCAAATGACACAGTATACATCTTCTGACATATTAATTATGTAACACTGATCAAGCCATTTAACTCATTAGAATGTGAGCTCCTTGAGAGCACATGCTGTCTTTTCTCTTTCTTTCTATTTCTCGGGCTTCAGGGCCTAACATATAATACGTTCTTAATAAATATGTATTGACTGCCTGCCTGCCCACTTGACTTCCCAATGCTAGACAACTCCCTAAGAATATAAGTTGCAGAGAAAGTACCATGTTGCATTAGTACAGGTTGGGGCGAGGGGGCATGGAGGCAATCTTCATCTGGGAGTTTTAGATATTAGAGAAATCATAAGTCTTTCTCTATCTCTGTTCTTGTCCCTTTTCCTATCCCTATCTCTATCCCTATCCCTATCCCACTCAATATCCTTATCTATCTATATCTATATGTGTGTATATCTCCAAATCACAGTACAAATTTTTATAGGACATGATTCTTATAAAAGTAGGAAACTTTGTTTTCCTTCTTTATGAACATTAATATTTTCTTAACTTTTTTGGTGAAGCAGCATTTTTCCCCCAGTTGCTGTTATTAAGGAAGAAGCTACAGTATTTCTCAGAATGGTTTGGTAATCAAAGTGCCCAGGCTCAGATTCTACCTTTGCTACCTACTATATGTATGATCTTGAGTAAGTTATTTAACATATCTGGGCCTTCCTTCTTTAGCTATAAAATAAGGGAGTTAGACTAAATGGCTTTTAAAGCCATTTCTAACTGTCAGTCTAAGTTTCCTGTGATTGGTGTTTACCCAGAGTTCTTGTCAATCTCTTAAAATCCTTCATTTTGTATACACAATTCAAATTATTTGCTTTTGAATTATATTTTACAACATTCCCCTATACCATTGCCTATCACCATAAGGGCCATCCACAATCTTAGAGATTGTACTATGTACTACTTCTTCCATTTATGAAATAAGAATGGCCCTAATATTAGTGATTCCCAGAAAATCCTCCTCTTTTTATTTTGAAATTCCACAGCTACCTACTTCTTTTCTATAATCCAGACCAAAATTAAACTGTCTCTCTAAGCCCCCAAACACCTTGTGGAATGACTCTATACTTACAGAATACTGCCAAAGATTCATAGAATAACTCCATTTTATCTACATCCTGATTAATCTCCATGTCTATTTACTATTCTCAAGGAATTTCAGCACATCGTTTAAGTCTAACTTTCCCTTGCTGAAATACATTGCCTTGCACACAGAAGTTTTCTTCCCCACTCCCAACTCCCATTTTAAGTGTTCAGTGAATCTTTGGTAATGTAGTTCTTGATCTTTCCTAGGCTATGGAATCAAGACTCACAGATCTAACAACTTAGGTCCCTTCAGGTTCCTTTTTTAATGAAAGTAAATCACATCTATAACTGATTCGTCAACACTTCAGAAAATATTTCAAGTCTTCCTTCTACTTATTTTCTGTACTTAAAACTATCCTTGATTAAATCATAGAGTTGAAAGGGACTTTGGAGATCATCTTGCTTATTTCATAAAGGAACAAAAAATAGTAAGGTACATATAATTTCATTGATTTGTCCAAGGTCAGACACTATTTAGTAACATAGTTGGAACTAGAATCAGGGCTTTTGACATTTGTTCCAATTAATTTGCAAGAATAACATGCTGACTTTCATATTTTGCCATATGCTTAAGCACTTATCAGCTCTAGTCTCCAGGGGCTTCATCATGGTCCCAGAACCTTGTAGGAAGAAACCTAGCACAACCAAATTGTTAACTATGTGGCTATTATCAAACAGCATGGATTTTGAGAAAAATCAAAAGCATCAGAAATATATATTAAGATAGGTAGAGAGGTATGGGCAACCAATGTAATATAGTAAAAATAGCACTGATTCTAGAGTCAGAGGACTTGTGTTGAATCCTTCTTCTGAAGATTAAAGGATAGCTAGGTGGTACAGTGGCCTGGCATCAGGAAGACCAGAGTTCAAATCCAGCCTCCAACACTTTATAGCTACGTGAACCTGGGCAAGTGACTTAACCCTCTTTGCCTCAGCTTTCTCATCTGTAAAATGAGCTACAGAAAAAAAATAGCAAACCAATCCAGTATCTTTGCTAATAAAATCTTAAATGGGGTCATGGAGAGTTGGACACAACTGAAAAATAACTGAACAACAAATCTGAAGATCAAAATTTCCATATTAGGCATGTTACTTAATTTCGCTAGGCCTACAGCATAAGGGGGTTAATCTAAATATTGTCTGAAGCCCTTTTATGATTTTAGGTCCATGTAGAAAAGCAACATGAGATTGGGAAAGAGTTCTGGACTAGGAGCCTGGGGTCCTGGGTTATAGTCTCAGCTATGCCACTTATTAGAGAGATATAAGATAACTAGCATTTAAACATTTATATAGCACTTCAAGGTTTATAAATCACTTTAAAATATTACCTTCATTGTATCCTTATCACCCTGAGGGTAGGAACTACTAATTTCCCTATTTTACAAAAGAGAAAAGCAAGGTACACAGAGTCTACATGACTTCCCCACGGCTACGGAGATGAGTATTTGAGGCAGCATTTAAACTTCGATCTTCCTAAGTTCAGCTCTTTATCCATTATGCCACAGCATCCAGTGTAAAATTCAATAAATCCTTGACCATCTTTGTACCACAACTTCTTTTGGCTGGCGAACTAGGGGAATGAACTAGCTAAAGTTCATTCCAGTTTGAAAGCTTCACACAATACCATGAATCCTCTGTCTTTTCAGCTTATAGGCTCGCTTATAGGTTCTGTTAAAGAAGGAGTACAAAGCAATACACCCAGTGATATGCGCCATCACACTCCTTCCTCTAAACACATGGTAATGTATAGGAGACCAGCCATAGATTATAGGTCACCTTGATACTCAGGTCAGAGTTAGTTTTTGCTATTTCTTTATGTGAGTATGTTATCATTTCTTTGTCTCCCTGCATGTACCTTCCCCACCCAACACAAACACTTTCTAATTTCTCTAGTTCATAGTTCTAATTAAAGCATGAGCTGCTTTTATGCCAGCAACTGTGATACATATTTTTAGATTTACACATAATGAAAATAATTACAGGGGGAAAATTCCTCAGGCAAAGACAGCAGCAAAATGTTCCATCTTTAAATGCACATATTGTTAATAGTTTCACTGACTCATTAACATTTTAAATACCTTCAATATTTTTGAACTGCATATGTAGGTATGGAGATCTATATTAAAGTTGATTATTATTAAATGTAATAATAGTAACAACAACAATATTAATAATACCTATCATGTATACATACATACATAAAATAAGTATTGTGTTTATTAATAAACCATGTATCAGTTCAATATGAAGTTCATTGGACTCAGGTTTCAAATGTACCTTTTCTCACTCTTATAGTTGGCAGGAGCCAATATTATACAATATCTATTTATTCACCACACACACACACACACACACACACACACACACACATTAAAGCAAGAAATAAATGCCCAAACAACCATAATTAGGCTTATTAAAATTTGATGATAAAATCTGCAATGTATAATCTCCTTAGAATTGCCACCTGGGTAAAGATAAAGTCATTATTTTAAAGCTTTAAAATAATTTAAAAATCACTAAGACCAAAGGAAAATGATTTACTATGTAATTGAATGTATTTTAAATGGAACTCATCTTCTTCTTCCCTAAATTTCCCCTTCCTACTGTCATATTTCCATTAGAAATATTATCCTTCAATTCACTCAAATCCTTAACCTTGGAGTCATCCTTGACTCTTGCCTCTCCCTCATTCCTTAAATTCAATTAGTTGTTAAATCATGTATATTCTCCTTCCACAGCATCTCTTTTTCTCTGTGCAAAGTACTTTGTAAAAATGTATGAGTACATAGCCATATCCTAGATGAGACTCACATTGCCTCTCACCAGGACCATTAAAATATTTCCCATGCTACTCTTTTTGTTTTCAGCCTCTCCTCTTTTTGAATCCATCCACCAGCATCTCGTGTCAATGTCACTCACCTGCTGAAAAATCTTCAGTGATGCCCTGATTCCTCTCAGATCACATTTCCTAGTCTGGCTTCAAATCCCTCCCCATTCGAACTCCAACCTACCTCTTCAAAAGTTGTCCCTTTCTTCCTACTCACACAGCCATCACTGTAGGTCAGGTCTCATTACCTCTTGGCTGGACAGTACTGAAATAGCTTCCTAATTGGTCTCCCAGCTGCAAGTATCTATTCCAATTTATCCTCCACACAGTGATTTTTTTTTTCTATAGCACAAGTCTGATCATATTGCGATCCCTATCTCAACAAATTCCAGTGGCCTCCTATCGAAACTTCACTGCCATTAAAGACTTTCACAACCTGATCATAATCTACCCTTCTAGAATTATTATACATCACTGCCTGACATACACACTACAATTCATGAAAACTGGCTTCTTTTTACTCTTCCTCATACATAGTACATTTCTGTGTTTCTGTACTGATTCTCCCCAAAGCCTGTAAACATGTATTTTCCTGTTATAATCCTCAATTTCCTTCAAAATTTGACTATTCAGTGTTAATTTCTACATGAAGCCTTTCCAGAACCTCATAGCTGTTAGAGCGCCACCCCAAGATACATAGAAAATGTCTGCCTACTTTGGATCTATTTTGTATACACCAATATATGTACTCATCTTACAAGTTACATGAAGTCATAGGATTCTCACTTTTGTCCTTAGTAGTGCCTAACACATAGGTTTTGCTTAATATTTTACATATTAAGAGCATAGGTGATGTTAAAAGTCACAATCTAGCAAACAGAAGAGACAAGACTTAATCCATACAACAGGTTCCTAGAGTTTAGAGTTATATAACCATAATGATTACCTATTACAACCCTCTGTTTTTGTTGTTGAGTTGTTTTCAGTCATGTTTGACTCTCTCTGCCACCATTTGGGCTTTTCTTGGCGGAGATACTGAAGTGGTTTGCCATTTCCTTCTCCAGCTCACTTTACAGATGAGGAACTGAGGCAAACAGGCTTAAGTGACTTGCCCAGGGTCTCACAACTATTACACATCTGAGGCAGGATTTGAACTCATGAAGATGAGTATTCTTGCATCCTGGCCTGATACTCTAGCCACAGCACCACCTAGCTGCCCCCTCTATCTATAGCCGAGAAAACTGAACTCCAGAAAAGATAATTTATTTGACTAAAGTCATATAGACTGTAAGTGACAGAACTTGTATTTGAACCCAAGTAACCTGATTCCAACCTAGTGCTCTAGGTACTATGCCAGCCTGCCTTTTACTTAGCTGGGTTTCATTTTCCTCATTTATCAAATGATAGGATTGAATATCTCAAAACTCTCTCCAGCTATAGTAATCTATTATCTATGATCTTAATATATAGTTCCAATAATATCATTTTGTAGACTTTAGCACATATAAGAAATATTTTTTAAAAAATTAAATCATGAATGAATGAATATCATTCATTAGTTATATTTATTATATATTACAGTTATTATATTTTAAAAACTTATATCCAGGTATTTTTTCCATGGTTAGACTGTGCTAGACACAGGAAGGAATAGAGTCAGAATACAGTCTGACTTCTCTATAATGTATTTTTGTGTCAAAACACACTGAAAGACTACTAAGGCCTTTCAGTGACCTCTTTTCTCCTATTCCAATTAGGGAAGAGGTTTACCTATAAGTGTCTAGGTTTCTTCCTCTATGTTTATCATCTATGATCCCAGGGTTTTACAACAGCCAATATAAAATAGAGCATAATGCATACAGTCTCTCTCCTAGGATGAAAATTAAACTTTGGTATTCTTTGTTCGCTAGCTCTAGTGTTCATGCTTTTCCAGATTCAGAAGTTTGTCTGTCATGATTTCTGACACATGCCCATTTCATTCTGGATGGCTAGATGGCTGCTCTTGACTGATCCCACCTTACTAGCTTAGTGCACATGCTAACTGGGGAGCTAAAAGCTGTCCAGAAGCTAAATGTGGAGGACTACATTTACTTTTGTTTTTCTGTTACTAGTATACTGTCTAAAATATAAAACATCCCTCACTGTATTCCATTTGGAGATTTCTTCTGGAATTTTTCCCCTTTGTAGCTGAATGTCATGAACCGTAGTTTCCACAAGTTCACCAAGATAGACCTGTTCAGTTACCATAGTCGTTAATTTCTCTATGCTTTATTTGCTATTAATCCAACTGTCATTCACTAGTAGCTGTTTCCCTGAAAGGGAACCTACTTTCTTCCTCTCCCCAAAGCCATTAATGATGCTCTCACTGCCCTTGGGCAAGTTGTTGATATAATCTGAATCTCCCCCATCAGTAAGAGGAAGATAATAATATATTGTACAGTTATATGGTGGGGGTGGTATAAGGTTTAATTGACACTAATGCATTTTAGAATAATGAAATGCTATAGAAATGCAGAGGGACAGTATCGTACTTCAGATCAACTAACATTTGCTGCTGACAAAATGCTGTCCTAGGTACTGAAAGTTTTATTTACTGCATTTATGTTTTGGATAAACTTAATAAATCCCATGACATGAAAGCGACAGTAGACAATAACAGCAGCAATAATGATGATAAGAAGAAGAAATAACACTTACATAGTGCTTTAAGGTTTCTGAGAGAAGGAAGACCTTAGACTTGTGCATTATGGAGGATAAAATAAATTTTTATGAATGTGGATGATGTCTTTGGAATAAAGAATGCAATACTTGTGAAAACTCCAGAATGCTTCTACCACATTTATGGGTTGGGAAACCTTCATCCATTTCATAAATTTAATCAATTTGATTTCATCTAAGCAAAAGGTGTCCTGGGCACTATTACTAGAGCTACAGTCAAACGTAATTCGTCTCATCATTTCATTTGTATATTAAGAACATTCAAAAGTAGTTTTTCAAAGTTTACACATATAGTGCCATTGAAGAGTTAAGGCAATCAACTAATAGGCATCTTCGTGGAAAATATAATAAGGATAATTCTATAAAACTCCCACCCAAAGGTAATATCAGGTACAACAAAGACATTCTACTAACAGTTCAGAGGTTTCAGAGTCTTTTCTCCTCTTTTCCTTTTTTAACTGTCTTCTACTTATTTCTCCCTCTCTAGTTCTTTCTATTTATTTTACCTTTTATGTCTACTTCTCTCCCTCCTTCTTTCTTTCTTTCCCCTTCTTCAACTTTTTTTCCTTTGTCTCTTACATTACTACTACTACTTAACTGCTGCTGCTTCTGTTACTGTTGCTGCTGCTAGTATTACTACTGCTGCTGCTGCTGCTACTACTGCTACCACTACTACATATTTTATTCTTTAGCACTACTACATACCATGATGATGATGATGATGATGATGATGATGATGATGATGATGATGATGACATCATTTCCCCCAGCCATTTGTTACAAAACAGATGCCTCAGAACAAAAATTGAAAAGCGTCACCTACCTTTTATATATGAGCTAACTAGTGCCCCAAAAGATGAAAGGACTTGCTCAGAATCACCCATCTACCAAGTTTTACTGGAGCTGGATCTCAGAATCAGATTCTTTTTATCCCATAGCCAGTCATCTTTTCATTTCACCAAGTAACTTCACAAATATCTGCAACATGGAACTAAAATCTCTTTTCCCTAGTTCTTACGTTTTTTAAAACACTGTTAAGTTTCCCCATCTTAATTTAAAACTAACTTTTAACCCAATAGATGTTTTCTTAAAGAGGAGCTAAATTAAATTGATCTGTTATTTTATACTAATTGAGTTGTTTTGGAATTATAAGTCTAGCCTTGTGGAGGCATATATGATTTGATTATAGTGGGGTTCATCTCCCCCAGTCTATCACTTAGCACATAGAAGATGCTTAATTCATACCTATTTGATTGATGAACTGCTCGAATTACATAAAAATTAAAAGGCTCAGCCAAGTTCACATATTTAGTTAGTTTGAGAGGTAGCATTTGACCTCAAATCTTCCTGATTCCAAACCCAGCATCCTACTGACTCTATCATAATGCCTGTAATTCTTGGTTATCAATAAAGATAAGATTCCCTAAACAAATCTTGTTGTTGTTATTGTAGCTGTGGTTGTTGTTGGTAGTGGTAGTGGTGTGTGTGTGTGTGTGTGTGTGTGTGTGTGTGTTTTACACAATCATAGTTCAGGTGGGATTATGGTAAGGATTGTCAAATATGGAGAGTATAAAGTAAAAACCCCCATGTCCTCATAATCATATAGGTGATCCATGGAAGAATTAGTTTTCCGGCCTGAGTTCAATGTTCTTTTTTTTCACTGTGATATTTCCATAATACTGATAGAGGATACCAGAATAATGACAATGCTAAGTGCTATATATGCCTGGATAAGTGTGTGATTCCATTTAATGATGGGCTGTTATAATAGTATTCTACATTCTAAAGGTGTAATGCCAAGTAAAGTGGGACTTTTTTTGTCTTTTGTTTTGGAGTGCTTTTCAGCAGTAAGGTAATCAAGTGCCTTTGAGTCTTGCCTTTGGTTCAGTCAAAAGTCTTTGATTGAATCATGAGTCTTTGACCACCTGCTTAAGTCACAAGAAGGCATAGGTCACATGGCTTTGAGTCACATGATTGTGACGCCTTCTGACTCCGAAGAAGTCTATACATACTCTGAGGTTAGCATTTTGCTTGGGGCTCACTCACTGGAAGAGTATTGGTGTGGATACTCTGGGGAGCCATCAAAGAGCCCCACCCCCACCCCCCCACTTTGAAAACCCAGATGTTGGTGCTTCTCTCTTTCTGGTAACTACTTATGTATTGCTATGGTCAGACAGATAGAAGCCTGCCTACCAATTGGTGTTTATTTTGCTCTGTTTATATAATTTCTGCTTGCAATTTTTGTTTGTGTTTTCTCTGAAGTTGAGAGTGCTAACTTTTTCCCCTGAACTAAGTGAATAATATATGTATGTTTAATTAAAGTAAGATTGTTAACCCCTTAAAGTTGCTTTCCTTAGAAAAGCAGATCAAAGATCCTGTACTAGTAGCCCTCCTGTGTGCTGGTGTTATTGGCCTTACACAGCCACAGTAGTGGGAAGTAGCATTGTTGTTACAAAAGGTACAAGAAATATTGATATTAATCATTGTCTTAATAGATTTTTGTTTTAATTCTAAGGTAAAATATAAGTAACAAGGACAAAATATTTTAGGAATAGTACCAAACAATTTACAATCATCCTTTTTTGAAAATAAATCAAGATTTTCATATTCTCATTATTCCCTCCATATTAATATCCTAACTGTTATTTTTACATTGACTCAAGAAATACTCTGGAGGTTATAAATTCTTGTACTCATTTTTTTCAATCTTTTAAAATTCTTTTTCTAAAATTCTATGTTTCAAAAAGAAATGCTTTCTGGTATACATTATTTGATAATCTGTTAAATATGAATGAAAGTAATGGAACCTTACCTGTTATATTGCAGTAAACGTAGAGTGGCTCAAGAGGCCCGCTACCATCTGAATCAATGTGGAAGAAACCAGATGTATTTCCCTTGTGCCGGTAGGCTTCACAGGATTGCTCATAGATTGCTAAAAGGGAAACACAGGAAGTAGGAGAGAAGTTTTTGTTGTTGTTGTTGTTGTTTGTTTGTTTGTTTATTTGTTTTGGTTTTTAGTGTGTATTGATTGTAGAATAGTCAGCCACTTTCTGTGACATCAATAACTTTATTTGCATTTAATCTTCATCTGTTTAACACAAAAATCTTATTCCATCAGTCCTAAACCCAGAGTACCTGGGGGACTATAACCATTAACAAAATAGTATTCCCTGGTCATACTGTTCAAACAACGTAGAAAAATGACAGCTTACATGAAGGGTATCTGCTCTTATGCAAAAATAGCTATTTAGCTGTGTTATAATGGTAGTATCAATAAGGTGTATCAATAAGATGATAAGAAACTGTTAAGGGCTGTGTAGCAAGTAGGCAACTACCCGCAAGCACCAGGATACCAGGATGACTAAGATTAGAATAATCAAAGGGTAATCTTAATGGTACTTGTAATAATAACTAGTCCATAGGAAAGTGAACTCATGACCTTGGGCTCTTTAAACCAATTAATATTTTCTGAGCACAGACCCCATGACTAGAATGATGCTAGTCAATGAGAAACACAAGAAAGAAGCACAAGATATGGTCTATCACGGAACTTCACTTATATCTGTAGCTGGGAGGGTAAAATTAACACATATGAAGCAGAATTGCTATTGTTTATTAAAGAAATATAGAATTTAGCATGGACTAGAGTAGTTAGGTGAAGTTTCCTGGGTGAGATAAGATTGGAAGTAGAATGCAATGCTCCATTCAAACTGAGTCAATAGCTTCAAAGAGAAATCTTTATAAGCATGTGATACATAAAAGGTGTACTTCAAACAAATATTGTCTTAGTATAAGGAAATGTCCGCAGGAGTGGGGAACCTGAGGCCCGGAGGCCACATGTCACCCTCCAGGTCCTTGGTTGCGGCCCTTTGACTGAATCCAAACTTCACAGAATAAATCCCCTTCATAAAAGGGTTTGTTCGGAAAAACAGTTACATAAAGAATTCTTTGTTGGTGCAGTTGTTTCAGTCATGTCCTACTCCTTATGATCCCATTTGGGATTTTCCTGGCAAAGATATTAGAGTGGTTTACCATTTTCTTCTCCAGCTCATTTAACACATGAGAAAACTGAAGCAAAGAGGGTTATTTGCCCTTCCTAGGATCATACAACTAGTAAGTGTCTGAGGCCACATTTGAACTCATGTCTCCCTGACTCCAGGCCTGATGCTCTATCCACTGTGCCTCCTACCTGCCCCTCAAAGAATTCTTAGAGTGGAATTTTATCTTGATAGAAACAGGTGTATAACTTGGCTGAAAAAAGCGGATGAACCAGTGATTTCATACCTGAATAAAACAGTCTAGTTCTGGATCAACCAGGTAATTCATTGCCTAAAGTACAATTTGAAATGTCCTTGCAATGTCTACTCTCATTAAGGATAATGACAGCATACAGATAGAAATACAGTTGTATTTAGGCCTCATCTTTTCAAGTACCAAGGTCAGATTTGTATTTTGTTTTTGTTTTTACTTTGTTTATTTCTCTCCCTCCTCCCCACCCCATTAATTTGTACTCTTCTGGGGAAGCTATTACTGAGTGAAACTGTCCCAGTATTCTTTCCCACCTTGGTCTGCAAGTCCCCCAATTTCTAGGTCAAAAGAAAATAATACTTCACTACATGACTATATATATGGTCATAGATCTCTCTCTCTTTCTCTCTCTCTCTCTCTCTCTGTCTGTCTCTGTCTCTCTCTCTGTCTCTCTCTGTCTCTGTTTCTGTGTGTGTGTGTGTGTGTGTGTGTGTGTGTGTTTGGTCTTAGACATAAATAAGACTAAATTAATTCCATTAATTAAATAAATGCTTGTGAAACATTTTGGAAGCATTTTGCTTTTATGGACAGTTGTTTAATTAAGCTTAACAACTCCCTTGTGAGGTACATGTATAGCAAGTTCCATTCATTTAGTTTGATGGATGTAAAAAAGGGAGGCAGGTTAAAGAAGAGGGGTTTTGCTGAAATTAGTTTGGAAACTGTGCCAGAGTGGGACATCTCTTGGTGTCCCAGGAAATTCTCAAAATAGAAATAGCTTCTATAACATTTCTGTCATTGAAAAAAAGGAACTAAGGGTATAGGGCAGGTCCTGTAGCCTTGTTGGCTCAGCAATTAGATCTAATTCATATATAGATAATGGAGAGTAGAAAATAAGAATATATCACTCAAATTTCATAATAATAATACAACATATTTCTACAATAGTTAAAGTATTTCTGAATTATATTTGATATACATTCATATACAAATGTATATAAACCCCTGAAGGATAGCCTCAGAACTTATGTTATATATCTATACACATTATCTATTGGATTTCAATGATGTGAGTACTCTCTCTCTTTCTCTATGGATATGAGGCATGGAGGGGATAGGCTATCTCTCCTATACCTTAGTCAGAAGGAAAGAGCATATCACAGCAAGCCTTGACCCCATCATTCTCTGATATTCAAAGAACTTTTGGTTTCATTGAGTACACCCTCAGTCAAAACAGATTATAACCCTTCTAGGCCTTGATGGAGACTATTTGTGGGTTGATCTGATTAATAAAAATCATTTATTGTTGGCTGTCTTTTTGTGTATGACCCTCCCAAGGAAAAAAATATCACCTCCATCTCAAAATTTTCATAGTATGATGTCTATACCTTCTCCATTAAACTTATAACTTTATACCTCGTATCCTATCTTATCCCTACTGTTAGTTTATAATTTTCTTAAAGGGACTGTGTGTGTTTTTAGTCTTTGGAAAATATAGCACAATAACCTACACGTGGTGTTTAGTAAACATTTGTTGAAATGGAGTTGTTTAATGTAATAATTATTTTAATGATATGGTTTGATGCCTGAATCTGCCATTTAATAGCTAAATGGCTTTGGACAATTTATTTAACCTCTCTCAATCATACTTCTCTCACTTGTAAAATCAGGAAAATAACATTTACTTCCTCACAGGTGTCTAGTAAGCAAAATAATGTATTCAACAAACTTAATGAACATAAAGTAATATGCAAAATGAGTTACAGTTATTATCATAGGCAACTCTTTAATGTGTCTTTTCCCTTTCCCCAGTGAATGGTAACATGAACTAGCAGTCACATGGCACTTTAAAATTTGGAAAAGCTTTCACACACATTATTTCATTTGACCTTCAAAAATTTATATTATTATTCCTATTTTATAGATGAGGCAATTGAGTTTAAGAGAAAGCAAGTAACTTGTCCATGGTGATCCAGCTAATGTCAGAGCTGGGATTTGAAACCAAGTTAACAACACAAACTGTAAATTCTTGAAATGGTTGCATAATTTCATCTGTCATTCTTTTTTCTCCCCACAGGGAATAGGGTAGGTCTCCCTAGCTTTTCATGATGCTAACATTCTTGGGATAAAAACTCAAGTGACCATAGAAATTATTCCACAATATTGCCAATTCATCATGGATATGTCTATGGGTAAGATGAGTGATTCTCTTATACTAAGACAACTGACAAAAGGAAGAAGCATGAACTGAGAATAGATTATGGGAGTTGAGTGGAGGAAGGGCTCTCTGCTATGGAACTGGAAAGTGTTCCTTCCCAACCAAGCAGAGGACAGTCATGCTGAATAATTTCATCATCTATAATAATTTCAATAATTATAACCTTTGAAAAACTGAAGCAAATCAAAGACCACAAACACCTAGATTTCCTTCAACTGAAAGGGATTAATCGTACAATAATTATAGAATAGCCAAAGGAAGCCTTCAGTTCACACAGAAGAAAACATTTAAAATTTAATTCAATGCAACAATAAGATTAAGGTTATACATGTATTTGTTGCTGTAATTCTAATATCTCCTTAGATTTACAAAAGTCCAGGAAGTTCAAGGGGCCTTTCTAGATAATATCACAGAGTGCTAATGAGAAAATTTACCCAGTAGAAGAAAGCTTCAATCAAAGGGCCTAGGGTACTGATTTAAAGGGGAACAGAGAGAGGGGAGGGGGGCATATACCACTATACTTACTAAGCTTACTACACATCTCATTTAGATTATTCAATTTATTTAAACAAATATTTATTAAGTTATTACTGTGTACCAAGCATCAAGCTAAGGACAAGAAAAGATACAATTTTATTTGATGCTGTACTTTCCATCAGGAACTCTGCTTGACTTGGACTCTATCATGGATCACTAAAATAATCTCTTCACTTGAAACCTCATCATCCTGATTGACTCATTTTTTTTCAATATTCACTTCCAAAAGGTTTTGAGTTCCAAATTTTCTCCCTGTCTCTCCCCTCCCCCCACTCCATGATGGCATACATTATGATTACGCCTTCCCCCAATTTGCCCTCCCTTCTATCACCCTCCCCCTTCCCTTATGCCTTTCCCCTTCTAATTTCCTGTAGGGTAAGCTAGATTTCTATATCCCATAGCCTGTGTATCTTATTTCCTAGTTGCAAGTAAAAACAATTTTTACATCCATTTTTTTAAAACTTTGAGTTCCACATTCTCTCTCTTCCTCCCTCCCCATCCATCCTCATTGAGAAGACAAGCAATTCGATATAGGTTATACATGTGTAGTCATGCAAAACACTTGTATAATAGTTATGTAGGGAAAGACTAACTATATTTTCCTCCAGCCTATCCTACTCCACCCCATTTATTCTATTCTCTCCTTTGACCCTGTCCATCCTCAAGAGTGTTTGCTTCTAATTACCCTCTCCCCCAATCTGCCCTCCCTTCTATTACTATCCCTCTCATCCCATTCCGCCCCCCCTCCCCCTGCTTTCCTGTAGGTTAAGATAGATTTCAATACCCAGTTGAGTATGCATGCTATTCCCTCCTTAAGCCAAATCTGGTGAGAGTAAGGTTCACTCACTTCCCTCTCACCTCCCTCCTCTTCCCCTACACTGTAAAAGCTTTTTCTTGCCTCTTTTATGTGAGATAACTTATCCCATTCTATATCTCTCTTTCTCCTTCTCCTAGTATATTGCTCTCAGCCCTTGATTTTATTTTTTAGATGTCATCCCTTCATCTTCAACTCACCCTGTACCCTCTGTGTATACATACATACATACATATGTATGCATACATACACACATACACATATATACACAAACATATATGTGTATATGAATATGTATGTATATATATGTATATGTATGTGCATATATTTTTTTCTCCAACTATCTAGTAAAGAGAAAGATCTCATAAGTTACAAATACCATCTTTCCATGTAAGAATGTAAACAGTTCAACTTTAATGAGTCCCTTATGATTTCTCTTTCCTGTTTACTTTTTCATGCTTCTCTTGAGTCTTGTATCTGAAAGTCAATTTTTTTCTATTTAGCACTGGCTTCTCAAGAATGTATTAAATTCCTCTGCATCATTTAATATAAATTTTTCCCTCTCATTGATTACACTAAGTTTTGCTGAGTAGGTGATTCTTGGTTTTAATCCTTGCTCCTTTGACCTCTGGAATATCATATTTGAAGCCCCCCAATCCCTTAATGTAGAAGCTGCTAGGTCTTGTGTTATCCTAATTATATTTCCACAATACTCAAATTATTTCTTTCTGGTTGTTTGTGATATTTTTTCCTTGACCTGGGAACTCTGGAATTTGGCCATAATATTCCTAGGAGTTTACCTTTTGGGATCTCTTTCAGGAGGTTATCAGTGGATTCATTCAATTTCTTTTTTACCCTATGGTTCTAGAATATCAGGGCAGTTTTCCTTGATAATTTCTTTTTTTTGGAGGGGAGAAGGCAGGGCAATTGGTGTTAAGTGACTTGCCCAAGGTCATACATCTAGTACATGTGTCAAGTGTCGAGGCTGGATTTGAACTCAGGTCCTTCTGACTCCAGGGCCGGTGCTGTAGTTGATAATTTCTTAAAACATGATGTCTAGGCTCTTTTTTTATCATGGCTTTCAGGTAGTCCAATAATTTTTAAATTATCTCTCCAGGATCTATTCTTCAGGTCAGTTGTTTCTCCAACAGGATATTTCACATCATTTTTTTTCATTCTTTTGGTCTAGTTTTATAATTTCTTGATTTCTCATAAAGCCATTAGCTTCCATTTGCTCCATTCTAATTTTTACTGAATTATTTTCTTCAGTGAGCTTTTGGAATTCTTTTTCTATTTGGCCACTTCTGCTTTTTAAGGCATTCTTCTCCTCATTGGCTTTTTGGACTTCTTTTGCCATTTGGTCCAATCTATTTTTTAAGGTGTTATTTTTTTCAATATTTGGGGGGTTCTCCTTTAGCAAGCTATTGACTTGTTTTTCACGATTTTCTTGCATCACTTTCATTTCTGTTCCCAATTTTTCCTCTACTTCTTTTACTTGATTTTCAAATTCCTTTTTGAGCTCTTCCATGACCTGAAACCCATTCATATTTTTCCCAGAGGCTTTGGATGTAGGAGCTTTGACTTTGTTGTCTTCTTCTGATTGTATGTTTTGATCTTCCTTGTCACCAAAGTAAGATTCTATAGTCTGAGTTGCTTTTTTTGTTGTTTTGTTTTCCCCACTGTTTGCTCATTTCTCCATCCATTTATTTGATTTTTTAACTCTTTGTTAAGGTAGGGCTCTACTTCCAGTGTGGAAGGCTTACTGTCCCAAGCTTCAGGGGTTTTGTGCAGCTATTTTCAGAGATACTTCTAGGGACCTGCAAGTTTTCAGTTCTTCTAAGGTGGAATGATCTAAGGAGAGGTGGTTACTTCTCTCCTGGCCTGTGCTTTGGTCTGTGAGTGACCATAAGCACTCTTTTCTGCCCTGGAACTGTGAGAAGGGTTCTCGCCACACTGTTGCCACAAGTTCTGCTATGCCAGTTCTACTCTTTGCCCCAGGACTGCGACCCAGATCAAAGTATGGGCAAAGCAACAGAGTCCTACCTCAATGCCAGCACAGAGATCCCTGTAATCTCCTTCTGATCAGTTGTTTGATCCCCTTAACATCTGTGAGCTGAGAGCTCTGGAAGCAACTGCCACCACTGCTGCTACTGCCACCACCCTGGGGCTTTGCTGGGGCCTGGGCCGGTTTGCACTCCTCTCTCAGCCAGGTTTCATAGATCTTTCTCACTGACCTTCTAAGTTGTCTTTGTCATGGGCTGAGAAGTCTGGAAACCACCTTAGCTGCTCATGATTCAGTCCCCTGAGGCCTGCTCTGGGTTTGCTGGGTCCCACTCCACTTTGGACTGCATTCGTCTCTCAGCCCAGTGCAACAGACATTTCCATCGATCATCCAGCTTGTCTTGGGCTAGAAATTTATTTTGTGGGTTCTGCCTGCTCTAGAATTTCATTAGAGTCATTTTTACAGGTATTTGCAAGGAGTTGTGGGAGAACTCAAGTGAGTCCCTGCTTTTACTTCACCATCTTGGCTCCACCCCAACTCAGTTTTTGACCCTCAACTCCTTAATGGCTTCTGCCCTCTTATTGGAGGGCTGAAGGGTGAAATATTAAACTCTTCCCCAAACCTTCTTTTATAGATAGCTCAGAAATTTCAGAATTTTCCTGATAACTCTCTACTTTTCATCAGCAGTTTGGCTTGGTTTAGACTCTAAAGAATATCATGGATCCCATGCCAGTCACTACCTGATACCCCTGTACTTTTCAGCTTCCTTTTGTGTATTCCCTTTCACCATTAGATTCTGAGGGCAGCCAGGTGGCACAGGGGACAGAATAGTGGCCCTGGAGTCAGGAAGACCTAAAATACTTACTAGCGGTGTGACCCTGGGCAAGCCCCTTAACCATGTTTAACTCAATTTTCTCTTCTATAAAATGAGCCACAGAAGGAAATGGCAAACTACTCCAGTATCTTTGCCAAGAAAACCTCACAATGGGTCACAGAGTTGGACATGACTAAAAAAATGACTAAACTATTAGATTGTAAACCCCTTGAGGGGAAGGACTGTTTTTCTTTTTCTTATTTATATCCCCAGCTCTTACCACTGTATCTGGCACATAGTAGATACTTAGTAAATGTGAATTCAATTGAATATGAGAATAGTGTCTCTTCCCCTAGGTAGAGCAGAAGGAGGGCAGTCTAAAAGAACGGTAGTATACATACACAGATAACACAACACATAATATTTTTTTTATAAAAGAAATGTAAAGCCCAGTGGTGTGTGAGATCTGAGGCAGGAATTCTTTCCTGATTGGTGAGTGAGGGTGGGTGACAGAAGCCTTCATAGAGGAGATGAAATTTACACTATGATTTAAAGTATTAAAATGGGGTAATTGGAGTCTATGCAAATTGACCACTTTACTGATGAGCAAACTGAAGCCTGGAAATGTTAAGTGATTTCTTCAAGGTCAGACGTAATAACCAAGAAACCAAGGAGAATTTGAATCCAGTATCCATTAAATTCATTCATACTCTTTACCACTATCAAAAAGATTAGTGAGGATTTAGGGGACCAAAGATGTTTTAGAAGTAGGGAATGACAAGATCAAAGCAAAGAGAAGGGAAAGTGGGGGAGATTCAAAGATTGGAGATTAATTCAATTTGACTTAAGAACAAAATGTCTGGAGGGGAGTAATATGAGATAAGTCTAGAAAAACAGAGTTGCAACTGTAATAGTTCCGACAAGCAGTAATGAGAGACTAGAATGGGAAAAAAAACTATACCCAGTCAGTGGAATACATATAAACTATTGTCTCCTCCAAAATTTCTAGTTAATTTGTACACTCTTTAAAATCTTACCACCTCCCCCCAAAATTGTTTTATGATCTGGGAGCCCATTTTGGTGTACTGTTACTTGACATTGGAGAGAATGGAAATTCACAACTGGTGTATGAAATTGGAAAGGTCTTAAGCATGGAAACAGCAATGCCCTGTGTTGTCTGACATTTAAGAACTAGCCTATTTTTTATAAAGTTCATTACTACAAATGCTTTTCTATTCAAACATAGGACATTTCTGAAAGACAGTAAGATGCTGGATGAGAATAAAATACAAACTCCTGTGCCAGACATTCAATACATATGCATCACAATATTATTTGAATCTACTTATTCTACTCATCCCCTAAGGACTTGAAAATACTCTGCTCCTCTAGTCACGTGGCCTAACTTGTTCTCCCATCAATAGGTCCTATATTTCCTCCAGAGGCCCCATCATACAGTAAAAAGAACTGTGAGCTAGGATTCAAGAGACCTGTGTTCAAGTCTCAATTTGTTCCCTAATTATATACGAAATGTGGGTAAATAATTAGAATCCTTAAAACCTACATAAAATAGAATGAGAGCAAAAGGGATGTTATTGGTCATGATATTAAGCTTAGATCATTTTGTTGTAGATTTAAGTCTTCTTTTCTCTTGAGGGAAAAAATGGTGGAAATTATGCTCAATAAAAAGTAGGAAATTTTAGTCAATGGTTTTTTACTTGTTTTCTTGGAAAGCTGATCTAAGTTTTAGGGAGAAACCTAGGATATTTCTGATAATCATTAGCTTAAATGGAAGGCAGTATGTATAGCAGATCAAGATGCTGAACTAATGTCAGGAAAAGCCTGGGTTGAAATGCCCTTTCTGATGTTTACTAGCTGTGGATCTTGGGTAAGTTGCTTAATTTCTCTCAGCTTCAGCTTCCTCATTTGTAAAATGGGGATAATAATAATACCTACCTCACAGGGCTATTTCAAGGATCAAATGAGATAATATAAGTAAAGTGTTTTGAAAACTTAATATATATGTGTGTACATATATATATATATTTCTTATAATTAAAACATATTATGATAAAGATATATTTTAGATCCAGGATTGTATATAGGCTTTGCTTATTTATATATAATTGCAAATTATATATGGATGTTTGTATACATACCTGTACATACATGAAAGGCATTATAGTATAGTATATTGGAAACTGACCTCACAGTAAAGAAGACCTGAATCAAGGCATGCTGTTGACGCATACTGCGTTATTCAATTCCAGGCGTGCCACCTACCCTCTCTGTGCTCTTAATAACTTCTAAATTGATGAAAAGATGGAGACATACATTGGTAGAAGAAATTTCTTAAATCTAGAGTTTCCTAATTCAATGAAAACACAGGTCCAGTCCTTATCCTATAGATAGATAGATAGATAGATAGATAGATAGATAGATAGATAGATAGACAGATAGATATGCATATATGTTTATACACAGGTGTATACACATACCCCCTTAAATACAAAGACAGACACACAGATAGACAATTTGGTATAATGGATAGAAAGGCAGCTTAGGACATAGGGGAAGCTGGAATTAACTTCTATCTGAGATTAAGTCCTGCCACATACTGGCTATTCACTTAAACTTGCACTGTTTTAGTCAATGTTCTATGATTCAGAGAGTATAGAGACTTTATTTAATTCTTTTTCATAGACTTCCCATCTTAGGTATCTATATCTAGATGCCTAGATATAGAGAAAGAGATAAAGATATAGAGATATATATAGATATACATAAATGTATGTAGGTAGGAATGTAGGTGTATATATAGTATATATGTATGTATGTATATGTATAGTGTGAATGTGTGTATATATGTACACACATGTGTATATATGTATATGTGTGTGCATCTATATATACATACATATGTACATACATACACACACATATACACTATTCAAACATTTACCGAGACACCTCCCTCTTTTAGCAACAATAAAAATTAAACAAATTAAAACAATTAATATTCTTAGTAAAATTTAACATGTTGAAGTTACACTGTATTTGGGTTTGAATCCTAGTTTTGCAACTTAATTATTACACCACCCTAGGCATGCCTTTCTCTAAGTCTCAGCTTTTTCATTTGGAAAAAAATTATATATATCTAATTTGTACTACTTTGCAGGGTTGTTGTGAAGCTCAATGAGATAATATTTTAAAATAGTGAAATGCTATGTAATTATTATAAGGGGAATAATGCTTATAATCAGGAGCAGCTAGCTGGCACAGGGAATAGAGCATGGGGTCTGGCTTCAGGAAGCCTCATCTTCCTGAGTTCAAATATAAGTTCATATATTTGCTAGCTGTGTGACCCTGGTCAAGTCACTGAACCCATTTGCCTCAGTTTCCTCATCTTTAAAATGAGCTGAAGAAGTATAGCAAACCAGTATCTTTGCCAAGAAAACTCCAAATTAGGTTAGGAAGAGTCAAACATTGCTGAAAATGACTCAACAACAACAATGCTTATAATCAGTTATTCTCATAATCCTTGAATCCTAGGGTTCTAGCCATACTGGTCTTGGAAACTATCTGGTTGGAAGTTGACAAACTATCTACTGGTCCTCTGCGTACACTCTTTGGTCTAACCATGTTCTAATTATCTTCTATACACAGCATGTTCTTCCTTCTTCCTGTATGTGAAAATGTCCTGCTTCCCCCACAAATACACCAAACCCACAGGGGGAAAATATGCAATCATAATTTCATAACATAAGTTTCATCTGCTTCACAGATTTTTTAAAATTTATTTTCTTTCTGAGGCAATCAGGGCTAAGTGACTTAAACAGGGTCACAGAGCTAGTAAGTATCAAGTATCTGAGGCCAGATTTGAACTCAAGTCCTTCTGCCTCCAGGGTCAGTGCTCTATCTACTGCACCACCTACCTGTTCCATAGATTTCTGATTGACTACCATAGTCCATGATGTTCTCCCTTTCTTTACTTCCTGTGGTATGTTTTGTCTGTGCATTTTTATTTGCCTTTTTTAAAATTTTAGAGTATATTATTTTGTAATATATAAGACTACATTTTAATCTTCTATACTTATTTCATTAATTCTTAACATGTGTATTAGACCTGTCCCAAAATTAGACTGTAGGCTCTTGTGGAAAGGGGTAATATCTTATCTTTCTCTTCTATTTCCCCACTATTGGGTACCAAGATTGAAACAAAGAAGATACTTCATAAATACTTGGGTGATCTTAACTAAGGAGAAGAAGTTTAGGGGTAGTTTAAAAAATTTAAAATGAACAAAACTGAAAATCTTAATAAAAACAAAAATCTGTGGGCTAAAACATGCTCAGCGCTATTAGTCATACTTATGACATTAATGGATATAAATGGTGTGCTACAGTGGCCTAAAATCACTTTATGAGGTTTCTAGTACCATTTTACCAAAGCTTCCTGGAACACCCACTCATTTCTTAGTAAACCTCACCAAAGAAAATGCACAGGGGGGCAGTATGGGGGGACAAGGGCAGTGAGATTTTTCTTTTGAGAGATCCCTAACATATTATATGGGTCAGTTAGATTGTGATTATTAGATGGTAGCCAGATATATCATAGACAGGCGTTAGCATTATAAGGGGATGTTATCAAGGGACAGTTAGCTCACTGAAAGAACAAAAATCTTAACAATTAGAGGTGACTAGAAATGGAATGGAATTAGTTATAGAAATGTGCAAGCAAAGGTCCCAGAAGCTGAATTCCTCAAGAGAGGAATCTTCCACTATATAGGAAGTTGTCTTGAATGACCTCTCTAATATAACTTCTGAATATAATTTTCTTGGTTTCTAATTTTGGTTTATTTGAATATTTTCACCCAAATTATTTTTATAAGTCTGTTAGTCCTTCAGGCATCTTATCTCCACCTTTGGAGTAATATCTCCTTACAAAGAAATTTGTAATCATAGAAATATAGGTTCTAAAACCATCCTAAGTCTGCTGAGTGACTGAAAGTAACAGGCAACTCTTTTCTACATATACAGACATGGGTTGTTTCATCAAGCATCTGTTTAAACAACAGCAACAATAAAAATCAAGTGTTAGAAGACAGAAATGATCACTTACTCTTCAGGCTGGCAAGACATCAAGATTATAAGAGACAATGAACTGCAGGAATGATTGCCAGGGTCTACTATCATCACATTAACTGTCAGCATGAAATCTTTTCTGCTTAAAATGGACTTTGACAACTCTTCTGCTCACAGACTAATAAACTCAGTTCTATGGACTGCTTTGATGACAGGTTTATTTCTTTTCAATGCTATGTATTTTGATCCTACATATTTCATGCTACATATATGTATACACACATAAATGCACTTATATGAAGTACTATTTATGTTATATTAAAACTATACAATATAGAAATACTCTCTGAAGGGGTAGTTGCGTAAAAGAATAAGATTTCCTTAGAAGTCAATTTTTCTATTCATGTATCCATCTACCTCTCCTTTCATTCACTCACTAACTCAACAACAGGTCTACTAGAAGCAAAGAACTGCTGAAGGAAAGGCAATAGATTAACAGGAAGATAAAGACATGGTCCTTGCCCTCAAAGGGCTTACATTCTATTAGGTTAAGAGCAGCTACCTCACCCAGTTGTTGTAAGTATCAAATAGGATTATATATGTTAGGCACTTTGTAAACCTTGAAGTGCAATAAAGATGTTAACTGCTGTTTTTGTTGTTACAGAAAATACTCACATAGGGAACTATAATGCAAAATAAAAGTGTCACAAGACAGGTGATAACAAAGGGCTAGAAAAATAAGAGGATTGAATGTGGGAATGGGGAAGAGAAATCTTCATGAATATCTGGGCCTTAGAGAATGGAAAGGATTTGGATGGCTGAAGATTGGGGATTTTAGACAGATGGAATGCCACGAACAAAGGCAACACTGAATGTTCATTGAGGATGAGTAATGAAGCTTGGCCAGAACATATGTTTCTAGCCAAGGAAGGTAGGAGGAAAGTCTGAATGGAGGGGAGGAAGAAAATCTGGTGTAAGGAGGAAAGTCTGAAAGGTTGGTTGAGATCAGGGAGTATCTTGAATTTTGCATTGGACATTATTCAAAGAGAATGGAAAATAATAGAGGGTTTTTGAGTAGCAGGATGCAATGATCAGCATATTAAGGTCTTCTGTTGTTCCAGTGAACTGAGAATTTCAAGTTACTTTTTGTGGTGGACAACTGAAAAGTAAAGCAAATGCTAAGTGATAAAATCCTTCTTTTGTTCATTGAAATTTATTATTAAAGGGCCTGTGTTTATGGGATTCAGCCAGTTTGCATACTAGTCAAGTAGAACTCATCAAGGATAAAGTCTGATAAAATGTAACTAATATTATAACTAATAATATTAATTAATATTACAACTAATATTGATAAGCCTGATATAACACTAATACTGCTTTATTCTTGTTAACGTCTTAATTTTTTTCAAGTGCTTTTATGTGCATTTCATGTTGCACTCTCAAAAACATTGTGAGGTAGATGGAGCAGATATAATTATTCCTAATGGAGACATTAGGAAAACGAGTTTCAAAGAAATAAAGTCATTTGTCCAATGACATTGAGAAAATTCCTGGTAGGACCATGATTAGAACCTAGTTCTTCTGAGTACTAGGTCACTATGATTTCTAACTTAGTAAAGTTAACTCTCTAGAAGTTATACCTCAGATATCACCTATGAAGAGTTTATAACTATATCTGTTCCTCTAATTTGATAACATACATATTACGAAGGCTTTGGAATATTCCTGATTCACCTAACATGGAGCCACCCCTAAGAGGGCTTGCTTTGGCATGGCCAGATCTTCTAAGATGGAGGCACTTTTGGTCCTCTACCATGTGAGTAGGTGTAGCATCCTTTGATTCACCAAGAACTGGAACAAGTGGCATCTTTAAAACTGGTGAGACTGGGTGGGTTGCTCTCTTTATGTAGCTTTTTCTGATAAGCCTTCTGTCCTGTTGCATGCAGAGGGGGAGCAGGTGCTATGAATTTGATAGGTGAGAAGGGAAAGATTTACTTCTCCTGTTCTAACTCTTTGACTGAGAAATGAGCCTTGGAATGTTTGTTTCTGTTCTGTGTCATCTGCCCTTCTCAGTTTTAAGTGTCAGCAGTGACCTCTGGAGTTGGAGACATGGCAACCTTGGAGTCAGTATTTCAAATGAGATGTTTCAACAAGCCAGCCTGGTAAGAAAGCCCTAAGAAGTCCACATATCTGGGACTTAAGACTGAAAGGGGACTCAGATGTTGGGGCTATATGCTCTATAGGAACTGAACCAAGCTCTGAAACTAATACCTTTACCCTCCCCAGAGACTGAGATGGTTATTGGGGTAGGGGAATAGTGCCTCCCTGGTGTTGGGAGAGCTAGTCTGTAATTATATCTTTTGAAGAAAATATTTCCTTATAAAATCAAATCTGATTGTTAATGGCTAAATGTAACTAGAGTGCTAGGGATCATGCCCTACGCTTGAAGAAATGGAATCGGTGGGGCTGGAGCCACTTATAGAGAGCCAAGATACCCCTCACCCCAAATCTCTTTAAATCTATTAAAGAACCTTGATGGGAGGGGTTAATTGACCTCTACCTGGAGAAAAAAATGGTCATCATCCTTCATATAAACTGCTTTTGATGATAGTCATAGATCTCAGCTTGAGAAGAAGCCAACACAAGAGTCAACACAGTATTTCTGGCAGAATGGGAATGATGCCATGCAAGAATAATTCAGGAGTGTTGATTTTAATCTCTTTCAGTCAGAGTCAGAATTCCTGAGCTCAAAAGAAGGCAAACTGAGCAAGTCAAGAATTGTAATGAATTTTACCTTATGACCAGGCAAGATAACATCATATACCATGGTGTCCTCATTCAGAACTGTGCTTGAAATAAAGAGAGCAGACAGGGTAGCATTAAGACAACTACATATTGCTTTAATGATGAACTCCAAAGGCCCCTGACCCATTTTTATGCTCTGAATGAAAACACCACTGTGTCTTAAGGAGTCTCCCCTCACATGATTCTGAACAAAATGCTAAAAGAGCTTCAAGGAGATGCCTCCTGGGCTTTAATTACTGACAACCACAATACCCTGGTCATATTTTAACATTTTACCTCACTTTTAACGTTACTTGAATAAATGACATGTGGCACATGAAAATATTGAGCTCTGGCTAATCCTGCTTTGAGTGGCAGCGTCTGAGACATAGCTGAAGGATAAATAGTGTTAGACTTTAAAAGCAATTTCCTATGAATCATCCCTTCAAATACTTATGCATAAACATAGAGCTGGAAGGGACCACAGAGATCATCTTAGCACAACTACCAATTTTTAAAGATGAGGAAACTGAGAGAGAGGAAAGTTAAATGCTTTGCCCAATGTCACACAGGTAGCTAGTAGCAACGCCGGAACTAAAAGCAAGTCTCATGATTCCTGGCCCAGCATTCTTTCAAATATACCACTTGTTTAGTCAATTAGTTTTGTTCAACTGCTAATTACTCCATTTTGTGTTTTCTTGGCAAAGAAACTGGAGTGGTTCGTGAGTTACTTCTTTCTGCCCATTTTACAAATGAGAACTGAGGCAAACAGGGTTAAAAGTTACTTGCCCCGGGTCGCACAGCCAATAAGTGTGTGAAGCCACATTTTAACTCAGGTCCTTCTGACTCCAGGGCCAGCATTCTAACCACTGTTCAACCTACCTGCCCCTAAATATACCACACTGACTCCCATTATTGAAAATAATAATAGTGCCCCCATTAATAGTGACACCTATAATTCCTCTTTCCGTGGAGGCTACAGGATCATTTCAGCTCAGGTATTCTGAGCTGCAGTTGAGCTAAAGCTGATTCAAGTATATTCATTAAATCTTGCACTCCCTGGAGAAGAAATAGGAGAATTAGAAAAGACAAGCTGGCACAAGTCTGAAACAAAACAGGTCAAAACTTTTGTGCCAATCAGAAATGAGATGGAGCCTTTCGTGGCCATTTCTCTTTAAGCCTAAGTGGCACAAGGAGACTCATTCTCAAAATAATAATACTTATTAATAATAACAATAACAGCATCATCATTAACTTTCAGAATGTTATCCATTTTATTACTTATGTCAATGTACTTAGGATCTCAGAGTCTGTCAAAGTATGTCTGTTTTTTTTTTTTTTAAGTTTGGAGAGGCTCATGGCTAATACAGTAGACACACATCATTTTTTTTAATCAGGAAAGCTGATGAAGATGAATTCCAATATGTACCAGTTCAGAGAAAAGACCTTGTCCAATGTTATTCTGAGATGAAACGAAAAAAAAATCTTCCAAAAATTTCTTTACAAGTGGTAATCCACCCTATGCTTGAACATCTCTAAAAACAGAGAACTTACTATATGTCCCAAGATAGCCTAGTCCACATAAATACACTTTTTAATACATTCATCTTCCTCTGCTCTCTTGGATCATGCAGAATAAGCCCAATAGTTTAAGAACAGGATTCTTCCTGCAGATGCAGCTAGGTTTCACAGTGGACAAAGCAAGGAAGACCTGAGTTCAATTCTAGCCTCAAACAATTACTAGCTGTGTGACCCTGGGAAAATCACTTAACACCTTATCCGGCTCAGTTTCCTCATCTATAAAATGAGAATAATAATACCATCTACCTCACAGAGTTATTGTGAGGATTAAATGAGATAATATTTTAAGGCACTTAGCACAGTTTCTGGTTCTTAATAAATACTTGTTTTCTTCCTCTCTTCCTAATCTTTCTCTTTCCCAAATCATCCTTGCTTCCAAAAACACATCCTGATAGGTTTTGGTTTCCAATTCCCTGAATATTCTGGTAACATTCCTTTAGAGCAAATACATCTAACTGTTCCCACAAAACTCCTTAGTGAAGAGGGAACCAGAAAGAATGTAATTGGGGAATATTTAACAAAATAACTAAAAATACCATGGAACATAAATAATGTTATTTTTAAATCAATATTCTTACGTATAGTTTAACAGCCTCATTTCTATTTGAGTTTGATTACATTATTTTAGGTAAGTCCCTAAAAACATGACCCTGATAACCTGGCACACAGTCTTCAGGTGTGGCCTGACTAGACCTAGGCCTAGGCCTATAGTCCTACCCATTTCATTGCTTTGCACATTGTACTGCTACTAATGGAGCTCAAGAAGAAATTTATTCTTAGCTGCCATATCACAATGGACTTATGCCTAGATGATTATCCACCAAAAGTTCTAGGCCTTTTTTCTAATATAAATTACTAGCTGAATCATATCTCTTTTACCCTATACTTACATAGTTGACATTTTTACAAAGAATACAACAAACAATAACAACAAATGAAATTCTGGACTCTTAATTCATCCAAATTAAATTTCGTTTTATTAGATTCATCACCTGGATCCAGGTTATGTGATTTTAGATTAAGGATTTAGTCTTCTTATACCTCAGTTTTCTCATGTGCAAGATAAAGGGGTTGAACTAGAATGTCAGTGCCCATAGACCTGTTTTTGGAATAACATTTGTAAACGTATAAAATCGAATACAAAAGAAGCCAATTTGTGAAATAATTACGAAAAATACATATTTTTTAAATTACAGTTTCACAACCCACAGGTTAAGAATCCTTAGAGTAGATATTCTCTAAGGTGCCTTTTCGATCTATGGCTCAATGATTCGTGAGGAACAGATTAGGTAGTTCAGGAATTTCCTTTAATATGGAAGATCATCTCATTAAAATTGTTTCCTGTGGATGGATCCTGGATCATGGTCCCTGAAATAAAAGTTGGTCAAGTTGTTGGTGGCTCTAGTTTCTAAGGAAATGCTTTGTGGGGTCTATTTGACTTAGAGAAGCAGATTATTTTCTTTCTAAAAGAAAATAATGAGAATATCACTCAATTTTATCACTCTATGAATAAGCCTATATCACTTGCTCATTCCAAGACAGTGTGGTATAATTGAAAGGGCATTGGATTTGAAATCAGAAAACTCGGGTTCAATTCTCTGCTCTAATCATTAATAACTTGGTGCTTAAATTATATTAATCTACTAGTTTTTTTCTTATAAAAAATTGGAATAATGCTCTGTTTTTTTCTGTATACAGAACTATGCCTATGTCTGAAAATAAGCCACATCTGAAAAATGAGATCACTTGGAAATGGTGAAAAATAACATTTATTATAAGCTACATTGAGTCTTTTGCACAAATACGATTTTTTAAGTGGGTCCTGTATTCAGAGCAATACAACAATCATACTTCCCACTTCACAGAGTTGTTGTAAGAAAAGCCTGTTGCAAATTTTAAAGTCCTATATAAAAATGATCCATTGTTATTAATGCAAGTCATGCCTTAGCTTTCGAGGATGGGAAATATGTCTTCCTATGGTCAATCTTTTTCTTCTGTGATTTACAGGACACTTTTAATCAACGTGACATTCAGAGTTACCAGGGTTTTGTATTTGATGGCAATTAGCCTTCTGTTGATTGAGGTACACAAGAAATATCTATTGTTTCTGTTCAGGATTCAAGACAAATATCACAAGGCCTCCAAAGCAAGTCAATATCAAGAATTAAATTATGTTAAGTTCATTATTATCTCATGATTTGGGACACATGAAAGAAAACCAGCATTTATTATTTCATTTCACAGAAGCTGCCAATCCTATACAAGCATTTTAAATTTGACTCACTGAAATCTTAGTTGATAGAAAAAGTTAACTTGATGACAATGGCTAATCCAAAATTCCTAAATGTCTTCAATGAAAAGAAGTAGATCCAAGGTGAGTGGATGGCCCCCATTTCTCCTATTTCCTAATATAATCTCTCCATTCCTGTCTTGCTTATCTCCAATGTCTCCCTCATACAACATTTTCCTTACTACATGCCTTTGTTTTGTCTCACATGTTAAATGTCCTCCCCCTAACAATTATGCCTCAGCGAAATCTTAACCATCCTGCAAGGCCAAGCAAGGCCAAGCTCCTGGTTCACCCTTTTCATGAGGGCTTGCTTGACTTGTCTAACCCACACGATTTGCTTCCTTCCCTTAGTGACAAAACCATTTATACTCTGCATCACACAGGTCAGTAGCTGAGTACATGTTGGTTTGTATTGTTTTCTCTTGAATCAAATTATGAGCTCCTCAAGGGCAAAGAGCTTTTTTCAACTATCTTAGAACCCCATATAATTCTGAGTGCATAGTCTCTATGCAATAAATACTTGTTGACTGATTGACTTCAAAAATCTAGTGCACTTAATAATCATTCAGCTCAGTTCAATCCAATTTAAAAAATGTATTGATACCTTCATGCATGAAGCACAGAACTAGGCCCTAGCAAAACAAAAACAGAATCAAAATGGTCCTGATCCTTAAGGAACATGTATTCTACTCTGTGAATATTACATATGAATAGAGTGCTATGTACAAAATGTTTGCAAAATAAATATAAAGTAATTTTGAAATGGGAAATAAAACACTAAAATAACAGAATCAGTCATTTTAAGAGGTTGAAGCCAGACAGGCAACTACTACAGGCACAGGGGACAGCCTAAGCAAAAGTATGTAGGCTGAAAGCAGAATATCACACATAGAAAAGGAGAGAACCAGTTCATATAGAATGTAGGTTAAATGTGGGAGGAATACTTTGATATGTCTAAAAAGGTAAACTGGAGCCAGATTGTATAGGACTTGAAACAATAAAGGATTTTGCATATTGTCCTTAATGCTAAAGGAGCCATAATATCTTCTGAAGCATAGGATAGACATGGTCAAACCTTGCTTAAGGAAAATTATTTAAGCAACTGTATGGAGGATGGATTAGAGAAATTGGAATTAGGCAAACCATAGGTATAGGTAGAAGCAACTAATATAATTTTTATTCAATATCATATCCCACCAATTAAGAATCTTTTATTTCCCCCCATTTCATCATTTGCCCTTTTTTGTCATCAATTTATTCATTCATATTCTCTTTTCCCTTTCTTTTTCTCTGTCCTTGCTCTCCTTTCTCTTATTTTTTGTGGGCCAGTGGATGTTGAACAAATTGAGAAGCTCTGTTGATAGAAGCTGGGACCAAAGAGGCTGCTAAACCCCCTTCAGTTCAAAAGAAAAACCAGCCATGGCATCCACAAGGATAAAAACCTCATAGCATCAGGATATTAACTTGCCTGAGCTAAGCAGCATGAGCAATGCTTTCAAAAAGTCCACTGGCTACCAGATGCCCCCTAGTCATCTCCAACATCTCATTAGCTACTAACCCTCTTTCCAGGTGAAAGTATTTCTGCCTACACCAAAGGCAGCACTGTCAAGACAGCACATATGCATTGTCCTATACTGTGATCGCTAGTGTGACAGGTACTATAGTGTTTCATAGCCAGACAACTGATAGGGCTTCTAATCAATAGCCAGCTATTGACTGCCTGACAGGAGAAGCTCTATATCTGGCTGTGTATGATGGAAGGAAAGGATGAAAGCTGACATCCTCTTTCCCCACTGAAAAGTGAGCTAAGAGGCTGTTAACATGTCAAAAGAGCTAGACTGTGATAGGAGGTTAACAAGGGCAGAAAACAAGGTGAAGACATCTGGAGAAAGGGCAGCTTGATCATCCTAAAAGGGAATGAAATTGAGGTCAAGGAACTTCACACATATTTAAGGAAATATAAAATGATAATGAATCATTCATTAACACATATTTACTCTGACAAATTGGGTCAGTTTGGTGCCTAAGCATTCATCAAATACTAGGTGTCCCCGTACAGTGCTAAGCAAAAGGCAGGTAGGCCATAAATAGCTATTGACTGACAGAGAATATTCAGAAGGAAGAGTCATTGTTCTTTTGGACTATATCATCTAATTAATTCTTATTTTCTTCATCTGAAACACATTTTGAAGGTCACGTTGAATATACCATAATCAAAACTGTTTCCTAAAGATCTTAGGCAGCATCCCAAATTTCAAAGCTTCTAAAATAACATTTTGCCAGACTCCTCATGCAGCCTCACATCATTTTTGGTTCTGTATAAGCCCAGAAAAACAAACCTAATGCCACACACCTGGCATAAAGGCTTGCTGAGTTTATGTGACTATCACCTTCATTAGCAGCGGTAGCATAGTGGGGGCGGGGAAGAGCAGAATCTGAGCATGGGATCAAAGATCCAGAGTAAGAACACACCTCAGAGGCCATCTAATTCGAGGCCCACATTTTGTATTTGAGGAAACTGAGACCCAGAGAAGTGAAGCATCTTGCCCAAGGTGATAGAATCAGCTAGTGGCAGAGATGGGATTCAGAACCAGATCATCTGACACCGAAACCCAGCATGTATTCCACTGTATCACACTAACCAGAAGATGTGGTTTAAAATTTGAGCTTTGCTACTTGAACCAAATAAGTTACTGAGCTTCTCTGAGCCTCAGTTTCCTCATCTGTAAAATGAGAGACCTGGGCTAGATGATTCCTAAATCCCTTCTAGGGTATGATATATGATTCAGAAGATTGATTCAGCTCATACCAGGGAATGAAGTCCCTTGTTTCTTTCCCTCTATCTAAAACCTATTCATCTTTCATGGCTAACTTTGAGTTTAACCTCTTCCATGAAACTTTCCTAACTAGTCTGGAGGTCAGAGACCATGGCTTACACCTGACTTATATATCCCACCTAGTACTCAACACAGGAATAGGCACACAGTAGAGACACATATTGCTTAAGTGATTATGCCCAAGAGAACCTATCAACATGCCACCTTTGCTAAGATACTTTACATAGCACCTTAAAACAATGACTCAAGAAAACTGAGAGGAGTGGAGTTGAAAAAGGGAAAGCAGGGAATATCTATGACTTGAAAGAGAGCCCCTGGTACTTATGCAAAGCCTCAGAGCAACACAATACCTTGAATTTGGCTCTAGTTGTTGGCCCAGGTGAATTGTTGGATTTTCAGTACTGTTGCAGCCCACATTCTTAGGCATTGATAGATTTCCCAAAAGCACAAGGAGAATTTTAAAAAATGTGTTGGTTTTTTTTTAAGGTACTGTATTTACCTTTTCATCTCATCAGCCTTGATATTGTACTTTGAAAAATCAGTACCTTACACATTTAATACTCAACTTCACAACCTTGGCCAGGAGAAGATTATTACTAAATGTTTTTTTTTAAACTGCATTTTTAGCCAGATAGATGGATTAAAATGCAAGGAATCAAGCATTATTAGACATAAGACTCTGGACAAAAGAGCTGGATGATTTCCAGGAAAGCAAATGTAATAGATTTGAAGGGATGAGGATTTTTGAGATTTACTCAACCATAAGCTTTTACATTTGGCTATCCCCTGTATACAAGTTTTCCCTTCCCCATTGTAAAAGAAGTAGTGTTTGCTAAAAGCAAAGCACTTTGGGTATACATGCTAATCAATTCCCTGGAACTGTTCTGAATAAAATCACCTTAATCTTGATAATTTTTAGCAACCCTTTCTGAGACTTTGCCTGATTTTTAAATCAGGCTCTCTCAGGCTCTCTCTGGGCCTAAAAAATAATTGTGGAATGTTAGAGCAGAAAACACTTTACAGAACATATAGTTCAGCTGCTTAATTTTATAAAGGAGGGAGTTGTGAACTAGAGGAGGAAAGTGAATTGTCCAAGATCACAAAGCAAGTTATAGACAGAGCTTAGACAAGGACTCAGGTAAACTAATTTCCAGTAAGATGTTTTAGTCACTACACTACCAAGTAAAAAATGTCTTGTAAAAGAGCTAATTTTTTTTAAGCTAACATCATTTCTCTCCCTTGTTTTGGAGCATGACAAAAGCTCTAAGAAGAAAATACATCATTCATCTCTGACACTGCAGAAATAACCAGGTTCAAAATAACAAAGCAGTGTGTCTACATGCCCTATGGATATAGCTCTGAGGATGTGAGAGAGGAAGCAAATATAATCCAAGAAATAAATAAGTGGCCAGAGCTTTCCATCAAATGAAGGGTTTGGACTCCAAGGTCTCTTCCAGAGCTGATATCCTATGATTCCATAAGATGTAGCTGACAATGTGGTGACTGCTTATATTGATGAGATATTGCTGAATATGAGTTTTCCAAAGTACCTCACGTTGACTATTAGGTCATTTTTCATCACCTATGCATTGCAATTCTTCATAGGCAACATGGTATTGAAAGCAATACACTAGAGTAGTTTGAAGTCCTCTAAGTGTTAGTGGCATACTTTATACTATTTCCCTAAAGAAAAGGAATGATTATTCTACTTTTTTACGCCTAGCCTCAAACTAAGGCGGAGAAACCTCCCATTTTCTTTCCATTTCCCATGGGTACCTAGCACAACCCCTGAAAGTTATTTTAAAAATGTTGGTGGTTAAGGACACAGGGAAGCCTGTGTCCCCATACCACATTCACTTCTGTATCTTTTGGGCAACTGTGCAAAACATAGACGGCCTTTAGCATATAACACAAATCTCAGCTCTGGGTATTTGTATGTATGATCTTAATCTAATCCAGTGTCTGATAGCAGGTGCTTACTTAATAAATGTTGATTCATTCTTTCTCACTATTCTCATTTTGAACTTCCATCATACTGAAAGCTAATACAGTACCATGTCACTTAGTTAAACTCTTAGTTGTTTGTACACAATAATTTTGTCTCCCCAATTTTAGTACAGGTTGGTAGAGAGCAAAGACTACGTTTTATAGCCCCAAAAATATTCTTCTTGCAAGTTGCTAGGGTAGTAGTGCTGGGCACATAGTGGGCACTTAATGCACATTCTGTGATTGAAACCATGATTGACTGAATAATACTAATAAGTGTACCATTAAAGATTCCTTCTATCATGCCCTCCTACTAAAACTCACAACAGCCTGTTCTGAATATCTTTCAGGCCTACTTACAGTTATGGCATGTGGCTCCAGTATACCCTGTGTCACTGCAGTTACAGTAAAAGGTGGCCCAGGACTGCGTACATGTTCCTCCATGTTCACAGTAATTTGGCAAACATCTAATCAAAGATAAAATACAAACACACAAAACAGTGCAATTAATTTCATAAAATATTAATTGATATACAATACATGCCAAGGGAAAAGTAAATCCTCAGGGAATTGCTTACCCACACAAGCCCATCTGTCACTCAGTAAACCCAAGAGAAGGCCCAACTCAGTTCAGTATTACAGAACCCCACACAAACAGTAGGGAGACTTCATTTGGAGCTACTCTTGATTCTCATCCATGATTTTGTTAAAAGATGAATTGAACAATGCAATAAAATTTAATATGAGGTGAACAGGTGAGTGTAGGTGTTCAGGTTCACACCTGAAGATATTCTGTAGAATTTGGATCAATTTTTGGTACTTCTGGAGGGCCAAGGGAAATGACAGATGACTCAGTTAATTTTCACCACCCCCACCTCCATTTTTGAGGTATATCCAAAAGCTCATTTTAAATGAACACAGAAAAAAAAATGAAACAAAAGAAATAAACAATAAAAAACTCAAAAGATTTTAATTCATTTAACTCATGTCTATCACGAAAATTTTGGAAAAGTCAAAAAATCTTCTAAGCCAGAAAGATATCGAGGGGCGAGCAACACTAAAGGGTGAACTGTGATCTTAGTTGTGTGTATGGCAAGCAGAATTGGCAACAGGATTTATCCCCTACGAGTCCTGTGTGTTGATGTATGAAACATTTCAGCAATGATTGTTTTAAAAACAGAAACTAATATCCCCGCATGTGTTCAGATGTATTATTAGAAAGTTTCTGCTCAGCACAGCAAATATGTGGTTGTGCTGAGCGAGCTATTGTTCTGGAATGAATATATCCCCAGCTATGTGGTGCCAAATAAATGTCCAGAAAGGAAATAAAAGTTGACTAAGTTTATACGATGGGACATGGCTTAGAGTGGGAAGGGACCCTAAAGGGCATATAATGCAATCCCTTCATATTACAGAAGAAAAAGCCGAGTATTAGAAAGATTAAGTGACTGGCCCAGGATTACACAGGTAGTAATTAGCGGGGCAAAGATATTAACCCAGATCCTCTGACTTTAAATGCATTCTTACTGGATTGTACCAGGCTGATTCTCTATTGTACAATCACAGCTATACCAATACTCTCTTTATGTCCCTAACTCTGTCTCTTTCTTTCTCTCACTCTCTTCCCAATTGTGTTAGTTGAACAAAGTTCAGTACTTGCTTCCACTGAGGTCATTTATGCCCGCCTACTTAGACAGTTTGATCAATTCAGCCAGTCTCTCCTTTGGCCTCTCCTGTCCGATTTTCTTCTTTCTGTTTCCTGTTACATGTTGTTTAGGGCATTTGGGAGTTTCTGCCTGGATGCAATTACATGTCCCAGATCCCTGAGGTTGCTACCATACCAGTGCCTTAAGTTTAAGATATATTCAACGTTTTGTGAATATATGAATGAAATTATATTTTGATATATAGAAATCTAATTAAAATATTGATTTAATTTGCTTCTCCCTTTTTTTTTCCAAAAGAAAACAAAAAGAAACCTAGACCATCTGGTTTGCAAAATAATAGTTGGCCTGATTATGGTCCTGATGAATATAAGTCAATGTAATGTGGCTGTTTAAAGTATATTTCCTAAAGTGTTGAGAATTTTTAAAAAATATTTTTAACATTCTTTCCTTTCCAAATTTTGAGTTCCAAATTCTCTCCATTCCTCCCAACTCTCTCCCACCCATTGAAAAAATAAGCAATATCATATAAACTATGAAATAATTAAAAGCATTTCTATATTAGCTATGTTGCTTTAAAAAAAAAAGCAAAGAAAATAAAGCGAGAAAGTTATGCTTCAATTTGCACTCAGAGTTCATCAGTTCTATCTCTGGAAGTAGATAGCATTTTCTTCATCATGAATCATCTTGCAACACTGTATTGATCAGAATAGCCAAGTCTCTCACAAGTGCTGTTTCACTGTGCTGTTACCATGCACAATGATCTCCCAGTTTTTCTCATTTCATTTTACATAAATTCATGGGAGTGTTACCATTTTTTTAGGAAGCCACTCCCCCTTGTCATTTCTTACAGTACGATGGTACTCCATCACAATCATATGCCACAACTTGTTCTTATTCCTAAATTAATAAGTAACCTCTCAATTTCTAAATCTTTACCACCACAAAAAGAGCTGCTATAAATATTTTTATACATATAAATCCCTTTCCTTTTTCTTTGATCTCTTTGGGGTACAGAACTAGAAATGGCATTGCTGGGACAAAGGGTATGCATAGTTTTAAAGTCTTGGGCATAGGTCCAAATTGTTCTCCAGGACAACTGGACTAGTTCACAACTCTACGAACAGTTTATTAAAATACCTAGTTTCCCTCAACTCCTCCAGAATTTGTTATTTATGATAGGTGTGAGGTTGGCTCTGCTACTTCAAAATTTGATTTAAGTAGCTATTTTAAAGTTCTTGGAGGGGAATGCTGGGAAAATTTAGCTAGACTGATGCCAGTACTCTGTCATCTTGGCTCTGCCTCCTCTAATAAGTATTACTGAGAAATTTAATTAGTAATAGTGTGTTTTATCTTGAGAAGACTTTTATAAACAATTCATGTGAAAAAACAATACCATTACCTACTTTATATGACACTGTGTAGGCTGTTAGGAATACAAAGAAAACAGCACCAACAGCAAAAAGGCCTTCCCTCAAGGATATTACAATTCTACTTGAGGAGGGGAATGAAACCTGTGTATAGGTAAGTACAAAGGATATACAAATGCAAAATAATATAAAGTAATTTCAATAAGCAGATTGTATTAACACCTTATTGCCAGTACTGATATCCACATTTTACAGGAGACTTCCATTTCAGCACACTTTATGCTATGTCATGATGCCTCTCTTTGTTTGTTTCTTGTTGTTGTTTGTTTTTTGGTTTTTTTTTCCTTTTTTGGCCCCAGTTGACACTTGCTAAGCATTTACTAAGCAAGTTGTGGTGTTGTGTTTTGTGTTTGTTCTTTATTATCGAATAGGACCATGGCATCAGGAAAATGATGACATGACTTGTAGTTGACTTTAATTTGAGTTAGGGAGGGCAGAGCAAGGTCACCAGCCTCACTTTGTCTTCCAGAGCCATCTGGGTCCAGTGATCAGACATTCATCAGGATGACTGGAGATGGCCCAGGATGCAATGGGAGATCCCGGACCTTTTAGGCTAAGGCCTTTTCAGGTGCTCACTTAGAGTGAGGTAAAGCCCATTCAGTAAATAGGCCTCTCTAAGAAGTGAATTTAGGGATGGCCTTTTTAATTAGAATAAGAAAAAAAAATCAAGCTGGGAGGGGAAGACCCTCAGGGTTGTTGATCCACAGAGAAACAGTTACCATTGACATTCACTCTGAGCCAGGAAGGCCCAAAATACAGCCATTAAGAGGAGCTTGGGCAGGGACCCATTGTGGTCCAATCTATGAGCTTCAGGGTGAATTGAGTTTGAGGGCGGGGAAGTGGGAGGTGAAAGGAGAGGGAGAGAGGGAGGAAGGAAGGAACAAAGGAAGGAAGAAAGAAAGAAAGATCTAGCAAATAAACCCCAAGTTAAGTGGGCAGCTTCTGGCCATCAAAATCTACTTTCTTTCTTTCTTTCTCTCTCTCTCTCTGTCTCTCTCTCTCTTTTTCTTTCTCTCTTCTGAAGCTCATAGATTGGATCACAATAGGTCCCTGCCCAAGCTCCACTTACTGGCTGTATTTTGGGTCCTACTGGCTTACTGTGAAAGTCAATGGTAACTGTTTCTCTTTGGAATAGCAACTCTGAGGGTCTTTCCCCTCTGAGCAGCTTGAATTTTTTTTTTCTTTTTCTAATTAAAGGGGCCATCTCTTGATTCACTTCTTAAAGAGGCCTATTCTCTGAATGGGCTTTGCCTCACTCTTAATGAGCACCTGAAAAGACTGAAAAGGCCTTAGCCTTAAAGGGCCTGGGCCATCTCCAGTCATCCTGATGAATACCTGGTCACTGGATCTGGACTGCTCTGGAGGAGAAAGTGAGTCTGGTGACCTTGCACAGGCCTAGCTCAGTCAAATCAAAGTCATGTCATCATTTCCCTGATGCCATGGCCATCTCAAAAATGAAGGACAAACACAACCTGTGAGTAGACAGGGCTGCCTGAATGGGGACCCAGGTAGTTGGGTAACTCAATCGGTTCTCTCCTTCTCTCTCTCCTTCTCCTCTCCAAAGGAAGGCAATGTTAAATTAACTTGGGGTTTACTGACTACCTCTCTCTCTCTCTCTCTCTCTCTCTCTCTCTCTCTCTCTCTCTTCCCTTTCTTCTACCTTAAACCCAGTTCACTCTAAAGCTCATAGATTGGACCACAATAGGTCCCTGCCCCAGCTCCACTTAATGGCTGAATTTTGGGTCCTCCTGGCTTAGAGTGAATGTAAATGGTAACAGTTTCTCTTCAGAACAGCAACCCTATGGGTCTTCCCCTCCCAGCTTTTTTTTTCCTTTTTCTAATTAAAGGGGCCATCCCTTGATTGAAGCAAGAATTTTTTTTCTTAAATGTAGCCCTAATAGTCCCTAACCCGAGGGAGCTTAAAATGTGCTACAGAAGAGTAGATCAATGTGTATTTTAGGACACAAGTTAAAGACAGAAGAGTGAACATCACACATAAGTGCTTTTGAGCATAAAGGCAAAAAAAAGGCCAAGGAATGTGCTTAAACAAGGAAGGCATCTTTGGAGGAGATAACTGTTAGTCTCAACATAATTCTCTATCAAATAATCAAACTGAGTGTAAGACAAGAGGCAACTTGGCATAATGGATAAAGGGCCAAGTATTGAGATAGTGTAATAGCTATTTGGGCAAGACTTGGACTGGTTGACTTGTCAGAATGTCTCAGTTTTTTTAAGACCTTGAGAATTGCATTTCTTCCTAGCTTAAGAAGAGGTGAAGTTATTGCAGGATTAATACTGGAGGATGGGGTTTTCTGCTATATAAAATTTCTATGGAGGGATGCAAGTTGTTAGGGAGATTGATATGGGAGGAGAGGAAGGCAGCTGTTGTAGGCATAACCCTAAAGCCAGCACTCCCTTAGTTCAGATTCAGTGTTGGAATAAAAAGGCACTTGTGAGTCACAGAACATTTAAGAAAGGAGGATGTTTTCTTTTTCACACATAGCAAGAATATGCAACAAGAACATAAAAATTAGCAGCCCTTAGCTTCTCTAGATGCAGCTCTTCTCATCTGGAAACACATTTAGTCAATCAGTCATCAAGATATATGGTGTTGGGCCCCCAACAAGTCCAAAAAACTTGGAGCTCTTTTTTTTCCTCCTCCTCCTCTTCCTTCCCCTCTCCTTTCCTCTCTTCCTCCTCCTCCTCCTCTTCTTCCCTCTCCCTCCTCCTCCTCCTCCTCTTCTTCTTCTTTTTATTTGCCAAAGGCAAGGAAGCTAGATCTAAGAAGCTGGGGCCAATCAGATTTTGTGAGGAGAGGAGAGTTCATATGATTTCCTGTGTGGTGATAGCAATATGTTCCTGTGCCCAGCACAGCACGGTATCACCACTCAAATTTTCAGATTGAGACTGGACCCACTTTCCAACCTCTGCTACTCTTTTAATAGCTTCAATCTGTTTTGTTTTGTTTTGAGCATATGCCTCTTATAGGTGCTGATACATCCCACTAACAACTGTATGCAGTGGGAAGCATCAGCAAAATTCCTCCATTGGTCTCAACCTCAAGGGGGAAAGCCTTTCATTGTCCAGTTCCGTGCTCTCTAGGCACTAGACCACTTGACCAGATCCATGAAACTAACTTAGATGAAGATCTCCTTTGAACCATTCCTCAAGGCTCTTTCACAAATCAGTCATGTAGCCAGCTAGAAGGAATTGTCAATATCCCTATTCCCAAAGGCATCTCCTATTACCAGATTAGTGGCTACAAAGTCCATTTTTGCATGCCTTCTAATAGCGGATAGAACTATTAGATAATGAGGAAGAATGGCATTCCTCAGGAGCAAGGTCCTTGTAAGCTGGAACCCCCTAGGCCAGTGGAAGAGGTAGGGTTTCAGTGTCTGAACTGGAGGCATCAGTCCTTGACATAGTCCCTATCTATGAAGCACTAATACCATAGGGACCCTGGCAAGCATGGTTTCTAATATACAATTTTCATTTAGCAAAGAAAGCCTCTTCACATTGTGCAGCCAATAACAGGGAACTCTGAACAAAAGGCAATTGTATGATCCAGTGTCATCTGTTCAGTAGCAACTTGGGATCAGGAAGAGGTAAGCAAATACTTTATTAAAAGTATTATCATGAGTGGATGCTCTAGTGAGCGTGAAGATCTAGACACCCAACAGTGGCTTCTTCTGACCACCCCTTGGTGCCTGCCAAAGACTTCATCTAGCCTGATCTTTATGGACAGAGACTTCCAAAAACATAGGCTTTACATGGTTGTAAGGGCCCAAGGAGAGAGCTTCCTGGACAACCCACTTTACATCTTCCAAGGCTGTAGCCTGTTCTGGGCCCCACTTGAAAAATAATGACTTGTCAGTGACTCAGTAAATAGAGACCATCAGAATATCCAGATGGGGATTGTAGGTTTTCCAATATTTAAAGAGTCCAGTAAGTTTCTGGCCTTCCTCTTAGATTGTGTTAAATCAAGTGTCAGCAGCTTATTCTGGTCTGTACCTGGAATCCTTTGGACTCTTCCCTCCCACTGTATTTCCCACAACTTTATTGAGTGCTCCTGACCAGCAATTTTCATAGGATTGATTTCCCACTCCTTTTCTCTCATCTATGCCATCATCTGATCTAAGGCCTCTGCTGCTTTGGCCTCATCTGGTCTAGTAAACATTAGTACATCAACATAGTGGTATATACCAATGCCCTCAAGAACGGAAAGCTTTTTCAGATCTCTGAGCACCAAAATGAGTCAGTATAAAGGAGAATTCAAGTAGCCCTGAAGAAGGATAGTAAAAGTGTATGGACTCTTTCCTAGGTGAAAGCAAACTCTTCTGATGACTTTCAGCCACAGCAAAAGAAGAAAAGAGTATTGGCAAAGATGATAGCCCCATACCACTTACCAGTTACCTGTTCTACAACATTGAAAAGATCAGAGATCAGGAATAGCTGTAGAGACAGACCTGATGATTTTTTTTTATCTCCCTGTAGTACCTGTAAACTGCCAGGTACTATCCTCACAGGCAACATAAGGCTGTTGTAAGGGGAACTGGCATAAGAAAGTACCCCAACTTACTTCATCTCCATCACTAAAGAAGAGCTATCTTTTGCCCCCTGAGGACCTGACAGCATATAGTGTTAACCACAGCACACGAGTCAGATAACTGTTAGGGTTTCCATTTGCCACTACCCACAGTAGTAACATGTCTAGAGGCTGCTAAAAGGGTACACACATATTCTAAGCCCATAGCACCCCTTCCTTCCATGGACTGCCCTCTGTAGCCTCCCCTGAATAATCCAAATGATGCTGGGGCTTTAAAGGATACTTCAGACCTGGGTGGGACTGAAGGGCTCCTTATGACCTGGTGCTTAATTTCCCCATACAATTTAACAAGCATTCCTGTAGACTGGACATCAATTATTTATCAACCCCAAGTTTCAGGAGCTATACACAAAGCTCCATTCTTGGTATAGTGGCATTCCCCTTTGCCCACCTAACAGGGCAGCGATGGGTTCTTTGACTTCTCCCCCTATTCCCAGAGTAACTACTTGCACTATCAGTGGTATTTGCCTGAGCCAATATTGTCATCATTTTCAAATATCACAGATTGATCAGTTGACACTTTTATGACTGCATGGTGGAGGAAGAGAGGCCATTCTGGTGGGGAATCCACCCAGAAGTTGGGATCTAATTGCCCCAGGGACATTCTGAATATAGGCTATAGCAAGTTTTCCCATGGGGAAGGAGTGATATGTATGAATACATCCAATCAATCAAATCCGTTTCTTTTTGGAACTTCATCTACTCCCTTGAAGATTGCCATATGAGACTTGTCTACAAGGAAAATTCAACTTTACGAGGCCAAGTGCAAATAATGATCCATCTCAGCCATACCAAATGGGACAAAGAGCAGATGCCTTATGGGGGCTTGAACACTTTAATTGGCTTTATACAAGGAGGGCCTCAAAAAGTTTCCCCAAGCCATGGAAGTCTACCTTTCAGCACAGGCTCCATCAGACCACACCTTCAGCAGCCACTGTTCCAGAAACTACAAAGATTTCTCCTAGAATTCCTACAAACACCACTCTGAGGGCAGCTAGGTGGTGCAGTAGATATGGCACAGGCCTGGAGTCAAGAAGATTCACTTTCCTGAGTTTAAATCTGGCCTCAGACACTAGCTGTATAACCTGGGGCAAGTTACCCGGTTTGCCTAGGTTTCCTCATCTGTAAAGCGAGCTGAATGAAATGGCAAATGACTCTAGTATCTCTGCCAAGAAAACTTTAAGTGGGTCACAAAAATTCAGACAGGACTGAAAAAACAAACAAACAAACAAATAGGACTGAGCAACCACCACCACCACCACCAGCACCACCACCATTTTTCTTAGGTGGAGAGGGTCCTCCCAAAGCATGTTCCCTCAAAGCAGGAAGTCACAGGCCTTTAGAGGGCAGTAATAGAATAAGCCTTTCTAACCACCAGTGTGAATTCCCTAGTCTTTGCCTGGTCTGCTCCCCTTCCTATTCTTGGCTCCTATCTCAGCAGGGACTGGAACTTCTGGGTCAGAGACCTTAGGGCAGATTCCTGTCTAGGACCCCTCATTCCTTATTCTCCTCTGGAGACATATCTTCATGTGGCAATCAAAGGTATGGAGATGATTTCATGAATATTATGAATAATCTGTATTTAAAGATTTCTAATTGTAGAGAAAGGACTTCACTAGGAGCTAGTTAATTTCATTATCTCTGCCCCCACCCCCCACCCAGGGATGGTTGCTTTGTAACAGGAGATTTGGAGAGTTTGCTACTCCTGAGGGACCTGAAAGGGAGAGGAGGGTATCAAGGAGAAACTGGAACTCAAGAGGTCATGTCCTAAAACAGCCCCTGAGGATAGAATCTGTTGTCCTCAGGGAGAATCAGTTTTACTCACTCATAGAAGTGGGCAGGGAGGGTGGTATGTGGACTATTCAGGAAAACTAACTTGCAAAGGAACATCTGCTAGGCAACAGTAGGAAGCCAAAAGATCAAATCCGGCTTGTGACATACCAGACATGAGGCCCTGGCAAGTCCCTCAAACTTCTTAGTTCCCTTAGGAACTAATTCCCCAGGGAAGGACTATAGATTACAGGTGAGTTGCAGGTCTTCATTGAAGGATGGAGTTCAACATATTAATAAATCTCTAGTCGACGCCCACCCCGCAAAAAAAAGTTCCAGACATTGTTCTAAGAAAAATGGAAAGAAAAATAAATGATCTGAAAGAGATTAACAATTAAATGAGACACGCATTGGCCAAGAGGAGAAGAGAGACTATATCACTAATGGAGTGCCTACTGGCACATAGAAAGCTTAAACCCCAAATACCACAGAGTAAGCTAAAGAGAAGCCAAATGTATGCTTCTTTATCATACCCAATACTTTTAAAAAATATGTTACTAGATCTGAGAGGTCATCTGTGCATCTATTTTGGAAGGAAATTCCTCTAACGAAGATCAACAAGTGTTCTGCAACTTGTCATCTGGCAAAGGCACATAGGAGCCCTTACCAGGTAGGTACATGACCAAGGTTTCCCAGCCAGGACGTGTCCAAAGCAAGACTTGAACACAGGTCTGGCTGACCTTATCAAGTCACCTTATTCAACCAAAATATACAACAGTATATGTACAATTAGAAGGATATCCAAATCACTCTTGAGCAAGAATGAGGGTAAAGAAATGTAGAAACAGCTTAAATCACACAGAAAAAAATTTCCATCAATCTCTATATAAGCCCTTTGAGGCAGGTTTTAATATACTAACAGCAACACTAAAAATAGAAGCAGGATAATTTCTATGTTTGCTGTGAAAATCAATGTTTTAGTCATTTAACTTTTTACTAGCATTTGGAAAGAAGAACGTCTAATATATCCAACTTGTAGGCCTTGCTCTAAATGCTTAGTTCATTTTGGTTCAGAGTATATTGTTATTACTAAAATTCATCTGTGCCACAGTCACTCGGAATAAAAAATGCATAACCCTAATTTGTTTGTTCAAAGAAGGTAATTTTACAATTATTAATTTCATATTCTTTACTCAGTCCATTTTAACTGGAGTTGTTCCCCCCACCCCACCCTTTTGGCATAACTGAAGACTATGAACTAGCATGAAGACAGAAAAAGAAGAGAGTACATAGTTACTTGAATGAAAAGAATAAGCTGAGTGACAGAAGGCATCTGTTTGGGGCATAATATCCTTAATTCATGTTGTGCTAGGTCAGTTTTTTACAACCAAACTATATTGTGTATCTGCAAAAAAAAAAAAAAAAACCTGAATTCTTTGTTGCATACTATTTCATCTTTTCAAACCTCAAAGCCTTAGTTCAGGGGTAAGGAACCTGCAGCTTAGAGCCCACATGTGGCCATCTAGGTCCTCAAGTGCGGCCCTTTGACGGAATTCAAATTTCACAGGAAAAAATTCCCTTAATCTTCCCCACCACTGCCTTAGCTCTTGGTATATCAGAGAATGAGGTCAGGAGACAATGCAATAAAATCATGAATTATAAATTCAATTATTAATTGCTTCTATGTACATAGAATAGTCCAGGTTCTGGTGTTAGGGAAAAGAGATAGCACACACACACACACACACACACACACATCCCCATTTCTATGTTTCCCTTACAAGTGGAAGAACAAAACATTTAAATCATATCCAAAATACAAAGTGAATAATTTGTCATTTAATGATAACCAAACTTTCAAAATAACTTAAGTTTTGATCCTTTTGTCCACAACCCATATTTTTTGCTTTAATTTGCAGCCCATTGCTTTTATCTTGCTTTAGTGAGATAACGATTCTAAAAGCTTTTGAAACCTATTTCTATGCATCTCCATTTTAACAATTATCATAATCTCATTTTAACCCTCATAGTTGTCTGTTCATTATATTTTCAATTTGTTGTAATTATGTTAGTGGCAGACATTAAGGAATTAAAATGTTCAAGGGAAGAGCACTAGAAGTCAGTTCTTAGAACAAGTTCTTAGTGGTATAAAAATTTTGAATTTTTTTAAGGAAATATTCACCGTGTCTGTATCACAAAAGGCTCATGGGTTTCAGGAGAATACAGAAAAAGTGGCCAACTGAGCTTAGTACATGATGTAAATGACTACCTATTCCCCACTGGTTAATGTAGACTTCATCCTAAAATGTTACTAGGCAAATGAAAGGACCTTTTTTTTTGTCACTCCTCATGTCATGTGATGAAGGCTCAATAGAAGAATTAATTCAACTTTATTCTTGTCCCACTGTCTTACAAGCTTGGGACTAGTGAAGTATGTTCAGACTGCATCAAAGGCCAAACCAAAAGATTTATAAGAAAGTAAGTGAAGCAAAGGTTAAAGGGAAAGTGAATAGAAATTATAAGTAAGTATTTTAGGTATATGAAAATTAAACCAAGACCATGGAACTAAGATCATAATACCTTCTTATAGGATACTTCACATTCAGAAAGATAAGGAGATTCAAAGGGAAAATCATTCATCCTTATACCTAGAATTAAACAGTATGTTGAATCCATTTAAGGGAAGGAGAGACAAAAACACCTCTAATCAATCTAGTTCTCTTCATGGCCCAGCACTGAATGATGATCCAAGTAAAAGGAAACCACACATTCTGCTGATGGACATTGATTTGAATGAGAGCTGAAATCAAGTGGTGGCCTTGGCTTGGCAGCTAGACTTCCCTGTGGCAGCTTAACAGCTATCTGTTTTTGTTTTTCTTTCCCCAACATTGCTTTGTTTATAGCTAGAGCCGTATTCTACTGGATTTCATCAGAATCTCCATAGATTGTGGAGTAGTAGATATCATTCAACATAATATCAGGAAGATTCGATTGTATGACAATAAGAAAATCACTTAGGTTCCCTGAATTTTGTTTTTGTTGCTGCTGCTGCTGCTGCTGCTGCTGCTGCTGCTGCTGCTGCTGTTGGGTTTTTTCCATCTCTATAATGGAGATCATGAGATCTTTTGCAATTTCTTCTTGGGTTGTAAGGATCAAATGAGGTAATGATTCTACAAAAGTTTCTAAAAGGTAAAGCCCTTTAGAAATGTCAGTTATCATTATTCACAGGCAGGAAAACACAAGAATCTGGTAGTATTCTGGTCTTGGATCTTAGAATGAAAAATTCAAGTCTTACTGGATTAACAGAATGATACAGCAGAATATGTACTCCATTAGGGCGGGGACCATTTTTTTTATCTTTACCTTTTTGTCTGCAGCAGTTAGCACAATGCTCCACAAATAGTAGGGGCTCAATGCTACTTGAATATAAATGAAATCGGAGATATTGTCATATGATACCTATGGAGATAACTTTATAAAGGTAGAAATTATGTTACTTCAGGATTCAAAATAGGCTGTCAAGGAAAACTTTAAGGATAGAAATTCTAACTCTTTAAGGTCAATATTACACAAAACAACTGTCATCCAATATCTGTTGGCATATCTGCCACACCAAGAATATTGGAAGCTAGATGAAATCAAATATTCTAACATTACCTGAAATCCTTTTGTTTTCATCTCAATTCCTAGAGAAGAGTTCAGAACACATGGGTAGTTTTTGTAAATGAGGAATGACTTAAGGATCAGGGAATCCGGTTTATAACAAAAATAGTAATGATTAATGGTAATAATAATGATGTTTGGCATTTAGCACTATATGGTTTACAAAAAGAATTTCTCTTGTACTAGATATTCCAGTATCTAACTTGTTCAAAACTTGTAACATCATGACTTTTGTGGTAGGAAAGAAGATTTGACTAGAACACATACTATCTCCTACAAAGGAAGGCTACAGGGGATAGTTGTTGGGGGTGAAGTTGGGGATGATCTATATATTTATGAAGGGCAGTTGGGAATAATGAAAAGAGCCCAGGATTGACAGTCAAAAAACCTAGATTCAATTCCTTCTTCTGTCACTCAGTAGTTCTGTCTCTTGCCATTGAACTTCCATTTTCCTTTATTTATTAAATTCATACTAGTTGTACATACTTCAGAGTATAAAAAGTTGCACATGTATGTGTCTGAAATATAAGAAGATTAAATGATTTAATGCACACAAAAGACTTCAACAAATGACAAGTATTATATAAAGGTCAGTTATATACATATATATGTATATGCACAAATATATACATGTATATATATACACATACATATACATGTGCATATATATACATATATATATACACAAACATATATACATATACATACACAGACACATATATATGTGTGTGTGTGTATACATACATACACACACACACATAGTTAGCTGGGTGGTACAGTAGATAGAGTGCTGGGCCCTGAAATCAGGAAAATTCACTTCCTGAGTTCAAATTTAGCCTCATATACTAGCTGTATGACTCTGCACAAGTCACTTAATTCTATTTGCCTCAGTTTCTAATTTACAAAATGAACTTAAGAAATCACAAAATAACTCCAGTATATTTGCCAAGAAAACCCCAAATGGAATCATGAAGAGTGGGACATGACTGAAACAAATGGACAACAACAAAATTTAAATACACACACACATCATTCATTTCCTATGTGTATGTGCGCACATTTGTATACAAATATACAAAAAAAGTTGACCTTTATATAACATTTCCCACTTGAAAAGGTCACTTGCCTTAGCTCATTAGTACTGATACCACAAATAGCAAATACATAAATATACATGGATATTATGAATACAGAACTCCATCTTTATTTGTTGCAGATTTGTCAAAACAGACCCAGAATGCACTGCTTTTGGCATTCTAAAATCCCCATATTTATAGAAAGCCATTCTATAGGAACTTGCATAGCTCAAGTCAATGATGAATTCTTTTCTGATGGTATGATAGTGCCTAATTTTGATGCTATATTTGATGCTTAGTTTGGGTGTCAGTTCTTCTATTGAGGATGATGTTTCTTATCTCTCCAGGTGCTATCCAAAGGAGCTGATTCTGCCTTCACCAGGGAAGTATTCATTTAGATTAAATATCATCTTTCTCTTGGTCACTTTCATAAATGTCATATGCACATGAGAAGCATGATTGCTTTACTATAGATAACTGAGGGGATCCTTGCATATAATTGCAGCCTCTATGTTTCCTTAAAACCACTGAATGAAGAGGCTTTCAAAGCATAGAAACAGAAGCCAAAATCATATAGCTCTTGTTCTAAATGTCAGAAACATTGATAGCTGTAGATTATTGCTGATAATTCCAACCACAGCTTAATTGTTTTACTTGCTCTGTGCCTGGTTGGATACTAGCCATAGTGTAAAATTTAACCATAAATATAATGGTCTCTCCCTTCTGAAAAAGTACAATAGAAATTTGGAGACTACTCAGATGAATCTAAGACACATGGAACATAAAAATCCCACAGTGACCCTGTAATATTAATTAAGTTGGGACTTGTTTTTAATGTTTTAAAATGCTAAATTGACTAAGTGTCTTTGATTGAACCTTACTAAGTGCAAAGCCCCAGGCCCAAACCCCTGTTTAATAGGTGCTAAGCTGATGTGGGCATGAAGCCCCTAGGGCCCTAAAGGGAGTTGGTAAGACCAGAGCCAATAGTAGGCATCTAAGTTTTGGTCACTCAGATGATGTTTGATGACATCTGAAAACTGTGTAAAAAAGAGAGAACAGAGTTATTTGTTTGAGGCTCTCACTCCTGGAGGAGTGTTGGTGTGGGACTCTGGGCAGTTACTCTAAGAGCCTCCTGGTTTGTCAACCCGAATGTTGATGGTTTCTTGGTAACTGTGAATTATGATCTGGTCTGTTTATGTTGTGAATGTTTGTAATTTGTTTGTATTTTCTCTGAAGTTCAGGGTGCTGGCTTTTTCCACTGAACAAAGTGAATGATATTTGTATGTTGGATTGAAGTAAGATTGTTAACCCCTTGACGTTGCTTTCCTTAGTACAGCAGATCAAAAAACCTGTGCTGGCAACGTTCTTGTTGTTGGGCTTATGTTAGTCTTTCACCCCCACAACAGCCGCTAGCTGAATTGTTGCAACAGACCCACTCCTGCATTCAATTTCATATCTTCATATATTTTAGATTCTTAGATTATAAGTTTCTTGAAGGCAGGGCCTGTATTTTTATTACTTTTATCCTCAGCACTTACCACAGTACCTGACATACAGTAGGTACTTAACAAACATCTATTGGCTTATTGGATTGGATTGGCTTAGAGGTATGGAAAGGATGTATCATGAAGACTATGAGATGGGCAAGACAAGCGCACTATTGGAAATGCATGTTACAATATACCTGATTACCCTGTGTGATTAGATTGTTTAGGCTCTCAAATTCAAATTCTATCACTTGATTTTCAAGTGTCCACATCATCTTCTTCACACTATCCAATTTTATCCATTCTCTAATGCACCATTGTCTTCCAACAAGCAGGTATTTTCTTTCTCATCCTCATTCCTGCATTAATATCTTTGGTTTTGCTATTCCACTGATGTGGCATGCCCTATGGTGTCCTTGTTTCTTACCTACCTACAAAACCCTGTTAGGAACAAAAGATCATAAAGACTATAGGGTCATAGTATCATAGGATCTAAAGATAGAAGGGATATCAGAGGCCATCTAGATCAAGGATGTTCCTAGAGAGGTTGGTGTTCTCTCTCTCTCTCTCTCTCTCTGTCTCTCAGTCTCTCTCTCTCTCTCTCTCTCTCTCTCTGTCTCTCTCCATACACACACATGCATGTATATGTATATGCATGTATAGACATATATTGTATAATGTATATATATGTATATATATACACATATGTGTGTACATACATATAAAATCATGTTAAAATGAACACCAATAGTAAATTAGAAGGGGAAAAGAAGGCAAAAGGGATATTTAGTAGTTCTCTGTAGAAACCTAAAGGAAAATTCCATCTTTGTTTTTTATTAGGGTGGAGGCTAGAATAGGACTATTTCAGTGTACTGATTACATGTATATGAGTCTCTGATCTTTATTAGGGCCCCATGGCAAAATGCCTCTACCTTTTCTGGCTGTCTCACATATTTAGAAATTTAAATCAGATATTAAAAAAAATCTGAGACATTTTCTATCCTCATCCTATTGCCATCCATATCCAGGAAAGTGAGGAGAAGACAAATTAATTAAATTGTCTAAGGTAATACAGGTAGCAAGTAATGGAGTTGGGGTTTGAACCAAGTTGATCTTATCCTGAAACCAGTGGTCTTTCTTGAACACCACAACTATCTGGAATAGTTGCTCAGCAGCTAGCAGTGTGAAATGCTGGGCAACAACTCCTACACCCTGTACTCTAGGTAAAACACTAAGTGTGATATATAACCTATGATTAGAGGAAACAATACTTTTATATGTAAGCTTACAAAAGGCAAAGGTCCTAACTAATAATTATGTTGTAGCTACCACAAAACTGTTAATTAATAACTTCAATGGGATTAAATAATGATATTATGCCACATTTGTCCTTCAGTTGAGCTAAAGCTCATAGGTGTCTTCACTCCACAATAAATTCAACACCAATATGATGAGGAAGCAGGAGAGAGGACCAAGCAACATAAGACAAGGCACCTGCCCATGGAAGAAATGGAACAATGGTAGTCAGCAATGGGTTAGGTCACTAAGTGGCAGCTAGTCTTCAAGCCTGATGAGATACAGATACCCCATTTAAAAATATATATGCGTGTATGTATGCCACTCACCATTGTTAGCAATTTCTCCATAATTAATTTGTGGTTCCTTTGTATATTTTCATTTGAATATCTATGCATTTATCTTGTTTTTCTTCAGTAAAATATAAGCTCACCGAAAGAATTTTTTTTAAAATCATGTTTTAGCCAACATATGGGACAGAAAAATAAAACAAGACAATAACTTTCTGTTATATATACTACTAATGTCTGTCTCTTAAGCTCATGAAATGTACTTTATCCAGCATATTTTCCTCAAGATAAACAGTTGAAATTATTATAAACAAATTGGCAGCCTTGAGCAGCCTGTGCAGTCTTGTGTTGCTCCAAACAGGTAAAGCATACCAACTTTATATCTCAAGCCCTGAGAAATAAGAGCTAACTGCTAGGTGCCTACCTTAGAAGATTAGTTATTAAAATGTGTTGGACTGAATTGAATCCTTAACTCCAGTAAGTTTCATCATGATCAGATCATAGATTAAATGCTAGGAAAAAACTCAGAAGACATCTTGTCCAACTTTGTCATTTTGCAATTCAGGAAACTGAGGCCCATGGATATTATATGACCTGCCAAAGGTCACACAGGTAGTAAGTAGCAAAGGAGAGATTTTTACTCAGGTCCTTAGACTCCAGAGTCAGTACTCCTTTATATCCTACTGAGTTCCCTTCTACACTCAATCTAGTAGGAAATTATTTGAAATTAAAAAGAGACCAAAATACAGACTCTATCCCTTTCCTCACCAGGAAGCTAATAATGGTATATGGTAAAAGCTGGTTAGTACTGCACTAAAGCAAGCTTCAGAGAGCTCCACAGAATCAATTCAACAAGAACAATACCATGCAAATCCCTGCAAGCCACTGTTTAGCCAAAATAAGAGAAAGAGAAAAATAAAACGAGACAGTAACTGAGTCTGTGTTATATATGATACTAATTCCTGTCTCTCAAGCTCATGAAATACACTTTATTCAGTATCTTTTCCTTAAGATAAACAGCTGAAATGATCACAGACACACTGGCAGCTTTCAGAAACCTGTGCTGTCTTGTCCTGCTGCAAACAAGCAAACAATATCAACTCCATAAGCTTTTCCAGCTGAATCCTCCTGGAGCTGTGTAGACAATATCTGAGACCAGAGTGGAGTATTTCTTACCCCGATCTTATTACCATGACAGTGCTGACATCCTGCAACCATCACAACCATCACTTTAAAGGCTCCTCTCTGACAAAATGGTTTATTAGAATTGCCTTTACTAGGGTAAGAGTATGCCTTTCCCTTTTTAAAGCACTGAATTATGAGAATAGTATACATGACATTCTTCCTTCCACAGTATCATTTATAGTCTTTAGTTTAAATACCTTATTATTATCTGTTTGTCCAATTTTATAATGGGGAACAAGAAATGGGCTTCTGATTTCGTTGGTATTTGGAACTCTCAGGATAGTAAATTTCCTCTACCAATGCATGCTTATTACCTTCTCTACAACTCAGAGACAGAGAGTTGCCTAGAGCACTGAGAGTTTAAGTGACTTGCCCAGGATCTCCTAGTCAGTATTTGTTACATTTTTGATTTGAACCTAGGTTTTTCTGGCTTCATAGCCAGCTCTCTACTTTTCCACTGCCTCTCAATTTTACAATGGTCTTGCTAAACAAATAAAAATATTTTGTTTTTTATTTATCTTTTTCTGCAGAAGGAAAACTTCACCAAAAACTCTGACAGCTGGTACAGGACTTCCATTATTAGGAGCAATTTTTATGCAAGATATATGATATTTGACACAATCCATTTTGGAGAAGTTTTCCATAAACAGCCAAGAAGCATGCGTACCTAAATATCTTTTCAATTTGGTGCCTTAACCTTAAATCAATATCAGAAGTTTTAATGATCCAAGGGCTGGAAAGAACACCTAGGTGTCATTTAGTATATCTTTCTGTATGTAGACACTCTCAAATGGATGATAGCAAGGATTTAGTCAGTAATAATAGCTGGCATTTATCTAATTCTTCAATATTTGCATGGTGTTTTACATACAATATCTCATTTCTTACTCACAAAATGCCCAGCCAAAATTGTTAGATATCTAGAACACTGTGACATCATCCATCCATTCATTCATCACTTCATTCCTCATCTATTATTATACACTGAACACAATCCTAAATGGCAAGTATAGGAAAATATATCTATTTACATTAAATTATTATGGTATGTTACATATAAATTATGTATACACATATACATGCGTATGTATGCATGTATATGTATATGTGTCAGATCATGGACAAAGTAATTGTACACTTTAGACAAGATTTTAAAAGTGTACTCCCCCATGTGATACTGTGTGCAAGAAGTTTTGAGCTTCCCATGTGTTAAACATCACAGAGTAAATACCTATGTGTCATAGATAACAAAATTTTCTGGCATTAAAAGTGTACTCATTCATAAAAAGCAGTTTTATGAAGTGTCCTAGAATCCCCCAGTCTGTCATGACCTCAAACAGTTGCTTACCTTGCCTAGCATTAGTCTCATTTTTGAAATGAGCTTATATTCTCTTTGGGAAGGTAACACATACATATATAAAGTAGTGAAGTAAAAATATAAGGTAGTAAGTACTAATATAAGTGATACTGGCAAGAGGTGCCAGAGGAAATCAGAGAAGATAAAGAATTATGTTGGCTGGAGAAGTCAGAGAATCTTCAAGGCAGATATAGGATTTGAGCTGATTCTTTAAAATTGTAAGGATTTGGATATCAGGAGGAGAGGAGAATATACTGGGCAAAGGTAATAGCTTTTAGGCAGGACTAAGATTGGCATGCTCAGCTTACCTTGTGTAAAGCAGTCACACTGAGATGTAGTAGGATACTGCTTAAGGGTCCATGAAGGGGGAAGGTTTAAAGGGCTAATTTGAATTTAGATCAGCACCTTGGATAGCAACACAGATAAATAGGGGAAATTTAGAAGAGAAAGATAGTTGAAGTTTAATACTGTTAATGGATGTAGTACAGATTACCACTAAGAGATAAGTTCAGCATCATATCAATATCTATAAGGAGGTGATTCCCTTAGAGCAACTATGTGTGAAGAAGGTAGTATTTAGAATTTACTGCAATATCAACCACAAAGAGATCTGAAGTGGACAAGTAAACTTAGTTCTTTAGGCAAGATGTTAGCACTTCCAAAAAGCCAATTGTATACAGATCTTCACGTTATTCTAGTGCAGCATGAAATGGCCAAGGAAATGTGAAAACATGCACATAGGTGGATATAAGTGCTAATTTGAATCAGTTCTAGGATTTCTGCTGCTCCTTGGTTGTCAAAGTACCCTTGTACAGTAATTGAAAATGACTAAATTTGTATCACTCTCTTTACCGTGTGCTCATGTTCCTGTCAGTCATATGTTCTCTCATTTTTCACCACGGAGTAGATTTTCCCAAATAAGCAGTGGAGAAACTGTTTAACATCCTACTTCCCTTAATAATAGGGCTGACCTTTAAAATGCACATTTTCCTTGTCACCTCCAGACTTTCTTGCTTTACTGTACTGTCATCCCCAGTATAATTCTTAACCTTTGGTGCAATGTTTATTTAACACAGGGAGGAAGTATACATATAATCATTCTGCATACTCTCCTCATTTTATAGATAAGAAAGAATAACATAGTGTCTGGTACGTAGCAGGTCTTAACAAATGCCAGCGGACTGACCAATAAACTGAAGCCTCGAGAGAAAAAGTAACTTTCTGAAACTTGCATGGAGACTTAGTCATAGAGAGATAACTCATATCCAGGGACTCTATGTTCAAGTTCAGTGACCTTTCCACTGTATCATACTGCTTTCTACATTTCATCATGGTCTACATATTACTAGGCATCTTAATAGGTATACATTATGCAATAACCTATTGTAGGCATATCCTATCATTTGCAAATCAAGGTCTATGGAATTAGCATGGAAAGGAACACCAAAATTTGCTTAAGGCAAGTTAACAATTTGTATATGTGATTGTGATCGATTCAGGGGAAATAGGAATAACTCTGCCAGCAAACAATTGATTAGATTTTATGGGACTGTTTAATGTGACTTAACATTCATATTTTCTGACTCAAGATTTTTATTGATTGCCTTGATATGTATAGCACTCTTTTGAAGCTTGGAACTGTGACCAGGGTCCCTGCTCCCATGTGGCTGCAAACTCTGCTGTGCTAATGCTCTTGCTTGCACTGGGACTGCCACCTACATCCAAGTTTAGGCAATGCAACAGAGTCCTGTTCCTGGTGCCAGCAAAGGGACCCCTGTAATTCCCCTTCTGACCCATCATATGATCCCATTACTCTCTGTGGGCTGAGAGGTCTGGAAATCACCACTGCTACCAATGATTCAGTCTTTCCAAGAACTACTCCTGGTTTGCTGGGGCTCTGTTTGCACTGCCACAGTCTGAGCTGGACTGAGTTCCTCTTTCATCCTGTTGTAACAGACCTTTCCTGCAGACCTCCTAGCTTGTCTTGGGCTGGAAAATTTTTTCACTGTGTCTTCTTCTGCATTCTGCTGCTCTACACCTTGTTTACAGTAATTATTTACAGGTATTTGGAGTGGTTTCTGGAGAAATCAGGGGAATCCCTGCCTTTACTCCACCATCTTGGCTCTATCTCCTATAGAACTGTTTAAAGCAGGGCTGTCAAACCTTAGGTTTTTATTGAAACAATAGACAGTATATTTTGTTTTGCCATTTTAGTGAGAGCTCTGCAGTAGCTCAGCTTCATTTACTAAAGCATTTGTGTAAATTTCCATGCTTGTAGGCGGGCTGCATAAATCACACTGTGGGCCACATTTTAGACAGCCTTGGTTTAAAGAACACTAAATTTATAATCAGGAAAAACTTAGGTTCAAATCTTACTTCTGATATTTATTAGCTGTGTGACTATGGACAATCCCTTATCATCTCTGAGATTCAGTTTCCTCAACTGTACAATGGAAAATAATTTCCCAAGCACTTACACATAAGTTTATTGTAAAAATCAAGTAAGCAAAGGTATATAAACATTTTGCAATATTAAAAAGTTATATAGGTGAGCTATTATTATCATATCACTTCTTCAAAAAATCTTTAATTGTTACCCATTTGCTGATAGCACAACATATTTTATTACCTGTTATCCAAACCAGTTCCACTCTACCTTGGCATAGTATTGTTTTCCGCTACTCTTGAGTTCCAATTCTGCATTTTCTCCTAGATATTATCTGAGTACCTTCCTACATGCTGCTTCCTCCAACTGGACTGAAATGATTTCCTCCATTCTGTTTAGCATTTCTTGCCTATTCTTCATGGAGCAGGTAAAGGCTCACTCTTTCTATGAAGTCTGAATACAGCACTACCCCCAGTTCTCAGTTTGTCCTGTGAACTCATAACATTACAGTTTATAAGACCAATTCAGAACTGGATCATGAATGACATTATGCAATGCTAATAAGGTAGCTGAAATAAAGGATATTTAAGGCATCTTCTGGCTATAAAATATCATTATCTAGAGTTTTTTAGTTTTTCTCTTGCTATTTAACCCATCATGCTTATATTCCATCTATTCTTCTCACTCTCACCTCTCCTACACAATAATTTATGAGCTCTTTGAAGAAAGGAGGTGCATTTTATGATTTCTAAAATCCTACATTGTAATGGGGCAAGTTAGAGCTGACCCCTGCCCTCCTCGGACCTCTGTGTCCAGGGCCTGCTGAGGTAAACTCGGGGCTCCGCAATATGGGAGGAAGAGGATGGAGCCAGGAGGAAGGGTCTCGCCTTTGTTACCTATGTGGCAATTCCAGGTCTTTGTCCGGACTTGCCCGACCACATGGCACTTCCTGTTCTTTATCTGGACTTGCCTGACCACAGGGAGAAGGGGAGGAGAGTAGGTGGAACCAGGGCAGTCCTAGTGCCTACGTAACCAAAGATATGAAAGTTTGCTACTAAGCTGAATAAATCAGAGTTACTAACCACCTCAGCTCCCGCCTCATTCATTGTCAGCGAGATCAGGTTCTTTGCTGGACAAAGGCCTGGGTGTTGGGGGGCAGCAGACCCCAATGCTACATAGGATTACAATTGGACTTCAGATATCATCTAACTTACAGATGAGAGAACTGAGGTCCATTGTGGTTAACTTAAATGTCCAAGGTCACAAAATACAAAATGACAAGATTTTGGATTGAAACTTTGATTCTCTGACTTTCAATTCAGTGTTCTTTCACTATAACAGGCTGCCTCTAAAGCATTTGTGCTGTCTCTATTATTCCCAAATCTATATATCCAGCCCCAAGCTCTCTCCATATTCCACACTTACATCACCAACTGCCTACTGGATATCTCTTATACCTAGCACAATTTTCTTCCTTTCACAGAGCAGGCAATCAATTATTTGTTATTGGAATTACTGCTCCTATGATTTCAAGTCTCTGACAATGCATAATCAGACTTAGGCAGGGAAAAATACTACCAACTTTGAAAATATATAAATGCCACATAAAAGCCTACACATCCTAAGAACAGATGCTTGTCAAACTTAGCCAGGAATCTCAAAGGCATTTCCAACAAATGGAACAATGAAAAGACAATTCAAGTCCTTTCTGATGTTGATCAACTTTTTTCTATACAATGTACTCTATTTGCACTTCTAACCCCTATATCATAAACATCTTTCTTAAAGGGAATTTCAAAACTTTGCAGATATTTTTCACTAGTTTACCCTGGATCAGTCTTGGCTTCCTATCCAGCATCAATATGTCAGACTCTAAATTGGGGTGGGTGAGCAACTGTATAAGAGAGGAATGCCTTAATCTTCTGAAGTCTCAGAGCCATAGCACTTTAAGTTGTCTAGATTTTGTGTTTTCACTTGCAATCCATGAATCAAAGACAGCTTCTATTTGCCCTTCTCCATGCACAGGTAAAAGAATATCATTCTGTCAAGATAATGATCAACTTTTCTTGTGAAAGCAAGCCATTGGGCAGATTTAGTTTGTTACTTTATCACAGATATATTTTTCTAAAGATTAGACATCCAAATACTTTCTAGATTTGTATTCAACAAAAGCCACTCACCTAATAATAGTTGCTGAGGTTTAACGTGGACTGTTGCTACTAGTATAAAATTCTCTTAGTCTAATTTTAGTTAGAACTCCTTCTGTGGAATTGTCTAGTTTCTTTCATGAAGTATTTCTCGATTTTCACTAGGTACCCTGGTCCAACCTAATTCCTGTCTCTTCTGAAACTCCATATTACTTAATGTTTATAATAATCATTTTGAACTTTGCATAGATTACCATAGATTATGTAATTTTTCACTTTCGTTTTTCTTGTCTCACCAAGTAGATTGATTATAAGCTCCCAGAGGACAAACATGCTAACATATCCTTTTAATTTCACAAAACAGCATCTATCACAGGCTAGACACAAATTGAATATAGCATACAAAACACTGTAAATGTTAGTAAATGCTGGATAAATGTGATTTATACAGCAGATCCTTAGTAAATATTCTTTGATTCATTGAAAGGACTTTGTAATGATAATAAAGTTTTAACTTGAAGGAGGTTCTCCTTTGTTAGATCTAAGGGTCAATCATAGGACACTACAGCTATATTAACATGTATTTTATTTTTGTTTCTGATTTCCTATTATGCTTTAGAAGTACTTCAAGCTAGACAACCTCTAATATTTCTAGAGAATAGAGATAATACAAAGAATGACAAAAAAGAATTGATCTCACTGTGGTATCATGGAAATAGTACTGAATCTGGCAAAAGAAAACCTGAGGTCAAATTTCATCTTTCCTTCTTGTTACCAAGATAAATTGGAACAAGACATTTAAATTCTCTGGGCCTCAGTTTCCTCATTTGTAAAATGAGTGTTTTGGATTGAATGACCTTTGAGGTCTTTTCCAGTTCTGAATCTATTATTAATCAAAATGGCTGACTGCTATAACAGATGCTTCTGAAATACTTTTTTTAACTTTTGGGAGAAGTTCTAATTAGGAAAAATCTGCCCATGAAGAAATCTTTCTTGCACCACACAATAGATAATTCTAACTTTGAGCAAATATGAAGGAGACATATGGATTACTACTATAACCTTTTAAATAATATTCTCTATTGAGAACATACTCCTACACCCAATGTGGATTTTAGTCAAAGTGTCTTAACAGGAGGCTATCCAATGTGATATTTACCTCCCCCACCACTGCCACTACCACACACAAACAGTACTAAAAACACTTAGTACTCTGAACAAAGTAAGGAGGAAGCTTGACCAAAGAGTGCTTGCCAGATGCTTTCTTACGAAACAATGTGCAGGAAAAGGAAAGGAGTTGGTTAGGGATCAACTCTATTTCCTTACTTCTTTGGTTTCCACGAAGTAAATAAAATTGCTCAATAGTATATCCAAATAATTATGATTCAGTTAACTTTTTAATGGAGTTACTCTTCAGAAGGCATAAAGGAAAGAGTGCTATCCTGAGAAGACTCTTGGATCCTAGTTGGCTGTGTTTCTGAGTAGTCAAATAATGTATCAGTAAGGCAGTAATAACAATGCAGATGATAATTGTCAAAATGCCTATGCAGTTATGTATCGCAAAGTATATGAGACTCTCCACATAGAAAGCAGAAGTAGTAAACCATTTATTTGGATACTAGAGAACCATATCCTACAAGCCATTTATCCAGTCTATCATAGCAGTAAAGCATCCATACATAATGTCACAATATGGAGCCTCGCCATCCCAAAGCCTCTCTGACCCCCTGCTGGGGTCTTCCCCAAAACAAACACAGTACAGCTAAGTCAGCCTGTTCAGTTCTAACTATCATGAGGGTGGCCATTAGCAGCCATAACTGCTCATGCTTGCTCTCTCTCTCTCTCTCTCTCTCTTTTTCTCTCTCTCAGCATTTCCTGTGACAAAACTTCCTTTTCCTGTCAGGAAGCTCCTCCCACACATGTGACTGAGGCTTCCTGTGACACAAGCAGGTCACAAGGCCTATGAGAAAGATCTTCAAATCTACAGTTGGGTAGTGGAAAGATTACTGGGTTTCAGAAACAGAAACTCAAGTCTGGCCTCTACTACAAACATATCAGATACCAGATTACCTGGGATAAATTCATTATCCTCACTAGGGCACACTTTCCCCATCTGTAAAATGAGGAAGTAAGACTAAATGAACTATTGCCAAAGGCAAGTCACTCCTCCTCTTTGGGACTTAGTGTTTTATTATGTTCACTGTGGATTTTGAATTAAATAATTTTCCAGGCCTTTTTGACTTAAAATATTACATTATTCTATAAGGTCATAGCAGGTCTATGACAAATTAATTATCTAGTAGACATTTTCTGGATCACATTACTAATGCATACTTAGGTACTGCCCTATGTTTAATAAATGCTTTTTGATGTTAATGGTGGATTTGTCATAGCAGACAACACTCAGTAATGTTGTTGTGTTTGTCCTTCATTCTTGAAGAGGACCATGACATCAGGGAAATGATAGCCTGACTTGCAGCTGACTTTGATTTGAGTGAGGGAGGGCTGTGCAAGGTCACCAGTGTCACTTTCTCCTCCAGAGCCATCTGAATCCAGTGGCCTGATATTCATCAGGATGACTAGAGATGGCCCAGGATGCAGTGGGAGGCCTTGGCCCTTTCAGACTAAGGTCTTTTCAAGTTCTCACTTAGAGTGAGGTAAGGCCCATTCAGTGAATAGGCCTCTTTAAGAAGTTAATCAGGGGATGAACCCTTTAATCAAAACTCAAAAAAGAATCAAACTGAGAGGGGAAGACCCTCAGGGTTCCTGGCCAAAAGAGAAACAGTTACTATTTAGTATTTACATTCACTCTGTGCTTGGAGGGCAGGGATCTATTGTCCAATCTATGAGCTCCAGAGTGAGTTGGGTTTAAGGCTTGTTTTTTTAGAAAGAAATCTAGTCAGCCTTCAGCCATCAAAATGTACCTTCCTTTGGGCAGAGCACCAAGGGGAGGGGAGAGGAAGGGAGGGAAGGGGAGGGAAGGGAAAATAATGTACTACTACCCACAAAGAGTACTTTGCATTACTGCATGGAATCATCAAAAACTGATCAATTATTCCCATATTTATTAGACACTTATCAATGAGTTGTAAAGCACTGTGCTAATTTGTGGGAGATATTAAACAGCATAAGGTGAATTTCCTTATTTCAGAGCTTGCAGTCTGTTTGTATAGAAAGTACATACCCGCATGAAGAAGCAAATAATAAAAGGCATTATAAGCTATGTATTTAATAATATCACTTAGTATTATCATAGTACAGATAATAAGGGACATAGGGAATCAAAGGATAGAGAGAACACTGCCATGTAGGGACATAGGGCACATTTTCATGAAGAATTTGGGATGTTCATTGGATTTGATTTATAAGCAGGATTATGTGACTGAGAGAGGAATGGGGAGGCTCTCTCTGGTGAGGACAAAACTTAACATGTCTCTATTGGATCACATTCCAGGTATCCACATTCCACAGCAGCTGCTTTTAAAATACAACAGATTAGTGCCCTGCCTACATGCTCCTCCCTAAGGAATAAAACATAGGTATAAAATTGAAAGAATGGAAGTTTATGTATTTGGGGGGTTAAAAGGAAGGTCAGCATGTGAAGGAAACAATGGAGAAATTTATCAGCCATTAATGACTACAAACTTGAGACTACTAGTAATCAATATCTTTAGTGAGAACTTGTGTGTCTATCATAAAGGGTGACATTTCCATGGGATCTATGGGAGGAAATTTTATGGATTCGAACTTGTTTGAAGTATAGGGACTAGGGAGAAAAAGTAACTCGGTACTAAAAAGGTGGAGCATGATAAGAAAGCCATCTTGATTTCTTTAGAGAAGCACCAGATAAGAGACTGGTCTAGTTTAATAAATATGTTATATTTATGATATGGTATCTTGGAGATGAAAAATAATATAGTGATAAGGCAAATTATATGCAAGTCCATTTCTAAGAGAATACATGATTGAGGAAAATCAATGTTTGTAGTGGTCCCTCTTTACATTATTTTTATTCAGGTGAATTACATTTAAAATGAACATTAACAGCAGAGATGATAAGGAGCTAGGCTGAGGAAGAATTTGAAACTAGAGGTCATGAAAGAATATTAATGTTTACACTAATTATTTCATTTTGTAAGTAAGGGCTATCTTATTTCCTCTTCAATCTCCTCAGATTAAACAATGAGCAGTTCTGGTTATCTGTTTCCAACTAAAGCATGTGCCTTTAAAAGTATAGTGATTTCTCTCCTCAAAGCTCAAGGCCTAAGGCAAAGTCCTCTGTCATATTCTAGAATAAATTCTGAATGTAAAGATATAATTACATGCACATAATATTTTGTTACAAACAAATTCATGTATGAATTCAGTGCAAGATTAATCTACTTGACCAAACTCTTAATTATTTCCCTGTTAAAAATCCATGACTGAAAGATGATGGCCATGACTTCCACTTCATCTATACTCCACATTATCTAGTCCAACACCAAGCTCCTAGTATGTACTGAAAAAAATATTTGTGGAATTAATGAAAATAGAAAAAGATATTGATAATGTTATAGAATAACAATCATGATCAAATTCATTATGCTAATAAATAGCTTCGCTCATGTTACTAACTTGCTTAATAAGCTCTAGTTTTTCCCTATGGCCTCCAGGATACAACATAAATGTTCTTTTGTCTTTAAAGCCCTTCACAATATAACTACTACCTAATTTTCAGGCTTACATAATATTATTTTTTCCTCATACACTTTATATTCCAACAAAGGTGGCCTATTTACCATTCTCTGTTAATATTCCATCTGCCACTTCTGTGAACTACCTTTGCATGAATCGATCCTTATGCTTGGAAAGAACACTTTGCTTACAATCCATAACTCCTTTCAAGGTTCAAATCAAGTACCATTTCTTCTAAGGAGTTCTTTCCCCAACTCCCCCAGTTTTTCATGTTCCTTCAAAACAATTCTGTATTTTCCTTATATATATTTTGTATACATCACATCCTGCCTCTTCCCTCCATTGGATTGTAAGCTTTTTTGTTTTTGTCTTTCCATCCCCTAAATAAAATGCCTGGAACAAAGTTGGCAATTATTAAGTATTTGTCGAATGGAATTGACTTGGCAGTTCTGAATAAATGCAGTATATATCCTCATATGTATATGTATATATGTATATGTGCATATACATAAAAATGTACATACAAACATATATATATATATATTTGTATAAAAGCAGATTCAACTTTGAACTCAAAGCAAGATAGTTCTCTCTAACTAGATTGAAAGTTTTTTGTTTAAAACTGTTGATGGAGGACAGGGAAGCTATAAAATGCTTCTCCTACTCCCCCATGTTATCTAGCACAATAAAAGGTTCATAGGATCATAGATTTAGATTGAAAAGAGATTTCTAATGTCACACAGTTGAACCCCCCACATTAAATAAATAAGGGAATTGTGGTCTATGAATAATAAGTGAGTTGCCCAGAATCAAACAATGAGAAAACAATCTTTCCACTGAACCACTGTTTTTTTTTTCTTTGTTTCTTTTGGTGCTATAATGGGTATTCAATAAGTATTTGTTGAATTAAGTTGATAAAACAGATTTCAGGCATCACTGATACTGACATAGATAAATCAACTTATGATAATGCTGGCTTATTATAGTAGATAATACTTAATTGACTCTTGTCCCCAAAACCCAGACTGAATCAAATTGACCAAAAAAAACCCCAACAACTCATATTATATTCATTTCAAGAAAGAATTAACTAAACAATGTCTTTCCATACATAGCCATCTTTTTCTGTAAAATGCATTTTCTGCTAAATTAAGAAAAAATGTTACTTTTCTCACATAGTTAAATGCAATCCTGTTTATACAATTAAACAAATACAATTAAATATAATACAATAATGTGCAACACAATTATACAAAAGTAGAAGTGCTTGGCAGTGACTTTTATATAATCAAAAGTAATATGCACATCCCATGGAGTTATGAAGGTTTCAGAAAGGACCCCCATTGATAATTATAACTTAGCACCTTTACTAGAGAAATGGGAGTAATTAATGAAATGTGCCTTCATATGCTTACCATTAACAAGGATTGTCAGAGTAGTAAGGCTTCATTTCAATAGTTTTTTCTTATTCCAAAGTTTATAAATTAATAAATTCTAATGGAACACACACACACACATACACACACACACACACACACACACACACTTATTACCTTCTTTCCCGAAGGGATAATTTGTTTGGGATCACATATCAAATGGCATTTGAAAGGAAACATTCAAGTCAAGTTCTGCCAAATCATGTCAGTGAAACTTCAAATTCCCCTGGCTAAACAGTTTGCATTTCTGATTTACGGTAGCACATTCCTGGACTTAGCGCAGATGGAGAGAAGGAGCTGGGGGTTCCCACTAGAGAAACAAGGTAACCTAGGGAACTTCTGTGAGGATGAAGAATTTATTTGCCCCTATTTGCCCCTCCTTTGAATTTAGAGATTTTTTTTCTTCTCCAAAAGGAGGCAGACCTTGATTGAAAAAGAGGAGTCAGCTGAGATGAAAGAAATCCTACTTCTTCCTAGTGTCTCTTTCTTTCTGAAATCCAGGTGACACAATTAATGCTATTTATCTAGGACCCTGTCTTGTCTAGCTTAAAGTAACTGTGTGATTCAACAGATGCCAACTAGAGTTGATGATGCACATGGAGGCATTCTTTTTACCTATGTTTTACTGAAGCAAGGTTGCTGTCAGAAAGGCATATTTCAAACACGTGACATTGGCCATTCTCCATTGACAAAAATAAACGCTCCAAGAAGGAATAAAATGATTTGAAAGAAGTAATTTCTCCCTCCCTTCTTTCCTTCTACTCTTAACTTCAACATAATCAAATGTTGTTTATGCTTAAAATTTTAATCCTCTTACAAGTTCATATTTTGATTTAATTTGCATATCATATTTATTTCAAGTCAACACGAAGGGAGACTCAACTAATTTAAACCATTTTTCTTCAGGCCTGGAATCCTTTCAGAAATATTTTCTATTTGGTGACTCGATTATGTCTAATATGGAATAATGCTGGCAGCTTAGAATTGTGCTTAAAGAAACCCAGACTTTGAACAGTGAGAATGGGAAAAGGGAGGAGGAGAAGAGGCAATAATTACCTGTCTTTGATGCTACACAGATCAATGTGTAAATCACTAAAATTCCCCAGGGAACCTTGCTGAACCGAAATGAGGTCCTTGGGCTGGTTATCAATAAAGATGAGCCTCATGCAGCCTTGGAAAGCCTTAATGGGATTTAAACATTGGGAATCGGTGAAATTGTCTGGGCACCCTGTGGGAGAGAGAAAAAGATGAAGAAGAATACTGAAATGATCAGTCATTTCTTTGGTGACCTATTGATAGAAGACCTTGAGGTCTAATTATCTGTGGTACTTTTCATTCACAGCAGTACACATGCTTTTGTTGTAAATCCTAGTATTTTCAAGGAAGGGGACAGAAACAGTACAAAGTGGGGCATAATCATGGTGTCAGAAAAAAAAAAGTATTAAAGAATATCACAGCACTGCAACAAATTTCTCTCTTTCATTTTATGTCTGTTTGGTAAACTTTATAATTCAAATGCATGGTGTACTTGATCCAAAGAGAGTTATACATTAAAGATACATAGAAATTTGCATTTTGTCTTGTCAAAAAAGTCTAAATGTTGGTTTTAATTCTGAATTACGCTTTCCATGGAAACTGTGCTATAGGTAGGGAATAATTGTAAACAGCAGTCTTGGTTCTTAAGAAAGGTATGCATTGAGATGTAACTGAAATTATGAAGTACCATTAAAATGTATGACAACTTTCAAAAGAACTGGGACTATAAATGAATGCCATTGTAGTATTACAGTCCATGACGATGGTTGAATCTACGTTTTAAAATTGTTTTACTCATTCTCATCTCCATCTCTACCAACTTTCTCCCCCACCTGATCACCTATGCTTGTATTTGATTCACATGGCAAGACTGCTACTAACACATGTATTTTCTTGCTTAGTGCAGGTAAACAATAGCATAGGTATTTGTGTGCATGTGTTAGTCACAGACCCTAGCCTCCATCATTTTAATAGATTCAGAGCATATGGCATAGCAGTCTTGAAAATGGCAGCAACAAGCCATAAATAATGGGGAATTATTTCAACCACCCCTAATAGATAGGCTTTGCTTTCCTGAAACCCAACAGCTGGTTAATAGCTCATAGCCATACTAGAAAATGGAGGAGGATGCTACAGTTTCTAATTGCAGCTGCAGAGAGAATTTATGTAAGTTGACTATTAGTAGCTCAGATCATTTTTCACCTTTCTTACAGTAACAAACTAGATAAGGAATAATTGTCCAAACTCTGCAATTCTGAAATGAATCTGAGCTGATGCAGGTCCATTCACCATTAAGACTTTCCAAAAATAGTACCTATTCAAACAAGGGGGAGGGTAAATGTTTTGCCTGCAAGGCTTGGCAGATGCCTATTAGTTATTTTACAATGTAAATTAATTGGAAACAATCCAGGGCCCCCATGAAATATGCTCTAAGATACCTTGTTCCATCTACGTATATATAGGGTAAAATTGTGGAACTCTTTTTGGGATTCCAGATTCTCTTTTCATTCCCTTTCTAACCTCTTTGGGTACCCAGGATCCTTCTATTCTTTTCTGCCAACACCCCCTCCCACCCCAATCAGGATAGGATCCACATTCAGTCAACCTTACCATGCACTAAAAACTATTCTAGCATAAGAATACTAAGGCTTATTTCTAACTATGGAATGAATTATTTCCCCTTGTGTGAAGAATTTTCAGCCTCAGTGAGTAGTTAACAGAAATTTGGTTAGGGTAAGGGGTGGAGAGTCATGTAGGCTCAACTTCTTTAGCACCCCCTCCACCTTGAATTGCAGTTTGAGATCAGTTTGCCTGTTTTGTCTATGTAGAAGATTATACCTTCATTAAGCCCTGATAAACTTTCGAACTTAAATTAAAAAAGTTTCAGGCATTAGAAGAACAATGTATAAATGATATTCAAGATATTTTGATTATCCCCTCCATCAATCTCTGAATTTTTGATTGAACGATGTACAAAGTCATTTTTACTTCGTCAGTTTTACTTTGTTCTACATAGTCAGTTTTACTTTGGGTAGGGTAATAAAAAATGGCTTCACCAGATCAGTAGGTAAATTGTGTAAAATTGGATCCTATATTAGCCATGGGATTAAAATGAGTCTTGTCCTTAAATATCATTTACAAATTGGCTATAGATTTTGTTTTATTTTTCTTTTTGGTCTAGACCTGTCACTTAATTGGTGTATATAACTCACTTCCAGGTTAAATTTCTGACAAAAAAATTAAGCTTGAACAATATCAATTTCTAAATCCCATAATTTATGTGTGTGAAAAGGAGACATTGTTAGAAATGCTGCCCAAATGAAGGATGTGGCAGTAGGGTTTGGGAGAACTTCACTTTCTCTATGAACTGTCCAGATTTTATATATCATTGGAAGGCTACCTCTAGGATGCCAATTATCAATTATCTCCTACACCACATTAGATTGGTAGAAATGTTAATGATTTTAAAGGGACTGAGTTACATATGGCACAGTCAATATTATGACTTCTGGAGTCATGGTCAAGTTTTTAGCTGAATTATTTCTCCTGAATATTTGCTGAGCTTGGCTCAGTTAGATAGTACAGTAAAAAGAGTATTACACTGGGACTAAAGAAGATATGAATTCAAATTCTGTCTCTGATATTTACTATCTTTGGGATTCCGGGAAAGACCCTTAACCTCTCTTAGTACCAGCTTCTTCATCTGTAAAATGCAAAAATAAAATAGCAACTCCCACTTTTAAGTACCTCCCACTTTTAAGAATCAAATGAGATAACATATATGAAGTGTTTTCACAAAACTTAAAACACTATATAAATGTTAGCCAATATTAGCATTAGGTAACAAGAGTAGCTATTGCTAAACCTACTTTCAACCTTGCTACAGTCTCAGATGATCTTTATTTTTTCTAGTGGAAAACTGTGCTAATATTTTGGGGAGAAGCAGGGCCAATAAAAAATGCGGAAATAAAGGTTACAATAATGAAATAAATCCCAAATGCATGCCTCCCCCTTTGGTTTCTTTCTTGCAGGCTGGGTAACATACCTCCAAAATAGTAGCTATTCCCAGAGTAAATCTGCAGTCGAGTGGTTTCATGAGCAGCGGATGCTGCATCATTATCTAGTGTCAAAGTAATGCGGTTCCTTCTGGCATTGATGCTAACTGAATGCCACAGGCCATCATTCAGGTTGTTTCCTGGAAAAGATATGACAAGAGAATAAGAGGTTGTGATTGATACTGGGAGGGGTGAAGCAGGAGATCACATCATTTCCCCCGCTTTGTGACATAAATACCTACAATTTCCTCCTATCTCTAGAAAGAGCCATGAATATAGAATCGGAAGCCCAGGACTATTAGCTGACCTCTACCACTTATTAGTTGGGTGATCTTGGGTATGTTTTTGAAACATTCTGACATCCAGTTTCCTCATCTGTAAAGATACCATATAAGGTAACTCCTAAATGTGATGTATGATTTTTCATCATTAGTCAAAAAATGGGATTTTTGGTCTCACCATAGGGATATAGATGATGAGGCAGGGACACTCAATGAATTCCAGGCATTTCTGATATTCAACCAACTATAAGTTGTCATTCATAACTTTTAAATGCATAACAATTGGAATAGATCTGAAGCAGAACCAGGTCTTTCAACCATTCACTTCTTCATAGTGAATCCTGTATTCAGTGTTAGCAAATCTAATCTACTGTCTGAGTCAATAGGATAAATTTAATGATTTGGGTCATGAGAAATTAAGCACAAAGGAATGGTTTGAGGATGTATGGGCAGAAAAACAGAACAAACTTTGGGTCAAGAAACACGGAGATAAGAAAACATGAAGATAAGAAACAGAGGTACAGTCTGAGACATTGTCTGACACATAGACAGCTATGTGAATTAAAGGGAGAACTTTAAGAGTTGTTATTGTTATGATGATGATGATATAGATAGAGCAGTAGGTGTGGAATCAGGGAGACCCATCTTCATGAGTTCAAATCCAGCCTCAGACACTCACTGGCTGTGTGACCCTGGGGAAGTCATTTAAGCCTGTTTGCCTCACTTTCCTCATCTGTAAAATGAGCTAGAGAAGGAAATGGCAAAGCACTCCAGTAACTTTGCCAAGAAAACCCCAAATAGGGTCACAAGGAGTCACACACAAATTAAATGTCATTATAACCACCACCAAACAACAATAACAATGAATTAAAAGTTCTCTGAATCCTTTGAAAGCAATCAATGAAAAAGGTTTGTTTGTACCAATTATTATGTTTACAAAGTTCTGGACTCTCCTACTGCCCACGAATCAGGAAAGGTCAGAGTTGTCCAACTATCAATAGCTGTGTAGCTACCCTGTCCAGATTTAAAGATAACGTTAGGAACTGATCAGTCCCCCATTTTCATATTTGTTCATTTGATCTTTGTTTTTATTTGATTTTTAGGCACAAAAGGGAGAAATCCAGAGATGAGTTTAAAGCTTCCTATACCCTAATCTTGGTACTCTAGTCACATCCTTTTTGCTTGTTACAATAATTGATAAAAGATATTAATCAGTGAGAAAAGCATGAGATTGTACTTGATTCTTTCTCATCTTCGTAACCCTAGCACTTAGAACATTGCTTTGCACATAATAAGTACCATGCTTGATTGTCTGCTAAATTAAACTCAAGAAATACTTCATTTATTGGTGAATGTGTTTAATTGTTTGGATTGAAGGGTTTTGTTGACTCTGAAGTCTAATTGATGGGGAAATCAAGCTCTTCTTTCAGTCATTCATACCTAAAGAAAACCTAGTTGTGTAAAGCAAAAAACTTTAATCAAGACACCACAATCCACCCCCTCTCCCGTTGCACAATTCAACCCTCATAGAACACAAAGTAGCAAGAAAAAAATCTCAATTCTTTGAGTACTGCTCTTGCAAATACAAACCTATAAAATTATTTAAACATTTAAAAATAACAATATGTATCTTCCCCCTTTTACAAATCCTAAGGGAAATGCAGTAGAAAAGCCTATTTTTGCTCTGTTAATCTAATCTGTTATTGAGTTTTTTCTTTAGGGCAAAATTAGGAAGGAAAAGTGATACTACTAGAGGTACATTATGTGAAAAATCACTTGGAAAGCTTTTGGTTTGCTTTCCAGTAGATGAAACATTATAGAAAGTGATATAAAAAAGCATCATTTTCCAAGTATTGAAACCATCTGATAGAGGAAAATGAAATTGTCAAATTTGGCAGTCAAATTGTTAGGAAATCATCAAGGGACATGCACAGCTGCCAGATTCTGATTTTCCACTCACAACAAGAATTCTGTAACAAATTCTTGGTGTGTTTATTGGTCTCCTCTGTCATCCCAGACCAAGCCAACTTCGGTCATACTAAATGTAATATATGGGTGGAAAAGGTGGTATCATCTGATCGAACACATTTGGAATAATGTGTTTCATACTGGATATCACATTTTAGGAAAGCTTGTGTAACTTAAAGGGGGGCTAAAGGTGGGTGACTCAAATAGTGAAGAAACCCAAATCATATCATATCAACATTAACAAAGGTGACTGGGAATATTTGCCCTGCAGGAAAAAATAAAGGTTTATGAGACTAGGATCATTATCTTCAACTATATGGAGGTTGTTTCATGGAACAGGGGTGTGACTTTTTTTTGGAGGGGGGGAAGGCAGGGATATTGGGGTTAAGTGACTTGCCCAAGGTCACACAGCCAGTAAGTGTCTCAAGTATCTGAGACTGTATTTGAACTCAGGTCCTCCTGACTCCAGAGCCAGTACTCTATTCACTGCACCACCTAGCTGCCCAAAGGGGTGTGATTTCTTTCAGTTGTTCCTCAGGAGAAGGGAAAAGTTGTGAACTTGGACCAATGTATATAAATTGAAGGGCTGCTGATTCTGGCCCATCATTAGGGGAAAAAAACAAACAAACAAAAAACTTCCAATTGTCTCATCAAAAAGTGAGTACCCCGACTAGAGTTTGGTGACAACTGGATGCCTCATTGTTAAGGATGCTTCCAATAGAATTTATGTTTCACATAGAGATACACCCAATCTTTAAGGTGCATTCCAATACAAAGATGCTATATTTTGCTATTTCTAATAAATATGTGTGTTTGTATTTTGAATGCTTGATCTTCACCTTTAATGTTAAATATCTCATATTCTGTTGCTTAATTTAAAACTTCCATTGATCAATGAAGTAAATATTTGTTTTCGAATATAACCAATTCTGCTTTCCACTTAGAATCTATCTGGAGCATGAAATGACTGCTTTTACAAGCTGTCTGAGTGCCATCATTTTAACTTTATATCATCATTTGTACTTTTAAGGTGGGGAGAGTGCCACTGGGGCTGCAATGCCCAAGTATTGAACCCTATCTCTTCATTCATTTCCAAGCTGCACAGGGAATCCCCAATGAATTTTATAACAGGTTTCCATTCTTTAAATCAATTCATTACATTTATTCCTTTGTAAGGTTTAAGGGGAGAGTTTATTTGTCAATTTTAAAGCAAAAGGTGAGGACTCAAAGGGCAGAATAGGATACTGAAACACTATCCTGTTTCTTGGACTTGAGGGATCATATTGATCTTCTTTTAAAAAATGCTAATCATGATTAAATTCTGAGAAAATGACTAGCTTTAATAAAATGGAAAAATGGTCAGAAGAATTTCCTGAAAAAAAGATGGCTCAAGCTAGGAGGGAAAAAAATATAGATAAAATCAATAAGCTTTTCCATCCATACCTCATAGCTTGCTAGATCCTGCCTTCATAATTCTTCCATCTCAGAATGAGTTCCTCTCTCCTCTTTTCCAAAACATATCCATGGAAAGCTCCAAGACCTATCTCAAAATCTACCTCAAGGATTTGTAACTAAATCTGTGCTAGCCTAATCACATTTGTTTTTCCTTCAGTGAGCCCTCAGAACAGTATTTCCTATGTCTATATTTTCTCCCCAACTAAAGAGGTTCCATTGTTTATCATCACCTTCTAGATAAATGTAAGGGTCAATGATATCTCCCATTCCTTTGCAACTTCAGCCAGAACTATGTCTTTGTTCTAATAAAGTACTGATGGTCCAGGAGACAGGATCATAGAATCTCAAAGAGGAAATGGTGGCTCAGAGGCCATCTCATTCTAATCTTAAAATGTCTAATATTATCTTTTTTTACAAAATTATTGATAAGTGTTGACCAGGCTATGTCTGAGAATTTCAAAAGAGAAGAACTGCATCTACCTTCAAGGACAACATCTTATAGATTGAGACAATTCTACTTTCTAGGTTAGTTGTTTTTTTTTTCTTTTACATTTATCAAGTGTATTTCTCTCTGGAACTTCTAATTATTGTTCTGATCTTTTTAAGGTCATGCAAAAAAAAATCTGGGGGATATCATTCAGAAGAGAGGTTATAATATTTGAAGACCAATGGCATCAATAAAGAAGTCCCCGTTAAGTCTTCACATCTTCAGGCAAAATATTTACAGGCCCTTCAATTGGGGGTGGCATGGTATGAAATATAGGTCTCTCATACAGATGGACCAGTTGAGTAGTGTCCTAACTAAAATGTAGAGGCCAGGGACAAAAAAAAATACTCAAAATGTGGTTTGACCAGGCAAAAACTGGAAGGTCACTATCACTACCATTCTTCTACTTAGTCTGTCTCCATTAATGAAGTCTAAAGTGACATTGTTTTTGCAGTTTCCATGACATAGTGCTGATGGCTCCAGGCATTTTCTCTGACTGTCCCTCAAGCCTGCCATGCTTTCCTTCCTCACATCTGCCCCTCAGCTTCTCTGGTTTCCTTCAAGAGTTTCAAATAAAGTTCCATCTTTTACAGGAAATTTTTTCCAACTCTTCTTAATTCTGGTGCCTTCCCTCTCTTAATTATTTCCTATTTTTCCTGTATTTTCCTGCTTTTTTGTCCATATGTGTTTGCTTATTTTCTCCCCCATTAGATTGTGAGGTCCTTAAAATCAGGAAATGTCTTTTGTATCAGTAGATAGGTAGGTAGGTCGGTAGGTAGATATACAGGTAGATAGACAGAGATAGCAATATAGAGATCTATATAGCCCCTCATAACCAAAGTCCCTCCTATCTTTCCAGTCTTCTTACTACCTGTTTCTTACTCCTTAACATGTACTCTTCCACTCAGGAACTATGGCCTCCTGTTTGTTCCATGAACAAGACACTCTGTTTCCTAGCTCTAGGAATATTCTGGCTGTCCTTCATGCCTGGATCACTCTCCCTCCTCTGTTCTGAATACTGACCTCCCCACCTTCCTTCAAGTCTCAAATAAAATCCCATCTTCAACAGGAAACCTTGCCCAACCCCTCTGCATTGCAGTATCTTCCCTATGTTAATTATTTCCTACTTATCAGATGTGTGTGTATGTGTGTGTGTATTATGTGTGTATACATTATATACACATACATATATACACATAATACACGCACACACATGCACACACATATATTTGTTTGCATGTTTTCTTCCCTGTTAGATTGTAAGTTCCCTGAGGGCAGAGTCTGTCTTTTACCTCTTTTTGCATCCCCTCTCCTTAGCATAGTGCCTGTCACATTGTTGTTATTGTTGTTCAACCTTGGTTCTCAAGGAGGACCTATGACATTAAGGAGCGTGATGTCTTGACTTGCAAGTGAATTGGATTTAAGCGAGGCAGAGTGGTTCAAAGTCATCAGCCTTACTCTCTCCTACAGAGTTACTGGAGTTCAGTGGCAAGGCATAAGTCAAGACAACTGGAAATGGCCAAGCCTGTCATATAATGGGTGCTTAATAAATGTTTATTGAATTTATTGAATTGAAAAGATATGTAGAAGGTGCTCCAAAAGTCTTAGTGCAGTTTTAACTTTTTGAGACTTCAAAACTATAAAGCCACAAACTTTAAAAATTTATAAAACTTAATTATTTATATTTCTTAGACATTTAGTTGTCTCAAGTTTGAATAATAAATGTTTAATTTTAATAAGCTAGATCATCCTATCATTATGCATTGCACTTGCGCTAGCTTCTAGATGACATTATGAGAAAGTTGGAAGGAAGGGGCACTTATTTAGCATGTACTCTGTTTCAGGCACTGTACTAAGTGCTCTGCAAACATTATCTTATTTAATCTGCACAACAATCCCATGAGTTATGTGCTATTATTATCCCCACTTAAAAGTTGGGAAAACTGATGAGTAGAGGAAGTCCTTTTGATTAGCTCACCACCTCAGTCACCTGGTCTATCTCCAATGCATTTTTTCTTTGGGGGTCACACCAAAATTTTCATTAGTGCATCAAACTCTCATTGTTTGGATAATCATAAGACTAGGATTTACAATTGTGGTTCTTTCAGACTCTGAAAGAAGCTCATAAACATTTCTACAAATTTAAAAATAGCGTGATGATAGCAGCAGACAATGTTTATGTCGAATTTTAATAAGAAATATCTATATCTATAGATAGATAAGTACATGTAGTTATATGTGTACATATATACATGTGTTATAAATGCCTACACACCTTTCTCTCTATCTCTGTATTATATATATTATATGTTTGTTATATGTGGGTGTAGATATACCAAAACCTGTGATCTTGAACACCTATTCGCATTTTATGCTGACCATGTGTACTTCTAAGGAATTTCTCATAAATGACACTCTTCGGCTTCTTAGATTCAGCAATATAGTTTTGCTAAGTCATACCAGAAAAAAAACCATATGAAATCATAGCCAAAAAACAAAACAAAACAAAACAAAACAAAATATCAAAATAAATAACCAGGAATTATTCTACCCATATAAAAAGAGATACCATATTTCACAGAGTCCCATACTACCAATGAGAATATTACATCCTCAATGCACTCACAGAACCACTACACACACACACACACACACACACACACACACACACACACACACATATTGTTGCCCACCTTACACAAATTCTTAAAAGTCAGGACCTGTATTCCCCCTGTACCTAACATAGAGCTTTTGCTTATCATTAGAACCAATTAAATGCTTCTTGATTGGTTTAACTACAAAGGCTGTCCCAAAAGTCTTAACACATCTGGCCAAAGATGACCTCAGAATCAACACATCAAACGTTAACTTTCCTTTCTAGTAATGAATGGAAGCTTATGACAGGCAATAAGGCAGAAAAGTTTTTGTGCTTGTAATCAGTACATTTCACTAATCAGAAGATGGCCTACATGAATATTCACCTCCAAACAACCATAAAATAGTGCCCCCAAACAAATCCTGGAACAGCAAAACCAGCAAAAAAATTGGGGTGAAACAATCTTTGAGCTCAAGAAACTTGGAAGATAGGAAGGAAAGGTCTGCCTCACTCAAATAAAAAGGGAGCACAGTTCAGCATAGGAGGCATCCCAGCAAGTCAACAGCCAAGTCCTCAGCAAACCAATGGTAGATCCTGAGCCCCCCAGTGTGGTGGAGCAGGTGAATGTCAATACCAGGTGCTCTCAAATGCCTCAGAACAGCCAGGGGAATAGTCAGCCTACAGTGTCTGCCCCTGCTATGCACTTCAGCATAGCCCTGGGCAAACAGGCAGTCAGACCACCATGTGCTTCAGTGTAGCCCTGGGGAAAAGCAGAAACACTCCACCAGCCACAGTACATGCCAGGCACCACCACTAGGATCCTGGCTCAGCATCAGCTGAGCTGCCAGACCCCTATGGCCTCTAGAAGCACCAGCCACCCCTCGTCCTAACCCCCTCAGTGCAGCACTAGACAGGAGGATCCTGAGTGAGCCTCAGTGCAACGTCAGTACAGTAGAAGGTAAACAGCAAGGGCCTGAGTCCTCTGGCACAAGAAGCCTGAGGCAGTGTCCCTTCCACCCTGGGAACAGAGCTCAAATTTAAAAGAAAGGAAAAAGGTCAAAAAAAGAAGAGCAAACAACAACAACAAAAGAATCTGACCACAGCAAGTTCTTGGGGAAACAGGAAAGATCAAGACACAAAATCAGAAGAGGACAACAGTGTCAAAACACCCACAGGCTAAACCACAAAAAAAAAAAAAAAAATTGGGGAAGTGGTCTCAATGGAATGAACTGTCCCATAAAACAGAAGCAGATAAAAGAGTGAATCCAAAACCAGAATTCTACAATATGTTCTTTACAAGAAATACACTTGAAGCAGAGACACACACACAGAATAAACATAAAGGACTGGAGCAGAATCAACTATGTTTCAGTTGAACTAAAAAAAAAGGCAGGGTTAGCAATCCTGATCTCAGATAAAGTAAAAGCAAAAACGGATTTAATTAAAAGAGATAAGGAAGGAAGCTGCATCTTGCTAAAAGGCACCATAAACAATGAAGCAATATCAGTACTAAACATATATGCACCAAGTGATACAGGATCCATAATCTTAAAGAAGTTAAGTGAGCTATATGGAGAAATAGACAGCAAAACAATACTAGTGAGGAGCCTCAACTGTCTTCTCCCAGAATTCAATAAATCCAACCGAAATATGAAAAGAAAAAAGTAAATAGGCAAACAAAATATTAGAAAATCTAGGTATCACAGCTCTTTGGAGAAAACTGAGTGGGAACAGAAAGGAATATATATATTTTTTTCTCAGCAGCACATGACACTTACACAAAAATTGACCATGTAATAGAACATGAAAACTTGAAAATCAAATGTAGAAAGGCAGAAATATTAAATGTCTTGATGTATTAAAAATTATATTCAACAAATGGCAGTAGAAAGACAGATTAGAAATTAATTGGAAACTAAATAAGATTAAAGAACAAGTGGGTCAAAGAACAAATCGTAGAAACAATCAATAATTTATTAAAGAAAATGGCAACAATGAGACAAAATAGAAAAATTTATGGAATGTAGCCAAAGTAGCACTTAGGAGAAAATTTATTTCTCTAAATTAATCATCAATAAAAAAGAAAAAGAACAGATTAATGAGTTAAGCATGCAATTAACAAAGAAAAACTCAGAAAAAGAGTGAATTAAAATTTCCCAACTGTTCACCAAATTGAAAATCAAAGGTGATATAAGATTGAAAGCTAAAAAAATACTATTGAGCTAATAAATAAATCTAGGAGCTGGCATTTATGAAAAAAAATAAACATTAAAATAAGATAAATAAGTCATTGGTTAATTTGATTAAAGAAAAAGAAGAAAACTAAATACCCAGTATCAAAAATGAAAAGATTGAAATCACCACCAAAGAAGAAGAAGTTAAAGCAATAATTAGGGAATATTTTGCCCAATTATATGTCAATAAATCTGACAATGGGAGCAAAATCAATAAATATTTATGAAAATATAAATTACCTAGATTAACATATCAGGAAATAGAATGCCTAATAATCCCATCTTAGAAAAAGAAATTGAACAGGCCATTCATGAACTCCCTAGGAAAAAATCTTGAGGGCCAAATGAGTTCATGAGTCAATTCTACCAAACATTTAAAGAATAATTAATTTCAACACTATATAAATTATTTGGAAAAATAGGCAAAGAAAGAGTCCTATGAGACTCCTGTTATGACAAAAATATGGTGCTGATACCTAAACCAGGAAGAGCTAAAGCAGAGAAAGAAAATTCTAGACCAATTTCCCTGATGAATATTGATGCAATTTTTAAAATTTATTTTAGTTTTAATCATTTGTTTCCACAAGATTTTGAATTACAAATTTTCTCCCCATCTTTATCCTGCCCCCCCACCACAAGATAGCATGTATTCTGATTACCCCTTTCCCCAGTCTGCCCTCCCTTCTATCACCCCCCTTATCCAATTCCCCCTTACTTTCTTGTAGGGCTAAATAGATTTCTATACCCCATTGCCTGTATATCTTATTTCCCAGTTGCATGAAAAACAATTTTTAAACATTTGTTTTTAGAACTTCGAGTTCCAAATTCTCTCCCTTCTTCCCTCGGGTTATACGTATATCACTATACAAAACACTTCCATAATAATCATGTTGTGAAAGACTAACTATATTTCCCTCCATCCTATCCTGTCTCCCTTTATTCAGTTTTCTCTTTTGACCCTGTACCTTTTCAAAAGTGTTTGCTTTTGACTACCTCCTCCTCCAATCTGCCCTCCCTTTTATCCTCCACCCCCTCTTATCCCCTTCCCCCCTACTTTCCTGCAGGGTAAGATACCCATTTGAGTGAGTATGTTATTCTCTCCTTAAGTCAAATCCAATGAGAGGAAGGTTAGCTCATTCCCTTTCACCTACCCCCTCTTCACTTTCATAATAGCTTTTTCTTGCTACTTTTATGTGGGATAACTTAACCCATTTTATCTCTCCCTTTCTCCTTCTCCCAATATATTCCTCTCTCTCCCCTTAATTTTACTTTTTTAGATATCATCCCTTCATATTCAACTCACCCTTTCTCTCTCTCTCTGTCTTTCTGTATATATACGTGTGTGTGTGTGTGTGTGTGTGTGTGTGTGTGTGTGTGTGAATATTCCCTTCAACTACCCTAATACTCAGAAAGGTCTCATGAGTTACAAATATCATATTTCCATGTAGGAATGTAAACAGTTCAACTTTAGTAAGCCCTTATGATTTCACTTTCCTGTTTACCTTTTCATGCTTCTCTTAATTCTTGTATTTGAAAGTAAAATTTTCTATTCAGCCCCGGTCTTTTCATTGAGAATGTTTCAAAGTCCTCTATTTCATTGAAGCTCTATTTTTTTGCTCTGAAGTATTATACTCAGTTTTGCTGGGTAGGTGATTTGGGGTTTTAATCCCAGCTCCCTTGATCTCTGGAATATCATATTCCAAGCCTTCCAATCCCTTAGTGTAGAAGCTGCTGGATCATCAGGATAATGATTGTGTTTCCACAATACTAGAATTGTTTCTTTCTGGCTGCTTGACAATATTTTCTCTTTGACCTGGGAACTCTGGAATTTGGCTACAATATTCCTAGGAGGTTTCCTTTTGGGATCTTTTTCAAGAGGTAATCAGTGGATTCTTTCAATTTCTATTTTACCCTCTGGTTCTAGAATATCAGAGCAGTTTTCCTTGATAATTTCTTGAAAGGCGATATCTAGGCTCTTTTTTTGATCATGGCTTTCATATAGTCCAATAATTCTTAAACTCTCTCTCCTGGATCTATTTTCCAGATCAGTGGTTTTTCCAATGAGATAGTTCACATTGTCTTCCATTTTTTTCATTCTTTTGGTTCTGTCTTATAATTTCTTGATTTCTCATAAAGTCACTAGCTTCCACTTGCTCCATTCTAATTATTAAGGCATTATTATCTTCAGTGACCTTTTGAACCTCCTTTTCCATTTGGCTAATTCTGCCTTACAAGGCATTCTTCTCCTCATTGGCTTTTTGGACCTCTTTTGCCATTTGAGTTGGTCTATTTTTTAAGGTGTTATTTTCTTCAGCATTTGTTGGGTCTCCTTTAGCAAGCTGTTGACTCATTTTTAACGATTTTATTGCATCACTCTCATTTCTCTTCCCAATTTTTCCCCTACTCTTCTTATTTGATTTTCCAAATCCTTTTTGAGCTTTTCCATGGCCTGGGACAAATTCATATTTTTCTTGGAGACTTTTGATGTAGGATCTTTGACTTTGTTGACTTCTTCTGGCTGTATGTTTTGATCTTCTTTGTCGCCAAAGTAAGTCTGAGTCCTTTTATGCTCTCTGCTCATTTTCCCAGCCAATTACTTGAAGTTTGAGTTCTTTGTCAGAGTATGAATGCTTCCAGAGTGGAGAGTGCTCTATCTCAAGCTTCAGGAGTTTTGTGCTGCTGTTTTCAGAGCTATTTCTAGACACCTGTAAATTTTCAGTTCTTCTGTGGTGGTATGATCCAGTGAGAGGTCTTTACTTGTCTCCTGGTCTGTGAGTAAACACAAGCTCTCTTTTCTGCCTTAGAACTGTGAAGAGGATTTCCTCTCCACTGCCACCACAAGCTCTGCCACCCCAGTGCTCCTGGGAAACAATCTCTACAGCAAGTGTCTCGGTTAGAGGCCTCATTTCTCAAAGATATAGAGAGCTGAGTCAAATTTATAAGAATATAAGCCATTCCCCAATTGCTAAATGGTCAAAGGATATTAACAGTCAGTTTTCAGATGAAGAAATTAAAGCTATCTATAAGCATATAAAGTGTTGTAAGTCACTTCTGATTAGACAGATGAAAATTAAAACAACTCTGAGATACCACATCATTCCTATCAGATTGGCTAATATAACAAAAAAGAAAAAAATGATAAGTGCTAGAAAGGATGTGGGAAAAATGCAACACTAATGAACTCTTGGTGGAGTTGTGAACTGATCCAAACGTTCTGGAGAGCAATTTGGAACAATGTCAAAAGGGCAATCAAACTGTGCATTCCTTTTGATCCAGCAGTACCTGGGCCTGTACCCCAAAGAGATCACAAAAAAGGGAAAAGGACTTACATGTGCAAAAATATTTATATCAGCTCTTTTTGTAATGGCAAAGAATTGGAAATTGAGGGGATGTCCATCAGTTGGGGAATGGTAGAACAAGTTTTGGTATATGAATGTGATTGGAATGCTATTTTTCAATGAGAAATAATGAATACGCAGATTTCAGAAAAACCTGGAAAGACTTGTATAAACTGATACAAAGTGAAATGAACAGAACAAAAAAAATTGTACACAGTATCAACAACAGTGTGTGATGATCAACTATAAATGACTTATCTGTCCGCAGCAACACAATGATCCAAGACAAATACAAATGAGTCATGAAGGAAAATGCTATCCACATCCAGATAAAGAACTGATGGACTCTGAATGCAGATCAAAGCTTTTTTTCACTTTATTCTTTTTCATGTTGCTTTTTTTTTTCCTTTTGATCTATTTCATCTTTCAGAACTAATAGGGGAATATTTTTGCATGATAGCACATGGATAACCTATATCAAGTTTCCTACCATTTTCAGAAAAGGGGAGGAGAATGAGGGAGAGAGAAAAGTTTGGAACCTAAAATCTTGCAAAAATGAATGCTAAAAATTGTCTTGACATGTAATTGGGAAAAAATAAAATACCATTTTAAAAAACAAGATGGCCTATTTGAGAGAATGTTCCATTTACCCTGATAGAAAGCCTGCTACTAAACTGGCTCAAATAGCAAGTTACTGTTTTTGGCTTGAATGGGAGATTGTTGTCATTTTTTTCCTAATTTGAATATGGAACATCAGTACAGCAAAAATTAAAGACTGTAACAAGGACAGAATCTGACATTAAAAATGTAAAAATTAGTTGCAAAGAAGAAAATTGGGGGGAGTAGCAACAGTTTTACATAAAGACTGAATGAAGCTATTGGTGATTGCACTCTTAGCTAAGTACTTAATGAAAAAAAGCAGTCACACAATCTCTTAGTCAATTAATTAGTGGTTTCCTTTGGCTGAATAAAGTTTAAACTTATGTTCCTGACATTCAAAACACATTCACTTTTCCAGCTTTTTAAAAAATCATTTCATTTCTCCTTCACTCTTTTTATGTTCCAAACAACAGTATTCTGTCCCTGGACACAACCTGTGCTTTCTCATATCATTTCTTTTAGCGATGTCATTGTTAGAATGTCCTCTAGTCCTTAATCTATTCATCCTTTAGATATCAATTCAAATACTCTCCCAGGAAGCCTTCCCTAATTTTTGTGGTGGATAAATCTTCTCCCCTCAGATCTCACATAGGACTTCTTCATTTTGTCCCTTTTCCCTTAAATTAATTAATTATGAATTTTAAAAGCAGCATTCTATAGTCACAGAATTTCCCAAAGTAGGCAATACCACTGACCGGGGGTGGGAGTGGTGCTGGAATTATGCTGGGGAGCTGGGAGAATAGTAGTCTCAGGTGCAATTGGAGGATGTTGAACAAAATAAGGGGCCAGTAGAAGCATAAGTAAAGAAGAGAAAATTAAAAAATTTTGAAAACCTATTCATACATGTTTCATCTGCTGTGTAACAGTTAAAGTTGTAGTGATTACACTATTTTCCAAATAAACACACAAAATGTAAGTCTGTCAAAAGGTTTTAACAAGCAAGTGTTGACAGAGAGCTTGTCGGTATTGTTGGGTAGTCCAGCTTGCATCAGCAGGAATATGTGTGTGTAATGACTTGATTACAATACATTACTATATGGTTACATGACACAATACGGCATCATCAAAATTTCAATGCAGGAAAAAACACAGATTTACAATAAATTATTCAATTTAACTTGTGTCATTTGAAAAAAATAATGGGTGCTGAGTAACATTTTTTTCAATAAGGCACTAGGCCAAAAAAGTTTGAGAACCTCTCCTATAGTGGATACAGAGCCAGCTGAGGAACCAGAAAGATAAGAGTAAAACTATTTCCTGTGACACATCCCGACTGTGTGACCCTGAGGTAGTCACTTAACTTCTCAGTACTCAAGGCAGCTGTGTCATGTTTTAAGTTGCATAGACAGTGCCAGTTTGCATTATTAGAAGGAATTTCCTTATATAAGCATCCTCTACATTGATGAAGTCACCAGTCCTGTCACCATGCCTATGGTCTATTATTGCTTGTTGTAGTTATCTATAGTTGTCTTAACACTATACTAGACTTTAAAGTCCATGAGGACAGAGACCATGCTTATCTAAAATGTTTATCTTTCAAAGCACCAGCATAGTGCTCTGTACTTAGAAAACTAATAAATGCTTGATGAATGAAAATAAATCATAATACCTTTGTTATTTCTTTTGGCATAGTTCAAAAGCTTTAGATTTGTTTGTGATTGAAGTCGGCTTTGCAGTTTGAGGAAATAGCTGAATTTGCCTGTGGGTGGGGGTTGGAAGAAGCACCCTTTGAGACTTTTAACAAGAGAATCAACATCGGGACTTTAAACTCTGAGTATAGTCAAACATCCTGTGGTGACAGTTACAGTGCCGAACCTCTCTATTTACCCTCACTAATGGGATTGTCTCATCAATGTTATCTTAGCTAAAACAAGAAGGCATTTAGTTGGTGACAACTTAATTGTAGGAGAGGAGAGAGTTCATAGACTAGTCATGTTTACTTGATGTACAGATGGCAGCTATATACAAATGGCTTGTATGAAAGAGGGTAACATTTTGGGAGCAGCTATGTTAATTACAGAGTTGTAGCCTGTAACCATCTGGCTGCCAGTATTAATCAGGGTGAGTACTTCCATCATAGTGACTTGTGCCTTGCTCAACCAAAGAAACCACCACTGGGATCTGTGCTGGCCTTCCTCTAATTAGTGCTTGCCCTTGTGAATGTTTCATTCTTTGGCCTGGCACAAATTCTAGCAAACCACTGGTGTTTACTAAGTATTTGTGAAAAAATTAGTACCAACCCATTTTTCACAACCAGATTTCTGTGCCTCAGAATTTTTCTAGGGTTGTTTATGTGTCCTCTCTGCTCCCTTTGATTGTAGTGGGGAAAAAGAAAGAAAGAAAAGAGAAATGTTTGACTTTAAAAAAGAAAACATTGGTGTTTGTTGCAATGCAATGTCTGATATGGTTGTTGAACCGGATACTGCATTAATGTAATCCCAAACCATAAAGTTGTAATAGAGAAAGTTCAGTCTTAGTTTAGCTTTAATAATTGAGCTTTCCTGAGTTAGTTAATCTGAGCTTCAGTCAATTAAAATATATTTAAGGACTCTAAGATATTTGCTTTCTACTGTGCAAAGCAAGATAAGTTAGAAAAGCATAAGTTCCTACCAGTGACTGACATTCTAGTTGAATAGAAAAGAATGGGAACATAAAATAAACTGGGAAAAATGTAGGGGTGGGGAGGATTCTTAATGAAACTCCATATTCACTTGAAAATTCTTTAAACAGAATTCTGGAGGTCCATGAATTTGGATGGAAAAAAAAATTACCTCTTCTCAATATAATTGGTTTAGCTTGTCATCCTCTGTATTTATACATTTAAAAATATTATTCTTAGAAGGGACTCATAAGCTAAAAAAAGTTAAGCTGCTTTGGTCTAGGAGTCAAGGAAAATATAATTTGTGTTAATCATAAAACAGTTTTTTTTAACTTTAATTGGATAATTTCTGAACTCTGTTCTTACAAGAATTGCTTTTGCTCAGGTTTCCTGACAGATATCTATTAATACCAAGAGACAAAGGGAGCTTTTTGAAGTAAAGTTAGGTTGCACAGTGGATAGATCTCTAAATGTGTAATCAGGAAGACATAAGTTCAAATCCCACCTTCCATATTAGCTGTGTGACCCTGGCCTTGTCTCTTAACTTGTCTCAGTTTTCCCATTTGTGAAATGGGGATAACAATAGCACCTAACATTTGGGGGCTTGTTAGGATCAAATAAGATAATATTTGTAAAGTATTTTGCAAAATTTAAAGTACTATGAAATATTCTAGCTATTATTATTATCATAACAGTCATTATCATTGTAGTGGTAGTAGTATAAATAAGTTGAGGCTCATAAAGGCAAAGAAGAAGAGGACAAGAAGGTAGTTGCCACATTATATACCAACCTGTCTACCCAAGAGTAGAAAAGAGATAGGGGTTGAAGGTACATATGTAGAGAGCCAAGATAGTGAAGTAGAGGCAGGAACTCACCTTAACTCTCCCAAATCCCTTTCCAAACAACTTTAAAATAACACCTCAAACTGAATTTTGGAGTAGGAGAGCCAAAACAAAAGTCAAGGTGAAACAATTTTCCAGCCTAAGAAAATTCAGGAGGTCAGCAAGAAAGGTCTGTCACATCAGGGTGGTAGTTGATCTCAGCAATGACAGCAGCAGACCTTGGAGGCAGCTGTGGCAGCAGCAACAGCAGCTTCAGGAGCTCTTAGGCCATATACATTAAGGGGGTCAGACCATAGTTACAAAGAGAAAATGAAGGACCCTTTGCTGGCAGCGGGTGCAGGACCCCATTGCATTGCCCATAAGTAGTTCTGGGTTGCAGTTCCAAAGCAAAGAGGAGCATTAGTGCTTGTGGCTTCAGGGGAGTAGAAGCTTGGTCATAGTCCAGAGTGGAGATGATTGCTTGTAATCATCAGTATCAAGGAAAAAAGGAACAATAGCTCTTTGAGTCATAGGGGAGCAGGGGAGCCCAAGTCTCAGTTCCAGGGCTAATAGGAATGATAGGTCTTGTGGCTACAGGGGCAAGGTCCCTTAGTGGGTAAAGAGCAGAGCATAGGCCAGAAGAGAAGTGACCACACTTCTCCTTAGGTCATACCACCTTGGAAGCACCAAAAACTTACCGACTCCCAGAACTAGCTGCAAAAAAAAGCATGAAAAATATGAAGGCTGGGACAGTGACCTTCCTACCCTGGGAGCAGAGCCCAACTTTAATAAAAAGTTGTAAGTCAAGAAATAGGTGGGGAAATGAGCAAACAGCAGCAAAAGAACCTGACAATAAAAAGTTACTATGGTGACAAGGAAGACAAGGGAGATCAAGACCTTAGAAGAAGACAACAATGTCAAAACAGCTACAGGCAAAGCCACAAAGGCAGAGGGGGTGGGGGTGGGGGTGGGGAATGTGAATTGGACACAAGTCCAACAAAAAAATCCCAGAAGAGCTAAAAAAGATTTTTAAAAAATGAGAGAAGAAAAAGAAATATGTGACACAAGAAAATTACAAAAAGCAAGTCAGTAACTTGCCAAAAGAGGCACCAAAGATACTTTTTTAAACAATACATCAAAAAATAGAATTGGCCAAATTGTAAAATAGGAACAATTCACAGAATTTGCCAAATGGAGAAAGAGGTATAAAAGGGCACTGAAAAATAATAATTCCTTAAAAATTAGTATAGGGCAAGTGGAAGGTAATTATTCCCCAAGATATCAAGAAACAATAAAACAAAAAGAATGAAATAAAAAAGGAAAGAACTTGGGAAATTTCTCTTTGGAAGAACAACTGACCTGGTAAATAGAACTAGGAGAGATAATTTGAGAATTATTAGACTACCTGAAAGCAAAAAATGAAGAGCAAAATGAGCAGAACCAAGAGAACATATAGTAACAGCAATATTGCTCTAAGAACAACAAACTAAATACAAAGGACATATAAGAAAAACACTATGTGCATCTTGAGAAAGAAAAGATAAATAGAAATACGTATAGAATGAATATACATATATGTATATATGTGTGTATATACATATATTTGTGTCTAATGGTAGCCATTTGTAAGGGAAAGAGGGAGAGGGAAGAAAAAAGGGAAAAGCAAAAGTTACATAATAACATTATTATATATTTTAAAGGAATAGGAAGTTGTACATAAAAGATTTGCAGTTTCTTGTACAATCATTTTTCCCCCCATTCTATGGCATGGAAATATTTGCTGTATTTCTTAAGTTCAGACTAAAATAAAACTTAAAAAAAAATGCTAGACTACCTGAAAGCCATGATCAAAAAAATAAAAGAGTATATTCATCATATTTCCAGAAATTATCTAGGAAAACTGTCCTGACATCCTAGAACCAGAGAGTAAAATTGAAATATTCTACCAGTCGCCTCCTGAAAGATATCCCAAAATGAAAAGTCCCAGGAATGGTATAAGCATACTCCAGAAATCCCAGGGTGAAAACAAAATGTGTCTCAAAGTCATTAAAAAAATTAAATATCATGGAACCACAGGATCACAAAAGATTTAGCGGCTTCCATATTAAAGGATTGCAGGCATCAGAATATGATATTCTGGAAGGGAAAGGAGCTAGGATTATAACCAAGAATAACTTACCAAGCAAAACCAAGTATAATCTTTCAGGGAATAAATGGATATTTAATGAAATATAGGACTTTCAAGCATTCCTAATGAAAAGATCATTGTTGAATGGAAAATTTGACACTTTAGTGGAATACCAAAGAGACTCATAAAAAATAAATATGATAGAAAAGTCATAAGGGATTTAATAAGGTTATACTTTATATTCCTATATAGAATTATGATACTTTTAGCTCCTAAGAACTTAATCATTATTAGGGCAGTTGGAAGGAGTATACATGGACAGAGAGCAGAGGTGTGAGTTGCCTATGATGGGATAATTTAAAAAAAATTAAGGGGTGAGGAAAATAAATGCACTGAAATAAGGGAAAAGGAAGAGAAAGAATGGGGTGGATTATCTCACATTAAAGAGGGGCAAAAGATCACATTACTTTGAAAAGTTTTTGCACAAACAAAACTAATGCAGCTAAGCTTAGAAGAAAAGCGAGAAAAACTATATAGCAAGCATCTTTGATAATGTATCATCTACCAAATATATAAAGAACTTTGGTCCAATGTATAAGAATACGAGTCATTTCCCAATTGAGAGTCAAAGGATATGAACAGGCAGTTTTCAGAAGCAGAAATCAAAGTTATCTTTAGTCACATGAAAAAATGTTCTAAATCATTATTATTAAAGAAATACAATTAAAACAATTTTGAGGAACCACCTCATTCCTATCAGATTGGCTAATATGACAGAATAGGAAAATGATAAATATTGGAGGGGATATAGAAAAATTGGAATACTAATACATCGTTACAAACTTGTGAACTGATCTAAGTCATTCTACAGGGTGTTCCTAAAGTCTGGACACATAGGCAGTTGATGGCAATGAGGAGTTATTGCATCAAGTTGACATGAATCTTGCAAAGTGCATCAACCTTTGCATCACAAATGATGGAAATCATATTGAAGATGTTTTATTTGTTAATATTTCAATTTAATAAAAATTTTATTCATTTCATTTCTTGAAAATATGCATTTTTGCCTATGTGTCCAGACTTTAGGAACACCCTGTAGAAAAGAATTTAGAAATATGGCCAAAGGTCTACAAAACTGCATACCTTTTAACCCAGCAATATCGCTACTCAGTTTGTATCCCAAGAAGATTTTTTAAAAAGGGGATAAAGGGCCTATACATACAAAAATGTTCAGTTGTTCTTTTTGTGGTGATAGGGAATTAAAAATTGAAGATGTGCCTATCAATTGGAGAATGGTTGAACAAATTGTAGTATATGATTTTAATAGAAAATTATTGTGCTATAAGAAATGGTAAACAGAATGGTTTCAGAAAGGCTATGGCAAAACTTATATGAACTGACGCAAAGTGAAGTTAGCAGAGCCAGGAGAATGTTATACAAAGTAACAGCAATATTGTTTAATGGTCAATGGTAAATAAGTTAGTTATTTAGATCTACAATAGTCCAAGAAAATTCCAAAGTATTTGTGATGAAAAATGCTATCTACCTCAAGAGAAAGAACTGATAGAGTCTAAATGCAGATCAAAGCATATGTTATTTTATTTTTTTGTCTTTTTTTTGCAACATGTCTAATATGGAAATATGTTTAGCATGACTTCACATATATAATCTATATCAAATTGCTTGCCTAATCACAGAGGGAGAGTGGAAGCAGGAAGGAAAGAATTTGGAACTCATTTTTTAAAAATCTAATGTTAATTTTTTACATGTAATTGAAAATATTCAATGAAATAAATAAAACTATATTGGGGGAAGAAAGTATGTATGTTACGTTTGCCTTTTTTCCACATGGTCTTTAAAATACATTGGGTTTTTGTTTGTTTGTTCGTTAATTCTTTGTACCCACTACAAAGGCAAACAATAAGAGTACGGAATACATGTCAGATTTTGGAGTTATAACACCTGTTATGTTATTTCTGATTTGTATGACCTTGAGCAAATTACTGATTTTTGATCCTTGGTTTATTCATCAGCAAAAGAATGGAAAGATTAGAATAGATAATTTCTTAATTCTCTTCTAGCTCTAAATCCTCTTATCTTATGACTAAATATATGTTTGCCCCTTTAATTGTGTCAAGTATTAGCTAGCTGAATTAATGAATTGATTATTAATTACCTATAAACTCTGTATCTTAGGAATTTTATTCACAAGACTCATTACATGTAGGTAATATTTATTTACACCCTACTTGATATCTCTAAGAAGAGTGAGCCCATTATATCACAAGGAAGTTCATTCTATCACTAAGAATTGTACTAAGGTATGGTCTGAGGGTCACATACTTCCCACATGAAAGCTTGATGTCAACTTCAAAACTTAAACAAATGTTCAAATATCTTCATTTCCCTTAACCTACCGGGGTTCCAGTACTACCACTTGTCACCTGTTTGATCTTACAAAACATATCTGTGTCTCATTTTTTTTATTTGTAAAATAAGGGAGCTGGAAAGAATAAATGGTCTCTAAGGTCCCTTCTTCATCTAAGCCTATGATGTTATGATCTTATGATAAGTCAATAGAATCCTTTAGATATAAGCATAAGACAGATTTTCCTCAGATATGAACTTTAAAAAATGACAACAGATAAGGCTCCAGGAATGCATGTTGTTAACGTTCTGACTTTCGTGCAAGTCCACATATATAAGGTCTAGAAGAAGGGGTCAGGTAAAAAGAGGAAAGAAAAAAAAATGACTTCAATCTTTAACAAAACAGAACAGCATAAAAAATATAGAGGAGAGCTTTTGTTATATGCTTTAACTACCTGATACTTCATCCACTGGAACAACTAAATTCAGAAAACTGCTATTTTGATGACAAATTTAGTTTTTGCTTCTTTGTTTTATTTTGTTTTATTTCCAATGGACAGAGCCCAAAATAGCATGAAGAAAATCATGTACAGCATTTGAAAGACTGGAAATAAGCATCAAGGTCTCCAAAATATGTCATTGCAATTTTTTTCTTAGGGTTACTTGGGGTTTTTCCTTTCTTTCTTCCTCCCTTCCTCCTCCTTCTCCTCTCCCTCTCCCCCTCTCCCTTCTCTCCCTGCCTTCCACCCCCATCCAGAGAAAATCTGGACAAGTCTTAGGTGTTTTGGGTATCTTGATTCCTAGTCTATCCACACTAATATTTTTGATGGTTATTTCTACTTCCTTTGAGGCAGCAACATGCATGGGACTGAAGAGGTTAAAAAAAATAATGATAGGTAGGGAACCATAGGTTTCTAGGGGTGCTCGAGACCCCAAAATACCTACACGCCGGGTCCTGCTAAAAGAATTCAACTTAAGCCTTCTCAGCCAAGGGAAAAGACAAAGTTTATTAGGGATTCACCATACTGGGTTGTCTTAAGAAATCCCACCCTTTGTGATGCCTGTTTTCACAAGCAGACCAGATTCAATCTACTGAGCTAGATTGAATCTGAGCACCTTCATGGAGGCAGGGTGGAGATTATACACAAAAGATTGTGGGAGGAATTGAGGGGTGGTCTGGGGTGACTAGAGGAGGGGTTTAGGGAAGGTCTTGAGAAGGAGTCTAAGAAGGAGCTTGATGGGACCTGGATGAGGTCAGACTCAAGGAACCAAGAGGATGGGATTAAGGGTGGGAAGTAGCTGAAGGCATGGATATAGATAGTATCAAGGGTGGGAAGCAGCTGGACAATAGAGGGCTAGGCTAGATAGAGATTTGGGCCTAAAGATAATGTAAGGCTTATGGCCTTAGGCCAGATTTAGTTGGAAGATTCAAGGAGAGTTCAAGGGGGCTCCCAGAGACTGTATTCCAGGTTCAAGGGGGTTCCCAGAGACTGTGCTCTCATCAGGACAACTAAAGTTACTGCAAACTTTTGCAATTCAAACTAAGGGGATAATACTCCAGTATTTTGTGAATAATGGAGGCTACTTAGTTGGCTTCTATTTTCAATTTTCCTAAAGGTATAACTATATCCAGAATTGTTGTCCAAAGTACTTCCTCAAGTATTCTATGGAAGGAAAGAAACAAGGAAGGAAGGAAGGAAAGAAGGAAGGAAGAAAGGAAGGAAGGAAGGAAGGAAGGAAGGAAGGAAGGAAGGAAGGAAGGCAGGCAGCAAGAAAGGAAGGCAGGCAGCAAGAAAGGAAGGAAAGAGGGAAATAAGCATCTGATAAGTACCTACTATGTGCCAGGCACTATGTTAAGTGCTTTACAAATATTATCTCTCCCTTTATTCTCATAACAACCCTGAGAGGTAGATGCAATTATTATTCACATTTTAAATTGAGGAAATGGAGCCTACCAAGTGGTCTATATTCAGGTTATCTCTAGATAGTGAGGATATCCTGGCTTTTTAAATCTGGACAGAAGACTTTGATCCTCTTGACAAATGAATCACTAGGGCATCAATCTAGGCTTTGGTAAGCAAAGAAAAAGCTTTAAGCTATTTAGAAGAAATGACTGGGAAGTTCACCATCTTCCAAAGGGAGGAAGTGTACAATGCAAGAAGTATATAACTAGATTCCTTGCCAGATGTTAGCAGAACTGTATGCTAATTAAGAAAAAAAGGCTTTTTTTACTTGAGTAATTTTCATAAGGCAGATAAGAGGGGGTGGATGACTTTTTTTTTCTTTTTGTCAGGCACTAGGGGAGTGTGACAGCTTTTACAAGTTTTGCTTCCAGTCATAAAACTACTTTAATGGACTGCGACGCATTTAATAATACAACTAGCACCTGGATGTTTTGGAGTAAAGTACCACTAGGGCCCATATAATATTAAAATTGTATTTTTTACCTGGGGCCTACAAGACTCCATGTTCAAAAATCTCTCCAATTAGAAAGAGACAATCTGGGGCCAACTTTTTACTCTTCTTTGTTAATACAGGAAGTCTCACACTGAGCTCATACTTATACAACTCTGAAATTGGTTTCTTGCCTTTTCATTGGCTGCAATGTTTTCTCTTCTTGCTTCTAACTCTTCAAAAATATGCTTTAAGAAACTCTGAAGTGCCACCTTTTCCTTGACGCCTTTTTTGCCTCCTCCCACTCCCCACTCCAGAGTCTTAAATCTGCTTGGATTGCATTTTATATATAGCTATTTATGCTGATGTTGTCTTCCCTGTTGTATTGAGATCTCCTTACTGGCAAGTACAGTTTTGTGTTTGTCATTGTATCTCCAGTGCCTGGATTGGTTTCTCATGTGCATAGTAGAAACTTAATAAATGATTTATTAGTTTATTAGGGGAAACTTTTATAATTCTCAGTGATTATCTGAACCCAATTAAAATGTGAAAAAGTTATCCAAAAACCCTTCTGGGTAGAGGAAATTATTCTTATGTCTTATGATTTTCACAAGAAGAACCACTCAAGTTCATGATTTTTAAAGAAAGATCACAGTGCCTCCATATTCCAGCCAAATTCTACCTGTCAGATCTGAATTTATAAATACATCTGGTCTTTTGCTCTCCAACTTCTACCTTTATTTCTCCAATGAGGCTATTCCTCCAATATTCCCCTAAGTCCACCATGCTCTTTCCTCCCCTCAAGCTTTGCCCATGCTTTTCCCCCTGACACAGCCAGTACTCTCCACAAATCCAAATCTTATTCTTCATTCCAGATCCATTCTCCTCCATGTAGCCATCCTAAGCCACTACCACACTGATTGTGCATTCCTCTGAACTTCATTTTCACCCATTTTCCATATGACTTATTTTGAGACAATCTAGAACTGGAAGCTTCTGGAAGGAAGGAGCCAAATCTTACATTTCTTTTTTATCTCTCTTAGAATCTTGCATAGTAGTATCTATGCAGCACTTATGTCAATACTGTAATACTTTCAGGGATCTGTGATTTTATCCTTGTTGATATTCATTCTATCAATACATTAAAAAAAAATACAGTCCATCAGTTGGCAAATATTCAAAGCCTTTCCAGCTTGACAGGACCCACCAGACCACTCTGTTAGCATAGACTTTAAGGATTCTGTATCAACTTTACATAACAGTGAAGCATCAAAATAGGCTTTTCATGGATATATAATCAGTCATTCAATAAAAAAAAATGTTGAATAAAAAAAGAAATCTCACTTTATTGAGGTCTGTTTGATTAGTAAGCTCAGAGAAGCATTTGACATTGTTTCTCAATTCATTTCTTGCTGGATAAATAAAGGCAGCTATTATTTACATTCTCCTACTGGAAATGATAAGGCATAAAATGTTGAAATAACTTAACCAAGGTCACATGGTCAGAGATGAAGCTTAAATTAAAAAAAAAACCTGGTCTCTTCACTCACTGTTCAATGTGCAGAGAAATGACACCATTTTCAGGGTCTTTAACTTCCTCCTCCATAATTTAAGAGAATGCTATAAACATCATTTGAAGAAAGTACAATTCAAGGAGAGACCCATACATCAGAAAAGAGGAAGCCCTCCTTCCACCCTGAGTCCTTACCAGCTATGTCAGTAAGCCCTGTGCAAACATGAATTTATATAGAGAAAAGATTAAACAAGCAGAAGACTCAAATGAAGCTAATAGGAAATGAGGTGGGAAATGCAGAACTACGGTTAAGGTCACATTTCTTACACTATTCTGTTTTCACTTTCAGCAGAGCACTGTACATCTCTGTTTCTAATAAATAATCCATAAAATGGGCATGACTATACAAAACAAAAAAAGTGCTTATGAGTTGAAGGATTTATGTCTTTTCCTCTCTCACACATAAGGAAAGGTGAGAGGGAGAAAAAAATAAATGCTAATCGAAAAATAATTTGTTATTTTTAAAAACAAATGTCCCACCAAAGGAGAAAATAAAAGGCTGTTATCAAATAGAAACAAGAAAAGAAGAGTGTGTACATGGACCATGGATAATACTCTAACAGGAGGTCACAATGAAATCTCACACTACTGACTTGCCAAATTTATGGCTGGCTTGCTATTTATCATCATCATCAATTGCTTCACCTTTAATCCTGAAATTTCCTTCCTTCCTTTCATTTTTCTGTACCATCATGTACTGTCATGTCATGCAAGGCAGTATGATCCTAGACATATTAGGCACACAATTACTAACTAAAATAATTAAAAATACAGCAGTAAAGGGCCTGACTAAAGGCTAAAATTCAGATGAAAAGAGGCCTGAAGAAGGGACAGTGGAGTAATAACTAGTCTCTGTGATGGGCAGCTAACCCCTTAAATTGGTATCAGAACTCTATGCCAAATATCCTAAAGCTGGTTTGATGACTAAGAAACAAATTTGACTAGGGCATGAGAAAGATCAGATACCTGTGGGGATTTCCATGGAGCGTTCTGTCATCTTCTGGATAACAAGCCTCAGCATCCCATCCTCCAGGTAGAGCAGCAGGATTCCCGAATCCTCTGACAACACTGTTGACAGGAGCAGACCATCTCTGTTCCAAGTTCGAAACTGGAAACTCACTGAGAGCCCATCAATTTGGGGAGTGCCGGGCAGTAACAAATAACTGCTACTGGAGCTGACAAACGTGATGGGAACAATTTGTGGTTCTGAGCAGGAAAATGTGACATTGCCCTGGAAAACAATAAAAAAGCAAACCCATAAGAGCCATTTTTTATTCTGCAATCTGACAGCTGATATAAACAACCACCAGAAGCTGACCTTAATTTCAGGATCACTCAACATTCAGCTATGAGTTATTAAAAGAAAATATGTCAAGGAGGCTCATAGACACAAGCTAGGTACTTGTAGGTTCCCGTTTGGCAGGTCACAATGCCATCTGACATCCTGGGACAGCTCAACTGGGGAGCTTGAGAAATCTCCAAAATATTTGCTAAGGAATTGAAGAAAGAAGACACTTTGCTGGTGAAAAATGGCTTAAATAGAAATCAGCAGATGATATGCTTAAAGAGTATATTGTGCCTAGATAATTATTAAATAACAGATCAGCACAATGTTCTTAAGCACATATATTATTCATACATATGCATAACAACATAGTATACACATTCATGTGCATTTGATGCCAAATTTTAATCAGTTGATAGTCAATAAACATTTATTAGACACCTACCATGTGTCAATCACTATCCTAAGTACTAAGAATACAAATAAATAAGATAGACATTGCCTTCAAGGAGCTTATAATCAAATTTGGAAAGAAAACACACAAAATGAAGCAAAAAAGGAGAAAGGTATCCAGAGAGGGGATATGACAGAGAAGTCTAGATGAGTGCAGCTGGGTGGAAAATGAAGAAATAGCTAGTTTAGTGTAACAAAAGCAAGTATGGTATCTGGTTTTGCTCCCACAGAAGCTATCCATTTAGCTGAGTTAAAGTTTACCTACCAAGACAGTGGCCATCCTGGTGTCAGGGAAGCTAGAGAGGCTAAACCAGTTAAACCAGTTCAATCTTATCATGTCAGTTCAAGGGACAGGTCTTGGTCGAGTGTCCAGGCCTACTAATCTGCATAATTTGCATATGTTAAAGAGGGAATGTAGGGAAATAAAGAATGTAGATTAATCCTAACTCAGACAAGGAAGACAGAACTAATTAACTTCACTTTTGCTTCTGTATCCTTTCTATCCTAACTATGTAAACTGTATAACTTAAGAAAAGTATATAGAAAAGTAAAGAATGTAAGCTAACCCTAATTCAAACTAAGATGGAGGAACTAGTTACCCTCGCTCCTGCTTCTGTATCAGTGTAAGTGTTCCTAGTGAGCACTGCACTTGCTCTCCCATGAGGAGTGTAATAAATTCATTCTTTTGCCCACTCAAGTCCTGAGTTCTTTGGGTGAGAAACAGGCAAATCACATGAATCTTCCTAAGGTTATGCTACCAGGAAAGGAATGAGCTGCGGAAGCATGTCTTGCTTGGGTTTACTTCCTGACCCTGTCTTGGGGAGTCCTGTGATCCCCACAGCAGTGTTAAGGAGGCTACCACTTGGGTTCCTGTAGTCTGCACAGCCTTCTTAAGAGGCCATCACTTGCATCTTCCAGCCCTGTCTCTGGAGCCCTATGATCTTTACCACCATCCTAAGGAGCCTTCACTTGGCCCTTCTTCAGGGTCTAACCCTGCCTAGGAAGTCCTGTGACCCCCACAGATTAAGGCAGGGCTACCACTTGGTCTTCCTCAGGAAGTCCTGTGGTCTGCACAGCCTTCCTTAGGGGTTATCACTTGGGTCAGAGAAGTCTCACGATCAGAGGACACTGAAGAGGAGTGAGTAACAAGGCTGATGGAAGGTGATGAGATTCCCAGAAGCATGACAGAGAAGTTCAAAGGAATTGTGTCAGTTTGGAATTTGTTCATAGATTTAGAGCTAAAGAGATTTAGAAACCATCTAACTGAACACTTTTTTTTGAGCAATCTGAGGACCAGACAGGTTAAATATTTTGACCAAGATCAAACAAGTAGCAAATGGCAGGGACATAATTTGAACTTAGGTTCTTGGATTCTAAAAGTAGCTTCTTAACTGTTCAGTGTCAAATAAACAGAACAACTAGTTGGATAACTACATATTCTACTTTTCAAGTATATAGTTGATTCCAGTATACGGTATTGAGTAGTGGTAGACACAAGATCAAAATTTCCTCAGCAACATCATCAGTATAACCATTATTATCCTACTCAATTCCAGAAACACCAAACAAAATTAAACCTAAAAAACATTGTTAGGTACCTTGACTTAGTGGATAAAGTGCAAATCTTAAAGTCAAGAAGATCTGGTTTCCAATCTTACTTCTGACATATTAGCTATGAAACCCTGGATAAATCACAATTTTCATGAGCCTCAGTTTCTTTATCTATAAAACAGTGATGACAATAATTGATAAAAATAATTATTATATTTATTAATTAATATTATTAATTATTAATATTAATTAATATTATTATAATTGATCATAATTGATAATGATGATAATTCAGATCCTTCAGGATTGTTGTGAATTTCAAATTAGACAATGTAAAGTACATTAACTATGATATAAACATCAATTATTATGAATATTATATGCTATGAACATTAAGAAAAAATAAATCATGTCCTTAAGTAGTTGTTCATTTTTTAAAATTTTAATTTAAGTTCATTTTTTATGTGTATGAAGTGCCTAGTGCTATACAGAATCAATTAACAATCTCAGTCTGAATCCCCTGAGAACTGACAATATAAAGCAAATAGTATGGGCAGGGGCCCACATAATGAACATGGACAGCTATTTGGCCCACTGGATATAGAGCTACATCTTGAGTTAGGAAATCTGAGTTCAAATCCATGTTCAGAAACCAACTTGCTGTGTTACCCTGTGTAAATTTTCCTTGCCTCAGTTTCACTGTATGTAAAATAAAAGCCTTGGAATCAATGCCTCTAATGTCACTTCCAGTTCTAAATCTTATCCTGTGAACTTCACTAGAATCAAATGTAATTATATGAAAAAAATTATAATTCCCTTCTCAGTCCTCAAAAAATGAAATATATCATAATTAGTCTATTCTTAAAGGATTATCTACAGGAAAACCTTATGTAATTTGGTAAACATAAGAACTATACAAAGGCTTCATTGTTCTATGAAAGCAATGATTTTGGATAAGCAAATATGCAAACTTCAAATAAATGCCACAACTACTCACACACCTATTTTCCATTTCCATTAGGTACTTAATGCTAATCACCACGATACTGTGTGTTCATTCAAGTAAATTTAACACATTATTCTCTCGGAAAGAACCACAAAGGCATCCCTCAAGCAATTGAGTGTACCTTTTAGCCAATACAGAAAGACAGCCCTTGGGAGAATACAATGGGACAGATATACCCAAGCAGCTCCAGAAACAAATAGTGGTTATGCAAAGGAAAAGTGACCCACAACATAGAAGCTCCTAGGCCTAAAATGGCAGATAAGGAAAATGAATTTCTCTAAAATTTCATTTTCCCCAAAGGACAGACTGAATTGTAGAGTAAGAAGTTAGTAGAACTCTCACTGGAAAAAGGTTAGAATTCTTTTTTTTCTTTTCATCTTTGTAAATTAGCTTTACAGCTACAGTCAATAAAACTCATCTTGGAAAAAGTATGCATTGCACACTACATATTAACAAATTCCAGCTCCTTAGGTTACTGAACACAAATCCTGTATCTCTCTTCTGATGCCCTTCTTACCCTCATATCTAAAAGCTTTGTCTCAAATATTATTTAAGTGTCTGTCATAACTTTTTCAAGTAAACTTATCAGTTAGATAAATTCTGAGGACAATTTAACCCAAAGATGAAAACGTTGGACAGGAAAAAAATTAACACTCAATTCTTTGTTTCTTCGATTTTAAGATTCTTATAAAAGTATAAGGTCCTCAAGAGAAGAAAGGATACCTTCATTTTCAAACATTCCCCACACCCTACTGAGCCTACTAACCATTACCCAATTAGGCCATAAATACAATGTGTTGTTCTGAACTTTTGCTTAAGATCTGGACCTGTGCTAACTGTCCTGACTAGGCAATGAGACAAAGGGGAGTAAATGAGAAGAAATAAGAGAAAAGAAAAATGAGAGAAGAGGTAAAGGCTGGAAATGATGTAAAGGAGAAAAGGGTGATAGGAAGGAAAAGAAAGAAAATTCAGTCTGGGGAGCTGTCCATTAGGATTGAAAACTTTTTTTTTTTTTTGGATATACACCTGTGATTTCACCAGTGTGGAGAATTCCCTGACGCATCTAGAAAAATAGATGACTAAGCTCCTGTCCTCATTGTCAGTATGTGACAGAAGACTTCCCAAAGCTGAGGATAGCTGACTATCTACTTTGCTTAGTTGCCCTTTATAAATGACACAAATGGGGATTTGGAGTATTTTCTCATTCTTTCACATCATTTTTTTTCTGGTTTTGAAAGAGCTTTACTTATTACCTTAATATGTCTAAAGAAACTAAGAATTGTTAGAGACAGAAGTCCAGTAACTTATAACCTGCCTTTCAAAAGAAGTATGAATAGAATGTATTAAATTTATGAAATTTAATTGCAGAGCATGATGTAATTCTTAGAAAGGAAAATACCTCATCTACACCTCATCTCCTTAAAAACATTGTGCTCATTTAACATTTAATGGAGGTAGAGTGGAATGAGGCAGGAAGGTAAAAACAGTACAGAAAGGACAAAGAAGAGTAACAATTCCAAAAGTTTCTTGAATAGAATCCAAGGCCAAGAGCTCTTGATGTATACAAGAAGTTTTAAAATCAGTAGAATGTCAAGTCATAATGATGGTCTTTCCTTTCTTTCACTCTGCTTCTATAATATCAGTTTCTTTGAAGTCCCCCCCAGGGAATAATAGCCAACTATTGATAAATAAGTACTGCTCCATATTGGGCCTACATCAATGTATCATTTCTGTTTTATAATCAAATGCTAGCAAATTCAAAGACTGTACAATGAAATCAGTGTTGGAAGTATGCCCATATTTTTAAAGTTGGAAATTCTTCACACACATTTAAAAAAAATTAAGACAGCATTTCATCAGACTTCCATTTTTTTCTTCTTTATAAACCCCAATGTATGGAAGTAAGCAGAGAAAAATAGTTTTACATACAAGAGTTGGGGAAAATATGTGTATCAAGCATATATGAACGTTTAGTCCAAAAATGACATAGCCTATGAACATCATGGCCAGAAATACTATTAATCTGATGAAAAAGGAATTTCTCCATCTGAAGAAAGCAGATAGATATATTTCTCTCTCAGTCCCAACACAATCTGTAGAGAGCTATTCCTCAGCTCTCCTCTTTTTGTTGGAGGAGAGGGAGGTCTTATTCTGAGTATCTTTCAGAAATTAGAGAGGACAGAAGTAGATTCAATGACAGCTTTTCTTAACATGGGGTCTGAGAATATGTCTGTACATATACATACTTACATACACATTAATACATATCTTGTGTATATGCATACATATTTATGTATATCCATATCCATCTGGAATCCTTCTACAACATTCCCTGCAAATAGTCATCTAGTATCTGCTTCCATACCTGCAGGGATTGTAAACACACCATTTCTTGAGACAATCATTTTAGTTATGGACAACTACGATTGATAAACAGTTCTCCTGTAACTGCCAGACTGGCTATCTAGGAAGCAGAACTGTGAGAAATCAGCATTATCTTAACATTGGCAAAATGTGCTTGGTCTCTTTTGTCTTTTTCCTTTTATTCTGTTTTCATGGTAATGTTTTCAAGGGATATCTTGCAGTTTTCTGACTCCAACTCTTTGCCGAAGACAAGAGAGCCTTGCCTTCTACTTTGTTCCAGAATGTCCTTCCTATGCCCTCACTCTGCATATTTAACTCTAGCTCATTCCTTAGCACCTTTTTCATTTAATTTCCCTTGTGAAACTTTCCCTCATCACCTGAGCCTACAGAGATAATTCCCTCTTCTGAATTAGTATACTTCATACTATTTTTATCACATTATTTACTGCACTGTATTACTAGCTAATATATTATGTGTCTATGCCTCATCTACTGAAAATGTTTGTCTTCCCCATAAGGGAAAATATCATCTTAATTCACTTGTTTCTTCTATAGAATATTTACTTATACACAGTGGGAAGGTTCTCAAAAAAATCCAAAAAACAAACAAAAAAAACTGCTAGTTGAGTGAAAGGTATTTGTAACCAATTAGTATTTAAGATAAGGAAAAACAAAAGGTTTGTAAAAAAATGAGGTGCTTGCAGAGGTGGGGTGAATTCTTGAATAGAAAATAGAATTTTAAGGGCCTACTTGCTATAGAAAAATAATTTGCAAGACTAATAATTCATTATAATCTCAGGGTAACATGGCACTTTTGATAAAGGGCTGTCCCCATATTCGGGAAGACTTGGCTTCAAATCCTGCCTCTGACATATATGAGAAAGGTGACTTAGGTGAGTCATACAACTTCTCAATGCCCCTGTGATCCCCTCTAAGATTCTTAATTGCAGATCTACTTCTGGAGAGGGAGTTTCCTTAATAAGAGTTCCCTATACCAATAAATCCACAATTCCAGTCCAAAAAAATAATTATTCAAGTTACTTAAATTTCAATTTGTTAGAGAATAATGCTAATGGGACCAAAGTCTTCAGCTTAATCTCCATGTGAGGAAAACACCTTTGGCCATATCAGTGAATGGAAACTACACACTGCATGGAGATTGATTCAAAAGGTATATCCCTAGTTATGCAGTGACTATTATGTAGTGTAGGCAGGAGACTGTGGATGTATCAGTGCAAGTTACCTACAATACTGAAAAAGCACCTCACAACAAGTGCTAATACTCAAAATAGGTCAGTCAGTCAGCATATTAAATACCTAAACATGGGGGACAAAAAGAAAGGCCAAAAAACCCACCTTAAAGCAAAATCCACATCCTCCACCCTTCCCCCCGCCACGTACACATAATGGCCCCTGCTCTTAAGGAGCTCACAGTATGATGAGGAGACAAAAAGAAAATATTTAGGTATAAAAAGATATAAACAGATAAAATGAAGATAACAGAAGGAAGGCAATAGCATTAAGGGATGGATTAAAAAAGTTTTCTAGTAGAAGGTAGGATTTTTGTTGTTCAGTCATATCAAACTCTTCATTATTCATTTGGGGTTTTCTTGACAAAGATATTAGAGTGGTTGGACACTTCCTTCTACAGCTCATTTTTACAGACAAGAAGCAGTATTTGCAAAGTTATTTGCACAGTACCTGACACTTAAGAGGCAGCTAATTAATGTGTGGTGTTTTCTCCTTCTCTCCACTGTGTCATTACTTAGCTTTGTGAGAATAGTCATGAAATATTGGAATGATGTCAAAGGAATTTCAGTTGAAGTAACTAAATATACTAAATTAGCCAAGAATATTTGGGGAGTATATGATATCAGCTTTTAAATATTTGAAGAATTGTCAGGAAGTTCAAGTACAGCCTCAGACACTTACAAGTGGACAAGTCATTTAACCACGATTGCCTCTTCCTGACTTCAGGCCCAGTGGCCTATCTACTACACCACCTAGCTGCCCTTTCCTATGTGGTAGAACTACTGATTAAAGCAGATAACTTGTAGAAATCACATAATTCAAAAGAACTACTGATGACTTGAGATATAGGCAAGATGTGTAATTGCTTTTGTGATCTCCTTCCTAAAAAAGATGACTTCTGATAAAGAGAATTCTCTTTCAAATATACCATTTGAATCATGTTCATATGTGTTGTTTCTTTAAGTTAATCAATCAACAAGCCATTTGTTTAGAATTTATAATCTCCTAAGCACTGTTTGAAATACAGAGAATACAAAACAAAAGTCCTTATTCCCAAGGAGCTTACATTCTAATGAAAGACGGAACAAATACATGTATAAATATTTACATTAAAAAAATAGAGATAAATACAATTCAATACAAAATATTTAGATGCAGGATTCTTTGGTAGGGGACACACTAGCAGTTAGGAGGCTCAGAAAATCTTCATGCAGAAGATGGTGTTTGAGCTGAGCCTCAAAGGAAGAATGAGATTCTATGAAGAGGAAAATATGGGAGGTGGAGTAGGAAGAATAGAAAGAAGTCCAGTTTGACTAAATCCTTGTGCAGGAATGGGAATAACATCCTCTTGGAAATTATTGATTGAAACCATCCTAGTTGAGACTAGGAAAGCTAAACAGGAATTTGGAAGACCTTGGAAGTCTTCTGGCTGTTCTGCTTGGAGAGTGGGCTTATGAGAAAGAATGTGATCAGGAAAGAATTTGGAGGAGTGACCAAAATGTGGTCTTTGGTACAAATAATTCCATCATTCATAACCCTCCAGAATTCATAAATGTCTCCACCCAGCATTATATATGTGTATGTATATGCACACATATATAAACATACATATATGTATGTCTACGTGTGTACATATATATTATATATATATATATATATATAAATAATCTCCTTTTTACACACACAAACTGAATACGTCTCAAAAATTCCTTATAATCTAAGCATACCCTTTTATATCTGCTGCAAGACCTTGTATTGAGTCTTGGATGAGTGTGAAAAACAACAGTAGGTCAAAGGAAAGATATATATTTGGGAAATTGAACCAAAAATGAGGAGCTAGATGAAATTAGGGTACGAATGGAGACAAAGACCCTGATGTGCAATCCATTCCAAATGAATCTAGTAAGTATTTATTAAATGCCTACTATGTACAAGGCATTATTATGTACACAATACAGCCTGCTTCCCCATAGACTCCATATTCTAGTTAATAATTATTTAAATAAGCAATAATATAACTGTGTAAGTACTGTCTCAATTCCATTGCTCTTCACAATTAAATACTAAAATGCATAGCCCAGCAAAACAAATTTCTATATTGATCATATCCAAAAATGTATATTTCCTTCTGCATTTTAAGTCCATTACCTCTTTGGTAGGAGGTGAGCTGTGTATGCTGTTTTTGTTTTTCTCATCAGACTTGTAAACTCATGGTTTATTAGTACATTAATCAAAATGTAAAGTCTTTCAAAGTTGTATTCTATATATCATGATTTTATAAATTGTTCTAGTCTTTCTCACTCCATTCTACATCAATTCATACAAATAATTTCAGTTTCCTCTGAAATTGTCCATTTAGTCTTTTATTATAGCAATAACAATAATAGTATATGAGTGTAGCTGTTTTTCCACAGGCCTTCCAACATTTGGCCTTTTGCTCTTTTGTAATCTTTGTAAATCTGGTGGGTGTGAGTGAACCTCAGAGTTTCTTTAACTTAAAAATTTCTATTAGTTATTTGGAGTATTTTTATACAGTTGGCAGTAGTCTGATTTCATCTTTTGAAATATGCCATTTAAATATTGGTGAATGGTGGCTGGTTTGAAACATTTGAATCAGACCTTAATCAGAGAAACTTGTTTCAAAGTTGTGTTCTCCTTTAATCTGTTTCCCTTACAATTTTTACAGCATTTGATTTATTTATACAAAACATTTTTTGTTTTATGTAATTAAAAACATCTAATTTATCTTCTTTGATCATTTGTATCACTTGTTTAGTCATAACCAATCCCCCTATTAAAAGGGCTTAAAGGCAATTTCTTCCCACATCCTGTATTTTACTTATGGTGTCACCTGTTGTGTCTAAATCATTTATGTGGAGTTTATTTTATTATAAGGTATTATCTAATTTCAGTCAAATTTCTTTCCAGCACTTTCATAAGATGTTGTTTTTTTTAAATAAGGAGTTTTTTCCTTAGCAATTAGGATTTTGGGGTTTATCAAGCACTATGCTATGGTATTCATTTGTTTCTGTATGTTATATGCCTTATCTGTTTCACTGATTCACTCTATTAATTTAGGAATTACAACTTTATAGTATACTTTAAGATATGGTATTGCTAGATCTCTTTCTTCCCATTAAAAAAATTTTCCCTTGAAATTCTTGAATTTTTTACTCTATGAATTTCTTTATTTTTCTTCTATTACAAAGCAACCATTTAGTATTTTAATTTATATAACAATAAAAAGGGATAATTTAGAGGGGATTGTAACTTTTTGTTATATTGGCTCAATCTACTTTATAAGCAATTAATATTTCTCTAATTATTAAGAGTATTTTTATTTCTGCAATGAGTATTTTATTTTTTGATTCATGTCATCCCTTGGTATATATTGGTAGAAATACTCCAAATATTTTATAACATCTGTTCTTATTTTGAGTGGAATTTCTGTAATTCTTCCTGCTAAATTTTGTAGGTAACATTAAGGAATACTTACGATTTGTATGGATTTATTTTATATCACATAAATTTGCAAGTTGTATTTATTTATTTTTGCTTCTAGGGGGACATGGGACAAGGAAAAGGGAACATGCATTTATTAAGTGCCTACTATGTGCAACATACTATACTGAGCTATTTACATATATTATGTCATTTGACCCTCACAAAAACCCTGGGAACTGGTTGCTATTATTATCACCATTTTACATTTGAGGAATCTAAGGTAGCAAAGAGTTAAATGACTTGTCTACAGTCATACAGTTTACAAGAATCTGAGGCAGTATTTAAACTCAGGTCTTCTTGACTGAATATCCAGAATTCTTTCCACAACCCAACAACTGGCAGAGTACTGATCCAACTCTCTTTCTATTTCATGATGTTGCATCTTAATAATTCCTACTGGTACTAAAATGATTGATAAGGAAAAATAAATAATAGTTCTCTGTGTTGATTATCTTCACTGTATTATACACACACACACACACACACACACATACAACGCACACACACACACTCACATAGCTGGTTGGCACAGTAGGTAGAGCCAGTGGTGGGATTCAGCCAGTTCACACCAATTCCCTGGGACTGGTTCTGGTGAACAGGTTGTTAGCAGGGGTGGAGCCTAGGCTCTGTTCATTGGAGAACCAGTTGTTAATTCATTTGAATCCCACCATTGGGTAGAGCACTGGGCTTGGAATCAGGAAGACCCATTTTCATGAGTTCGAAATAGATATCTAACACTCATTCACTGTGTGACCCTGGGCAAGTCACTTAATCTTGTTTGCCTCAGTTCCCCACCCGTAAAAGAAGCTGGAAAAGGAAATGGCAAATCACTTCAGTATCATTGCTAAGAAAACCCAGACACAATTGTCAGACACGAGACTGGAATGACTGAACAACATAGAGAGATGGATAGATGGATAGATAGATTGATAGACAGATAGAGACTAGTCTAGAGACAGCAACAGATACTCACACACAAAATTGTTCATTGTTGTTTCCAACATTAAACTGTAAGCTCTCTGAGAGAGAGCCTGGACAATCTGTTGCCTTTTTTTTTTTTGTATTCTCAGTGATTGGCACACTGCCTGGTACATAGTGAATGCTTAAAGAAAATGTTGTCTCATAACAGAAAGACAATGGTTTCAGGAATGGTATCTTGAATGTGTTAATTTTAAGATTGTTCACTCTATCACAATTCTAAGCTATATGCTTATTACATTTAACTACATCAAGTTAATCATATCCTTATATTAGCTGAATCAGAGTTATAAATATTTTTAAACAAAAAAAAGTTAGTCTAAATTTGCACTTAGCTATTTTCAACTTTTGCTCTATGACCCCAGTGGTTGTGATGAACGGAAATCCTGGGACTAACAGTTCCCATGGAAGTGAGAATGTATTTAGGGCATGTGAAAGCAGGAAAGAGAATAAGCACTTATATAGCACCTACTATGTGTCAAGCACTGTGCTAAGTACACAACTATCTCATTTGAAAGGGTAACATTATTTATGGAAATTGTTCAACCTCACTGAGCAACCTGTTCCAAAGTTTGGCAGGAAGACAGTCTTCCCTATTTCAAACTTTATGAAATCTTTTACTCTAATTTAAAAAAAATCTTCATTATCATAATCAATATGAAGCACATTCAGTGTCTTTAAGGTATGGTGCAACAGAGAGGGAATATGGAGATTCTGTTTCTGCTCTCCTTAAATCCCTCATGTAATTGGGGAAACAAAGTTATCTACACAAATTATTCAGTGGCATATAATTTATTAATATCTTTTATGTTCAAGTAGTGTGCTAGCCCTAGAAAGGGATACAAAGTTAGAATTAGATGCTATCCTGTCTTCAAGGATGTTACAGTCTGCTATGTTGACACGACTTATCTCATCATCCTACTGAATCTATTTACTTTTGACCTAGAGCTTTTGTTGGAAATGTAGAACATAGAAATGCCTTAAGCTATAGTGTCTTATTATTCCTTTTATAAGGTAAATTCTCATTCCCCCAGGTCAACCTCACAAGCAAATGGAAAGAGCAGTTGTCTGACATTTTGGAAAGAAAGTTTAATTTAGATTCAAGAGAATTGTGTTTGTATTCACCCTCTCACCCTTACTAACCATGTGACTAGGGACAAGTCATATCCTAATAGAGTGCTAATTTAATCACATATAAAAATTATAAACTACAGGGATTTTATGAAGACCACTGTAAATCCTAAAGCCCTACATAAATATGAGCTATTATTGTAGAATAGAAAGCATCACGATCTTAAGGGACATTAGGCAAATTCTCTTTTCTCTGAAATATCAACCATTTGAAATTCCAAAATTAAGACTTTATTCCTTTGGGTCTTCTACTTTCTTCAGTCTGCAAGCAATTAAAAAGTGATTTATCCTGGAATGTGTTAAAGTGATAAACTAACACCTTAATTATCAATTAACAACTTAGTTGATAGTCAGATGGCAGAGTCTGCCAGAAAGAGATTTTGAATTCACCTAGGATTGATGAGGGCACAGTCTTTGGGAACCCCCTTGAATCTGGAATACAGTCTTTGGGAGCCCCCTTGAACTGTCCTTGAATCTTCCAATTAGATCTGGCCTTCCTCAGAGACTATAGCCTCACATTATCATTAGGCCCAAATCTCTACCTAAACCTTGCCCTCTATTGTTACTATAGGTATGCATGCCTTCAGTTACTTCCCAACCTTGGTACTATCAGTATCCATGCCTTCAGCTACTTCCAATCCTTAATCTCATTCTCTTGGTTCCTGGACTCTGAACTCACCTGGTTCCTCCTTAGACTCCTCCTCAAGACCCTCCCTAAACCCCTCCTCTAGTCACCCCAGACCACCCCTCAATCCCTCCTACAATCTTTGTGTATATAATCTCCATCTTGCCTCCATGAAGGTGCTCAGGTTCAATCTAGCTCAGCTCAGATTGAGTCTGGCCGGCTTGTGAAAACAGGTGTCACAAAGGGTGGGATTTCTTAAAACAGCCCATTATGGTGAATCCTTAATAACTTTGTCTTTTCGCTTGGCTGAGACGGCTTGAGTCAAATTCTTTCGGCAGGTCCCGGCATGTAGATACTTTGGGGTGTCGAGCACCTCTCAACCCTAAATCTCTTTATTTTTGGTTCTCTGGCATCAGGAATACTGCTCATCTCAAGTTTTTTCTCCAGCCAAGACTGAAAGGTAAGCCTCTCCCTCTCCCAAACCTCTTCTTGCTCTCCAAGCATTTTGGAAGTGCTTTTCCAGCCTGACTTCCCAGGTCCCCAGTAGGTCAGACAGCTGCTCGCTGTCTCGGACTCAGCCTGACACTCTCAGGTTCTCGGTCCAGTGGTTTATGTTCGAGGCCACAGACCTGGGCACACCTTCTGAAGCATAGAGGACAAGGACGGTCGCCCTATCCGGAAGTGCGCCCCCAGTTTTCTCAATTCTCTCAGCACTAGGGAATGGGAAAACCCCAGGTACCTTTTTGTGTTTATTTTTTCCTGTCTTGCTTTGTTCGTTTTTGAGACTTACTCCCAGATCCTCCTTGGAGAGGAAGGGACTTCCAGCCCCCTGGGCTCACAATGGGTCAATTCTCCTCAATCCCCCAAAATTCACCCTTGGGCTGTCTTTTACAAAATTGGAGAAAATTTAAGTTCTCTAAAGAACTTAAAAAGAAAAAGCTGGTATACCTTTGCAATACCTGGCCACAATATCGCCTAGAAGGCCATGAAGAGTGGCCTATTTTTGGGACATTACAATACTCTTTTACAGTTAAAATTATATTGTTAGCGAGAAAGAAAATGGACAGAAATTCCTTACATAATGACCTTCGTGGAGCTTTCTCAGAACCCCGTTCTCAGAAAAGATTGTAAGATGCTCATACCTAGAGCCCCCCGACAAAGGGGCAATGGGGGTCAACAGGACATTTTAGATAACCCCTTCCTTATGGCTCCCAGGGCTTCAGCTCCAGCCCCTCCTCCTGCTCCCCAACCTCCCCGGAGCACCCTTGATTCCTGTGCTCCCCCTTCCGTGGCCATGCCCTCTTTCTCTTGGTTTCCTGTAGTGCAACCCTCCTCTTATCCTGCCTCCTTCATGGTCCAAGTCTCCTACCCTGCATCTACCCCCATGGCCCCTCCCACCTTGGTGACCCCTGCTCAGGTCCCAGCCAAGGGTCTGGTTGAGGTGCCTCCCTCTGTGGCCCCTTCCTCTGAAGGGACCCCTACTCAGGTTATGGCCTCATGGTCTGCCCCTATTTCAGGCCCTGCAGTATCTACCACTGTGGGTCCTACCCCCGAGGCAAACCCTACTCAGGTTCTGGCCTTGGGCCCTGCCCCCATGGCAGTACCTCCTTCCCTGGCCCCTCTCTCTGAGGTGGCTCCCACTCAGGTCTCTTTGGTATCCCCCTCTCTGACCTCTACCCCTCTTCAGGTACCAGCCAATCTTCTCTCTTGCCAGCCAAATGCCCTGGCCTTTCAGTCTAATCTAGGTCAGCCAGCAGCTCCCGGCCCCTCCCTCACCAGAAGCGGGACTTCCTGTATCCCTCCCCAAGCTTCAGGCCCCACAGTGCCTTCAGGGCTTTTTTCCCTGACGGAATTGCCTGCCTCCCCTACTGGGGCAAGGAGAGTGCATGTTCCATTCTCCATTTCAGATCTCATTCAAATCAAAGAAAAACTGGGGAGATACTCAGAAGATCCCACTAAGTTTACTGAGGGTTTTAGGGATCTGTCCCTGCAATTTGAACTTTCTTGGTGTGATTTGCATATCCTCTTCTCTACCTGTTGTACCACTGAGGAGAAGAGGAGAATATGGGAACACGCTCAAAAATTTGGGGACAGTTTGGCTAGCAATAACCCCATAAAATACCCCCCAGGAACAGCTGCTATTCCCACCAGTGACCCAGGATGGAATTATCAAAGGAGTGAGGACAGAGAAAAGAGAGACCATATGGTAATTTGCCTGTTAGAAGGCCTAAGAACTGCATTTCAAAAGCAAATAAATTTTCAAAAAATTAGGGAGATTACTCAGGGAAAAAAGGAAAACCCTGCTCTTTTCCAGGCCCCACTAGTAGAAGCTATTAAGAAGTATACAAATTTGGATCCTGAGTCTATTGAAGGGGCAGCAATACTTAACATGTATTTCATTAATCAGTCTGCCCCAGATATTAGGAGGAGACTGCAGAAATTGGCAATGGGACCCCAAACACCTCAGGCCCAATTACTGTGCTTGGCCTTTGGAGTGTATAACAACAGAGACCTGGTTGCAGTAGAGGAAAGAAAACACAGGGAAAGAGCTAGAGACAGAGAACATGTTCAATTCTTGGCTGCTGCCATGGCCAGGAAAAGACTCAAGGAGCACCCCTCCAGGGAGTCCCCTTGGAAGTCCATTGGCTTGGGCAGTGGGGAAACCTGCTTTCGATGCCACAAGGAGGGTCACTGGTCCAAGGAGCGCCCCTCTAGGGCGCCCCCCTGGAGGAAGCCCCCAGGATCCACGCCTCCAGGACCATGCCAAGCATGTAACCAGGAGGGACATTGGAGGAAGGATTATCCCCAAGGTTGGAAAAGTGGTAGAACCTCCTCCTAGTACCCTGTCCTCCAGTCTTCTCAAGACTCTGAAGGAGGGAAAAGCCTGGGGCTTGGCTGTGCCCCCACTTTCTCCACCTCTCTCACAGAGCCCTGGGCAAAATCGAGGCAGAAGGTAAGGTTACCCACTTTATCACGGCTACGTTCTCTTGTTTTAACTAGTTGCTCTGGCCCTACATGCCCCTCGACCCATCCGGTCATGGGCATCAAGGATCTGTTGTTTGAACACTCCTTCTCTGGCCCTGCCCCCTTGTTGGGAAGGGACCTGATGGTGAAATTGGGAAGCCAATTTTCTCTAGTTAAACCTCATAACTCCCTTTTCCTTCTGTTTACCAGACCTCCCCATGTTCCCCCAGATGTGTGGGAGAGGGTTGAGCCAATTGTTTGGGATCAGGGAATTCCTGGGCAAGCTACTTCTGCCACCCCAGCCATAGTTCCCCTCCATTGCCTTCAATATCCAATTAAGCCCAAGGCTTGGGAGGGACTGCAACCATTAATTGCCACTCAAGGCCCTGACTCACTCCCTCTAGAGTGGGGCCCCTACCAACCAAAAACTTTTAGGACTTTGAAAACTAAGTTGACCACCACTCCAGGATTAGCTTTACCTAATCTAGAAAAACCTTTCACTTGGTATGTTGGTGAAAGGAGAGGACAGGCTTTGGGAGTCCTAACCCAGTCCTTAGGACCTGACCTCAAACCAGCTGCCTGTTTTTCAAAACAATTAGACTCCATGACTGCTACAGCCACTCTAATTGAAGAAGCTTCTAAACCTCTAGCTGACCAGCCCTTAGAAGCTGACACCCCATCAAGTTCAGAGCATCCTAGAAGCAGATGGCCACCAGTGGCTAGCTAACCACAGGCTCAACAAATATCAGGACTTGCTCTTAGACACCCCCGACCTAATTTGGATGTGCTACACACTCCTGAACCCTGAAGCAGTGTGGTACACAGAACAAGTGATTAGGGGAGCTAGGTATGAAATAGTCATCTTTAATTCCCACCAGGGATATTGTCCTTTCTCTGTACTCCTGTACTGTCTGTTTTGTTGTTTGCTTAACCTCCTTGCCAGGTTTGTGTTCTCCAGGCTCCAAGCCATCAACTTCCAGATGACTGCTCAGACCGTGTACCCCTTGAACTGGACCCATTGAGGCAGGGACAGCTATACACCCCTTGCCAGCAGGAAGCAGTTTCAGAAGCTGAGACCTTTGTCCCTGACCCCAAAAGAATTTGGGTCCTATTTGTTTGGGGGGGGGAATGATGAGGGCACAGTCTCTGGGAACCCCCTTGAATCTGGAATACAGTCTCTGGGAGCCCCCTTGAATTGTCCTTGAATCTTCCAATTAGATCTGGCCTTCCCCAGCCTCACATTATCATTAGGCACAAATCTCTACCCAAACCTTGCCCTCTATTGTTACTATAGATATGCATGCCTTCAGTTACTTCCCAAACTTGATACTATCAGTATCCATGCCTTCAGCTACTTCCAATCCTTAATCCTATTCTTTTGGTTCCTGGACTCTGAACTCACCTGGTCCTCCTTAGACTCCTCCTCAAGACCCTCCCTAAACCCCTCCTCTAGTCACCCCAGACCACCCCTCAATCCCTCCTACAATCTTTGTGTATATAATCTCCATCTTGCCTCCATGAAGGCTCTCAGGTTCAATCTAGCTCAGCTCAGATTGAGTCTGGCCGGCTTGTGAAAACAGGTGTCACAAAGGGTGGGATTTCTTAAGACAGCCCATTATGGTGAATCTCTAATAACTTTGTCTTTTCGCTTGGCTGAGAAGGCTTGAGTTGAATTCTTTCGGCAGGCCCTGGCGTGTCGGTATTTTGGGGTCACGAGCACCCCTAGAAACCTATGGTTCCCCTACAATCATCATTTTGATTTTAAACCTCTTCAGGATCACTGTACATGTTAACTTGCTTTAAAGAACCTTAGCAAGTTCCTCACATAATGCCCCTTTTTATTCATTTTCTACAATAGATAAGGATATAGGTACATTCACAGTGATAGTTTTGCTTATGGCCACCAAAAGCTCTGCCAAGGAGATATGACCAATTGTCCATGAAATGAATTATTCACATTGCCTTTGGGCACACTATCAAATCAGGTATGACAACTACCCTATGTGAAATCCTTATCTAAGGACTAAAATATTGATGCCCTACTGGAAGAATTTAATAATAGTAATTTTGACATTCTTGCTTTAAATGAAATCAAAAGATACAAGGAAGCTGAAGTTAAATGGAAGAATGGCTCAAAGGTATTCCTTAGAGTAGCAAATGAAGGAGCTGGCAATGTTATTTTTCATTATGACATAATTCATTTTAATTCAACAAACATTTATTGAATGTCTAGTATAAGTAAAGTACTGTGGTAGGTCCAGGGGATATAAAGATAAGAAACGACATATTTCTTGCCTTCAAATAGTTTACAATCTAGCTGGAGTTGGGGGAAGGTGCTGTCTTCACCTACATATATTGAAGCAGGAGGGGGAGAAGTAGACATGAAATTTTTATTGCATTGTGTTGGATTCTGTCAGCAATCACAATTAATAGTCTATTAAAATTCAGCTTCTGATCTGTCAAGAATACTTGGAAGAGGAAGTTGTTTCTAATGTAGACATGAAGTTTATGATCATCTAAATATAGTAACTAGAGAACAAGCATCGAAGTTCATTTAAAAAATGAGGGGAATCTTTTGAAGCTGCTACATTTCCACTCTACCTTGGGAAGCCACTTTAAATTATTCACTGGGTAAGCTTTACATCTGTGGATTCAAAACATATATTTTTTTTAAATGCCAAGCTTAGAGCTTCACATGTGCAATCTTGAATTGAGGTACAAACGTGGAAGAGGCTAGCACCTCTTGCAACCAGAAAATGATATCAGAGTGCCATCAGCCATCAAGTCTGAGTAAAAGTGCTGATAAATACTATGATAAAGCTTAAATATCCACCCAAGCTTTCTTATAAGGAGAAACTTTTTTTTTTGTTATTGTTGTTGTGGTGGTGGTGGTGGGTGCTGCTTGTTTGTTATCAGATAAATTGACATTTGTGAAAAATAAATATGTCCTTTCAAGACTGTCCTACTCCTCTTTTAAAGCATGCTTTTTTAAAAGCTAATTTGATTTGCAGTTAAAGAACCATTAATGTGTTATGAAGGCAGAAAAGTGAAGCAATTATCAGGCTTCTGCTTAAAAGACAAGATAATTCAGTAGACTGACCTTAGGAGTGGGAGCCCTGCTGCTCAGCTATGTCATCAGGGAGACAAGAACCTTCCACAAAAGTTGTCCTGTGATGCCTTTCCGCAAGTGTTTCCATTACAGAACTGCCTGGAGGGCATGGGTCTTTTCACAACAGGAACCGCTGATGCTTAACAAATTCTTGCTACCTGATTGACCCAGATGCTAGTAAGATCACAGAGGCAATAATAATTATAGCTATAAGGCTAAGACTTGATCACATCCATCAACAAGAAACTGAAGCAGAAAATCCTACATGGATGTTCAAGTGTTAATCCCTATCCAGATACAACACAGCATTATGGAAAGAAGTCACATGACACAGAAGATCAGGGATCTAAGTCTTGGCCCTAACACTTACAAGTTACATGACTTTGATTAACAAGAAATAATAAGATGTATTTTGAGTAGTGACTAGTCATATTTTCGCTTGTGACATAAGGACCAGAGTTGATTCAGGGATAGGACATTGTATATGTTCATTTTAAGACTGATCACCTTTATGTAGTGGAAGTAATGTGTCGTGTCTATTACAGGTAACTAGATCAAGCTGGATTGCTCATTGTGTTGCCTGTGTCCAGAGATGTCCTTTTGTTCTCTTTGAACCAAAAAGTTAATGTAAATTTTCACTTAGCTCTATGTTAATTACTTCCTATTTATCCAGTATATAGCTTACTTTGTATATATTTTGTTTGCATATTATCTCCCTTGTTAGATTGCAAGCTCCTTGGGGGCAGGGACCATCTTTTGCCTCTTTTAATATCCACAAAACTTAGCATATTGCCTGCCACTTAGTAGGTGCTTCAAAATGTTGATTGAATGATTGATAGTGCCTAGAGCACTGAACTAGGAATCAGGAAAGATTGACCTTGCAACTTGCTTCAGGAACTTAGTGTAACAATCTTTTAGCCTCGGTTTTTTTCTAGAGATAATAACGGCACCTACTTCTCAAGATTGTTTGAGGATTACATGACAAAAAATAGTTAAATGTTTTGTAAAACTTCAAACATTATATAAAAAATAGCTATTATTTTATCATTATCATTGAATAAGGAGGAGCAGGATTGTGATGGCCTTTATTTATAAAACAGTTTCCTCATGAAACTCTATAAAATAAGTCTGAGAAAACCAGAGCTCACTGAACTTAATTCAGCTGCCCAATGTGAAGGAACTTGAAAATGGCAGAATAGGGCTCATACTCAGGTCTTGAAGATTGTCATAAATTTGATATTATAGGAAACTAAAGGTTTCTCAGGACTAGCTGGACAGGATGAAAATCAAATTTAAGAAACATCATTCTGGCAGTAGTAAGCAGGATGAACTTGGAAAGGAAAGACTGAAGGCAGGAAGGATAAGATGGCAGATGTTAAATGATCTTAACTCAGGCATGACTCAGTGAGGACCTACAATAGAGACAGAATCCCTATTAACTGCCTTCGTTTTATCTTCTCATCAAGATGGATATTGACCAAATAGAGAAAAGCTGTAGAAAAAGCTGGAGATCCTTTTATTTTGCAATTAACATATAACATGAAGTCACCTTCTGACATATTGACTTGGGATTATTTATTTTGAGATGTATCTTTACTTTGCAGTGGTGTAGTTGAGTGCTTTGTCTCTCCATTTTTGCCTGTAAGTCATACAGAGCCCTAGAAAAATCTCAGTAGGGTCCTTTATTTGGGAATAGGTGAGGGTATGGAGGCATTACTGTAAATGTAATAGTTGCCTATACATCATTTCATTTCCCCGGCTCACAGTGTCCTTCAAAATAAAGTGAGGGTTATAACGTCTGCCTCCTGCTTGCCAGACACAGATGTTTCAGGGACGGATCAGCTAATAAGACCACTACTCCATATGTCGTCCCTCCACTTAGTACTCTTCATAACATTAACACAATGATTTATGAAACAGTGTATCTGACTATTTCTTGGAAAAAAAAATATCCTGTACTAAAGCAGGGCATCTATCAAAGCTAGTATTACTGGAGAGAGAGGCCGCTAGAGAACTCATTACTTTAACTTTTTGCATAGGAGAAAAATGGCAAAGTTGATTTGTACTCTTTCCTGGACTTTCTTCTCTTTCAAAAATCTGATGAAAAGTCCAAATGCTTTTTTCCCGTAATGACTTCAAATAACTATTCAATAGCTAGTCACTTTAGAATTTATAGCAATAGTTAAAAGTTGATGTGTTTTCATCTTGCACAAGAAAGAGTTACAAAGTGAAAGTTTTCTATAACGTTTATGAAACATTGCCCCTCAGACATGAAATTCCTTATATGACATGTATTTGGTGTAAGTTGAGTAAGGAAGCTACTGGAATAAAGTAAGGGAATTAGAAACAGATTTTTCTGGAATATGTAGATGGCACAGACTGCATTTGAACAAAATGGACAAGATGGGTCAGATGGAAGTTGCAAGGAATAAGCATCTGGGAAAGGGAGGACAACACTGTGTTATTTTGTTCTTTAAAGTATTTCTACAAAGGCAAAAACACATTTATCAAAGAGAATGCTCAGTAGGATAAAACATGATCCCTGACATAAGCTCAAGAGATTTAGGGCCTCACTATAAAATGAAAGGCTTTCTCTAACAAATCCAGATGAATCTCTAGGTCATTGGCCAAGACATAAGACAAAGGTGATATTTGTCCGTGTGGGAATATATTTTCCAGGCTTCAGACTATGGTAAACAGAAGATGGCAGTTTAAATTCTGAACCTATAGAAAAAAAGACTATGAACATCAGACAAGATCTACCACTATCTTCCTCCATCATCATCATCACCAACACCATCATCATCATCATGTTTGTTCAATTAAATTTACTCAACGATGTACTAACAAGCTTATAGATTTTGTATTTAAGAATCCATTTATTTAAATTATTTCAAATCAATTCAACAAGTTTGAGCACCTACTATATATGAGTCATAATGTTTGTTAATGTGTATGATGAGGGGAAAAATGATGCATTCTTTACTCTCAAAGAGTTTGCATTCCAAAATGCTTTATTTTACAAGTCAGTCATCTCCTTATAGAATCTGAGTGGGAGCCAGTTGCCATAATTCCCCTCGCCAGAAATGAGGATGCGTGACTTCACTGAAATTTCTATATTGACTAAGAACACATTTTCTTTCAGTCAATTAGAATTAGTAACTTTTGCAATTAAGACCTACGTCTCAAGACACTAGAAAGCTATTGCTGAAAGTGTGTGTTTGTTAGAATCATGGATTTTAAAAAAAGTTAACTAAGGCATTATTTTATAAATGAGGCAAGTAAAACCTAGAGACCAAAAACAAAGATACACAATTACCAATGAAAACATTTTCTCCATAACTGAAAGAGAGAGGATTGGAACTCAACTCCTGTTAGTCCAATTAGTGTTTTTTAATTAAAAAGAAAAATAAGAAAAAAAAAGTATAACCCATTCTTAAATAAGAAAAGAGTATACCCCATGATCCATTTTTTTTATCTTTAAAATGGAAATACAAATTATGGTTCATATATATATATATAAGTGGGTCTAGGTGTGGCTGTGTATGCATATATGTAGGCATATACATACACTCTATCTATCTATCTATCTATCCATCCATCTGATTATATGATTGTGTGTAGATCACTGATATAGAGACATCTGGCCAGATAATTATATCTCTATATACCCATTGAGAAACAGAAATATCTGTCTATATACTTCATATGCCTATAGGTATAGCAAGATCTAAATTTGTGTTTATCTCCATCTCTATCTCTCAATATAGTTATTATTTCTCTCTCTAAAACTCTTTGTCAAAAAACCCTAAAATGCATTGAGGCACTAACCAACATAAAGATATTTATGGTGTTCTGTACCTTAACCTGGGAACAGATTTATAAAATTTGGGGAGAAGGCATAAAGAATTTAATGGAATCTATCCATTTGCAGAGGAGTTTTGAAGTAAATGATTTTGGGAAACAAAAGTGAGGAATAAACATTTTAAATTAAAGATATAATAATGCGTGCTCCAAGTACTGTACACACTCTCAAATGGGTCATTTGTTTTCCAATTGTTTATTATACAAAGATATATTGACACAGGATAGAGTATTTGAAAATAAATAGTGAGATATTTTTTAATGTCTGTTTTAAGCTGTTAGCTTTACTACATTTCAGGATGTGGAGGATCATCTTACAGTCAAATAGAGCCATAAAGACTAAATTGAATTATCCCAATGGAACAGCTGTTAAGTCTCAAAGGAGATGGGCAGATCCCACAAGAAAAGAATGACAAATAACAATGGGGATGCCTACTGATCTCAGGATGCAAAAAGACACCTGTGTTTGATGATGTAATCTCTTTTGAGATTTACATAGCTCTTCATAAGTTGTGAACACTTGATGCACACTTGGTGACTGAATAAATAATTTCTAAAATTCGCCAAAACCACCTGGTCCTGCTGAGCACATGATAACCATGGTGCACGTATAAAACACTGACAAATGACAGAAGCACCGTTTCCTTTCAGATGGCTTAGTTTTTACATAGGTATTTTCAAGGAAAGCTGCGTTTGAAGCTGACATAGCACTTTTGGAGAAAACTAAGCTTACCTGGGAAAGAGGAAAAAAGAAGTGGTTCTACTTTAAACAATTAACAAAGAAAACATTTTCTTTAGACATGGAGTTCCAAAAAAAGATGACAATAGGTTTAATGACCTGAATCTTTACTTAAGCAACATGATGACAACCATTTGGAAAAAAAAAAGAATAATGACATTTTAATTTATAAAAGTTAAGATGTAAACTCTTTTACTATTATAGTAAAGCAATCTTCATAGATTTCTCTTTTAAGGTGCATTAGCACTAAATGGATTCAGTGTTCCTCAAATTAAGAATACAGTCAATTAAGGCCTGAGGGACAAAATATTCCAAAGGAATTTTAAACAAAATGTTAATACTTCAGGACTTGGAAGAGACCAAAATGTGGCTTAAAGTATTGGTTTGGGTGCCGTTGGGAAAAGATGACAAATAAGGTTTTGACAATATTCACTCTCCTGTTATCTATTTCTGCATTTGCTTCTTTCCTCTCTTCTACTTCATTGCACATATTTAATATACCTTCCTTTTAAAATATATTTCGTGATATCCAAATGTGGTGGCTTGCATTATGAATGTTGCCATAGAAATCTTAGATATTTATAGTTCACTCACACACACAGATTTCAAGAGTGAACATAGCATAAGTGAAATACATTTTCTCAACCTTTATATATCCTAAATTCTTTACCAACTATTAGCGAAACATTAGACAAAGGATTGTGCTTAAAAATGTTATGTGCTGATCACATCAAAGAATGTTACGCTATGGATTCCATAGGTAACATTCCCACTTTTTAATCACCACATCATTGGCTTGAGCTAAGTGGCACTGAAAGGTTATTTATTGAGAATAGTTTTAATGATCACGTTAATAAATAATATAAGCCACCTATCTGTGCAGTATTATACAGTAGAACCTAAATCTTCTGGACACAGAGTTGACTAAAATCCTAAACTGGATATTAATGAGCAAATTATAAAAGGAGATCAAAGGTAGAATATGTTCAGTGGCTTTAAGAGACCAAGTACAGATTTCACACCCTACTTACCTTTCTTTGAAAGTATTCCCCTTCCAGCTATGCTTCGGACACTCTAGATTAACAAACGTTACTCAGCTATCTTTACATAATGTAACTTTGCCTGGAGCCTTCTCACTCTGGAATATCCCTCCACCATACTGACACTCTGGTGCCAGGGGCTACTTGCTTCTGGGGCCTCAATTTTGGGGATGAATCCAGAACTACCAAGGTTCATTCTTATCCTACTTGCACTTCTGACTCTCAGTCTTTTGCCCCAGGCTTTCATGTGAGTATTCCTCACTCCTTTCTCTTTTCAGTGTCTTTTTTATATTAGAATTTAAATTCCTTGAGGGCAGGGACTGTTTTTCTTTTTGTTTTTATTCACATCCCTAGTGCCGGGCACATAGTAAGCATGTAATGAATAATTTCTTCCCCACCCTTTTGAGTCACTTTCTACTTATTTATGAAATGTAGATAACATCTACCCTGCAAACTCATAAAGTGGTGAGAAGCAAATAAAACTATGGACTTGGAAAGAGTTGTAAATTATGGAATAATCTTTAATAGTTAGCTATTATTAAAATTATTATAGGTAATACCAATATTGATAATATATTTGTATTTTGCTAAGATATTTGCATATTCCCCTATATTCTGGACCTAATAGGCATTTGATTAAAATGAGTAATAATTTTCATATATTTTAATATATTTGTGATCTCATTGATTCTCTCCAGCAATACATATAATGATTCACCCATGCCTGACCAGTGTTACCCTGTCTAAGACTTTTTATAAGTGGTGTTGGTAAATATGTTCACTGGCAACTTAAATAATTGTTGTTGTATTTTATGATATCAAAACTCATAAACATGTACCATCATGATTAATAATTATAGCAGCCTATGATTATAAATGGGAAACTAGGTGGCTTAGTGGATAGAAAACTGGGCCTGGAATCAGGAAGACTTGAGTTCAGATCTAGTGACAGACACTTACTGTGTGACCCTAAGCAAATCTTTTAACCCTGTTTGCCTCCATTTCCTCATCTATAAAATGAGCTGGATAAGAAAATGTCATACTACTGCAATATCTTTACTAAGAAAACCCCAAATGGAGTCATGAAGAGTTAGGCACAATTGAAATGTCTGAACAACAACAAAATGTTTATTAATTACCATAAAACAATTATCATAAACTTTTCTGAGTCATGGACCTCTTTGAAAGTCTGTTAAAGCCTATGGCCATATTCTCAGAAAAATGTTTCTCATATACATACATATGCAATGTATATATGTGTGCATACATATATATATAATAGAATATATAGAATATGTAACAGAATACATAGAATTATAACAGCAACCAAAGGTTAATGAAAATAATTTTTTTTTCTATCAAAGCTCATGGACCACTTGAACTTGGTCCATGGACTCATTGGAGGCACTGTGGACTCCAGGTTAAGAACCCCTCATTTACATCACAATAAAATTTACTCAATATATCACTGATAGTTACAATATACTGATATATAAAAATTAAATGGCTAAAAAAAGTAATGGAAGTGAAATAAAAATGGTATTACTCATTGAACAAACATTTGTAAAATTGCTGTTATGTTCCAGGCATTTGGATACAATTTTAAAATATCAGTCCCTATTTTTAAGGAAATTATATTTGATTGGGGTCTGTGGAGAAAGGGAATGAAAAGTAGGTAGAAAATATATCCTGGCAAATTTCGTGTTCCTTGTACATAATACTTCCTCTCCCAACCCTGTGCCTTTTCCCTGGCTTTCAAATGATCTCCCTCCTCACTTCTATCTCCTGGTTTCCCTGGTTCTGTCAAGACTCAGCTCAAATCCCACTTTTTTCATGAGTCCCTTCCCAGTCCTTCCCCTGTCCCCCACTGCTAGTGATTCTCTTCTGAGATTATTTCCCTTTTATATTCTGTAACTGTGTGTGTGTGTGTATTCACATACACTCATATGGATAAAGATAGATAGGTGGATGGATAGAGAGAGAGATGGATAGAGTGATAGCTAGCTAGCTAACTAGTTATATAGATAGAAAAATGCATCAATACATACATAGGTGCTTGCATGTTTTCTCTCCCTTTAGAATGTTAGGTTTTGAGGACCTGGACTACACTTTTGCAGGGTGGGGTAGAGTGTGGGGATTGGTTGTTTTGCAATCCCACTGCTTAGCACAGTAAATTCTCAGCAAATGCTTATTGACTAACAAACTAATTTAAAGCAAGAAGGGAACTGGCAGCTGGGGATACCAAGGTAGGCTTCTTGTAGGAGGTGACGGATGAGCTAAACTTTATAGAATTTTAAAGATTCTAGTGGGCAAAAGTGAAGTGGGAGTACATTCTAGGCACAGGGGAGATCTTGTGCAAAGGCGTAGAGACAGGGAATTGAACATGATGTATGGCCTGGACAGTTTGACTTAAGCATAAATTTCATGAAAGAGAATAATGTATCATAATTCTGGAAAGGAAGGCTGAGGCCAGATGGTGAAAGTCCCTAAAAATCAAAGAGATAAATTTCTATTTTATTATATAAAAATAGAAAGACATTGGAACTTCTTGAGTAGAGGATATCATTTTCTAACCTGTACTTTATGAATATCATATTGACAGATGGGTGGAGGATGGAGTAGAAAGGGAAGAGAATGGAGGCTAGGGAAAAAAAAGTTAACATTCCAGGTAAAAAGTGGCAAAGGTCTTAAGTGTGATGATTATGTGAGGGGTCAAAATTTGAAGGATCTCAAATTTATTATGGAAATAGAATTGACAATAATAGGTAACTGATTTGATATGAAGGAAAGAGAAGAGTTGAGAATAATTGGGAATCATAATACATATGAGTGTTATGCAGAATCCATTTATAAAAATGAAAAAATTAAGCCTCTTCCTCTAAAGACAAGAAAGCAGTGTTACACAAATGCATATGGAAACCCATCCGGGTCTAATTTCTGTATTCAAATGACTAAAAAGAAAAAGCAGTCAGCTAGCTATACGTACATACATATGCATATAATATACACATATATATGTACACACAAACACACATGTATACACATATGTATCTATATGAAGCCTAACCTACTATAAACTTTAATCATAATTTTTTCTTCCCCCACTTATTTTTCTTTCTTTTTTTAATAAAAAAAATTATTAAGTCTCTTTCTTTATAGGAACACAAAATACTTAAATTTTCAGTCATTGGAAAGGTTATTAGTCAATAAGACAACCTCATTAATTGAGCAATCAAAATGTACAGGGCACAAAGGAGTAAAAACATGACCTTTAAGAAGTCACCTTCATGAGTGGTTTTTTTGAGTATAGAAATAAGAAAGATGACATCTGTGTCAAGCACTACAAATGCAGTAATGCCTGAAGAAGAGCCTGGATATATTGAAATTCGAAGGGCATGTCGCACTCAATAGGTCAAGTAAACTAAAAATTCAGAGCACTTTAGGCATGTGAAAAAGAAGAAAACTATGAAAGTGTCTATAAAAACTTTTTTTTTAAATGGGAGGGAAATAAGAAAGATTAGAATAAAGTTGCTGTCTATAAAATGTTATAATTCTTTATAAGGGGAGCAGGAAATTGTCCACCAAATTAAGAAATACCAAAATTCTTTTCAACATCTTTTCAGTCTATCAGAGTTTATTCTAGGATGAACAAATAGAAGTAACATTTGGTTCACAGTATAGTTCTAGATTCCACTGGTGATTGATAGACAGACAGACAGATAGATAATGTTATTAATGTACTATAGTGTATACATAACAATGTAATATAATACATGTATATAGTCCCCTTTTTCCTGATTACAATATATTTAAGGAGATTGGGAATAAATACATGAAAAGTAAAAGAAAATGGGCTAAACAGAAGTACAGGATTATAGTACATAATAAAATCACAAACCAGAGTACAATTAAGTGCATTTGAATGGTACCAGGGGTGGGGAGCCTGTGGCCTTCTAGGTCCTTGGGTACAGCCTTTTGACTGAATTCAAGTTGTATAGAACAAATTCTTTTATTAAGGGGATTTGTTCTGTGAAGTTTGGATTTGGTCAAAGGGCCACATTTGAGGACCTAGAAGGTGGCATGTGGCCACAAGGCTGCACGTTCCCCACTGCTGTATAGATAGTAGTTACTATGAATTCAGAGAAGTGAGAGGGTAGTGAGTTGGAGTGGTCTGGGATATTTCATAGCAGATTGTCTTTGTTCAGATGAGTACTGTTGGATCATTAGAAAGCAAAGAACACTACAGACAATAAGAATGGCATGGGCTAGAAGTGTGTTTGGTGAACTATGAACAGACTAACAATGCTGACATGGCAGCTATGTACTTGCAGTGTGGGGGATAAGATCTGACAGGTAAATTGGAGTCAAACTAAAGAGGGTATCAGGGGAGATAATGGGGTTGAAGGCAGATAAAGATACGGGAGCATACATCCCCAACATTCTGAGTTTGATGTTATGATACAAGTTGTCCCTTAACGCCACTGTCAGAAATCAGACTCACTGTGGCATTTCTTATTCAACCAAACAAGCAACCAAACATCAACAACAACAAGAAAAAGTCCTTTTGGATACATGCAATGAAATTATAACTGACTCACCAAAAGAAGGTAAATATACATAGTCTTCAATGATAGAAACATACGAAAACAATTAATTACTGCCCCAACACCTCAAAGTTGCAGCACTTTGCAAACTATAGTCAGAGAACAAAAGTTAAACCATATCTTTAGTAAGATGGCTTTTAGCATCTTTTCAGATAAAGAAAAGACAGACAAAATAACTTGACCATGTAATCTTTCCATATGCCTTAGAATAGTAATAATATCTTCCTCTGGAGGAGCACCTTTCCTCATTCAAAAAGGTGACAACTCTTTGACAAGGAAAATGGCTATTATTTCCCATACTTGTCTTGAAAGAACAACAGTCATGTATTTTCTTAAAAGCACTAGATACTAAGTTTGACCTTTTATAGGTAAACTCAATTCCATTAAAAATTAAGTTCAGGGGTCTAAAATTTGCATGTGCATAGTTATAAAGACATTTGTTATTACATCAGCTGCCTTCCTGGCAATAGCAAAAAATGATTCAGGTTAACAAATTACTGACGGCATTTCTAACTACAGCTGACTCCATTCCACGAGGGAAATGGAAATCTTTGAATTCCTGCTAATGTGTTTGTTTCCCTCAATAGCTCTATTGATGTTAAAAGTCTCCACATTCTTCCAACGACCCAATTATACTTGTGAACGGCTATTGACTGAGAGTAGTATCATCTTAGTTGGCAGACTGTTTCTAGTAGGGAAAATCAGGCAAGCTTACCAAAAAGTAGCTAGAAAGAAGCAGGTGCAAAGAAAGAGATGCATTTTGACTTACCACAGTATAGATCTGATGTTTGCGTCTTTTGGCCAAATCAATTACGTTGACTCCATTATAATAAAGGTTTTCGATACATCCATGAAAGTTTTTCTTCAGGAATGTCCCTGGTTTGCCTGGGACTGGAATCCCTCCAAAACTGAGCTTTGGGGAAAAACAAATTCAACCCTCAGTTATAAACTGCAAAGGAGGAGGAAACGTAATGAAAAAAAAAAGTGCATTTTGCTTTATCCAATTGTATGTGTGAGCCAAGTGGCTCAAATAATTATAGACTGCCACTTGATTACACATTGAAAAAGATACTGATTAGCCCACTTAAAAATAACTATAATTGCTGGCTTTTTAGGGGCCTATTTTACAAAACCTTTTTTTCTTATCCTTTCCGAACACGTTAAAGCTAAATAAAACAATAATTTGCAAGAAAGGAAGAAAAAAATAAAGAAAATCAAAGTGCTTACATTTATTTCACACACATGTATCTATAGCAAAAGGGTCATTCATTGTATACCTGAGAATTACCAAAACTCTAGTTCAACCAGCTACCAATCTAAGTAGCAGGTCAGTTGGTAACATGGCTAGTAAACAAAACTTTGAGAAACACAAGGGAAATAGAATGTTCCTAAACATTATATACCTTCTTCATCTATAAAATCCTCCCATCTCCTCATCTACATTTATCCTGCTCATCTTTCAGAGCCCAGCACAACTCACATGAACTCTTTCTTAAACATTGTAGCTCACTTTGATTTTTCTGGTTTGTGACTCCTTTGAATTTGCTCTGTATACCATTTAATTGACATCTCATTATCTACAGCTTCATCCACTAGATATTTAAGGTATGTTAGTCTTCTCTTAAAATAAATATTCATACATTGACACTATATATCTTCAAATAATTAATATTTGAGATAGCCCAAAGGCACACCAGGGGCATTTGTGTCCTGCAATACATTACCGATGATACACTGCACTGAAGAAGCAGCAAAAAGGATGTCATTAAAGAAACATACATCTAGAAAAGGAGGTGAGTCTGTCATGGAGCAACATTAAGAGATAACTAATGGACAGTCCAGTGGTTTTTTTTTTATTGTTCAGATATAGAACAAGTCCTCTAGTGCTTTGGTGGGACAAGTGTTAAGTATTTACAGGAGGTCATCAGCAACAGTCATAAAGGATGAGAAAAGAAGCATGAACTGCAATCAATAATACAGTTACACTGGAGTACTCACATCAATGAGACTATAGGTCCACTGAAGTATTGAAGTAGTCTCATCATATCCTTAGCTAGACTTTAGGATCCTTATGAGTTAGGCTATAGTTACATATACACTTCTTTTGAATTTTTTTCTGCACCCCAAGCATCCATAGTATCTAGCACAATGCTAAACATTAATATGTGTGTTAGGTAGTGTGGATGAAGTGCTGGATTGTGAGCCAAAAAAGACCTGAGTTCAATTTCAGTCTGAGACACTTGCTATCTATGTGACCTTGGGCAAAGCACTTAACCTTCAATTGTCTCAGTTTCTTCATCTATGAAATGGTAAAAATAATAGTACCTATCTCCCAGGGTTGTTGTGAGGATAAAATAAGATGGTATTTATAAAATGCTTTGCAAACTTTGAAGTGTTATATAAATACTGGTTACTAAATATTTGTAAATTCGATGAAGGATCCTGATAATTTATCAGTGTTACCCAGGAGTGTCCAATTTCTTTATTCTAATCTCCCATCATTCATTTTTTAATTATCATGAATTCCTTGAGTCTTTAATTTTTTTTCCAACTTTGATGGCCAGACATTTTTCTTTCTTTAGCTGTGGTGTGTGTGTGTGTAGACACACACATAAATATAGATATGCAAATGAGACACCTGTATACATATGTACTCGATAGGTTTGTATATTAATATATGGGTACATATATATATGTATATACGTATAAATCAACATTAAATAACATCATTTCCAAGATCTTCCTATATGATAGGCACCCTCTTTCAGAACCTTAAAAAGGATCATAACTTCCTTCTAATTAACTGTTACCCTAGTAGCTGTAATGCAATACTGTAAAGTAGGTCCTTCACCCAGATAAAACAGTTTTGAATGTGAGCCTAGTAACAAGATTGCAAGTCAATCATATAAGAGCCAACTTCTTTAAATATAGACAGGCTTTTTAAAGGTATACAGGTTCATTACCAGAGGGTACTAGGGTATTTGATGCATTTGTTTCTGTATGTTGTGTTTATAATCTGCTAAACTGACTGATCTCTCCATTTCTTTAGTAATATCAAATTGATTTAATAATAACCACTTTGTAGTATATTTTGAAACCAAGCATTACTAAAACTCCTTCCCATTTATTTTTATTATTTCTGTCTAGATTCTTAATCTTTTTTTCCTCTTCCATAAAAGCTGTATTATTATTTCTAGCTCTATAAAGTAATCCTTCAGCAGTTTGATTGCTATGGTATTGAATAAGTATACTAGTTTAGACAGAATTGCCATTTTCCAATATTTCTATACTTGCTTACATTATAAAGCAACATGACATAATAGATAGACTTTTGGGCTTGGAGTCTGAAGACCTGCTTTCAAATCCTGCTTCAAATACTTACTAGCTTTATTATGCTAGGCAGGTCACTTACTTTTCACATGAAGATATTTTTTAAGAAGACACAGATCCTTCTTGTATGTGTGTACTTGTGCTACTTAAGTAACAGAAGGCTTTCTGTTCCTCATTTCATGGTAAAATATTAAGCCATTAAATGACATTGTGATTTTGGCCACTTTGTGTCACTCATGTTACCCCATTGGACTGCAGTTTCTTCATATCTAAAATGTGAAATTTAGACTATTTTAGTAGAATAAGATTTTGAGTCAAAATAAGGGTTTATGGCCACTTTAGTTTATGCCATTTTGTTACCTTTGACAAATTATTTGCCTTCTTAGGACTTTTATTTTTTTAATGTCAAAACAAGAGGGCTGCACTGGATCATAGTATCAGATGTAGAGGTTGGTGCTTTAAATGAAAACTCAGCCAAGATGGCAAAGAAAAGGCAGTGACTTATCTGAGCTCTCCCCAAAACCCCTGTGAATAAAATTAAATAATGCCATAAAAAATTCCTGGAGCACACCACAGTTTGTGGAGCAGGGACCCTTGTCACAGTTACAGGACAAAAAAACATGTTTATGGTCACTCACAGACCAGAGCACAGGTCAGGAGAGCAGTAAACAGAACTCTCTTTAGATCAAAACACCTTGGAAGAACTGAAAACTTACAGGTCTCCAAAAATATCTCTGAAAACAGCTGCAAAAAACTCATGGAGTTTGGGACAGTGCCCACTCCATCATGGAAGCAGACTCCTACATTAACAAAGAGTTAATAATCAAGATATAGGATGGGAAAATGAGCTATCAAAAGAAAAAAATCTTGACAATAATAAGTTACTATGGTGACAACAAAGACCAAAACAAACTCATAGAAGATAACAAAGTCAAAGCTCCTATATGCAAAGCCTCCAAGAAAAATATGAATTGGTCTCAGGCCATGGAAGAACTCAAAAAGGATTTTGAAAATCAAGAGAAGTAGAAGAATAATTGGGAAGATAAATGAGAGTCTTCTTTCATAACTCTCATTTATCTTCCCAATTTTGGAGAAACTGGCTTTATGAGAAATCAAGAAATAATAAAACAAAACCAAAAGAATAAAAAAAAGAAGACTGTAAAATATCTCATTGGAAAAAATCTGACCTGGAAAATAGATCCAGGAGAGATAATTTAAAAATTACTGTACTTCCTAAAAGCCATGATCAAAAGAAGATCCTAGACATCGTCTTACAAGAAATTATCACAGAAAACTGCACTGATATTCTAGAACATCGCTGTTCAATCATAGGTTTTTATTGAAACAATAGACAATATATTTTGATTTGCCATTTTAGTGAGAGTTTTGTGGTAGCTTGACTTCATTTACTAAAGCATTTATGTAAATGTGTATGCTTATAGGCAGGCTGCATTTTGGAAAGCCCTGTTCTAGGACCAAAGGATAAAACAGAAATTGAAAGAATGCATTGATCACCTCCTGAAAGAGATTCCAAAATGAAAACTCCCAGGAGTATTATGGCCAAATACCAGAGTTCACAGATCAAGGAGAAAATATCACAAGCAGTCAGAAAGAAACAATTCAAGTATTAGGGAGTCACAGTAAGAACAACACAAGATTTAGCAGCTTCTACATTAAAGGATAAGAGGCCTTGGAATATGATATTCCAGAGGTCAAAGGACCTAGGATTAAAACCAAGAATCACCTACCAAGTAAAACTGATTACAATCCTTCAAGGAAAAAAAATGGGTGTTTAATGAAATAGAGGGCTTTGAATCATTCTTGATGAAAAGACCAAAGCTGAATAGGAAATTTGACTTTCAAATACAAGACTCAAGAGAAGCACAAAAAGGTAAAAAGGAAAGGGAAATCATAAGGGACTTAATAAGGTTCAACTGTATACATTCCTACATGGGAAGATGACACTTGTGACATAGGAACTTTCTCATGATTAGGGCAGTTAGAACGAGTACATATAGACAAAGTGCACAGTGTGAGTTGAATATGAAAGGATGATATCTAAAAAATAAAATTGAAGCGAGAGATGAATTTACTGGGAGAAAGAGAAAGGGAGAGGTAGAATGGGGCAAATTATCCCACATAAAAGAGGCAAGAAAAAGCTTTTATAGTGGAGGAGAAGAGGGGGGAAGTGAGGGGGAATGGGTGAACCTTAATTTCATCAGAATTGGCTCAAAGAAGGAATGAGATACACACTCAATTGGGTATAGAAATCTATCTTACCCTACAAGAAAGTAGGAGTAGAAAGGGATAAGAGAAGGGGTAGGGAAGTATGATAGAAGGGAAGGCAGATTGGAGGAGATAGTATTCAGAAGCAAAACATTTTTGAGGAAAGCCAAGGTGAAAGGAAGGAAGAATAAAATAAATGGGGTGGGTAGGATGCAGAGAAATAGTTAGCAATAGTAACTATGAAAAAATTTTGAAGCAAATTTCTCTGAGAAAGACCTCATTTTTCAAACATATAGAGAACTGAGTAAAATTTATTGAAATAAGAGCCATTCCCCAATGGATAAATGATCAAACATATGAAGTTCTCAGATGACATAATCAAAGCTATCTATAGCCATATGAAAAAAAACACTCTAAATCACTACTGATTGTAGAAATGGAAATTAAAACAATTCTGAGGTACTACATCATGCGTATCAGATTGGCTAATAGGACAGAAAAGCAAAATGACAAATAGTGGAGGGCATGTGGAGGACATGGGGAATTAATGTACTGTTTATGGAGTTGTAAACTGATTCAACCACTTGATGGAGCAACTTAGAACTATGCCCAAAGGGAGATAAAACAAATACCACTACTAGGTCTGTATCGCAAAAGAGATAAAAAAAGGGAAAAGGACCTACATATACAAAAATATTTATAACAGCTCTTTCCTGGTGGCAAAGAATTGGAAATTGGGGAGATGTCCATCAATTGGGGAATGGCTGAACAAACTGAAGTATATGATTATGATGGAATGCTATTGTGCTATAAGAAGTGATGAGCAGAATGCTCTGAGAAAAACCTAGAAAGACTTACTTGAGCTGGTGCAGAGTGGCATGTACTGTGCACAAAGAGAAGTATTATAAGATAATCAGCTGTGAATGACTTAAGTATTCTCAGCAATAAAAGGATCCAAGACAACACTGAAGGATTTTTGATGAAAAATGCTGTTCACCCCCAGAGAAAGAATGGATGGTGTCTGAATACAGATTGAAGCATACTTTTTTTTTTACTTTTTAAATTTTTCTTGAAGCTTTTTTTTGGTGCATGTTTTCTGTCACAACATGATTAATATGGAAATGCTTTACATGGCTATACATCTCTAACCTATATCAAATTGCTTGCCTTCTCAATGACAGGGCATAGGGTGGGAGTAAAGGAGAGAATTTGGAACTCAAGTTTTAAAAATGAATGTTAAAATAGTTTTTTACATGTAACTGGGAAAAAATAAAGTGCTAAGTAGATTTTAAAAAATGAAACAAAAAATAAATATGTCATCCAATCCTCTTGAGTATACATGTATACATATGTATGTGTGCGTGTACACATAAGTGTATGTATGTAAACAGAGGGCACAGGAAGGTATGATACCTAGAAAGGTATGATAGGTATGATATGAAAAAGGTATGAAGGTGTGATACCTAAAAAATAAAATTAGGTGTTGATAGGAATGTACTCTGAGAAGGAGAAAGGGAGAAGTAGAATGTAGTAAACCATCTCACATGAATGAGGAAAGAATGAGCTTTTACAATGGAGGGGAAGAAGGGGAAGGTGAGTGGGAATAAGTAAGCCTTACTCTCATTGGATTTGGTTCAAGGAGGCAATCAGATACACAGTTGGGTATGGAAATCTATCTTACCCTACAGGAAAGCAGGGGGAAGGGGATAAGAGAGGGGAGATAATAGAAAGAATGGCAGATTGGGGGAAGGGTCAATCAAAAGCAAACACTTTTGTGGAGGGACAGGTCAAAGGAAAAAATAGAATAAATGGAGGGGGTGGGATAGAATAGAGGGTAATATAGTTAGTCTTTCACAACATGACTATTAATGGAAGTTTATTGCATGTCTATACACGTATAACCTATATTGAATTGCTTGCTTGCTCAATGAGGGTAGATGGGAAGGGCAGAAGGGAGAGAATATGGAACTCAAGGCTTTAAAAATGAATGTTAAAAATTGTTTTTACATGCAACTGGGAAATAAGATATACAGGCAGTGGAAATAAAAATAGATAGATAGACATATAGAAAGAGAAAGAAAGAAAGAAAGAAAGAAAGAAAGAAAGAAAGAAAGAAAGAAAGAAAGAAAGAAAGAAAGAAAGAAAGAAAAAAAGAAGGGAAGAAAGAAAGAAAGAAAGAAAAGAAAGAAAGAAAGAAACCTTGCCCTATAGGAAAACAGAAGGGAAGGGGATAAGAGAAGGGGGTGCTGGGTAATAGAAGGGAAGGCAGATTGGAGGAAAGGTTAATCGAAATGCATGCTGTCCTAGGGTGGGGGGAGGGGAGAGATGGGGAGAAAATCTAGAATTCAGAATCTTGTGGAAGTGAATGTTGAAAACTGAAAATAAAAAAATATTTAAAAAAGAATCATGATTTGAGCTCAGACCGTCTGACAAAAAGCTCATACTTTGTCAGGGATCTTTATACTTTTACTTTGAGTAAAATATGACTTTATGATCTCTGGGAACTCTAATCTTCCATGAAGTAATGTAAATTTAAGCAAAAATTAGTAGCAGATGCAGGAATGAGTCCCAGGGGTTCTGACAAGACCTCATAGTATTATCATTGACTAGATTTCCTTTAGAAGTAGGCATAATATCACTCCTTTCCTCATTTTTTAGTGTTATCCTCAAGTAGTTCTACTTAGAGCTTTACAACTGAATGTCTAAAGGATGGAGAATCAATATCAATTATTCTACTGCCTTATCTAGAAAACAATTTCGTTAGCAATCTCTAGTTATTTTAATCACCAAATAAATGGTTTTTATTATACCTAACTACTTTTTTAAACTCTTGAGGATGCTATGAGAAGGGCTCCTTAAAGCACACAAGGTAAAAGTCTCATTGGAATGATATGGACTTTAAATGTAGGTAGCAGATTAGGGACTGCTCATGAGAGTCTCACTTAGATTCATAAAACTCAAAGTAATCTATTATCTCACAGTAGTTTGTATATAGTAATTTTATTTGAATTATAGCCTTGCCAAACAGAGTTTCTGATCATGACCAATATGAATTCAAGATATTCAATTTAACATTTATTAAGCATCTAGCATGCAGAAGGTCTTGTATTTGACTCAAAAGATAGGTGGATTTATTGACATTTAGGTGGTTCTGTGATTTCATCAATGTAGGCTCCTTCCGAGGATTCAGATCATAACCCATTTGTGTCTGCCCACTTCGTGCTTATCTTCTCAATATGTCCACTTGTGAATCTGTCATATTAGGTCCCATTAATAATTATAGGGACCTCCTCTAAAAAGATGTTGTTAAATGTTTTTTTGTTCATCAACTTCTTTGGCAGTCTGGTGAAATCTATGGACTCCTTTCAGAATAATATTTTTACGTGACTGAAGGAAATGAAAAATTTCAGTTAGAGGCTAGCAAAAATAAAGATCAATTTTTTATTATTCTAAGTTTAGAGACAACTTGAACTCTATCAGTGGACCCTTTTAATGTCTGTGAATGACCCCTGATCAAGATCTCTTTACATTATATAAATACTAATAAGGATACAAACATGAAAAAGAATGTTGTTCCTATCCTTAATGGGGACTGCATGCTACAAGAAGGGCTATGACAAGTACACAAGGACGTATGACACAAAACATAATGTGACAAAAGCAAAGGAAATGTCCAGACACAGCTCTATTAAAGTAACTGAGCCAGATGTCCCAATAGCTTCAGAATTCAAATCCTATTAAATAAGATTTAATAAGTACTAAAGCTGACAGATGTCAGCACGTGTCTAGTCCAAACTATTCATTTCACAAATGAGTAAACTAAAGCTCAGGGAATTTGAGTGATTTATTTGAGGCTTCACAGGTAGTAGATATCAGAGGCAGGATTTGAACCCAGATCCCCTGACTCAAGAGCTGCTTTTTATCTATTTTATCATGCTATCTGTCTTTGAAGAAGAATTTGAAAAATTCAGAATTTGCTTTTAGCTGGGGAAAGGTATAAGATAAGGATTCAAAGAGGAGATGGCATTTGAACTGGGACTGGAAGGAAGAGAGGTATTTCAACACGTGAGATTATGGAGGAGATGCATTTCAGTTCTGTGCAAGTACACATAGAGAAGAGATAGCAGGATATGACTAGTATGTCTGTTAAAACAGATTACATGGAAAAGGAATAGACCGACACAAAACTAGAGAGATAGGTAGAAGTCAGTTTGCAGAAAGCCTTAAATGTCAGGCTACAGAGTTTGGTTTTTGTGCTATGGTAAACAGGAAGTTACTGAAAATCTCTGAGTACAACAGTAGCATGACCATATCTGTGTTTTAAAAAGATAATTTGGTGGGGGGTGGGGCTGAGCCAAGATGGTGGCTGGAAAGCAGGACTTTGGGTGAGTTCTCTACCAGGTCCCTCTAAAAAACCTATAAAAATGGCTCTGAACAAATTCTAGAACTATAGAACCCACAAAATAGCAGAGGGAAGCAGGGCTCTAGCCCAGGAAAACCTGGATGGTCACTGGGTGAGGTCTATCGCGCACAGGGCTGGGAGTGGAGGGGAGCAGAGCCCAGCGTGGGCAGCGGCAGGACCAACCAGACTGGGAGCCAGGCAGAACCGGCCCTAGCACCCTGAATCAGTGAGCTGTGGCAGTTACCTGACTTCTCAACCCACAAACACCAAAGACAACAGAGAAGGGTAGTGGGAAAAGCTGCAGGGGACAGAGTGAAAGGAGTTTGCAGTTCAGTCACCACCCTGGGGACAGGGGGGTGGTGCAGCTACAGAACTACAGCTGCAGTTGCTTCTGGCCCCAGGCCCACATGGTGGGAGGGATTAAGTGGCAGATCAGAGCTGGAGTGCAGAGCCTGCTTAATATCTGAGTCAGGTCCAGGTTGGTGTTTCTTGGGGGAGGAGGAGTGCTGGTGTGGCAGAGCTGGCTGTATAGAAATAGCTCTGAAAACAACAGCACATCCCCTCAAACTTAGAACAAGGTACTCTTTACTCTACAAGCAGTCATATCCTGACAAAAAACTCAAGGGTCCAGTAAGTTGGCTGGGAACATGGCCAGGCAGCAAAAACAGACTCAGATTCAGTCTCAGACTTTGGAATCTTTCTTTGGTGACAAAGAAGACCAAAACATACAGACAGAAGAAGTCAACAAAGTCAAAGAGCCTACATCAAAAGCCTCCAAGAAAAACATGAACTGGTCTCAGGCCATGGAAGAGCTCAAAAAGGAGTTGGAAAAGGAAGTTAGATAAGTAGAGGAAAAATTTGGAAGAGAAATGAGAAGGATGTGAGAAAACCATGAAAAACAAGTCAATGACTTGCTAAAGGAGACCTAAAAAAATACTGAAAAAAATACTGAAGGAAACAACACCTTAAAAAATAGACTAACTCAAATATCAAAAGAGCTCCAAAAAGCCAATGGGGAGAAGAATGCCTTAAAAGGCAGAATTAGCCAAATGGAAAAGGAGGTCCAACAGACCACTGAAGAAAATACCTCCTTAAAAATTAGATTGGAGCAAGTGGAAGCTAGTGACTCGATGAGAAATCAAGATATTATAAAACAGAACCAAAGGAATCAAAAAGCGGAAGACAATGTGAAATATCTCATTGGAAAAACCACTGACCTGGAGAAGAGATCCAGGAGAGATAATTTAAAAATTATTGGACTGCCTAAAAGCCATGATCAAAAAAAGAGCCTAGATATAATCTTTCAAGAAATTATCAAGGAGAACTGCCCTGATATTCTAGAGCCAGAGGGTAAAAGAGAAATTGAAAGAATCCACAGATTGCCTCCTCAAAAAGATCCCAAAAAGAAAATGCCTAGGAATATTGTCACCAAATTCCAGAGCTCGCAGATCAAGGAGAAAATATTGCAAGCAGCCAGAAAGAAACAATTCGAGCATTGCGGAAATACAATCAGAATAATACAAGATCTAGCAGCTTCTACCTTAAGGGATAGAAGGGCTTGGAATATGATAATCCAGAGGTCAATGGAGCTGGGATTAAAACCAAGAATCACCTACCCAGCAAAACTGAGTATCATGCTCCAAGGCAAAATATGGATTTTCAATAAAATAGAGGACTTTCAAGCTTTCTCAGTGAAAGGACAAGAGCTGAATAGAAAATTTGACTTCCAAACACAAGAATCAAGAGAAGCATGAAAAGGTAAACAAGAAAGAGAAATCATAAGGGACCTACTAAAGTTGAACTGTTTTGTTTATATTCCTACAAGGAAAGATGTCGTGTATGATTCATGAGACCTCAGTATTAGAGTAGCTGAAGTGAATATGCATATATATATATATATATATATATATATATATATGTGTGTATGTGTGTATATATATATATATATACACATGTGTGTGTATTATATATATGTATATGTGTGTATGTATGTATATGTGTGTGTGTGTATATATATATACACACATATACATATATATGTGTGTGTGTATATATAGACAGAAGGCACAGGGTGAGTTGAATATGAAGGGATGATATCTAAAAAAAGTAAATTAAGGAATGACAGAGGAATATATTGAGAGAGGAAGAAAGGGAGAGATAGAATGGGGTAAATTATGTTGCATAAAAGTGGCAAGAAAAAGCAGTTCTGCAGGAAGGGAAGAGGGGGCAGGTGAGGGGGAATGAGTGAATCTTGCTCTCATCGGATTTGACCTGAGGAGGGAATACCATACACACTCAATTGGGTATCTTACCCCACAGGAAAGAAGGAGGAAGGGGATAAAAAAGGGGGGAATGATAGAAGGGAGGGAGGATGGGGGAGAAGGTAATCAAAAACAAACACTTTCAAAAAGGGACAGGGTCAAGGGAGAAAATTCAATAAAGGGGGATAGGTTAGGAAGCAGCAAAATATAGTTAGTCTTTCACAACATGAGTATTGCAGAAGGGTTTTACATAATGATTCATATGTGCCCTATGTTGAAGAGGAATGAGGGGAGAGAATTTGGAACTCAAAGTTTTAAAAACAGATGTTCAAAAACAAAAAAAAAGTTTTTGCGTGCAACTAGGAAATAAGATACACAGGCAATGGGGCATAAAAATTTATCTTGCCCTATAAGAAAGGAAGGGAAAAGGGGATAGGAGGGTGACAGAAGGGAGGGCTGACTGGGGAATAAGGCAACCCAAATATACGCCCTCTTGGAGTGGGGAGAAAATTCATAATTCAAACTCTTGTGAAAATCAATGCTGAAAACTAAGTATGTTAAATAAATTAAATTAAAAAAAAGAAAGATAATTTGGGTCCTTTTGGAAGGATGCACAAGAAATGAGAGAGATAGGAGAAACAGACACAGGCCATTATATCTATCTGGGTATAAGCGGTCTGAACTAAAATGATGGCTCTCTTGGTGCAAAGGAGAAGGTGGGTATCACAGTTACTGCTGTCATAGAGTTAACGAGACTTGTCAACTGATTAAAAATGAGAGGAGTATGGGAGAAGGAAAAGCAAAAAAAAAAAAAAAAGACTTAGGTTTTGTGCCTTGGTGACCAAGAAGGATAGTGACTCCATCAACAGAAATAATAAAAATGGGAGGAGTGTGGTTTTTTTTTCGTTTTTTTTTTTAAGAGATGATGTATTCAGCAACTGGTCTGGGGGCAACTTCACAGTATATTTAACTTATTTCCATGTAGAACCCTAATATGTTCATGCTGCAAGGGACACCAGAGATCTACTAGTCTCTTCCCTTTATTTTATAAATGTGGAAACCATAGCCCGTTGGAGTTAAGTAACATGGTTATTAAGTGGCTTAGCTAGAACTTGAACACAAGTCTTTTCATTCTTTGTCCGACACTTTCCCACCTTACCGTACAATTTCAAACACTTTTAGATGGGGGAAATAAAGCTTTCATTTATCTTTACAAAATATTTTTGTAGGCAGCTGGAGTATTAATAAGGAATGTAGGTCATTAGAATTCAATTAATCTACCTACAAAATATGTTTAGGATCCATTCAGAAAATGTGCCACTAGAACATCTGTGACCTGAATTCAGCAGCCTACAATCATTGGGATAATATTCAATCTGTGAAGAGTATTTCTACCAGCAGCACGAAGGGGGTTACTCAAACGGTCCATAGCTAGAATATAAATACTTTTATTAATAGTGATACTTCTCGATTCATAGAAGGGATCTTAGTATCATAGATGTTAGTGCTCAAAATGACCTTAAGTGATAATCTAATCCAAATGTTTGCCTTCACTAGGATAACCCATCATTATGCCCTTTCAATAGATGGCCTGGGCTATCCCATTATCTCATTATAACCTATAGGTGACTAAGGTTATCAAAATCTATACAAGTATATCCATAAGCTCTGGCAGGTTTTACCAGTCTGAAAACATTTTGATTATGGGTCCTGTGATGTGTGCCTGTCTTCTGATGATTCGTATAAATAAGTTAACCAAGCCGCAGCTTTTATTTATTTATTTAGCACTCTGTAACTTATAAAGACTGTGTAATAAGACTTGAAGATGTCAAGCTATTTTTTAGCAGGGGTGGGGGTGTTAATCTCAGAGATGAAATCACAGATCTTCTGAAATATTGAAATAATCTTAGGCAAAATAGTGAGTTTCTGAGAAGTCGTAATCCTCCAAACATCACAAAGCTAGTTAATAGTGGAATAGGCACTAGGAACATAGGCTTTTAGGTCTAAAGCAAGAAGGGATCTCAGAGGCCATTTATTCCAAGCCCTTCATTTTACAGATAAGAAAACTGAGGCTGAAGGAGGTTAGGGATTTTCCATAGATGACAGACATAGTGGTCAGAGACAAGATTTAAACCCAGGTCATCTGAATGCCAGAGTCAGTGTTCTTTCACTTGTACTATTTAGCCTAGAGAAGTCTCAGTTAGAGACATGATAGTTGTCTACATTTATTTGAAGGCCTTCCAAGTGGAAGAAGAACTACATCTATTATGTTTGCCCTCTGGTAGCAGAAGGGAATAATGTATTGATATTGCAAAGAAGTCAATTTAGGATCACCTTTAGGAAAATTTCCAAACAATTAGAACTATCCACAAGTGGAAAGTGCTACCTCCTTAGGTAGTTAGCTTCCTTACCAACAAGTCTCTTAGCAGAGTTTGTAAAACCATTTGTGAGGCATGTTATAGTGGGAATTTAATTTATTATTATTATTACTATTATTATTATTATTATTGTGTGGTATATGAGTTTTATTAGATGGCACTGATGTCTCATTCAACTCTCAAAGTTGTGATTCTGTAATTAGTTTGTTAATTAACTAACTTATTATCTTTCTACTTCACAACATGCTTCCTTAAGAACTGCCCCTCCAAGAGCTGCAGAGATCCAATTCTATCTCGAAATTCATACTATGTCCTTTTCAGTGAATATAATTCTGCTCTTCTAACATAACTATTATAATCTGCCTAATCCATTTTCCTCCTCTGATGATTAAAACTACCCGATAAATCCTAGATGAGACTTTTACTCTTTAAGAGCTATTATTTATGGTAGAGATTCTTAAATCAAGGCCCATTAAGTTGCTTTTTAAAAAACATATATATTTTAATAATTGCATTTAAATACAATTGGTCTTTCATGTAAAATTTTTTAGTTTATTTTATGCATTTAAAATCATCGTGAAAGGGGTCAAGAGGTTTTATAAGACTGCCAAAAAGACTGCCAAGACTACCATGACACAATAAAGAAACTGATTTATGGAACTTGCCAGATATATTTTTCTTTGCCTAGGCAACCTATTTTTATGATGCCAGGCAATTCAGGCGTGCTGACTGAGGTTTGTGGTAATATCATCCTAAAGAGTGTGTTCAAATTTTTCAAATTGGATGACATCATAGTTCTTCATTTCCCTGAGCATTAAAATTCACTAGATGATAAATCAGAAGAACTCCTAAAAACACAAGAACATAAGTTTGCATACATTAAGTGAGGCAACCCAAGGGATTTTTACCAGTGAATCTGAGGAACAAAGCTTGAATTAATGGATGCACTTAACAGAGATTTCCTTATAATGCATTGCCCTAAGTTTCCTAGTAGATTCCTCACAATTTTACTATAATCACAATACTATGTTTACCTTTTTTATTTCATCATTCAAGTACATCCACTAGAGAGAGTAATCAATTTCTTTAAACTTCCAATTACTAACAACCCAAGCAATTCCATCTGTGTTCTGAATTCTTTCAGTCAAAGATTGGCAAGGTCCTTCATGAGAGAGGCAAATAGCATGTCTTGTCAATAGTCTGTTAAACTAGACTTAAGATGGAAAGCCTGAACCTTGGTTTTGTTCTCAGTGATGGAAAAATAGTCTATTGTAAACTTAAATCAACATTCAATTATTCAGAGGTAGATTGGCAAGCCTGTCAAATTTGCAGGCCCATATATTTTCATCCTTACTTCTTACTAGTACCCTTCTTTAAGAGGTGAATGAAAGAAAAGTTGAGAAGATAAAATTCAAATATATAAATTGTATTAGTAATTTTGACAATTTAATTACTCTGGAGTCTCTATGTATTTATTTATATGTATTCACATAAACATTTGTATAAATCTGTATTTACAGATAAATTAACAAATTATTCCTTATATTTTGTTGCCTTAAGTTTCCTCGTGAATTCCTTACAGTTTTACCATAATGACACATATACATACAAAATAACACCCCCATACACATACTTACATACACTTATCCTGATGCATGATATACATGTGTGTATGTATTTATGTATGTAGAGTGAATGCCTCAGACACTTAGATTGTGATGAATGTTGTTTGTCTCCATTCTTGCATGCACACATGTGTGTGCATATATGTATAGTGTGTGTATATTCCATAATCACAGAATACAAGAATGGAAAGGCTCCCTTGGAGTACATTGAGTTCAACCTCTTCATTTTATTCATTTATTCAGAGGTCCAATAACCATATCATTAAGACAAAGCAGGTGAGGAATGCTTTTATCCTTTCTTCCCTACTTTCAACTGTCTCTCTCTCCCCCTCCCTCTCTTTTTCTTTTCCTCTTCTTCTTTCCTCCCTCTCTCTTCTCTCTTTCACTCTTTCTCTGTCTCTCTCTGTGTCTGTGTCTTTTTCTCTCCCTCTTTTCCCAGAATGCCTCCCACCCCTCCTTATGTGAATGCAAGGTGACACATACAGGAAAGTATGACTTTTCTCAGTTCCATACCACTGGTGTATATCCCTGTTGGCTAGTGTCCTAATATGTATTGCTGAGGCCCGGTTCATCTAAATTCATGCAAACTCAAAGTAAATGATAACTGAAACCCATCTCACCTCATAATCGATATCCAAATAGTCACCATCTCCTTTGGCCCGGAAATGTTGAGTGTGTTTGTCCACTGTGAAGTTGACTTGTTTATTGAACCGCTCAATGAGGACTGAGTGCCAATGCTGGTCATCCAGGAGACTGCCTAGAGTAACTGAAGGCTGGCTGTTACTGAAACGACGTTTGCTATCACCTGCCAAGGGCAGAAAAAAAGAAGAAAAAATAAAGCATAATTGCATCTGGGCCTTTTGTAACACTCAAATGTCTGGGAGTTCAGACAAGCAAATATATACTTAGTCAATAAATATTTATCAAGTGACTACTATGAAAATAGTATTATACCAGGCACTGAGATTAATAAAAAGAAGCTTGAGACACTCCCTATGCCTTCCAGGTCCTTGCTAGTTAATGGATGAAACATAAATACATGTAAATGTTAAATAATATGAGATAGTACTTGACAAGTGTCAAATGAATGGTGTAAATTACTTTCATTGTTGATGGGAGGAAGGGTTCAGTGGAGTCTAATGCTTAGGATATAGTAGCCATTTAACAAATGTTTGCTTGTTGACTTGTCTGGAGTAGTCTTTGGTCTAAAATCATTCATAATAAAGGTGAAATATGTGATGTCCCTTGAAATTACATAGAATTTTGATTAGTAAGAAGAGGAAAAAGAATTTTCCAGATAGGGTTGACAATGGGAATATCATGACCAAATCAATAGGCAGAAGAGAAGACCAGGTTAGGGCAATAGGTTCATGGATCATAACTCTCTGACTATTCCCCATTTCAAAGGACAGTGCTTGGCTTCACTTCTCAGTATCCCAGCTATAACATTTCTTTCCTGAGGAAAGGAGAGGCTCTAACTTTAAAAAATCTGTTAAGGCTGAAGAACTCCAAGAATTCAAAGGACCCATGATGAAACAAGCTACCACCTCATAATAGAGAGGTGAGAGATTTAAGATACAGACTGTGAAAAATGTTTTTCAGACATACCTAATGTAGGTATTTGTTATCTGTGACTATATATACATTATATTTTTAAATTTTCAATAGGAAGGACATAGGAAAGAGAGTTACTTGCTAATTAAAAAAAAAAGAAAAAACAATGTCTTAAAAATTCTTAAGTTCTCAAAGAAGAAATTCTCTTGCCTTGAGAATGTATCATATTTTATTACAATCAATGAAGCAATCACTCAATTAAAAGGCATTTACTGAGTGATAACTGTGTGACAGTGTGCTAAGTGATGGGGATACAAAGTAAAAAACGGTACTTGTTCTCAGGGAGCTCCTATTCTAAATGGGGGGAGAAATCAAATAAATAAATATAAAAGATCTAGCTGGATTGCACTGGAGAATTTACAGTAGTTTTGATAATGAAAAGTTTGTTCCTGACTTTAAAAACTAACTTTTTTAACCTAGATATAAAGCTATATGGCTTTGAGTCATGGACCACTAAAATTTCTGAAGAATCAATCAATTATTTGGCCAAAAGTTATTAAGCACCTTCTAAATTAATATTGCAAGAACTGAAAAGGAAATGTGAGACACACAGAGTGGGCATAAGTAGCTTGTGGCTTATTCTCACTTACGCTTTCCACACAAGAAGCAATTTCGAGGGATGTCATCCAAGAAATGCATGCCTGGAAAGGGAGGTGGCTAGTCACACAATAGAAGCAAAAGATAAGAGATGGACAGGCTGAGTATTGCACTGGTACTCTTAGAATGTCAAACAGTCTAGAGGAAGGCCTCCACTGATTGATATAAATCACAATGGATTATTTATAGGAAGTAAACACTTTAACAATAGATCTCATACTTCAAGATGAATTTCATTCTTTGGTCTATTGTATATACTGAAAGCATAAGAAAATAAAAGTGATTTCGAAAGTCTGGGGCATAGATAGTTTCCTTTGTGCACTACTGTCATGCCCACATCAATAGGATTTTATATTTGTCCATTGAGACATTAAAGATAAGTAGCTATAATCATCATTGATGAATTTAGATGAACATAAATTATCATGAATATAAATTATCAAAAAGCGTAAATTAAGAATCTCAATTAATGAGGCTTTATTTAATTTGCTATTCTTTTTTAGCTGCCAGAACAATAATCATCAACAGTTTCTTTCCATTTGTCACAGAATTTCAACACCTCTGTGGGAAATCTTATTTTTAACAAGTCTTAGGGAAAGTTAAATTGGTAGGATAATTTGATAGACTGGGAATTTTAGTTCTCCTTGGTTTGGATATTTAGTGTGCTTCTCTCATATCTGTTACAGAATGGAATAAAAAGAAATCTTTTTTTTTAAGGTGTCACATATCACATTGAAATTTTGATTTCCATAAATTATACAGAGTACTGAGTCCTAATAGGAATATCAGACTAAATTGTTTATAAATCCATAGCTAGAAAAATGGAACATGTAGTTCACATTTTGTCTGACTCTCAATACCACTTACAGAAGTTCAGCCTCTAGTTTTACTTTTCAAGGCAAGGTTAAAAAAAAGAAAAGAAAAACAAACAAATAAAAAAACAAAAACATAACCTATTTACTACTGGGAAAAGGGGAAGAGGGAATTATACATGTGCATATGCATTTAGAAGCTACTATTTGATTTGCTTTTAAAAAATAACATCTACCTTGCTCAAAATTTATTCTTAAAATATTACACATTTAAAATCTAAAATGACATAACATGATAAGGATTACGCCCTGCAACCAAAGGCATGTTTACTGACTTTATGCCTATATATGACTGTATAAGAAACAAGAAACAGCTAAAAATAATTTGGAAAACCTTTTAAAAATAACCTTTTCTCTGTGTTTTTCTTGAGCTGCTACAAATGAACATATTAAACTCCTCACTTTATATGCATACATGCATATAGGCACATATGTAAACAAGATACATGTATGTATGTATGTATATATATATATATATATATATATATATATATATATATATATATATATATACGTGTGTGTATTTCTAATGCAAAGATATAAGAGAAATAACACTGAGAATTTGAAGTCCAAAGATTGTGACTGTTTCTTGGTTTGCCCTGTGCTAGCTGTACAACCTGGAACAGGTCACCTGACCACTCTGAACCTCAGTTTCTTTAGTTCCAGATAAGTGATTGTGAAGATCCAATGAGAAAATATGTTTAAAGTGTTGTCCTGATTCTTCAAAAAAGACAAATGAAGCAAATAGCATCTGTAAATTCTAACCCAGTAAACATGACTTTCAATGGCCAGAAAAGGAAGTGAGGCTTCCTAAGAAGCATCCATAACCTCATCAAGAACAGGTCATCACAGAATAAATGTATTTCCTTTTTTTTTTTTTGCAAGGAAAGAGTCTGGGAGAGGAGTGCACATAGTAGATATGAATTAACGAGAAATTTTGCAAAGCATTTGACAGGATATCTCATTATATACTGGCTGAAGTTATGGAGATATGTGCACTAGAAGATAATATAAATAGATTCAGAATTAAGGGAATGGCAAAACTCAAAGAGCAGATTTTTAATGGTTCAATATTAAGTTGGTAGGAGGTAGTCAGTGAAGTGCCTCAGGGATCTATTCTGTGAATATGTGTGTGATATTTTTATCAGTGACTTGGATCAAAAGAATGACTTTGAGTGAATAAGTTATTTTGACTATTACAAATACTCAAATTAACTATAAAAGACATGAAAAAGATGCTATCTGCATCCAGAGAAAGAATGAATAGAAGTATGCATAGAATAATTTTATGTGTGTGTGTGTGTGTGTGTGTGTGTGTGTGTGTGTGTGTGTAATGGTAGCTAATGGGCAGGGTAGGAGGAGGGTAGAAAAACAAAGAAATAAAGAAATTTAAATTAAAACTTGGTTGTATATTTGAAAGGAATAGCAAATTATGCTTAGTAGATTTGCAGTTTCATGTACAATCATCTTTTTTATTGTACTCTGTCATTGAAATGCCTGTTTTATGCCATAAATATGTATTAATGTAAAAAAAGTGAAAAAAAAAGATGGCATGGTTATCAAATACACAGATGACATGGAACCAGATAAGATACTAACTATATGCTTGACTCAAAAAAAAAGTTTTTGAAAAGCTAAATTTTATGTTTTATCTTTTTGTCTTTGTTCAGTCATTTTTTAGTTCTGTCTAATTCTCTGTGATCCCATTTAGGGGTTTTCTTGGCAAAGATACTGTAGTGGTTCACCCAGCTAGTAAGTGTCTGAGGCTTAATTTGAACTCAGAAAGATGAGTCTTCCTGGTTCTCAGTCTAGTGCTACAGCAGCTGCATGCCCTAGTTGCTTTATAGGTTGAATCTAATAAGATAAATTTTAATAGGTATAAATTAAAATCTTATACTTGGATTCAAAGAATCGACTTCATCAATATAGGATGAGGTAATTATGTTTAGATGGAAATTTGTCTGAAAAAGGATCTAAGCATTTTAACGGGCTACTAATTCAATATGAGTCAGTAGTGTTATGTGGCAGCCAAAAAATATGCAATGTAATCTTAGGCTGAATTGAGTGGAAGAGCTTCCACAAATAAAGAATTGATAGTCCTATCCACTAATCAGATCACATCTTGGGAATTGTGTTCAGGTTTGGACACAGGAGAACATGGATAATCCAGAGACAATTCAGAGGGAGGCAATGAGGATGGTGGAGGGCCATAAAACCCTATCATATGAAGAGCAGTTGAAACTATTGGGAAAATTTAGTCTAGAAAGAAAAGACTCAAAAGGAAATGGTTGCTATTTTCCAGGATTTATAGGGCTCAGTAGTGGAAGGTTCTTCCTCAATATTTGTCTCCTATGTTTTAATTAGAATTCATTATTCTGTATAATTTATTCTAGATGGTTTCTGAGGGCTTTTTTTTTTTACAAAATCTAAAATTTTGTGATTTCAAGAAGTGTTATTATAAATGTAAATTACTATCATATATATTGTGTCAAGTATTACCAAACAAAGCTACATTTTCTTTAATCCATTTTGCTCAGTAATGTCTTAGGACCTTAAAGGTAGATGTGGGTATTACACTTATTTTGACCCCTCTTCTCTTTCATTCTAAATTTCAAATAAGTAGGAATTTCAATGTTGCATGGATGAGGACAATAGCAAAATGAAATGCATGCTGTCTAATAATCTCTCCCACCAAAATCTTTTTGCAATTATGCCATTATTGTTTCAAAATATCTCTATCTCCACACAACTTGTGCATTTCTTTTATATTCCATGCAAGGTGGGGAAAACAGAATAGGATGCATTTTTTGTCATTGATTTGAATCATTAAGGATAGTCAAGCCACTTCTGTACCAGAACTGTTTTACAAGCAATTATCCTCGTTATATTTTCTTAGCTCCACATCATTGTACATGGTCTTACAAAGGGTCTTTTCATAAAAACCTCTTTAAAAGTTTACTTTTTTCATGACATAAGAATATCCATAGGATTATAAAATTAGGGTAGGAAAGGGCCTTAGTGTTCATCTAAATCAGAAATCCCACTACACTTTGCAGGTGAGGGAACTGACATCTAGGGCTATTAACTAACTTGCTGAAAATTGCATAAGAAAGAAATAGTAGAATCAGCATTGGAAACCAGTTGCCCTGATACCAAATCTAATGTTCTTCCTATCACTATTCTGGAAAATCCAGACAAATGCTTAAGTTATAGACAGAGAAAATGAGCAACTGTGATTTTATTTCTCAGATAAAGTAAATCTACAAATACACCACTCTGGTCTTGCTTGTCATGCACTAAGTCATATGCTTAGTTTGCCAGTGTGAGCAAAGTTGATTACTTATTCAATGAGCAAGTCTTCACTAATGGAGTGTTCATATTTCCCTAGTGTGTGGTAGGCACCTAGCAGACCAAAGAGAAGAAAAAGGAATCCATTGTCCTCCAAGTGTTTTTAGACTAGTGGGTGAGATAAGAGTAATTAATTAATTAAGATTAAGTAATCTCAATGAATCAGGACAATAGTTGCCATGAAGGTCATCTTAGAAAGATGCTCAAGCAGTGCAGGTGCAGAGTTGTAATTAGCAATTGTGCCTTGAAGAACAAGCACCCAAAAATGTTCCCCAAGATAAGCAGCATAAAGTGGTATCTTCCAGTGATTATTTTTCAGTCACCCAGTAATTGAACTAACCTTTATTAAGTACCTACCATGTATTAAGCACTGTATTTAATGCTGGAGATAGAAGGAAAGGAAAAAAAAAGAATCAGTTCCTGTTCTCAAGGAGATCACACTTCAGTGAGGGAGACATCACGAAAAAACAAGTATGTACAAACAAACTATATGCAGGATAATTGGGGTGGTCTCATAGGGAAGGCGCTAAAGCCACATTAAAGACACATTCAGGTGCGGAATGCAGATAGAGCTCAGGAGATCCATCAGAATCTACAACAAGATCCCAGATGGGAAGAGAAGAAAGAGGAAGGGAGAGACACTAAACTATGAGAAGGCAAAAATTACAATGATGAAATGACATATTCCACCACCTTTGTTGTCTTTGCACTGGTTGTCCTTCAAAGCTCTGCTCAAGCAGTCACCTTCTAAATAAGCCTTTGGCAGATTTTCCCAGTGCCTATTGTCTTCTGCATATATATTTTTCTTTATTTATTTTCCATCAATCTTCTATATTTTTTTCTGATTAGACTATAAGCTGTATTTATTTTCTATCAATTTTTCCAGTTTTTCCCACCTGACTACACTATAAGCTTCTTGAGGGCGGGAGCTATGTTCACTTTTGCTTTTATCCCCAGCACCTAACACATAGTAGGCTCTTAATGAATCTTTATTGATTGAGTAATGGGTTCAGGATTGGATAGTATGCTCTTTGAAGATAATGCAGGGTGGAGCTGGCTGAGCTGGAAGGTCCTCAAGTAGAGAAGAAATGTCATCAGATTATTAGTTTTTGAAATATTTAATCTAACTAACTTAATGATCTGAGCAGTTGTTTCAGCCTACTAGGAGAGTTTGACAGTGCCTTCAAAATTCTGTCACTGCTTTGATTGTCCTGCTTTAGTTGTAGTTCACAGGGATGCTTCAAGTTAGATTGATTTTGTCTGACTTTAGAGCCAATTGTTACTAAACCATACTCTAATGTCTTCCTTGTTGGACAGAGAAAAAATGCCTAGTATTGTTTGCCAGAAAATGAAACTTTTGTCATGTTTTTACTTTGCCATCTCCACAATATCTATTTTTAAAGTAAAATTTCCATCGTACTCATTTTTAATGAAATGTTAACCGGAGCGGGGATAAACTATGACTTATTTTTTCTCTGCAGCTTGGCTACTTTTCAGGTTTCTTCCTCCACAGATAAGCTATTTTCTCCATTCCTATGAACTCTGCTCTCTATGTGCTACAAAGAGATACATTCCATTTTCCTTTCCTTCAAGAGGATCTTTAATCTCATGGAGGAGACTGAGCCATGAACCACCCAACTTGGGGGGTCAGTTAGAGGCGACTGGAGACATACAGTGAATGCAGAGGGACTAAGGAAGAAAAACCCTAAAATCTGTGAGTCGAATTCCATGCAAATACACTTACTATTGGTAATAATAGTCTTGCTTTAACTGAGTTAAGAAACTTTTAGCAACAACCATAAATAACATGAAAACACACAGGTATACATATACACAAGCATATGTAGATATATACATACATCTTCTCTTAGTGACTGGAAAAACTTAGGAAAATGGAGGGGGAAAAATAAGTAAATAGTCACTACACACATGAATATACACCTACACAAACACCATACACTACCTCCCTAGCCACACACAAAGTATATTCAGATGTTTGAAACAAAAGAAAATAAACCATCTTCACCATAATCCTGCACAATTTTCCAAGGTATTCATATCCAAAAATATACATGATATTTTATGCAAGTCAAGATACAGCTGACAGATTTTTTTTATATCCCTATTGTGACTTTTGACATATCAAGGGAACTGTCAGGGGGTATGTGTGGGGGAAGTGTTTTATAAATTTGATGGTTCTGTAAAGTTCCATATTTCCACATGTTCAATTTCAGCTTCCTGCACCAAATTGATTCAAAATTTCCCAAAATGTTATATCTTTACTAGGTTGTACAGAAGAAGGGGGAATATTTTGTGTTACACTCCAATTGCTTCCATCAAAGAAGTATTTTAAAAATCAAGGTTGAATATGCTTGCTTTCATTATCATCCCATTTGAATGAGGACAGAAATGACAGATCCTACCCAGGTTGATATGTAAGGAGAGTCTCCCCTTCTGGAGCTCCAGTGTAATGTAATCTCCATGCTGGCCCTCTCCATGGAACAAGACTCCATCTCCTTGCATGCTCTTGAACTTCAGAGAAATCACGTCTTTAAAAGTGCTCATCAGCTTCTGATTGAATCTGTACAGGAGGGAGCTTCTGCCATCAAAGTCAGCAATGTCTGATTCTGAGGAAGAAGTGAGAGAAAGAAAAGAAGGGAAATCAAACACAGCAACATCCTTTTAATTGACAGTGAATTCAAAGACAGGATAAGAAATCTCAAAACACCTCATCCTGTCCACCACTGCCCTACAGAATCTCTGTTTTTTAATAGAATGTAAGTTTCTTGAGGGCACAAACTATCTTGCTTTTTGCATTCATAGTTCCCATTTTTTAGAATAGTTCTGAACACATAATGAGAATATAATAAATACTTCTTTGTTTATTCAAGGGTCAATGGACAGTGTTTGTATAGGCCCTCAAACATACTCTGTAGACCTTTGTTTATGGCCTTTATAGCTATCAAACTAAGGGGTGAGGGTGACTCATTAACTAACAAAAATGGACTATTGCCTCCTACGGTCCTTTTAAGATTATAAGATTGTAGGAGCAGAGATGTGGCACTAGAAGGAGCTTCATTTCCTAAAATTTGGCTTTAAATAATTATGGGGTTTTTTTGGTATCATTGTTCTAAGGAGAGCTATGTGTCAGCAGAAATACCTGAAAATTCAATCCTGCATCTGACTATCGACAGGGCAATTTAAAATCCTTGGTCTGTGAACATACTATTATAAATTAAGTATATACAAATTTTAAAATGGTTCATATGACACCAGGACTCTTTTAAAAATTCCCAATTACATGTGAAAACAATTTTAACTTTTTTTTTAAACATTGAGTTGTAAATTGTCTCCCTCTCTCCTCTGTCCCCCACCCACTGAAAAGGCAAGCAATATGATAATGGTTGTATATGTGGAGTCATGCAAAACATATTTCCCTGTTATTCATGTCATGAAAGAAAACACAGACAAGAAAACCATGAAAATAAAGGAAAAAAAAGGTATGCTTTGCTTTGCTCTCAGTTCTTTCTCTAGAGGTAGATAGCATTTTTCATTATAAGTCCTTAAGAATTGTCTTGGGTCTTTGTATTGCTGAAACAAAGTCACTCAGATTTCAGAAACTCCCAGTATGAGAACTCTGTCTACCAATTATGATCTTAACTTACCTATGACTTAGTTGATTAGTCCTCAGAAGTTTCTGGAGGCACATAGAAGTTAACTGACTTGCCCAGGTTCTCACAATTAGTGAGCAGCAGAGGCAAGAAACTCAGAAACCCAGGGGCTCTGACTCCAGTTTTAGGGCTTTTTTCATTGGCCTCTTTGAGAACAAAGGACAAACAACAATAACAAGCCACCTCCCTGAACTTGTATTCTACTGGGGAGACATATTTAATTATGTGCAAAACAATATGCAAAATAAATGCAAGACATTTTGGCAACGGAGGGACTAGAAGTTGGAGGGGTCAGCAAAGGATTCTTGTAAAAAGGGTCACAAGCTGAGTTTTGAAGGAAACTAGGAATCCCGGGAGTCGAAGGAGAAGAGGAAATGAATTCCAAATTACAAGGATAACCTGTACAAAGATATAGAGATAGGAAACTAATGCAATACATGAGGAAAGGTAAGAAAGTCAGTTTGTGTGAAGTATATGAATGGAGAGTTTCCATGTACTGTGTAGAATACTATATTTAGAGATAAGAAGATGAGACTTCAAATCCTGTCCCCTTCACTTAGCACAGGACACTGGGCAAATCTCCAACTCTCATTCCTTGTCTATAAAATGAGGAGACTTGTTTTGATGACTTCCATGGTCTTTTCCAAATCTAAATCTATGATCCTTTGAGTAATATATAAAGAAACTGGAAATATAGGTTGGAGCCAGCCTGGGAAGGGCTTTAAGTGCCATGCAGAGGAATTTATATTTGATATTAGAGATAATAGCCACTGGAGTTAATTTTACTTCTCATAGTTTATACACTCATGATATTATAATTTATATTATGAATATCCTTATATGTGACTCCTCATATATGCAACACTGTAAGCACTTTGATAAGAAGGACTCCATCTTATTTAACTTTGTATCCCCTTGGGCCTTATATAAGATATAATACTTATTGAGTGGCTAATAAGTACTTGTTAAATTGAGTTGCCTTCTGTAGTAGGCTCACAGCTAGGCTAACTTGGAGCAGAATCTTAATTTCTTTGTTCTTCAGTTTCCTCATTGGTAAAATAGAATAGCATCTGCTCTGTTTTGCTTGTAGAGTTTCTATAAGAATTAAAATCTCTGAAAAATAAAATGCACTATATCATTATTACTTTACTCTTCCTCTCTTCCTACTTTTAATTATCTTGTCTGTCCCAGGAGTTTAATAACACCATCCTTTCCCATGTTCTCCAAGTAAGGTCTTCGCTCCGTAGAGAAGCCCAGTTTCACAGGTCTTTCCTAATTCTTTACCTCATCAAAACTGATTTCCTTAGTACCCTATAAGTAAATAGCTGGCCAATTTGATTAACTTATATGTGATAATGACTTGGTATTCTACTACCCATATCATGTATTGGCATCTTCATAGGAGCCTTCCCGTGCTCTACTCAAAAGGAATCTCTTGAATGTAGGACTTTGAAGCTCTGTCACAAGGTACTGAAGGAAATATTTATGTTGAAAACTTTTAGGTTCCCTTGTTACAGTTTTTCTCTTCTTTTTATATGAGAACTAGCATGGCATAGTGGATTGAGAGCTGGTCTGGAATGCCTGGATTTAAGCCCTACCTATGACTCATCCTATGTGTCTATATGCTAGACATTGTCAACCTGTAAGTTTGGTTAAAGGAGGCAAACAAGCTAGGTGATAGAGAAATGCATATTGTTTATTCCCTTAAGCTAGTGGAGCTAGCTTACTTGTATGTACAAGGAGCCAGAACATAAGTTCTGACTGCCTGAACAAAGAAATGAGAAAGCTTATGTACATTATTTTAGCAGACTCAGCAAGCCTATGTTACTTCACTTTTATGATCCCCCATGTATGTTTAACCATGATACAAGAAGAGGATTTTCCTTAATGGAATAGGTTGTAAATACAATAAGTAAGGATAGTTGACAAAGTATCAATTGAAATTACAACCCAGGATCTCTGTGTTTAATTTACCGTTAACATTCCATAATATAGTATATGCCCATAAAATACTAAGATAAGAAAAAGTCACATAATTCAAGATAATTCCTCAGGGCTAAAGGTCTCATCCTTAATGGCCATGGACAGAGGAAAGAATGCTCCATCTGGACTTGTTGACATAAGATAGAGGTATTCTGAGTTTACTCAGAGAACAAAGAGACTGTTAGAATCAGGCTTTTCTTCTGGTTAATCAGTTCAGACTCTGAGTCTTATTGAAATTACAAAAGTGATATAAAATGGTATTAAAATGGTCTTCAACATCCTGCGTGCTCTATGATCCTAGACAAATCATTTAACTTCTTAGTATTCTATGCAACTCATTAAGACTATAAGCTGTAAAAGGGGCACATACTAGCAATGGTAGAAAAAATTTTCTTCATCTTGTAGTTCCTTATACCCATGATAGCACAACTTCTGGTCATATTTCTCTACTTATACGTAGTTGTATTCATTGTAGAAATTGGACCTGGACTATATTTTGTTGTTCTTATTAGAACTAGCAGATGAAAAAAATGCTCATGTTAATATTACAAATAAACTGCCCATGTCATCCCCAGGTCCTGCTAACACACTACAATCAAGGAGAGTTTGTTTTGAAATTCTTTAATTCAAAAGCTACTTCTCTCAAAAGATAACGATTGCAGTTCCTGCCTGACAATATAGGGCCTCTTAACTTGTTTTATTTTTATTACTATATTTCAACTGGTTCCCTTTGCAATCCTCTGTATTTTATTTTAGAACTCAGAACATAATTCTGATAAAGGTCCCATAGGTTTTTACCAGACTGTAAAAAGAGGATTGATGACACATATGGTAAAGTTTAAGAATTTCAGTGATAGAGGAGAGGATTCTGGGAAGATGGCTGAGTAGGTCAGAAAATTTCAAACTCTCAGGATTTTCCTCGACAAACGAATAGAGGGGCAGAATAGAGGTCTTCTTGGAACAATCAGAGAAGATCCGAAGAAAAATCGCAGGACTAGATTTCCTCCTTGTAAAGAATAAACACCTCCAGGGTTGGGTCCTCTTTAACAACCAGCTGCAAGCTGCTTAAGCAAAGAGCTGCAAGCCCTGGGGTTAGCTGGGTTGCGAGGCTGCCTCGACCCTGCCACAGGAACTTTTACATGAGAGACAGTGAGGGTAGTGGGGCGTCTGATGTGGGGAAGATCTAAGAAACCTCTGCTGACAAGGAACACCAGACTCAGCTGTGCTGCAGAGAACAGCGGGGGCCAGAAGTAAAGATTACCCTCCTGGTGAATGCAAAAGCAGTGGGGCAGGGGAACCAATGGTTATGGGCACTTACAGGAGGCGGGAGGTCTTGGTTTGAGTTCAAGGTCAAATTCCAAAAGGCTTATGATGGAGAAAGCTATCCACATCCAGAGAAAGAATTATGGAGTCTGAATGCAGATCGAAGCATGATATTTGCTCTCTCTTTTTTGTTTTATTTTGTTTCTTCTTTCTCATTGTTTATTCCATGGTTATAATTCTTCTTTGCAACATGACTAATGGGAAAAATATGTTTAACGTGAAAGCATACGTGGAGCCTCTATCAGATTGCATGCCATCTTGGGGAGGGGAGTGAGGGGAGGTGAGGGAGGAAGAGAAAATTTGGAGCTCAAAAGCTTGTGGAAGTGAAGGTTGTAAATTAAAAATAAATTAATTAATTTTAAAAAAGAATCTTGATACGATAATACAAGAAATGATTAAATTATTATAAATAATTATATAAATAATTATATTTATGTATAATTTAATTTATATAAATAAAATTATATAAATAATTATAATTTAATAAATTAAATAATTAAAATTGTCCTGAAGCTTTAGAACAAGAGGGGAAAGTAGAAATAGAAAAAAATCCACCAATCACCACCTGAAAGGGATCCTACAAGGAAAACTCAGAGGAATATTATAATTAAATTCCAAAACCCTCAGATAAAGGACAAAATATTATGAGCAGACTTCTAAAAGTAAAACCATTCAAGAACAACTAAAAGAGTAATTATACAAATGAGGTGCAAGAGGAAGAACCAATACAGAGGAATTAGATGGGGGAGGGGGGTTAATAGTTCTGGAAACCTACTTTTATTGGGAATGGGTTTAAGAGGGGAAAATACACATACATCAAGAAAAGTATAAAATTCTAAATTAAAAAATAAAACTCTAAGGGGATAGGGAGAGGAGAGAGGATAAAGGATGGATCTTTAGAGGGGTGGGTAAAGAAATGGCTTGAAAGGGGGGTACAGAAGGGTATTTAGATTTAGTGGAATGGGAGGATAAGGGAGGGATTGCTGGAGTAGGGGTAGGTTAAGTAATAGAAGGGCAAGGTAGCAGGTACAAGTAATGTAGAGGGGTTAGGAGAGACAGGAAAAAAGAGATATGCCACATCCATGCCATAATGAAACTTTACTAATAGGGCTTTAATGGAGGTTTGAAATTCCACTGTATGGTGGAAATAAGCTGAGCTGGTCATCTGAAGCTTAGAGAGAATTAAAAAAAACATTTTCAGGAAGAGATTGGATTCCTTGTATAGTCTGGCACCCCACTTTGAGATTTAATTCTTATATTATCCATATATACTCATTAATGAAGAGATTAACACACCCCCTTTGGTGAGTACTAAATTAACCTGCAGAAGAAATTAATGTATTCCTTCAACTACTACCAAGATCCAATGATGGTAACACTTTGTTGATGAGGAGAACTCAGCCAAGCATCGTAGGGTCTTTATAACATTAATTAAACCACACAAGGAATTCATTAGCCATTTCACAGATGGAGAAACAAAGGGAAAGAGGGTTGAGGGAGGCAAAGAGTGAGAGAAAAGAAGATTGGGAGGGAGTTGGATGGAGAGAGAGAGATACACAGAAAGACAGAAACAGAGACAAAGAAGGAGAAAAAGACACAGGGAGAGACACCAACTGAGACAAAGAAATTAAGTTTCACTGATAACTGGAAACAGATTTGATGATAAGGGAAATATTTAAAGATGATGCCTAAATTCAAATAAATGTCAAATTGATATATCACCTGATAAAAAATATCAGACAATATTTTAAATGTCCCTGCTCTGAAAAAAAAATACTTTTTTTGTATTTGCTATGAGGGTAACTTTTATTGTACTTGACATTAAATTTTGATTTTAGGTCGTGAAGGGAATTTATTTCAAAGAAACCAGTTGTAATCAAAATCAAGACCTCCCTTCCTTTCATGTTCTGTAGGGATAATGGTGGCACTTCAGGAGGGAGCTTCTCTTAACAAAAATTTGTGTAGGAAAGGAAAGGACAGAGGAAATAAGACTGGGTGTATGCTACTACGTAATCCAAATTGTCACTGGGATTCATACCTCTGTGTGTGTGTGTGTGTGTGTGTGTGTGTGTGTGTGTAGATAGATAGATACATGATAGATAGATAGATACATGATAGATAGACAGATAGATAGATAGTCTTGTTAAGTGACTTGCCCAAAGTCACACAACTACTGAGGCCAGATATGAACTCAGTTCTTCCTGACTCTAGGTTTGGCATTCTACCCACAGCACCATCTTTTCTATAAAATGGGGATAATAATATCGCCTATATGAGACCACAATTGTAAAGTGCCTCACGTGGCACCTGGCACATAGTGGGTGCTGTATAAAAACCATTATTTATTACTATAATTATTGTTATTTTATAACCTACACATGTGTATCTGTATGTAGGCATTTGTGTGAAACAATTAAATTAGTGTTGGAATTCCCTCTATAAGTACAGATCACAAATGGCTTTGCAAGGTAGAGCCTTACAATGTTTCCTAGAGTATCATCATCAGTATTAGCATCACCCATAAACATTCATTAAGTGCCTACTATGCTCCAGGTGCTGTGCTACATGTTAGAGATACAAATAAAAGCAAAAGCAGAGTCTGCTCTCAAGAAGTTCACATTGTTTTGGGGGAAACAACATGCAAAGCATGTCCATACAAGTATATATAGTGTAAATAGGAGTTAATCTCAGAGGGAAGGCACTAGTAGGGTGTGTGGTGGGGAGAGGAGATTGGCAAGTTCTCTTGCATGGCATTAGGATGTTTTGCCTATGGTTAATCAGGCAGCATATGAAAGGCAGGACTTGAACCCAAATAATCCTAAAGAGACCAGCTTTTGGCTGTGTCACACATGGCCACATACATAATTCACTTCCCTTTGCTATTTTACTTCTAATTATATACTTGGTTGTTTTGTCTTTTTTGGGGGTGGGGTGGGCAATCAAGATAAATGACTTGTTCAGGGTCACACAGCTAGTAAGTGCCTGGGGCCAGATTTGAACTCTGGTCCTCCTGACTCCAGGACTGATATTCTATCCACTGTGCCACCTAGCTGCCCAGCTATTTTGTCTTAATGGAAAATGTAGTATACTATGATAATCAAGTCATGAAATGAGGATTTTAGTCCTGGATCTCCATTAATTATGTGAATTTGGGGCACTAACATTATCTCTTGGTCAATGTTGTCTATAAAACAAGAGGTTAGGTTAGGTCATCCTTTCCATCTATAAGATCTCTAGTTTCTAAGACTTCTAAATCTTTAATTTCCATTATTTTAATTAAACATTGCTGTCTCTGTGAAAAAGTAAGATGCCAAGTCCTTAAAGCCTCAGTATGGGCTTTTCAGGTGAGGAAGCTGGATTTTCCATCACTGTCTCAGATACTGAGCCTCACTGTGAGCTAAGATAAACCTTTAAATACTATTCCCCAATGTAGCCAAATGCCCATGCTTCTATTCTGTTGAATTCTGCTCAGCAGAAAAAACATAATAAACAAATATCTCTATATGTGGGGAAAGAAAAAGTGGTTATGGGGATATGAAGAAAAAAATTTGGAGAAGTAGAAAATGGGCAAAATAATCTTTTCATTAAAATACATAAAGATTTCCAATAATTTCAGGGCATGTGTCCCTTCTAATCAGAGATAAGTTTTATTTACAAGTTTCTTCCCTTATATTCTGAACCAGGTGACATATAAACTAAGTATGCAGTGTTAAGGCGGGGGGAAGGGGGGAGAGTATCTCATCAATGCTCCAGCTGTTTGTAAATGTCATTATCATAGTCCTTGACCTCATGGACCCAGAATCCTTCCTGGATACACTTAAATATGTGCTCAACCATTCAGGTGTTAGAAGAATTCCCTAAACTCATCCTCTTGTCTACCTTGCTTTTCTGCCTTGATCTTAGTCCTACTACTTTGCAAGCCACCTATACAAATTTTTAAGGCTACTCATTTCATGTATCACATTAATGATCCAGAGCACAGCTAATCTGTTTCCTGGAATGGACAACTTACAGGATCATAAGATTATAGATTTAAATCAGTAAACACCCTTAAAAGTCATCTAAGCCAAAGCAACCATTTCATAGAGAAGAAAAGTGTGTCAATTACAAAAAATGCATTTATATAATACTTTAAAGTTTGCAAAGTGCTTTCATTTTCCTCATCTGATCCTCACAACAACTGCATGAAGTAGGTGTTATTATTATCAAGGCTCAGAATGAAGTGACTTGCCTAGGATTATATAAGCAGTCAGTATTTAAAGTTGTGTTCAAAGCATGGTCTTCCTGATTAAATGTCCAGCCAAATCAGTGGATAGCCTCCAAAGAAGTGAAAATAACTCGCAGAAGATCTTGTATTAAGTGCTATAACTCTCCCCCTCTCCCTCTCTCCCTCTCTCCCTCTCTCCATCTCTCTCTCTCTCTCTCTCTCTCCTCTCTCTCTCTCTCTCTCTCTCTCTCTCTCTCTCTCTCTCCTTCCCTGCCCCTTCCCTTTCCATTCTGTCTCTCTTTTCTTTTGCTTTCTTTCCCTCCTTCCCTCTAAGTTGATTCTGGAAATTTTGTTACTAGGGCAGTTTATAAATGTATGACATTTATAGATATTTGTCCTAGAAAATAAGTGAAACAGTGAGACTGATTTCTTGCCTAGATCCCTACTGACTAGTTCTAGACAACATGGCCCATGGAGGTATTATCAACAACTTCTCCTACTGGAATAGCAGAAGCAAAGAAGCAGTTTTCCTTCCATTTGAGAGGAACTAAAAATTGCTAGAAATGGTCTGTTTCCCATTGGGCCCTATAATTGCTGACCTGGCTGTCACTGCTTGTTTTTTTGAGCAAGACAGAGTTCTGGAGGCACAGTCAGGCAAGTTTGATGGATGTTGGTAGCTTGTCAACAAGCCAGCTAAAAAGGGCCTTACTGAATAAAAGATGCAAAGCTGAAATCCCCAAGTGAACTGAGAAAATCTCCTGTTTGGGCACCAGAGGACACCGAGTCTGCTTTCTCACAGGCTAGTCATCCGGCGCTCAGTTGACAGGAGAAGGGATTGACTTGCCCTGAGACAATTAGTCTCAGTTGGACAGTCTATTCATTCATATGAAAAATGATTTTTCAATAAGATTACATGTTGAAACTATCTTATTATAGAAGAAAGACAATTATTATTCACACCATAAATTTTCAGAGAAGAATCCTGTGTTTTAATCAGCAATCTGAAAACCTCAAAGATTTCCAAGTGAAGCTTAGATACAGACAGCCTCCAACAAGTTCAGCCACATAGTGATATCTGATCACAAATTCACTGTGACTGTATATGAACTATCCAAACCACATGTATCTATAAAGATACCCTGGAAATCTCCTAAGAACAGTCATTTTTTTCTAAAAAAATTTCATAACTTTTATTTCTGACATTGGATGAAAACCAGAAGAAAAGTGACTGGGGGTGGGGGTGAGAAGAGAGAGAAAATAACATAGGAATAAAAGAAAAACAATATGAGTTCTAATTCCAGATTCCCTGATGAGATACTTTTTTTGTTGTTTTTTTATTTTTTTTAAAAATTTTGATAAGTCACAGCTTTCCCCTTGCTTGATTAATAGAAGATTTTTTTTTTGCATTTCTACAAGTAAGTTTGAACTTTTATATTGCACAGAAGGGAAACAGGTAGTCAACACTTTCTGTTACATGTACAATAATCACAAAAGTCAAAGGATTTTTCTTAAATAACCATCTAGTCACCTTTAAAATAGGTCTGTAAACCTAAGAATAATAGATGAATTTGTTAATTGCTCTTCCCTTCTTTATACATTAGTTCGTTGATTTAGCTCAGGCATTCATTTTTACCTTAAAGAGGGCATTGATTTACAATTATTTCTACTATACTCCTTCTATCCACTCATCTTCATTGAGACTTTCAGTCACATCCCCTGAGACACTGGCTCTGGAGGGAATTCCGAATGCTTGTTGCTCCTGACTGCCCTGTCTAGAATTGTCCCTTTACTGCTATCACTCTGCAATATCTTCTTCTGAAGTTCATTCAGTTCCAATCTTTCGTCCAATACAAATCATGTTGCTTACTGTATACTGGCATCTAGTTCATTCTCCCTCATTTCTCAAGAGTATTCCACACCTGGATCACCATTTTCTATTCCTTTCCAAATCCTACTGTTAAGCTAAGGCAATCTAATATTCATGTTGATGTCCTCTCCTTCTGGAACATCCTGTTTCCTCAGTCTGCTTATACCTTATGACCTACTCCTTAACTCCACCTCAGATCCATCCTGTTTTCACCATTACTGTCAAGTGTTCCATTTCCTTAAACAAAAGTTATGATATTCTCTCTGATCACTAATCAATCAATCAATAAAAGGCTTCCTTTGTTCTTTATAGCTGTATCTCATTGATTTATTAATTGACATCATTGCAAATGTTTCAATAAATAAATTAGAACTGGTAGTTGCTATTTTTCCTGAATTCATATTCAACTTTCATAGAAATACTAATAATAAACAATCTACCCCTGTATTAAAACAGATTCGTGTGGGGGAAATTGTGCATTCTTTATTACTAATTCTACTTTGGAACTTTGTTCTGGATGGTGGTAGGGGAAGAACAAACTGCTATTCACATAACTGGTGAAATTTTTGAAAAATCATGAATTCAAAACTAAATGCAGGTGCTACAACACAGGGAAGGCAGTAGTAAGAATGCTAAACTTGAAAACATACAGCATGAATTTGTATCCTTCTTCTGCCACTTATTCCTGCTATCACTTGGGGCAAGTCACTGTTACACCTCTATGTTCAGCTTCAACATTTGAAAAAAATAAGGGCTTTGGGCTAGATCATTCTTGAGGAACCTTTCCCTTCTAGTTCTATGATACTATGTTATTTGTGTAGGATGTCACTGATGCAATAAGGTGTTTAGCTTCAATATGTGTTTTCCCTAGTTAAAACCAGTTTTTGTTATTTTAAAAATCACTCAAGTTTGCTTATATGGTTATGGAAAAGAAGTAGTGATGTCATTATATTCTCTCTGTATGCTTAGGGACATGGGGAATTGTAAGATCAGGTAGTGACAGTGGAAACAACTCGTCATATATAATAGCTAATGGTGGAATTTCTTCATTTCCACCTAGTATTATGATCTAGCCTGATTTTCAAGAATTAGATTCCAAGAATTAGGTTCTTCAGAGCATCAGTTGATCAGATGAAAAGAAACCCATTGTTTCACTAAACCAAAAGAAAATTGAAATTTGCACTATTTATAGTAGGCATGCGAATACATCTTTGTTTCTATATTGAAGAGAATTATCAAATTACTTTACCACAATCATACCAGAGTGATGTAGTTGAATCAGCACTATGCTTATTTATTTAAGCAGTATGGATACTTGTATTTTGACTCCTTTTCTGCCATTAAATCATAGTGTGAGTCATTTAATATTTATGAACTTCAGTTTTCTCATTGTAAAACAGGGAGTAGTATTAAACTATATCACCTCCTAATTTCTTTCAGACAAAACAGCGTAATTTTCTAAGGTCAAGTCCTTTGCAGAAGTCTTCACATTCTTTTATAATGCCCAACATGGTTTCTGAGTTCTCCAACTTTTTGCATATCTATAAACTACCTTCTTGGGTTTTCTGTGACTGGACCAGATGGCCCTCAGCACACCAGGGATGGAATTTATGATACTATGGCCTCAACAATGTTTGACAAATGACCCTAGATGAGGAGAACAACAACAAAGAGGGGCAGTAGAAGCATGGAATGACAGGAGATTTATGTGGAAGACCAGAACGAGATTTTAACAACACTGCTGATGAATTCCAAGTGACAGAACTTGTTAATAATTAACCATATAGGAGTACCAGGCCTGTGTGGGAAGAGGTAACCTGAGGTATAAAATGAAGCCTGTAACTCTTAATGAGATTGGGGAGCATGACAGATCATTATAGCATATCAGAATTTATAATGCTTTTTAAAATTAATTAGCTCTTCAAGTATAAGGAAATTCAAATGAAGGAATCCTACATGGGATTCCTGGGATCAGAAGATTTAGAACTGAATAAAAGACCTTAGAGATCATCTGGCACAACCTCTTCATTTTACAGATGAAGAAACTGAGGTGCAGAGAGTTTTAATGATTTGTCCAAGGTCATACAGGTAGCAAAATCAGGGTTGGGATTTAAGCCCCTATTTAATTAAAAAAAAAAAAGGATCCGGGGTTAGAATCAGAGGACCTAGATTCAAATGTCAGCTCTGCCATCTACTGCTTTGTATCACCTTAGGCAAGTCATTTATCTATCCCCTTTAGGCTTCTGTAACTCCAATATGAAGGCTGTAGTTGGGGGGAAGATCAATAGATGATTGTGAGAACTACATTGGAAAATATTATTCCAATTTAAGAATTTAAAGAGGCCAAAGACTTTCTGAATATGCACACCTGTATTACATAAAGAATTTCTTCCAGAAGAAATATAGTTGATTTGTTGTTCAATTTCACCATAACTATCATGACTAAAATGAACTTATATTACCTATATAATATGCACATATAAAATCACTTAAAGGACACGAAATAAATAATTTCTGACAGGAAAGTAATTTCTGAATAACTTTTCTACTCAGACCACTAAATAATTAAAGGCCAAAATTAATGCTAAAAGAGAAAAGAGACTACATTTGAAAAGAAATCATTTGCATTCAGTTACAACCCCAATTAATACAAATAATCTGCTCTCTGCACCTAGTTGGCACAATAGATATAGTGCTGAGCCTAAAGTCAGAAAGACCTGAGTTCAAATCCAGCCTCAGAAACTTAGCTGTGTGACTCTGGGCAAGTCACTTAACCTCTTTTTGCCTCAGTTTTCTCATCTGTAAAGTGGGAATAAAAGCATCTACCTCCCGGGGTTAAGAAAATTAAATGAGATCATAGTATAGTGCTTAGCACAGTGTCTGGCTAAAGTACTATATTGATATTAGATATAGTTAGTATTAATTATGAAAAATCAGTATCGCAAAGACATAGAAAATGCACCATTTTCCTTTTGAAGTTTAACCAATGTAAAGCAAAGGTCATAGCCTCAACGGGTCAGGACACTCTATTTTCCAGTAAATGGTTGATGTTCTTGACAAATGGAGTAATAGGGTAGGCAAGTATAAAACTTGTATGGATTAGAAAAAATAGAAGATGATAGGGAAAGATTATAAGCAGTATAGACCTATAAAATGGGGAAATATTATGTGCAATATTGACCCACAAAATAGAAAAAAAAGTAGCAAAAGGGAAAATGATACTGCAGAAAGTTTGCTGTAAGATTAAACTAATCCAGTAAGCGTAAGAGAATTCATGATGAAACTGGAAAGAGAACAAATAGACAAATAAAATGGAACAGATATTCAAGCATTCCAACAATCTGTTCTTACCATCAGTGACAGTGGAAACAACAACAACCAAAAAAATGACTCTAATAGTTTAGTACATGGTGTGCTAAGTGAAAAAGTGGAAACTGAACTTAGTAACAGGAACTTGGGCATTATGGAAAAGACCAGACCAACTCCACATGGAGTTGTAATGGAGGCAACATAATTTAGAAACATTGATATCACAGAATAAAATAGTTCAATGAGAAACCTCTAGTTCTGCAAACACAATAAGCCTGCCAAATACACTTTCACCCAAATCACTTACAAAGATTTTAAACAGCAAAGGAGAAATCTTCAGGGATTCTACTTAAGACTTTTTTTTTCTGATTTAATACTAATTCATTATCTGATTATTCAACTAGTTTTGAATCTACCTACCTGAATTATTGGCTAACTCCATTTCACTTTCTCTTGTCCTCAAGGATAGAGTGGCTTTGTCAAGTGTTGTCTTGAAATCTAGACAATCTATAATTATACACTTCCCTGATACATCAGGCTAGTAATCATGTTACAAAAGGAAATGTGGTTAATCTGGCATGACATGGTCTTGAAACCCTGCTTACTCTCTGTGCTCACTGACTCAGTTTCCAGATATTAGTAAATGGTCTACCTTTTTGTTAGAAATCATACTCAAGCTCACTAACACATAATTTACAGACTCTACTATTTTGTCATTAAAACAAAAATCAAGGGAAGGCAGTATTTTCTCTCTTGTGACCTCATTTCCAAGACCTCATTTATATTCAGCAATTTCTACTACACTGCCACATCTTTCAGTACCGGTATAAAGCATGTCATTGTCATGTGACTTGGAATTATTGAGGTGCTGTCCAATTATTCCCTTAAGCATCATAGATCTAAACTCCTAGGCATTTTTAGTGTCCTTTCCAGTCAAAGATCATTCTCATTAGCAAAGAAAACAGACAAAATAATATTTGAGTAGTTCTACCTTGTCTTTATCATCTGTTTTCTTCTCATTCACCCTTGGTGATTGCCTATACTATTTTCAATCTTCTCTTTACTTCATTACAGCTTAAAAGTCACACACACACACACACACACACACACACACACACACCATTTTATTTTATTTTATTTTTGTTCTTAGCATTGATTATCAACTTCAGCCCTTTTTGAGCACTATCACTCCTGACACAATTCTCACAGGGTGCTGTCATGTTCTTTCATTCTTTTTCTATTATCTGTTGCTTCCACCTTCTGTATATCCTTTGTCTAAACAACTACATTTGTCAAAGACTTTTTTGTATTTCCACATGTTTCTTTAGAGTCTCTTGCTTTCACCCTCATTGAAATTATTTTTGTCTGCATCTATAGAATTTAATTTGAGGACTTCCTATCTCCTTAGGCTGACTTCCTCTGCAAAATTTTAGGCCATGGGATTCTGCGTATCTTTTCTCAACCTTTTGAAATTTCCTTATTTTAACCCTACATTTCATGTTAAACTATACTAGGCTTTCCTTTTCTGTAAGAAATTTGAAGGTTCACATAGTTTCTATTTCCTTCTTATTGGTCAAAATTGCAGTTCTACAGGTTGTTTTCTTCACCTTTTCAAGCATGAAATTAGTATTGAGACATTTCAAGAATATCTTGGCGAGGGAGAGGGAGAAGAGGAAATGGATGGAGAAGGGAAGGAAGGAGGGAGAGAGGGAGAGAGAGAGAGGGAGAGAGAGAGCACCAAATCAGTTCAATTCAATAAACATTGAATAAGTTTCTGCAATTATAAGGTGTTATGATATTAGGCATATACTAGATGCAGGGAGAATATTTAAAAAGCAACTGTAATAGTCTAGTTCAGAGGTGATAAAAGCCTGAACTAGATAGATATTTGTGTGAATAGAAAGAAGAGGGCACAAGTGAGAGATGTAGAATCAACAGAACTTGACAGCTGATTGGATTTAAGAAGGAAAGAATAAGATTGCAGTGTTGAGTGACTAAAATAATTGGGTTACCTCATTAAATATAAGGAATTTCAGGGATTAGTCATGATTAATTCAGAAACAGACCACTTAGCACTCATTTGTATGTATAAATATCACAGTATATTATCAATAGATACTTACTATATGAGCATCCATAGGCCTCCACCCTCATGCCTATCTTTCCATTTGGATTCCATTCCATTGGGACAAATCGAATAAATCGAGCTTTCACCGAGTGTAGGAATTTGTGGTGCACAATACTATCAGCATTGGTGTTTCCTGAAAAAGTCTACAAGGAAAAAAAGTCCCAATTAACTTAGTCATATCTTGCCCCTAGTTACTTGTGGAGAAATGCCCAAAAAGGAAGAAATTCTCCTTATTCAATCCACATAAATTTGATTTCTGCTCCTTTCTTTTTTTTCTTCCGTTAAATAGTTAGTAGCTCACATATGGATTAAACAAACATTTATTGAACACAAAACATTTAATTCAATTCGACATACATTTGTTGAACATCTGGGTACCCAAAGACGGAGAAGAAACAGCTCTAATTCTAAAGGAGTTTGCACAGTTCCAGAATTAAGACTGAGTAATTCAGATTCTTACCAGTTTATTTAGAAAAAGTAGTATAGAAACAACATTCAGTTTAATTGAATTCATTAAGCATTTAATATGTCTATTAAGAACTCAGCCCCAGGCTAGGCCCTGGGCCCAAGGAAGTGGGAAGAATGATGCAATCATATGAGAAATGGTCCATGTTCTTGAGCAGCTAACAGAGTAGCCTTAGGGGGAAAAAAATTTCTACTTCTCTCTGTTGCCCAGGTAGGCATGAGGAATGTCTGTATTGCCTTTTTTTATGTGTAACTAAACTATAACTAGACTTTAATATTATTTGCCCAAGATTCCTCCCTATAGTACATAAGCTTTGGCAAAATAAGAACTGTTCTGTTTTTGTCCAGGTATTCCCAGTTTCTAGTACAATGCTGTGTATGTACATAATAGGCACTTAATGTTTATTTGTTGATTCATTGAACTGCATTAATTAATTATAACTATTTAGCAGTAGGCAAAATTTATTTTAATTCATTACGGAGAAAGTTTCTTAAAAGGGTAAATAACTTTGTAGTAGAGTATATGACTCAGTAAGAATAGATGACATTTATATCATGTTTTATAGTTTACAAAGTGCATTCCTCACAACAACCTTTTGAGATGTTTCTTTTGTTTATATATTGTTTACAAAGGAGAGTAAAGCACTTGCCCAATATCACAAAGCTGGTTAGGAGGAAAGTTTCCAAGTCGGGACCCGAATCCATGTTTTCCAAGTCCAGTGTTTAAACATTCTCATTCTTTTGGGCTTTACAAGGATCATCTAATTCACTCAGGAGCTTATAGATTGGACAATAGGCCCCTGCCCTCCTTGCACAGAGTAAATGTGAATACTAAATAGTAACTGTTTCCCTTTTGGCCAGGAACCCTGAGGGACTTCCCCTTCCAGTTTGAGTTTTTGTTTTGTTTTGTTTTGTTTTGATTAAAGGGGCAATCCCTTGATGAACTTTGTAAAGAGGCCTATTCACTGAATTGGCATCACTTCACTCAACATGAGAAGCTGAAAAGATCTTAGCCTGAAAGGGCCAAGGTCTCCTAATGCATCCTAGGCCATCTCCAGTCACCCTGATGAATATCTGGTCACTGGATCCAGAGGGTTCTGCAGGAGAAAGTGAGGCTGGTGACCTTGCACAGCCCTCCCTCACTCAAATCCAAGTCAACTGCAAGTCATGTCATCATTTTCCTGATGTCATGGTCCTCTTTGAGAAAGAAGGACAAACACAACAACACTTAGAAGTAGAAAGGACCTTAGCAGTTATCTAGTCTTTTGGTCCATTAGGAAAGTGAAGCCCAGAAAGGTTAAGTGATTTGCTCCAAGTTGTAGAGCCAAGATGAACTCAACTATTCTGTTTTCAAACTGACCACTGAAACTCTCCTTTGTTATTTAAAACCATCATATACATGCAAATAAACTTATCTGTTTAATTTTTTTGGCTGTGATTTCACTGATATATATAAATCCCAGTATGAAAACACTGTGTATCATTGCAGATCCGTACTTCCCCCGAAACTTAGATCTCAGAGTTTTGAGCTTTTAAAGTTGAGGACTGTTAGGTAATACAGTGGATACCTACAGTCTGGAAGAATGTTGTCTTCCTGACCCCATTTTGGGTTTTCTTGGCAAAGATAATTGAATGGTTTTCCATTTCTTTCTCCAGCTCATTTTACATATAAGGAATTGAAGCAAACAGTGTTAAATAACTTGCCCAGGGTCACACAGTTAGTAAATATCTGAGGCCAGATTTGGACTCATGAAGATTAGTCTTCCAGATTCCAAACTCAGTACTCTAGCCACTGCGCCACCTAGCTACATTTTCCCATGTTCAAATCGGGCCATTAGAAAGTTATTAGCTGTGTGACCCTGGGCAACTCACTTAACCCTCTTTGCCTCAGTTTTCTCATCTGTAAAATGAGCTGGAGAAAGAAGTGGCAAACCACTCCAGTATCTTTGCCAAATTAATTAATTAATTAGGATCAGCAAGAGTTGGACACAATTGAAACATAACAAAACAACAACAATAACACTAAGAGTTAAGTGACTTGCACAGGGTCGCATAGCCAGTATGTACCAAAAGTGGGACTCAAACCCATGTCTTCCAAAATCCAAGATCAGAGCCCTATCCACTGCACAGCACTTCCTCTATGCTTATTGCATATGTGTGTATGAAAAACAAAGTACTATAAAGAATTATAGTTGGCAGTATGGTATTGACAAAAGTAAAAACACTGTATTTTATAATTACATAGAAATCTGATTTTTTCTTAAATCACTCACTCAACAAGTATCTGTGTCAACAGAATGTCAGGCACTCTGTCTGCTAGGTTATATGGGGTGGTTGAGAAGGAGTATAATCTACACCATCCTGAACGAGGCTATAACCTCAGAAGGGAGAAAGGACTAACATGAATATAGTTATAATGTGACTATAAAATCTTGTAAGAGTTCAGAGGAAAGGGGCACCGAAGACAGAGTAACATGGGAAAATTTGGAGAAGGAAGTGGAGCTTTATTTAAGTCTTAAGGGCTGGAAAGGATTTAGATGAACATAAAAAGAATGAGGAGACTCCTCAAGTTGAAAAGAATAGGATGATATTTGTCTATAATTTGAACAGGCCTCCTGTCACCCTTATTTCTTAACCATGTTCCAAATGATCCTAATGAGTAAGATTTTACTGGGACTTCAAGTCTGTTTTTGATGCCATTAAAAGCTAGGTCTTACCAATTTTACATTAAAAATACAGAAAAATTGTCCTCAAAAATGTACTCATCAAGAAAATTTGCAGAAGTTGACAGAGAAAAGAGCCTATTCCACCCATAGGAATGTACAGAGAACTTCACTCTAGTCATGCAACTCAATTAAGGCCCACACAGAATAAATAGAATTCCTCAGACATTTGAAATTCAGTTAAGGCACTCTGAATACTGTTTATGAGAGAGTCAAGGGAAATAAGAGCACACTATGCTGTGGGTTGAGCTTTCTGGATTAATGCTTTTTATATTATCTGATGAATAATAGCAGAAAAAAGCATTCAGTAAATAAAGCAGTTTAACTGTGAGCAGGGAAACATATGTCACACAAAGAATTAGGCTTACAAATGAAAGCCAACTAAATTATAAAAGCGATCATATTCCCATAATGCTTCCATAGTACTTATCAAAATATAGCAGTCACAGAAACCATTATGCCATGACTCATGGGTGTGGCCAGTGTCACCTGAAAGTTAGGAAACAAGCATTTATTAAGTGCCTGCTATATGCCTGAGGCATTGTGCTAAATGCTTGACAAATATTATCTCATTTGACCCTTTTAACGACACTGTGAGGTAGGTGTTATTCTGATACCCTTTTTACAACAAAGGAAACTGAGGCAAGTGGAGGGTAGGTGGAATGTAAAACATGATTAATGCTACGCACCCAAGCAGCTAGTAAGTGTCTGAGGCTGCATTTGAACTCTGCTCTTCCTGATTCCAAGCCTAGTTCTCTAACCATTGTGCAACCAAGCTGCCTGGAAATACCATTTTTGAAAAGTGAGGACAATTATCCAGCCACACAAGTGAAAAGTTTACAGGTGGGTGAAAAATTCACCCCAAGTGAATGCAGAAAATTGGGAAGAAATCCTCATAGGCAATCTCCCAGATAGCGTGTGATTGGGTTAGAATATTGTGGTGTAGGAAAAGATGAGCTGTTGGATTTAGAAAAATATGGAAAGACTTGGACTTAGGAAGGCAGATGCTACCCACGTCCGGAGAAACAGATGACAAGTGGAAAAATTCACCCCAATTAACTAGGTGATAAATTTATACCATTTTATTTTCAATACCACTCAAGAAGAGCAAGGAACATATGTTTTCATGGTGTGTTTCTAATGGTGAAAAGAGTTGTATACGTTTGTACAAAGGAAAACATCAGGTAGCAGATATAGTCTATTTGGCCCACTGAGAATTTTAGGGCTAGGTACCACCTGACTTAAATGATTTCTGGGGAAGAAATCTTCATTTACAAATGAACTCGAAAGGCACAAATCTCATCTTCAAGGACAGTCATCAATTGGTAGACTAATTCTTTTGCTTCATATTTTATTCACAACTTTCCTTCCTCCCAGGCTATTTTTTTCTTCATATGCAACATATGTTCACTAATGAGCAATCAAGACTTTCCCACTAAAGGCATGCTAGTATGCTCCCAGAATGGACAAAACAATACCATCTTAGAGATACCAGTGAAGTTTTTGAAAACTACGTGAAGCCATTCGAACTCGAAAAGATTTTGAGTTTATGAAGAACTTCCTACTTGTAACAGGTTGTTGATGAGCAAAAAAGAATTTGGTAGCATGAGTATTAATGTTCTCATTTTACAAATAAGGAGACTGAGTCTCAAAGTCATTAACTGACTTGGTCAAGAAAACAAAGTTAATAATTGGTAGAACCAAGACTCAGAGTAAAGTCCTTCTGTCTCCAAGGGCAATACTCTTCCTCTTTTGTGCTGATTCTTCTCTCTAACCTCAACAGCTCCCACTCAATATCTTTTTACTCTAGGTAGCAACTCACAAAATCTGAAATGTGTGCTACTGAAAATCTGCTAAGTAATAACCCTGCAAATGGACAATCATTGCTACTGGCAAACAGACTAGCTTCAAGAAGGAGAAAGTAGAGTTTCTAGTAGATATAATGAATACTTTCTTAATAATGTCATTTAATCCTTCTCAAAGTACATCAGCATGAATGGAAGATAAGGGAGCCAGTTTTAAAAACAGAGAAAAACTAGAGTCAAATCCTGCCTCCAATATATCCTGGCTACATTAATCTCAGTAAGTCACTTAACTTCTCAGTATTCTAGGCAAATCACTAAGATCATAAATTGCAAACTCAGTGCCAACCTCTATTTGTAGGAGTTTCCTCATCTGAGATGTCCCTATACTAATGAAATCACAGGTCTAGTTTCTACAACTATCCTTTAGAATCCCTTATCTAATGACGCTCTGTCCAGTGTTTTGTGGAAAATATCAATTTGGCATTTCTTTTTAAGAAAAATTTCAAGTACTGACTAGATATTCTGCAAGGTTGAGAAGTGTAAACTATGTAAGTGAGGATCACCTAACATGACATAAGGTAAGTGGATATCTAGAAGCACGTTCGTAGGCATAGTGAACAAAAACAATGCCTCTCTATGAGTTAATGGCTGATTAACTTGGATAAGCCCAAGTTCAGACTGAAATTAAATAGTAGAATGAAGATTCCAACCCTGGTCCTCCAATCTGACATCCAGTGCTCTTTATTGCATAATCATTTGGTCCAAAGCATAACTTACTAATGAAGCTACATATGACTCCTCCTTCCAAAGCTCTTTGAATATTAGCAGAGGAGGAAAATCAGATAGAATTTACAGAGATATTTATAGAGAAGAAAAAAATCAGATAGAATTTACAGCAGAGATAGAACTAGAGAGATCTTAAAGAGAAGAACGTAATTACAAGACAAATGTAGTTGGTCTTGCCTTCCTCATCAAGAAAGCCAGAGACCAAGGTAGGATCTTTAGAGAGTCAGGGCAGTTGCCAAATAGAAGCACAACACAACCTAGGGATAGAAGGGTAGCCTATGGATCCAGATTGAGATAAAATACGGGAGGCAGGTTCTGGGAGGGATAAAGAATCACTGGATCTGTAAACAGGATAGAGCCAACTCCAATTTAGGCAGAAATGTGGAAAATCTTTGGTTTGTATCCAACATAAACAGGTTTCAGCTTAGGGACAAGATCAGGGTTAGGTGTACTAAACAATAAACACATTTTCTGAGAAAATTCATTTAATTCTAGCTTCAATCTATATGTTTATTTGATGTTTATGAGTTTTTTCTTTTGTTTCCTTATGAAAGATTTTTGTTTTGTTTTTTATTTTATTTTATTTTTTTGTTTTAAGAACCCAGTTTCTAAATTCAGAGCACTGCACTAGGCACAGGAGGAGGTTCAAGTTTTAGATGAGACTTGGTTGCTTTCAGGCATAATTGAACTTAGAGTTGAATAAGATGATTTGTAACATAAACAAGTTAGAGAAATGCACCAACTATGTCTTTTGAGAGGCAGCATGGTCTATTGGAGAGGGTACCAGATCTGGAGCCAACAACACCTAAATCCTGCCTCTGACCCTTATGAGCTATAGGACCCTAGTACAGGTACTTTATCGCCTTATGCCTCAGTTTTCTCATCTGTAAAGTGAGAAAGTGGGAGTCAATGGTCTCTAAGATCCCATCCTAATCTAAATCTATGATCTTAAGATTCCCTCCTAGTAACATGTGACAGTAGGACCCGGGTTGGGGGTGGTGCAGCTTTGGAGCCTAGAAAGAGCTAACAGAAATAAAAGGAGAGTAAGAAATGGAGCTGGGATATCACTCAGCTAGAACTCATTAGGCATCTAATGTGTACTAGACAATGAAGATTAAAAACAAAAAATGAAATAATCTCTGCTCTTATGGAGCTTATATTCTTTGAAGAAAGACAAACATTGTATATATACATATATTTATATGCATATACACATGTATACTTATATATATATATACAAACATATATGTATATATATATACATATTCACACAATGTGTGTTTTTATATAGAATAAATATACAATAACTAAATACCAGGATAGTTTGTGGATGGAGGACACTAGTAGTTAGGGAAATGAGGAAAGGTGAGTAAAGAAGGCAGTAAGAGATTCCTTTTCTCCCTCCCTCTCTCCCTCCCTCCTTCTGCTTTGAGTCTTTCTTTCTCTTCACACCATCCCACCTCAAACAAAAAGCATCTTTGAGGCATTAGAGAAAGAGTAAATTCCAGTGCTCTCATGGTGACAGCCAGTACAAAGGAACAAAGATGGGAGATAGGGTGTAGTATAAGGAATAGACAAAAAAGTGACAGGCTTTAACATAGAGTGCGGAAAGAGAAGTTTTATAAATGTATATAGATAATTGTATCTATATATACATCCATACCTACATATATAGCTGAATATATGCATGCAGCTATGTATGTGTATGTGTGTGTGTGTGTGTGTGTGTGTGGAAGGAGGGAAGGGAGAGAGGAAGAGAGGGAGGGAGGAAAGAGCAGGTTGTAAAAGACTTTAAAATCCAAACAAAAGGGTTCATACTTTATCATAGAGAAAAATGGAATTTACTACACAGAAGAGCAACACTGTCAGATTTGAGTTTAAGGAAAATCATTTTGTCACTTGCAAATATTTATCCTTTCAATTTGGACCTAATTGTACCATTTCCCTAGAATCTGCAACTCTAGTTAAGGCACCATGAATAGCCACCATAACCTCAAGCTATGCAGTTTGAAACTTGAAGGGACTAGAAGGCAATATTAGATAAATGTCTTCACAAAATCATACACCACTGTTTCTAGCATCTCAGATTAGGCTGTAGATTCCTAGTTACTTGTTCTGTTAGGAGATCACCTGTATCCTTGCCTAATAGAAGACCATAACTCTAAAAAAAACAAGATAAGATGCCAAATTGAGGGGAGGAGGAAATTAAGCGACAGTTGTTCTGGTAGTAAAGGTGCTTTCAGTACTATTCAAGTATTTATCTCCATCAGAGACATTCTTTTCCATTGGTAAAGCAAGCAGCCACCTGTGTGGCATGATTTTTGTAGGCAGTAGTAAGATCCAACTATCTTTCATTAAATATTTCAATCTCTTCCTTGCCATTGCCTGAAATTCCACAGTTACAGTGACATACATTTGGCTTAAAATTTTGGCTTCTGCTTATATTCAAATAGCTTTAGAAGAGGGAGCTACTTGAAGCTTTAATAATATATTATATTTTAGAGCTAATGACTATACAATAAAAAAGCACTAGATTTAGGACTAGAAAACTTGTTTTGGAATTTTGTTTCTCCTGCTTGCTTTCTATGGGACCTTGGTCAAATTACTTGTCTTCTTGGAGCTTTAGTTTCCTCATCTACAAAATGAGGGGGTTGGGCTAAGTTATTTCTAAAGTCCCTTCCAGTTCTCCTTTCCCAGATCCATTCATAGGCAAGGCAAGCCCAGGTGAAATTAAAATAGACAAAATAGAGAAATGGGAAGTGAGGGAAGAGTTGAAAAACTTTTTTTTTTCAGAATCACAAATTGTCAGAGAAGAAAACTCTCCATATACACATTCATGAGGAAAATTCCACAAACACAAAGAAGAGGGTAAATGCCATTTGTGAATGAATTCAAGTAACCCAAATTTCATATTTTAAGAGCTTCCAAGTTAAAGTTTGGTATTGTTATATATTCTAGTGCATTAGAATCAGAGCATGGAACTGTTGAAAAAGTGGAAAAAAAGTAGAAAAGAATGAGGCTTCCAGGCTCAGCTCAGGTGACACTTTCTATACCAGGAGTTTTTAACTGTTTTTTGTTAGTTGTTTAATTTCCAGATGGGAATCCTGTGACAGTCAGGTGAGACCTATGGACCCCTTATCAGAATTTTTTTTTTTTACTGGATAAATTATATAGTTTCAGGTAAGATTTCATGAAGAAGTAAGACTTCTTTTCCCAATCAACTTCACATATCCCTTGAAATCTATCCATAGATACCTCAGAGGCCCACAGACTCCAGGTTGTGAACCCTTGTTCTACAAGAAGCCACTCCGGATCCCCTCAAACTACTAATTCCCTTCCTCTCCCAATTAACTTGTATCATTTTGTGTACATTTCACATATACCTAAGTATGTACATTTTGTCTACCCCCAGATTCTTGAGGGCAGAAGATACTTTCCTTCTTGGCTAGGTGTCCCCTGGATGTAACAGAACACCAAGCACATAACAGGCATCTGACAATGGCCTGTTTATTGATGTGGTTTCAAATTCTGGCTCTGACATTCAAAGTCTAGATGATGACTGGTAAATCGCTTTGCCTCAATTTCCTCATTTGCAAAATCAAGATAATAAAACCTGTATTATCTATCTCTCAAAGTTGTTCTTAGAAAAGTTCTGTTCATACCTCAAAAGACTTTAGAAATATTATCTAATGCTAACAGAGCTGAAAGGGACCTTAGACATTATCGAACCATCTTATTTTGCAGATAAGGAGAGGGGGGACTAATGAAAGTAACATGCCCAAAATTGGGTAGTAAGTATGTGTCTGAACTTGGAGTAAAATTTGAGTCTTCTGTGTCCCCCTCCAGTGAATGAAATACTTACTAATAGGATTCTTATTTCGAAAAAAAATTCAGTCAGATTTAACTCTGATATAGAAAATGCTTTTTGGGGAAAAAAATCATGTATATTGTTAAAGTGTTGCCACATATACAAAGGAGTTTTATCCTCCTGGTATCAGTTGAGAGGGAAGCAGAGTGGGATGTTATTTGTCTTCTTTCTATAGATAAGGGACTAGAAGACCTAGGCCACACAGATGCTCAGACTTGTTTTAGGACCAGAACTTAGAAGCCTTCTGACTTTCAGTTGAATGCTTTTTCCCATTCTAGACTGACTGAGTAGTGTAGAAATAACTCTTGCACCTGGATGAAGAAAAGCAATTGGAGCTTGCCTGGGGAATTTATGTATAGAAGGGAGCTTGGACAACACATAGAAAGGGAGCATCAGTCAGCACTAAGCTTCTTTGCCCTTCTACATTTTTCTGTGACAATAAACACCATCTCATTTCCTGAGCAAAAGACCCAGAGAACATAATGGAGCTAATGCTTATCTTCCTTCCCACTTTAGTAGGCAGGTAATAGGGTGGGTATGAACCCTGACTATAAAGGGTGCTGGCACTACTACTTATAAATGGAGAGAAGGATAAGCCAGTATTAACTATACCAAATAAGGCAGTGAAATTATTTAGGTTATAAATAACAGTAATGATAAGTGCTCACAGCTAGTTTGGTATAATGGATAACATGGTGAACTTGGAGTCAAGAAGAACAAAGTTCAAATTTTGCCCCTTATCTTAGCTGTAAGAACATAGGAAGGCCCCTTAACTTCTCAGATATTGTTTCCTCACCTATAAAATTGAGGACACTGCAGTAGTTTCCTCAGTGGGTCATTGTGAGCCTGGAATGAGCAAATGTGCATAAAGAAAATCCTCTGCAAATTTTCAGGTGTTATATCAATCATTATTAAATTATATGGTATGGCAATAGAATCACATTGAGAAATACAAATCAATGATCCAATACAAACTTCCAGTCCCTTCCCCCCACCATTGGAATGTTTCTTATTTACCTAATTACAGCTAGATGTGAAGGAAAGGTATGAGCAGCAGAATTCAATTATGAGAGCCTCTGTCAATGCAACGGATGCTTCAATCAACTATATGAGCTTGCAGTCTTCTAGGACTTCTCAAGCCTTGCCATCTGTGCTTGACTCCACTCCAGCCTTCATTTTAGATCCCTTCCTTCCCAAGGATAGACTCTGTCCCTGGAGCTACCCTGTGAATCCTTATCTTGCTTGGTCCTGAACCTCTGCTGCACTTCTGGGATATATCCAGCCATTTTACCCAAGGTGGAACCCCCCAAAATTGATACCCATGTTATACACTGAGTACCGTTGTGGGAATGGACATACTACCACACATTTACAGAGATCTATCTAGAAGACATACCTAAGCTCTGGTTCCATGGTTTACCTAGAGTTTTCTAGGGGTCAAATGGAAGTCAAAGAGACAATATCACTATTTTAGGGTCATGATCCTATCAGCCCTCGTGAGCCTTTGATTTGGGGAACACTAGTGAATGGATAGCTCTAGTAAGCTTACAACATCAATCTGCCCCTTGTAATCAACGTCAGTTAATAAGTACTTTTAAAGCACTTAATGTGTTATAATGTTAAAAGTTGATTGGGGGAACTCATATATTGATCAATCTCTGTGACACAGGTATGAGGGTCAGTCTCAGAATGACACAGTGGATAGAAAGTAGGACTTGTAATAAGGAAGATTTGGTTTCAGATTCTGCCTCAGATTCTTAACAGCTGTGTGACTAGGTAAATTAGCCTCTCTGGACCTTAGTTCCTTATTTGCAAAAGATGGGTTTGTTCTTGAAAGATTCTAAGTTCTCTTCAGTCTCAAAAGCCTATGATCATGGAAAAGAATCCCCAAGCTACCAACAGAATGCGTGCACACACCAACACACACAGAGTTTAGATAAAACATTAAAGCTAGACTCCTAGAGCTTAGAAAATACAGTATTAAAAAGCTATGATGGTGCCAACATGGTGGAGTAAGGAAGGGACTCTCTGATGTCCTCCCAAATTCTGCTCCAAACAACTAGAAAACTGCTTCAATATTGATGTAGCAGCAGAGAAGCAGCTTACCAACCTGGAAGGAAGTCTGTCTCAGTGGGGTGGGAAGGGAACCTACCAAGGGCAGGAGCAGCAGCACCAGCCGCCAGCCAGCTTCATAGCAGGGGACCTACAGCAAGGTTACAAGCCTGGGGCAGTCCACTAGCAAGGCTCTGCCCTCTTGCAAACCAGTAGCCCCTAGGCAAGTGAGCAGATTGAGAAGCACAGCAAGCCCCATCCCAGTGACTCCACCCTCAACACAAGCCACAGGGAGGTCTTGACCCCATTACTTACCAGTAGTGAAGCCTTGCCCCTGGGTGGCCAACAGCAAGACCCAGACCCTAGACCTACCAGCAGAGAGACCTTGTTTCCATAGCAACCCAGCATCAGGGCCCCACCTCTGGAGCAGACCAGCAACAAGATCACTTCTCCAGGGCCAGCCACCAGAAAAACTCTGTTACCATGACAACCCAGTAGCAAGGCCCTACCCTTGGAGCAGGCCAGCAGCTAAAACCCATACCTAGAGAAGGCCAAAAGAGAGCCCCGCTCCACCTCCCCCCCATACAAGCCACAGGGAAAGCTACCCTCCAGAGAAAGCAAACAGCTAAGCCCTGAAGCCCAGTGAATGCCAACAGTAAGACTCAGAGGGCCTGCATAAAAGTCTCGAGAAAGTGCAGGATCAGAGCCCAGTTCTCACATAAAGGCACCAAGTCACAAAAAAAGACCAAAAAAAAAAGGGCTCGAGTACAGAAAATTACCATGGAATTGTGTTTTTAGGCAGAGCCAAGATGGCAGCTGGAAAGCAGGGACTTGTGTGAGCTCCCCACCAGGTCCCTCCAAAAACCTATAAAAAATGGCTCTGAACAAATTCTAGAGCTGCAGAACCCACGGAATAGCAGAGAGAGGCAGGGCTCTAGCCCAGGACAACCTGGATGGTCCCTGGGTGAGGTCTATTGGATGGAGCTGGGAGCAGAGTGGAGCAGAGCCCAGTGTGGGCTGTGCCCAGACCAAGCAGTCCAGGAGCTGGGCAGAACAGGCCCTAGCACCCTGAATCAGTGAGCTGTGGCAGGCACCAGACTTCTCAATCCACAAACACCAAAGACAACAGAGAAGGTTAGTGGGAAAAGCTGTGGGGACAGAGTGAAAGGAGTTTGCAGTTCAGCTACCACCCCTGGGGCAGTGGAGGTGGTGCAGCTCAGAGGACAGAACTACAGCTGCAGTTGCTTCCAGCCCCAGGCCCACCTGGTGGGAGGAGTTAAGTAGCAGATCAGAGTGGGAGGGCAGAGCCTGCTTAAGATCTGAGTCTCAGTAATGATTGGCGGTTCTTGGGGAAGGAGGAGCTCTGGTGTGGCAGAGCTTGCTGTATAGAAATAGCTCTGAAAACAACAGCACAACCGCTCAAGCTTCAGACAAATTACTCTCTACAAGCAGTCATATGGCAAAAAAAAAACACAAAGGTCAAGTAGTTGGCTGGAAAGATGGCCAGGCAACGAAAACGGACTCAGATTCAGACTCGGACTTTAGAATCTTTCTTTGGTGACAAAGAAGACCAAAACATACCACCAGAAGAAGTCAACAAAATCAAAGAGCCTACATCAAAAGCCTCCAAGAAAAACATGAACTGGTCTCAGGCCATGGAAGACCTCAAAAAGGATTTGGAAAAGCAAGTTAGAGAAGTAGAGAAAAAATTAAGAAGAGAAATGAGAGTTATGGGAGAAAACCATGAAAAACAAGTCAATGACCTGCTAAAGGAGACCCCAAAAATACTGAAGAAAATAACACCTTAATAAATAGACTAACTCAAATGACAAAAGAGCTCCAAAAAACAATGAGGAGAAAAATGCCTTGAAAGGCAGAATTAGCCAAATGGAAAAGGAAGTCCAAAAGACCACTGAAGAAAATACTACCTTAAAAATTAGATTGGAGCAAGTGGAAGCTAGTGACTTTATGAGAAATCAAGATATTATAAAACAGAACCAAAGGAATGAAAAAATGGAAGACAATGTGAACTATCTCATTGGAAAAACCACTGACCTGGAAAATAGATCTGGGAGAGATAATTTAAAAATGATTGGACTACCTGAAAGCCATGATCAAAAAAAGAGCCTAGATATCATCTTTCAAGGAATTATCAAGGAAAAATACCCTGATATTCTAGAGGCAGAGGGTAAAACAGAAATTGAAAGAATCCAATGATTGCTTCCTGAAAAATATCCCAAAAAGAAAACTCCTAGTAATATTGTTGCCAAATTCCAGAGCTCCCAGATCAAGGAGGAAATACTGCAAGCAGCCAGAAAGAAACAATTTGAGTATTGTGGAAACACAATCAGAATAATACAAAATCTAGCAGCTTCTACATTAAGGGATCAAAGGACTTACAATATGGTATTCTGGAGGTCAATGGAGCTAGGATTAAAACCAAGAATCACCTACCCAGCAAAACTGAGTATAATGCTCCAAGGCAAAATATGGATTTTCAATAAAATAGAGGACTTTCAAGCTTTCTCAGTGAAAAGACCAGAGCTGAATAGAAAATTTGACTTTCAAACACAAGAATCAAGAGAAGCATGAAAAGGTAAACAAGAAAAAGAAATCATAAGGGACTTACTAAAGTTGAACTGTTTTGTTTACAAAACATGGAAAGATGATGTGTATACTTCATGAGACCTTTCTCAGTATTAGGGTAGCTGAAGGGAATATACATATATACAGATAGATAGATAGATAGATAGATAGATAGATATAGATATATTGACAGAGGGCACAGGGTGAGTTGAATATGAAGGGATGAGAGGAATATATTCAGAGAGAGAGAAAGGGAGAGATGGAATGGGTAAATTATCTCACATAAAAGTGGCAAGAAAAAGCAGTTCTGTTGGGAGGAAAGAGGGGGCAGGTGAGAGGGAATGAGTGAATCTTGCTCTCATCAGATTTGACCTGAGGAGGGAATGCCATACACACTCAGTTGGGTATCTTACCCCACAGGAAAGAAGGAAGAAGGAGATAAAAACTGGGGGATGATAGAAGGTAGGGTAGATAGGGGGAGGAGGTGATCAAAAGTAAACACTTTTGAAAAGGGACAGGGCCAAGGGAGAAAATTAGATAAAGGGGGATAGGATAGGAAGGAGCAAAATATTGTTAGTCTTTCACAACATGAGTATTGTGGAAGGGTTTTGCATAATGATACACATGTGGCCTATGTTGAATTGTTTGCTTTCTTAGGGAGGGTGGGTGGGGAGAGAAGAGGGGAGAGAATTTGAAACTCAAAGTTTTAAAAGCAGATGTTCAAAAAAAAGTTTTTGCATGCAACTAGGAAATAAGATATACAGGCAATGGGGCATAAAAAGCTATCTTGCCCTACAAGAAAGTAAGGGAAAATGGGATGGGGGGAGTGGGGTGACAGAAAGGAGGGTTGACTGGGGAACAGTGCAATCAGAATATATACCATCTTGGAGTGGGGGGAGGGTAGAAATGGGGAGAAAATTTGTAATTCAAATTCTTTTGAAAATTAATGCTGAAAACTAAAAATATTAAATAAATAAATAATGATTAAAAAAACAAATTGTGTTTTTATTTGAAGCTTTGTTTGTAGGTATTTTAGTGTTATTGCCTTCTTCTATATATGTATCTAAGACATGTCTGGCCTCATAGCTCTTTACCTTTGTTTTTAAAGTCATTCTTCAAGAAGTCTGCTCAGGGCAACCCAGTATCACTGGCCTAGCTAGGAGTGCTTTTGAGGCTGAGTCTATGATACTGGTTGCTTTTTGAAATCCCAGTGAATTTCTTTCCTGGATGATGAACCAAGTCCAAGACCTGAGCTGAGCAACTCTAAGGTGGGGGCTTGGAGCATTGAGTCACTGCTAAGACCCTGCTCCTAGCCTAAGCTGCTGGCCTTATTGATGAGACACTTGGATTAGCTTTGGGAGTCCCTGCATTGCTGGCCTATCTCTGAACTCTGGGTATTGAGTCTATGATCCTAGCTTATCTCTGTTCCTCAATTCCTGTCTTGAATATAGGTTGACTTTTTTATCTTAAGCTGGAATGATGATCCACTGTAATTTTTCTTCCAATTTCTCATCCACTGTTCACTTTAGCATTCTTCTTTGAATGATGTTGGAGAAGTTTTGCAGGGAGATTGTCTGTTCTGCTTCTACCTACTCTGCCTCCATGATGATTCTCCAAAGGACTTATATTTTAAGAGGGATGTAGTGTAGAGCATGTCTTAAACCATATCCCACACTTACCCCAGGCACCAATAAATTCAGTAGACACCTTACCAAAAACAAAAAACAAACAAACAAAAAACAACAAATGGAAGATATTTTTTGGACCAAGATAGAGAGGACCTCAAATCATTATATAGCTGTCTCACTATTCATCATATCAGAAATATTTAAATTAGAAATAATGTTTAAGATAAGTTTGGAAACCATTCCTAGATTAAAGGAAATTCTATCCAGTGAAATGAATAATGTTTTAGCCACCACAATAATTTAATATCAAAATTCTTTTGGCTTTGCCTGGATTATGCTACATATAAATGGCATTGAACTTGGAACATGCAAAATCTCTTTTCCTGGACAACTAAATCTGCTAGATCATGGAGATTATATGATATATCCTGAAACCAAGAAGACATACCTTTTTATTATTTAATTTTCTGAATTATCCATGTGACCATTATTCTCCATTTGCAAAGATAGGTCAAAGTTTAAATGGACACACTTGCCACCAAAGCTAATTTACTGATGTTGCCTTATTCATTTTTAACTCCTCGTTTCCTTGTGATTTCTGTTTTGAATATGAGGAATAAAAAGAACTGCTAGCACCAGTGTCATATTTGTGTGTTTCTTTCTTTTAGCTGAGAACTACAACATGGACACTGGATGGCAGCTAGACCATATGGTGTATGAGTGACAAAGACTGAAATGCATATTTTGCAAACTAAAACTTTTCACACTTTATAAAAGCATAAAGAGACATAATATGTGCATCTCCTTTTAAAAGTACAGGGATTTCTGCAGGATGCTGTTTGAATTGCTTTAAAAAAAAAGAAAGAAGGAAAGTAGAAGAAACTTTGAACTTGTGCTAATGACAAATCCCAAACTTTAAATTAAAATGCCAGAATTCTAGATATTAGGTTATACAGTGTCAGCTCTTTTCCCTAGTCTGGTGTTGTCTCTACTTACTTAATTAGGGTCAAGGTAAATTATAATAATGATGATTATAATAACAATTATAATAATATTATTTATGTAGTTCTTTAAGGTCTACAAAATGCTTTACAAATATCTTCTAATTTTATCCTCACAATGACCCTGAAAAGTAGGTGCCATTATTATCCCCAATTTAGGGATAAGTAATCTGAAGCAGACCTTGGTTAAGTGACTTGCCCAGTCACTTGCTAAGTTAGGAAATATTTAAGGTTGAATTTGAATTTGTGTTCCTTACTCCAAATCTATTGTACTCCCTACCTTCCTCGTGACATTGTGAACCAATTAATGTTTGAGACAATAGATTTGTTTCTAGCTGGAAAAGGTAGCATGACATAATTAAAAGAATATTTACATTTAGAGACAGGTGATCTGGGCTAGAAATTTATGTGACCCTGGTGCAGCCTATTTCATTTAATTTTGTTTTGGTTACCTCAACTATGTGATGAAGGTAAAAATATTTGGAAATATCTACATCACAGGTTTGTAATGAGGAAGGTGTCTTCTAAAATTCAAAGGTCTATAAATCTGAATTAACATCATTACTGTTGTGAAGATTGAAAGGATTTTAAATGTTTATTTGCATATTGAAATGTTGAAATCTGTTGATCACAATGAAATTTACAAAAAAAATTAAAATAAAATATTGAAAGCAAGACAGCTTTGTATTTATCTGAAAGTAAGACATGTGCTGTCTCTAATAACTATGTTCTGTCTCTATTAGGCTATGGACTTTGCATGACTTCACCAAATTCAAGTGAATTGTGATTACTGAAAACAATTATATCTTCTATGCTTATTTATATATCATGACTTGATTGTCTAAAAAATTAAAAGAGACAGGCCCATTCATTCACCCAGGCCTTCTTGCTAGCCAACCAAATCATGACAAGTAGATTAACATTGTCCCCTTTAATTTTGGCCTAGTCACCCCTTCAGAGTTGTAGTTAAAACTCATCAAAGACCACATCTGGGAATAGAAAGGGAGGAGGAAGGGAACACACTGGTTTCACTGGAAACTCCAAGATTATTTGTTACATAAGTAAGAAGTGGCCTTAGTTCATTAATCCTCCAGAATGTCTTTCTATGTTTGCCCTCTCAGATCTGCTGAGTTACTGTTCCCTTGAAAAGGAACAAGTTTCCTAGTTTTAATCAGCTATGCCTTACCATCACTTATGCTTAAACTTGAAGAGTAGGGAAGAAAAACAAGAACCTGGAAGCCACTGACCTCATCTACCCAAAATAAATCTCTTCCTCTGAAGAAAAAATCCTCATATTTAGATACCAAATAAAATCATGATTATGCCTTTTTATATTATACTATTGTTTATTAATAATTTGAAAAATACATCCAGAATGATTCCTGGTCCATACAATTCTCTGGAATGTTTAATTAAATATGCTTATGCTCTATTAAAATAGCAGGAACTTGTATGTTCCCAGCAGATTATACTCAGTAAGGAAGTTCCTTGATCTGTAGTTCATTTTCATGGCATTCTACAACTGATTGCATACATCTTCTATAGCTATTCATTAAGGTAAAGAATAAATTGAAAACAATAATGAGATTTTTATCCCTTAAAACAGTGAATTGCTTCTGAAAATGCAAATTGTTAAAAAAAGAGAAAAAAGTCCTTGTTGCTACTTTGCATTCTAGCCCAGCTCTTTAAAAATGTATTTATTAAAGCTTTTTCTTATCCAAAAAAATCCCCTGAAACTATAAATTGATTAATCCTTGTCCAATAGTTTGCAACAATGGCTTCCACTGCTCACATTAATCATACTTCCAGCTGCTCATGTGCATAAATATCATGGAGGTCTGCATGCTTTCTATTGAATACAGAGGATTAATGATATAATGAATGTGTTTATACCTAACTGTGTAGAGAAGCACTCAGGTCTTGCTCAGACTTAACTTCATTTCAAAGAGTTTAAATAGTGATTTGATGTAGTAGAACACTACAAATGTAGTAGTTGACCTGAGTTCACAATCCAGCATTAACTGTGATATTGGGTAAGATGATGATGGTGATGACAGAAGATGATGATGATGATGATGATAATGATGAAACTTGCCTATAACTAAGAGTCTTAGACAGTTGCCTGGGTGATTAAGTGACTTGCCCATGGTAAGACAGCTAGCATGTGACTGAGATGGGTCTTTTTTTTTTGTTTTTGGCAGGGCAATTGGGGTTAAGTGACTTGCCCAAGGTCACACAGCTAGTATATGTGTCAAGTGTCTGAGGCCGGATTTGAACTCAGGTCCTCCTGACTCCAGGGCCGGTGCTCTATTCACTGCGCCACCTAGCTGCCCCTGAAGAATTTTTTTTTGTTGCTTTTTTGAGATGGATCTTTAACCCAGGTATTACTGATTGTGAGACTGACTTTCTGTGTCTCAATGTTACTTTCCATGTATCTATATACACAAATATGGAAGGGAGAGTGAGAGACAGACAGACAGAGTCAGGGGCAAAGACAGAGAAAGAGAAACATAGAAAGAGGGAAAATGGAGGGAGGTATTGTTCAGAGGTCCTAAAACCAAGAAGCATGAGTGAGGATGTGGGCAACTAGATGGTATAGTTGGTGAGTTCAAATCTGGTCTGAGACATGAGCTGCGTGACCTTGGGTAAGTCACTTAATCTTGTTTGCCTAAATTTCCTCATCTATAAAATGAGCTGGAGAGAGAAACAGCAAATCCTTCCAGTATTTTTGCCATGAATGCCCCCAATGTGGTTGTGAAGAGTTGGTCAGGACCAAAATGAATGAACCACAAAATAAGTCAAGACTTTAAATCAGCTATTGAGGATTCAAATCTAGTGCTCTTTCTGCTGCACCTCACTTTCTCTAATCCTTGGTTTGCTCATGTGTAAATAAGGAGGTTGTAGCCAGAATATCTCTAAGTTCATTTCTAACCCTGAAATTCTGTGATTCTCTCTGGTTGGATTGCTCTAACCTTCACATGGCTTCCTCTTGACAATTTACTAGACTAACTAGAAAGTCAGAGATGTCTCACCGATTTTATTCAGGGCCAGTTTCATGTGAGGATCTGACACCATTAATAAAGCGCATTTGGTGAGGGTTTTGAGCTTGACAACATTTCCGTCTGAAGCTAACTCTGAAGAAGCCTTAAGGCATATAAGAGGATTTGACAAAACTACTGAACAGACCTCAGAGGGTTCTAATCAGAGATCTGTCAGGAACTGCTTGATTCTCAACCACTTACAAGAGCTCTATGTGCCTCTGTTTTCCCAGACATTTTTTCCCCTCCTTTACAGTCAGTAACAAAAACACATGAAAGATGTGACAATAGTTTATAAATGCTTGAATGAAATAAATGAAAGGAATGGGCCAAGAAGAATTTGTGACAAAGCCAAGCCTATTACTGATTTGTTATCCTCAGTATTCACAATTGTTTATCTTAAAAAATACTACAATGAAACCTAATTAATGACAATGCAACTAAAGAGAACATTGCCTTATTCAGATTTACCCCATTTTCCACCCAAAATTTTAGGAGAAAGTGGAAGCAAACACACAAACAAGCAGAAATAAAGGGATTTAAAAGAAGAAAAAACAATAAAAACAATTACAAAACTTGCCCGGCATTTTCATGTGGGGAAGAATGGATTTAGGGGAAGAGGAAGTGAAGAGAAGGGAGTATTTATTAAGCACCTGTTCAGCACTGTGTTAAGTGTTCTGCAGATATCATCTCAGCCCAATCTTCTCTCAAAGCCCAAGTTCCTTAATGTATAGAGAACACTAGACTAGGGATCAAATATAAGCCCGAATTTAAAATTTGACTCCCTAATATGATTCATAGCTAAGGGAGAATAATTTTTTTTCTTTTAAATATTTATTGTTAGCTTTTAACTTTTGCTTTGATAAGATTCTGAGTTCTAAACTTTCTCCACTCCTTTCCCTCCCCTGTACATGCCCTACCCCCTCCCCAAGATGGCATGCAATCTGATAAAGGCTACAGAAGTACAATAATATTAAACTTATTTCCATATTAGTTGTGTTATGAAAGAAGAAACAGAGCAAAAGGGAGAAATCATGAGAAAGAAAAAAAAGAGAAAATAGTATACTTGGAGCTGCATTCAGACTCCAAATTTCTTTCTCTGGTCGTGGATAGAATTTTCCATTGTGTGTCTATTGTAATTGCTTTAGATCATCACAATGCTGAGAAGAGCTAAGTCCATCAAAGCTGGTCATCTCAGAATGTTGCTGTTACTGTGTACAATGTTTTGTTGGTTCTATTCACTTCATTCAGCAACAGTTCATATAAGCTTTTTCAGGTTTTCCTGAAGCCCTCCTGCTCATCATTTCTTATGGAACAATTGTATTCCATTACATTCATATATCACAACATCTTTACCCATTCCCCATTTGATGGGTATCCTTTAAATTTCCAATTCTTGGCCACCACAAAAAGAGCTGCTATAAATATTTGTATACATTTGGGTCCTTTCCTCTTTTTTTATAATCTCATTGGGATACAGACCTAGAAGTGGTGTTGCTGGATCAGAGGGTATGCAGAGTTTTAGAGACCTTTAGGCATAGTTCTAAATTGCTCTCCAGAATGGTTGGATCAGCTCACAGCTCCATCAACAATGAATTAGTGTTCTGACTTTCCCACATCTTCTCCAACATTTATCATTTTTTCTGTTTTGTCATGTTAGCCAATCTGATAGGTGTGATGTGGTACCCAGAGTTATTTTGATCTGCATCTCTCTAATCAATAGTGATTTAGAACATTTTTTTCATACGGCTATACATAGCTTTAATGTCTTCTTCTGAAAACTGCCTGTTCATGTCCTCTGACTATTTCTCAATTGGGGAATGACTTGTATTCTTGTAAATTTGACTCAGTTCTCTATATATTTTAGAAATAAGGCCTTTATCAGAGACACTAGTTGCAAAAAATTTTCCCAGTTTTCTGCTTCCCTCCTAATCTTGGTTGCATTGGAAACATGGAACATGATATTCCTGAAAGCAAAGGAGCTAGAACTATAAGCAAGAATCACCTACCTGGTGAAATTGAGCATAATACTTCAAGGGAAAAAATGGTCATTCAATGAAATAGAAGGATTTTAAGCTTTCATAATAAGAAGACCAGAATTGAAGGAAAAATTTGGTCTCCAATATCAAGGCCCAAGAGAAGCCCAAAAAGGTAAAAAGAGTGAACATAACATAAAGGATTCAGTGGAGCTAAACTGTTTACATCCCTATGTGGGAAGACAATAGTTTTTATTATTAAAATGTGTACTACTAAGAGTACAGCTAGAAGGAATATACCTAGAATGAATGGGTATAAGGTAAATTTGAGGCAATGACATAAAATATAATTAAGGGATGAGAAAGAGCAGTACAGTGGAAGCAGAAGAAAGGGAAAGCTGGAGTGGGGCAAATTATTTCACAGACAGTGGCATGAAAAACCTTTTAAAGTGGAGGAAAAAATGGGAGAGTGAGCAGGTGATGGGCATCACTTGAACCTTACTCTTATTGATATTGGCTCAAAGAAGGAATAATATACACAGTCATTTGTATGTGGAAATCTATGTAACTTTGACAGGAAAGTAGGAAGAAAGGATATTAAGTAAAAGAACAGGGGTGACTTATGGAAGAGAAGGCAGACTCAAGGAAGGTGGTAAACACTGTTGAGGAAGGAAATGGTGAAAGGAGAGAGAAGACAAACAGCAAGAAAAATAGACTGAGGGAACAACACAGTTACTAATCATAACTATGAATGGAAATAGGATGAACTCTCCCATAAAATGGAAACAGATAACAGAGTATATATAAAAAAATAGAATTCTGCAAAATGTTGTTTGCAAGAAACACACTTGAAGCAGAGAGACACATAGAGAGTAAAGCTAAAGGGCTGGAGCAGAATATATTATACTTCACCTGAAGGGATAAAACATCAGGGGTAGCAATCCTGATCTCAGACAAAGCAAAAGCAAAAACAGAACCTAATTAAAGAGATAAGGAAGGAAACTACATCTTGCTAAAAGTTCCATAGATAATGAAGTAATATCAATACTAACCATATATGCACCAAGTGGTATGGCATCCACATTCTTAAAGGAGAACTTAAGTGACTTACAGATTCATGAACAAACAAGAGATAGTGAGCAATACAAAATATAAGGTAGATAATTTTGATTACATTAAACTAAAAAGCTTTTGCACAGACAAAACCAATGCAACCAAGATAAGAAGGAAAGCAGAAAGCTGGGGAATAATGTTTATAGCAAATTTCTCTGAAAAAAGGCATCATTTCTCAAATATATAGAGAACTGAGCCAAATTTATAAGGATACAAGTCATACCCCAATTGATAAATGGTCAAAGGATATGAACAGGCAGTTTTCAGACAAAGAAATTAAAACTATCTATAGGCGTATGAAGAAGAGCTCTAAATCATTTATGACTGGAGAACTGCAAATTAAAACAACTCTGACATACCACCCCACACCAATCAGATTGGCTAATATGACAAAAAAATTATAAATTTTGGAGAGGATGTGAGAAAATTGGGAAGCTAATGCACTGTTGGTGGAGTTGTGAACTGATCCAAACATTCTGGAGAGCAATTTGTAACAATGTTCAAAGGGCAATCAAACTATTCATAACCTTTGATGCAGCAATACTTAGGCCTGTATTCCAAAGAGATCATAAAAAAGGGAAAAGGACATACATGTACAAAAACATTTATATTAGCTCTTTTTATGGTGGCAAAGAATTGGAAATTGATGGAATGCCCTCAATTGAGGGAATCAACTGGGAAATGGCTGAATGAGCTGTGGTAAATGAATGTAATGGAATACTATTGTGCAATAAGAAATCCTGAACAGGCAGATTTCAGAAAATCCTGGAAAGACATGTACAAACTGATGAAAAGTGAAATGAACAGAACCAGGAAAACATCATACACAGAATCAGCAACATTGTTTGATGATCAGCTATGAATGACTCAGCTCTTCAGAGTAACACAATGATCCAAGACAAGTATAAAGGACTCACAAATGAAAAGGCTATTTGGATCCAGATAAAGAACTGATGGACTCTAAATATAATTAGAAGCATGCTTTTTTTTTTAAAAAAAACTTACTTCATTCTTTTTCATGTTTTTCTTTTTTCCTTTTGAACTGTTTCTTCTTTCACAACTGTAACTATTATGGAAATATGGTTTACATAATAGCACATGTATAACCTATATCAAGTTGCCTAACATTTTAGAAGGAGGAGCAGGGAAGGAGAAAGGGAGAAAAATTTGGAGCTCAAAATCTTGTAAAAATGAATGCTAAATATTGTCTTGACATTTAATTGGCAAATGGGAAAAAATAAAATATTAATTTACCAAAGAGAAAAATAATCTGGTCATTTTTCAATAGGAGACATAAACTTAAATGTACCATCACTCTAAAGTACTATCTAACAGATGAGAAAAGCAGTTTGGGGTAATCAGGACAAATTTACAATAACCTGAAAACTGAAATCCATTATAAAAGATGGAACAAAAAAACATAACTTCTGTCCTAACACCTGTGTGATGCACTAGAATTTATTAATGTCTCCAATTAATGTCTCCAATCACTTATCTTCAAATGTCTTCTTTAAAATGAGACTGAGGTAGACAGGAATAGCTTTCCTTAACCTAGTTGGTACCATTTCAAGGAGAGAAAGAAATAGAAATATATTCATTTCTATCTATACCCATCTTTAATTCACCCTCTAGTCTCCTATATGTCTTCAGGGTGACCTTGGAAAGGTCACTTATTTTTTCTGATATTTAGTTTCCTCAGGTGTAAAGTGGTGCTAATCATAGTCACTGACTGTGTCTCAAAGTGTTGTGATAAATATGCAAGTGTTCAATTAGACCTGAGATCTCACTGATTTATATACTCTCTTTAACAATGAATATCCCAACCCAGCCATTACTGCCTACAGTGTGCGACTATGGTTCATGTCTGTCCATAATACTGGGACAGGAAATACAACATTTTTAAGAGGTTTTTCTCATTCTTTCCTGTCATTGTGAGGATACCAATGAAACACTTGAGATATCTACCTGTAATTAATTCTTCATGATGTGACCAGCCTATCTTTTTCAGGAGAATTATGAAGACAAGTATTTCAAAAGATAAATATTCTTTTAGCTATTTCCATTTTAAAAGCAATCAAAAGCATTTCTTTCAGGCATCAGGGTAATTCTTGAACACATACCATTTTATTGTGTTTAGATTATTTGACCTTTCCCTTGTCAGCTTTATGGTTTCTCATATCTCCTAACATTTCTTCATAGTAAGCAATCTTGATGTATAGTAAATGCTAATTGGCCATTTAAAAGGCTCCCATGATAAGTATCTTTATTTCTCAATTTAAATTTTCCAGGCACAAAGTAGGGAAGGGAGAAGCCATTTCGCCCTCATATCCTTTACACTATTCCACACATCATCTCCAAGCATCATTGGATTACTTTTTCCCAGCTCTCTACTTCTTTACCTGTCATCCCTGGTCCAACCCAGTCTTACCTTAATCTTCTTGGTAAGCAAAATATGTTTTATAGATTTACTACAATAATAAGGCTGTCTTATGTCCCATTTGGGTCTTAGATTTGCAAGACTATAGAGACAGAAAAGAAAAAGATACAAGTGAACTTTCACTATCCTTTTTCCAACTACAAAAAAGAAAAAGAATTTGCTCAGTAAAAGGGCTGAAGGAGGCCATTTCTCTTTATTTTACTGCCAGAGTCTCATCTAATGAAAATTGATATGAGCAATTTAGTGTTTTGACTTTGCAAAACTGATTTTAGCAATAGCTGCTATATCTCATTTTTGTTCCTCCTTTTTTAACTTTTAATTTTAATTTTATTTTAAAAGTACAAGATGTGATCACATAATAAAGGAACAATAATTTATTAAGAACCATTGTGTGTCAAGTGTTAGGCTAATAGCTAAAGTAAAGGAAAAAAAGTCAAACACTTTTTCCTCCAACAAGATACTTGAATTCTGACAGGGAAAGTGAGAATTAGCACAAGCAAATGGGGAGGGGGAGAGGGAAAGGGGGAGGGGGAGAGGGAAAGGGAGAGGGAGAGAGGGAGGGAGGAAAGGAGGGAGGGAGAGAGAGAGAGAGAGAGAGAGAGAGAGAGAGAGAGAGAGAGAGAGAGAGAGAGAGAGAGAGAGAGAGAGAGAGAGAGAGAGAGAGAGAGAATGTGTTATAGTTTGAGATGGAAGGCATTTAGTAGCTTGGGGGCAGCACTTGAGATATGTCTTGGAGGTAACCAGGAATCCAAGAGGTGAAGGTGAAGAAAGAGAGTGTTCTGGTTTGGGGGCGGGCAACCTATAAAAATACAGAAATAAGTGATACAGTTTCTTATTTGAGGAAGAACAAAGAGGTCAGTGTCATTAAATTGAAGCATATGTAGAAAGGAGTAAGGTATGAGTAAGCTGGAAATTTAAGAAGGAGGTAGATTTTGATGAGCTTTAAATGCCAGAGAAGACTTTATGATTGATTCTAGAGAAAGAAATAAAAAATTCTAGTTCAATTCTAGTTCGAGTTCAATGAGCAGAGGAGATAACTCGTCAAACCTGTATTTTAGAAAAATCACTTTGAGGGCTATGTGGAGGATTGAATGGTTTAGGGAAAGACTTGAGTTAGGAAGATCAAATGAAGCTGTTATGACAGTCTAGGTGAGATGTGATAAGATTCTTAACTGGGGTGATGTTTGTATAGAGGAAGAGAAGAAGATGTATATGATATATTGTGGAGATACAAATGGAAAGATTTAACAGCTGATTGGATTTATGGAGTGAGCATGAGAAACGAAGTGAGGATATGACTGAAGGTGTGAATCTGGGTGATCAGAAGGATAGCAATGACCTTGATAATAATAGCAAAGTTGAGCAGAGGAGTGAGTGAATTTGGATAGAAATATGAGTTCTATTTGAAAATGCTATTTGGGGTACATATAGGACATTGAGCTCTAAACATACTATAAGCATTTGGTGATACAGAACTGGAATTCAGCAATGTGAGAGACTAGGCCTAGGTATAGAAATCTGAGAGTCATTACCTTAGAGATGATAATTTAATCCATTTAATCTCATGAGTTCACGAAGAGATAGGACACAGAACAGGATGGAGGGCCTTTAGGCATACCTACAGTTAGTGAGTATAGCATGGATGATGATCCAGAAAAAGTAACTGAGGAGTGATCAGATGGATTGAAGTAGGAATAAAAGGTAATAGAGTCTCTAGAAAAAAAAGTCTAGAAGGATGAGAGCAAACTAAAATAAATTTAAAAAATAAAGTTGTGAATTAAGAGATCATGACTAAATGTGGAGGAAAAGTTGAGAGATAATATCTGGAGCTAGACTGTAGAAGATCTATGTGACAATGAACAAAGAGGAAGTAGAAGCATCAAGTGTATACTGCTTTTGTAAGAAGTTTGGCTTCAAAAGGGAGGAGAGGTATAAAATGTTAGCTAGAAGGAATAATAGAAAATAGGGAGGGATACTTCAGCATGGCAAAGACATGATTGTGTTGTAGTTATCCAGGATACAACTAGTAGGTAGCAAGACATTACAAGTTAGAGAGAGGGTATGATAGAGGGAGGAGGAAAAAAAAAAGGAAAAAAAATTATCAAGCAATTTTCACATGCCAGCCACCATACTAAATGCTTTCATTCATTTGACTCTCATAACAATCCCATGAGGGTGGTGCTATCATTACCCCCATTTCGTAGTTGATGAAACTGAGGTAAAGATAGGTTAAGCAACTTTCCTAGGGTTACATGGCTAATAAGCATCTGAGTCTTGACTTGAACTCAGATGTTTCCGAGTCCACGCTAAATGCTCTTTCTCCTATACCATATAGTTAGGGACAATCTGCTGGCACAGATCGGAAGGATAAGATGGAGGATACATTAAGAGAGGATGGTCTTCTTGACAAGATTGGCATAGAGAAAGAAATGAGTTGTGAACAATGGTCATTTCAGGTGGTTATGAGTTGCAGAGGAGGCATTATTAGATAAAAAAGGAGGGTGAAGAGGGACATCAAAGTTAATATCCTTGATTTTCTTTGCATATCATGCCATTTACCAATATATGTTTGATGGCTTGTTTCTTTTTGAGAATGACTATTAGAAGGACCAATAAGATATTTGCAGGGAGAGATGTATCTTGAAAGCAATGAGCATCTCCATTAATCATGGACCAATCAGAATTGTCTTTAAACCTCAGTATAATTATAAAGAAATACCATAAATATATTATATCACCCTTCTTAATGTTATAATTTAATATTAAACCTAATTTTATGGAAATTCAAATTGAGGACAAGTCAGCCAGAGCCATTACAATATTTTGGTAACTAGACCTTTGCCTCAAGGGGTGCAAAATTTGGAAAGGGATGACCATCTGTCAGTCATTCAATAACTGGAAAGAACTGGGCTCAGCACCCAGTTAATAGCAATAATTATGTAACAGGTTACCTTATTCCTCCCCCCTTGCACATTCTGTTACTTCCCTAGTAGCAAACTTGAGTTATTGCAGGGACCTCTGGCTCCAATCCCTTGTGCTATCATGGTATAGTATACTGAGGTTTTTAACCACTGGAAGTTTTTTGAACATCTATTTTCAGATCTTTGCTCCAGCTGCAAAAATTTCTAGTTATAGCTTCAAAATTACTTCAACATCATGACTGGATGTTTTGTAAAGTCATGACAGGAGATGTAGTTCAGTAATTTTTCAGTCATGTACAACTCTTCATGACCCCATTTTGGGTTTTCTTTTTGAAGATACTGGAGTGGTTTCCCATTTACTTCTCCAGCTCATTTTGCAAATGTCAGAACTGAGGTATGCAGCATTAATTAACTTCTCCAGGGTCACAAAACTAGTGAGTGTTTGACGCAAAATTTGAACTCAGGAATATGAGTCTTCCTAACTCTGGGCCCAGGACACTTTCCATTGTGCACAGATGGGAAATATAGGCTCTCATGCCACTTGATGTTCTTATATATGAATCCAGGAAGTTAATTCCTGTTTGAGTTCAGGAATTGATTCCAGGAAATTTTTTTCCCCTACAGATGAATTGATTTCTACAGGCAGAAACTAAAAAGTACACAGCCCAGGATGGTTTTGTTTGTTTGTTTGTTTGTTTTGCCTTAGCTGCCAGAAAACGCAACTTCAATATTGCCCAGATATAATCTACTTAACTCAAGTGCCTCAAAGCAACTACTGCTGATCTTTCCTACAGATGGAATCTGTTCCGTTTTTTTTCCTCTAAATATCTTATCTTTCACTTTTTTAATCTGTAAGTTGCTCCAAGTTCTTGGGGAATAGGTGAGAGAAAAAAATCCTCTTAAAATATATTTATAACATTTTAGAAGATAAAATCTCATGTGTTGCTTCATTACATTGTTCTATCAGAAAATATTTCTCATCCATATTTTTCAAATGAGGGAACTGAGGCCCAAAGAGAGTAAACAATTATCACAAGGTCATACAAGGAGTTCTTCCATGAATCAAGCCTAAATTTCTCTCATAATAATTTTGACATCATTTTCTCATCTTCTATCATCAGTAATGATAAAGAAATGGTCCCCTGTTTGATTTGTTGTAGCATGCATATAATAAATATTTCTACAATTGAGTTGAATTATCAAACTCTTTCTTAGGATGGGGACAAAATTGTGGAATTCTGTAATAGATGTCAGCAATGTTGATAAGATACTAATCACACTCAGTTAGAGATAAATATGCGATTAGCAACAAACTTTTCAAGAAAAAAAGATCTTGGAGCTAGTGGGAATACAGGACTTTGAAATATATTTTGGGTAGCAGTTTGATAAGTATTACATTTCTAATGCCAATGTTTATAGTAGATTATATGTAAGGATGCTAACCCTTCCATACACATTTTTGCTGGATGGCAGATGGTGAAAGATAGGAAAGTTGTTAAACAAAGATTCTAGGTGTAAGTAGTAGTAAATTACTAGAGAAGGGTAAGCATCATTTTGGAGGAATTTAGCAGGAAAAAGAAATACCAGTAACATGTAGAAAGCATAAATGTGACACTGTATTTATTCCAACACAAATCATTGGATTGAGTGTTCCTTGAGGACAGGAAACACATTTTATACTACTTAGCTCCTGCCATGGTGCTTAGCAGAGAAGAATAAATTATTGTCCTCAAAAATCCTTACTGCTTGACTGACTGTCTGACAGTTTTTTTCAAAATGGAGACTGGAACAAAAGAAAAGAAACCATGAACCAGGAATATTTGGGGACTGAATGAAACTTTGAGGGAAATGGTAAAATATGAGAAATATAAACAAGTATGTTAATGAATCAGACAAATCAAAAAAAGATGTTAAAAGGAGATGATACAGTAAGCTTATGGAAACCATCTGTGCCTACCCTTTTACACCCCCGATGGAGGTAATGATTTGGCAAAGGACATAAGCTCTTCAATGGTAAACCAGATCTCACATGTAAATTGCCCTATGGTGCCGCTCTGTTGAAGGCCAATTAGTTCAGCTCTTTCATCTCAATGAAGAGGACAGGGATGCATACAGATACAAGTAGAGTGACTGATGGAGAACCATGATTGTAGACACTCATTTTAAGTAAATCTCTTACCCATTGCTTTTGAGCTTACCTGACCCACTAATGACTGCAGAATTCCAAAGCAACTGAGGTATTTTTACCCGACATCCAAATATCCAACTCCCTTTGTCTACCCTTTGTCTACAAAATACCATTCTCCCAATATCTGCTGGAAATCCATAATCAATGAGTTGACTGGACAGAGATGACTACCTGTGATTCAGGTACACATACATATGGATCTATTCCCCTTAACCGGGGTCAAAGTGGGAACCAGAATGGCACTGAAGTAGAGAATGCATTTATATTGCATCAATATTTTTTGTTATCAGCAGTCACATAAAATGCTGTAAATCACTATTTATTGGAGAAAAGCAAATTAGAATAACTCTGAGGTACAACCTCATACCTACTAGAGTGGCTAACACGTCAGGAAAGGAAAGTAAGTATTGGATGAAATGTGGAAAAATAGGTACACTAACGCCTCTTTGGTTGAGCTGCAAACTTGTCCAACCACTCTGGAGAGCAATTTGGAACTATGCCCAAAGGACTATAGAACTATGCATTGACCCAGAAATACATCTACTAGGTCTGAATCCCAAAGAGATCAAAGAAAGGGGAAGAGGACCTATGCGAACAAAATTATTTATATTACCTATTTTTGTGTTAGTAAAGAATTTGAAAGTCAATTGGGGAATTGATGAACAAGTTGTGGTGTGGAAAACTATTGTGCTATAAGAAATGATAAGCAGGATGCTTTCAGAAAACCTGGGTAGGCTAATAGGATCTGATGCAAAGTGAAATGGGCAGAACTGGGAGAACATTGCACACAATAACAGCAATATTGCATGGTCATCAACTATGAATGGTTTAACTATTCTAAGCAATACAATGATCTAAGACATTTACCAAGGACCCATAATGAAAAGTGCTATCTACCTCCAGAGAGAGAACTTGATGAACTCTTGAGTCCGGATTGAAGTATACTTTTTTTCATTTTATGTTTTTTTGCATTTTTTGCAACATGGCTAATATGGAAATATATTTTACATAAAAACTCACACAATGTGAAAAGAAGGAAAAAAAGCATATGTATATAGTATCCTTTTGTGCGTTATTTTAGCAGTTTGCATACTGTTTGTAATATTCTTAATTTTATACACTAGTGAGAGTTTGCAAGTTTTACTTGAAATCCCAATACTTTACTGGCATGTAAATGTTCCAAAGAGCCCATATATTGAATTATACAAGAAGTTAATATATATCGAATGTGCCTCATGCATCTTACTCTGTACTAGATATGAATTAATAAAAAGAAACATGGTCATTGTCCTCAAGGAGCTGACCGTCTTCTGGAGGAAAAATATAGTGATAACTCACATTAGCATTTTACTTTAAGGTTTGTAAAACACTTTTCCACAATTTTGTGAGACATGTAGTGATACCAACATTTTATAGAAAAGAGAGATTCTAAGTTACTTCGAATCAACCAGACAGCTTCTAAGAGATTAGCTACAATCATCCAATTAATATTTATCTAGATATCCAAACAACTGGACAGCTTCTAAGAGATCAGCTACAATCATTCAGTTCATATTTATCCAGATAGGATTGAAACTCTCGATGATTGCTTGTACCCTATGTTGTACATACTATTTCTAGAAGATGGCATAGAAAAGGAGGAGGAGCAGGAAGAGAAGCAGGAGGAGAAAAAGGAGGAGGAAGCAGTGACACAGGAGAAGGATGAGGAGACAAAGACAAGATAATGAAGTCAGAGAAAGTGAGGAAGGAAAGTAAGGCAAAGAAGGAGAAGAAGGAGAGAGAGACAGAAAGGTAGAGAGAAATAAAACAGAGATAGATAGACAGTTAGTTGGGGCAATGGTAAGACTATTGAACTTGTTGACCATAACACTTAAGCTTACATTCTGTGATATTATTGTTAGATTCAATGATTAATGAGATGAGAAGCCATGCTACAAAGTGTTATGGAGGGACTACATGTTAAGTAAGAGGAAGCATTGAGTTTTTTCAACCAAGAAGAGGAAAAACAAACTGATAAAGAAGGAAAGAATGAACACAAAAGAAAGAGAGGGATTCTGATAGCATAAGATCCTGGAGAAAGTGATATCTCAAAGGTTGATTCACATTTCTCAATTCTGCAATTTCATGAAAACTATATATGTTAAGAAAGGGATGTTTTGACTAGAACATGGGACTCAAGCCATCAGATACTTGTCCATTAACAGGAAAATTAAAAAAAAAACTTTCTGAGGGACCATCCTGAAAAAGAGAAATTAACCTTCTTGAAATCTAAAATATCCCTTCACTGAGAAACAGAGAGAATAGACTGTTTTTCTCCTGAAACTTGTTGGAAAATTCCTTTATTAAAGCAAAGTCTATAAGTAATTGATTTTATTTTCTAAGTCTATGTTAGAATTTACTCCATTATAGTACATAAAATACTCGATAAGCTTCATTTCCCCGTACTCACCCCCTTTCCATTTGACTCAAGCCATGACTGATGTATTTGGAAAGTACAACTCATTCAGAGAACATGGAGCACTGAATGGCTTATTTCATTTGGCTACATTTTACAGGTATGACTAAAAAGAAAAGAATAGTTTTGGGGGTCTAATTTTCATTTTGAAGCAGGGCATTATTTCTTGTGGGGTCAGGAAAGAGAAAATCAGGACCTCTGGATTTGTTATGTTCTGCTGCCTCTGCTTTCAATGAAGAAACATCAGAAGGAAAGATCTTTAGCTGAATTGAGAGACAATATGGTATGGCTGAAAGCCCACTGGTTTGTAAGAGTATGGAGAAACCAGGGTCTAAGTCTTGCCTCTGACAGTTTCTGGCTATGTAACTATGGCCAAGTTATTCAATTTCTCTGAACCAATTTCCTTATCTATAAAATAGGAGTGATAATAATGCATAGCTATATGACAGAGCCATTAGCAAAGAAAATGAAGGATGAAAAGTTATAAATATCAGCAATTATTTTTCAAATCAGAGACAGAATGGCAAGGAAACAAGAACTTTAGAGACCTGAGTAAAAAGAAGTTACTTGTCATAACAGGTATGTTCACTGAAATATTCTGAAATTTGAAAGTTATATTGACCAAGAATAATGAGTGTAGCAACAATAAAAATTCTGTGTTTCTCAGGACCAGGCTTTAGTCCAAACCTAGTCAGCCATCAAAGACATGTATCATTGATCTACTGGAAGAGCAAGTAAGAGTATGGATGTATGAGTGCAGTTCATTTTTTTCCTTTAGGAATAAACTAAAAGCATAAATTCTACTGATAATACTGGGTCTATAAAGTCATCTTTGTAGAAGAAGACTCACAATTGTACATTCCCCATAAATAGTATTTTCAGTAGTTGAAATCTTATTCTTGAAGGTCACTGAAATATAAAAGTCACATCTTTTAAAAAAAATTTGAGAAAGGAAAGTGGAGGCAAAGTGGAGGGAGAAAATTTCAGTGTAAGAACTATTAGGTCTAAAGTCAGGAGGAAGTTCTATAACAAGCATATTTAGGACCTGGTTTTCAAGTAATTATTTACTTATATGCCATTGGTGGAACTGTGAGTTGTTCCAACATTTTGGAAAACAACTGAATAATGTGAGAAAAATGATTAATTTATTCATATCTTTGGTTCACCCTTTGGAATATTCTCCTGAGTGAACAGATAGAAATAAAAGTCCAATATATGCCAAAATATTTCTAGTATAATTTTAGGGGTAAGACAACAAAGAACTGAAAATAAAGTTGCATGTCCATTGATTGGGGAATGCTGAATAATGGAATATTTTAATTCAAGAAAAAAATGAAAAATATGAAGAATTCAGACAAACAATGGAGAATCATGAACTGTTGCCAAGTAAAGTAAACATAAACAAGAAAACAATTTACACAATGGCCTTGCGAATGTAAATGAAAACACTAAAAGAAAGTGGAATTTTGAGTAATTTTCCTGACAAATCTTGGTCTGGCACAATAATATTTAAGCAGATTTCTCTTCTCTCAGCAAAGGGAAGGGAGGGTAGAGGAGTATGCTATAGATGCCAGGCGTATGCATGGCTAAATGTGTTCATTTAATCAGCTGATTTTGCTTAATTGCTTTTATTACAAAGGCAGTTTCAAGTCTATTCTACATCTATGAATGGCTATGATTTAAAATAAAGGGCATCAATAAAATCTGTTTTAAATAAGAAAAATTCTTGAGCTAGAAACTGATGTTTGTAGAGGTTAAGCGACACAAGTAGTAAATGATAGTCATAGAAAGAAATGAAGAAAAAAGTAGATTGTGTTCTTGATAATCAGCATAAGAAATAACTTCTGTATATCCAAATGAGAGCTTCCCTAGTAATCATTTGCTAATATTGAATGACCTCCTGGAAGAGACCTGTTTCCTTGTCTTCGCTCACAGGCTGCAATCCTAGGTCATGCCCTCATCATCCCTGGTTTGGACTATGGTATAGCCTTCTAATTGTTCCAACTGCCTCAATTCTTGTCCCACTCCAACCTGTACTCCACACAGCTGCCAAAGTAAAGTAATTTTCCTTAAGTGCAGGTTTACATCACTCCCAAATCAATAAACTCCATTGTTTCCCCATTACCTATAGGAGCAGACATAAACTTCTTTGTTTAGCATGTCAGCCCCTTCTCAACATGGCCCCAACCTACCTTTCTAGGTTTATTAGGCATTCTATGACTTCATATGATTCAGTCAGTCTGACCTTCTCACTGTTCCTCATACATTTCATTTCAAGTCTCTGGAGTTTTGGACTGTCTCCCATACCCAAAATATATTCTTCCTCTTAGAATCCAAATTTCCCTCAATGGCTCAGCTCACTTGCCATCCTGCTGGAGACATGTCCTGACCATGCCCAAATTGCATTGTATTTATTGTATGTATATGTGCATGTGTGTATACAGTCACATACATGTGAGAATATATGTATATGTGTGAACATATATCTATATATACTATATAAATTATAGATATATTTATATATGCATGTAGTTATAATTATAAATATTTAGGATAAGATTTTGAGCTACAAGGGTCCTAAGAGCCCATTTAATCCAACCTCATTTTACCTATGAGGAAATTGAGGCCCAGATTTGCTCAAAGTCACAGAGTTCCTAAGAGGTAGGGGCAGGGCTTTTGAAAATGCATCTTCTGAGTCCAGAGTCAAAGTATTTTCCCCCATTCCACGTTCTCTCTCCCACAGGCTTATATGTTGTCACATACTGTATATTCAGTGAAGTTAGTGATGTTTTTATATCACCAGACCAAAGCAGTGTTTAATAAATGCCTATTGATTGATTGAATTTCATACATGACTCACAACCCTGGGAGGGAGATAGTACATTCATCTTCTCTGTTTTCGTGAGAAAATTAAATCCTGCAGAAATTAAATGACTTGACCAAGGCTACACATACAGTTACTAAGCAATGAAGCTGGTAGTCAAATTTAGGCCTGCTGATGCCTTTCTTTTCATGTTACTAAACGTCACTAGGTAAAGATGTCCTATATCACCGGAAATTCATTGTAACTGGAGAAATTTTAAAAAATAACTGAGCTCTTCATAGTTTTTTTTTTCTTTTATATATGGTTGGATGGCCATCAATTTTAACCTTTCAATTTCCATGACTGACACTCAAGGGAGGATGGGGGAGGAGATAGGAGAAATTCTGGAGGGGATGTAAACTCCCTTTGGAGGGCACCACTATTCTCCTACTCACCCAAACTAGCAACCTTGGTATCACCTTTGACTCTTCACTCTTATTCACTTCACTTATTTAATCCATTGTCAACTCTGCTCATACCGACCTATACAACATTTCTCACATATATCAGCTTCCTGCCACTCACACAGCCCCAACCCTAATTGAGTCCTACCTGTATTGTTCCGATGGCCTTCAAATTGGTCTGGATACCTTGTCTTTCCACACTGTAATGCATCTTTCACACAATTGTTAAGTTCAGTCATTTTCCTAATGCATAGCCCTGCTCATTTGACTTTCCTTCTCCCATACACTCACACATAACACACACATACACACACATAAACACACTCCAGCTTTCAATGCTCAGTGAGTTCCATTAGTTCTCTACAAACTCCATGATCAAATGTAGACTTTTGTTGAGCATTTAAAACTGTTTATAAGCTGACTCCTTCTTTTAGGCTTCTCAGGCTTTTTTTTACACATTCTATGGCCCAGCAATCCTGACCTAACTTCAGTTCTTCAAATAAAATACTCCATCTAGCTTCATGCCTTTACATGGGGCCTAACTTCAGTTCTGCAAACACAACACTCCATCTAGCTTCATGCTTTCATATGATTTGCTCCACGTATATGGAATGTTCTGCCACCTTACTTCCATCTTTTAGTTTTCCTGACTTCCTTCAAAATTCATCCCACCTTCTGCAGGAGGCAATTTCAGGTCACCCCAACTTCTAATGTTTTCACATCTCATATTCACTTCCATCTATTCTCTATATTTCATATATTCTACTTTGTGGTTTAATTGTCTCACCCATTAGAATGTGAGGTCCTTGACGGCAACCCCTCCCCCAAAACTAAAACTTTATACTTGCCCTTTTTTGTCCCCTTGACCTCAGCATATAGGCTGCTATGCAGTATTTACTAAATGTTTATTGAAGTGGTCTATACCTGTGATTTCCTTGGTATAGGAAACTTCATCCAGCAGTCCTCATTTGTTGAAATTGCTCTGAAAGATATAGTGTTAAAGAGGTGCCTAGAACACTAAGAGTTTAAATGATAGCCAATATTTCCCAGCAGGTGGGACTTTAACACAGGTCTTGGTGGTTCTATCTCCAATATTACACACTGCCTTTCCTGCCTGACGTATTTTAGTTTCTTAATAAATTCTGGTTGAACTGATAAAATGGAATAATTTAAATAGGCAGTAGGAAAGAGGGTAATCTGTTTAAGGAAACAGCTACTCAAATAGAGTATTTATGCTTTAAACATTCAGGGTCTTGGTTTCTCTGTGAAAATTTAAAAATAATGCTTGCCTAGGTTGATAGGAGCGTTTAAAAAAACAATGTAAATTCAGGGCTTTGAGCTTTGGGTAGACTGTTTTTTTTAATTTGAGGCATTATTATTACTCAGGAGATAATGCTTGTAAAATAGTTTAAACCGAACACAGAATATATACCATCACTATTATGACTGGAATGATTGTGGAGACTTCATGGAAATTAATATGTGGGACTAAAGATGGAGTACTTGCAGCTTAAATAGAAGTGTGTATGTGAGAAGTCTCAAAACAATCTGGAGGTCTCTGCAGCTCGTCTGCAGGAACATGATATATTTTAAGACTTGTCATTTCAAAATGCATAATATAATCTCATTTTAAGAAACTGATGGAATCCAAGCAAGTTAAGGAAAACAAAAAAAAAAAAAGAAACAGAAAAGAAAAAAAAAGATAAAAGGTATGGGAAGAAAACTAATAATCTGTTAGGTACCTTTATTGCTAGAAAGAAAATCAGTTCAGTTCCTGAGACTGGGCAACAGGAATTAAATCCGATGAGATTTCATAGGTTTAATCAAACACTAACTTCTTTAATGCTTATTATGGGCTCAACACATACTACTATCGTCATCATCATCATCATCAAGGTGATAATAACAATATAAAAATCCCATATAATGCATTAATGTTAGCAAAGTTCATTAAATACATTATCTCATTTCATTCTCAAAACAACTGAGATTGATGTTACTCCCATGTCCATTTTGTGCTTGAAGAAACCAAGGAACGGAAAGATTAAGTTGCTTGTCCAGGATCACACAGATAATAAGTGTATGAAGTAAAAAGTGAACCTCACAAAACACAGTTCTGGTTCAAAAGGAACAATTGAAGATCTCTCATTTATTTCATGAACCATTAGGAAACATTCATTCTGGCAGCTAGGTGTGGAAACAGTAATTTCTTTCACCAAATGGCTATCCAAATAAATACTAAATATTGGTATTAATTCTACTACCTGTCAAAGCTGGGAACACACCAAAACAAGTGAGCCTTTATTTTACCATAAGTAGGTATTTATAGATATTTTCTCTTCCTCTTGAAGAATAAGGCATATGTATTTAGTTAAATCTAAGGTCTTTTACCACCCCCCCCCATTTTTAAAATTCAATTTTATTCAATTTGAATAACCATACATTGTAAAATAGAAACAAAACAAAACAAAGTATAAACAGTTATACTCAAGCAAAACAAATTTTCACATTAAGAATGAGAATAAAATGTAAATCTCCACTTGCAGTCTGAGTTCATTACTTTTCTATCTGGTAGTAAGACATATGTTTCATCACGTGAAATTGTAGTTGGTTATTGTGTTGATGACATTTTCTTTTTCTTCCAAAGTTATTTGCTTCTAAAACATTTTTATTATCATATAAATTGTTCTGTCAGTGTGTTTCAACAGCCTGGCTAGCAGCTGCTGTGGGGGTGTAAAACCAACAACCAGCACACAGAATGCTGAAAAAGCCCAGGTTCTTTTGATCTGCTTTACTAAGGAAAGTAACATTAAGGGGTTAACAATCTTACTTTAATCCAACATACAAATATTATTCACTTAGTTCAGGGGAAAAAGCCAGCACCCTGAACTTCAGAGCAAAATACAAATAAATTACAAACATCAAGAGACAGACCCAATACAATTCATAGTTACCGACATCTAAGTTCAGCCGGGGAGCTCATAACAAGGGCTGGTCCAGAGTCATGCATGCAACCATGGCTGTGGGAAGAGCTCCTGAGAAAAGAAAGCCAACCCCTGGTTTTATATCTTTTTCAGGGTCAGGGGTGAGTCACACATGCGACTCACCCCCATGACCTAGAATCGTCACAAAGAGGTGACTTAAACCCACGTGGTCTAAAAGCCTCTACTGTCCCAGACATGACACTCAAACTCATGTGTAAACTAGGCCCTCCCCTGAGGCAAGAAGGCACCAAGGACACCCAAATCTAATCAAGGAAACAAAGGCCAAACTCTTCAAGGGTACTTGGTTGAACTAAGTGCTAAGAGCCCATTTTGCTTACCAACACACAGTGCTATTCATTTTACTTGGAATCAGTTCATATGACTCTTCCTGGGTTTCTCTAAAACTACTCCCTTCATCATTTCTTACAGCACAATAGTATTCAATCATATTCTTATATAATAACCTATTCAGCCATTCCCCGGTTGATACTCTCTCATACACACACACACACACACACACACACACACATAAAACAAAGTCATTATAAATATATATTTTTTACATATAAGTCCCATTTATGTACATATAGGTCCTTTTCCTCTTCTCTTTTTATTCCTTTGGGATATATACCTGGTAGCAGTATTGCTGGGATAAAGTTTATTCATGATTTCATAGCTTTTTTGTCTTAGTTCCAAATTGTTTTCTAAAAAGCTGGGCTGGTTTAAAGTTCTACCAGCACTACATTAACATACCTCTTTTCCCACAGTCCTTCCAGCATTTGTCATTTTCTTTTCTTTTCTTCTCTTTTTTTGGGGGGTGGTGGTAGTTATCTTTGTCAAACTGATGGCTGTGAGGCTGTACCTTAGAATTGTTTTAGGTTTAATTTCTCTAGTGATTATTGATTTCGAGCATTTTATACAACTGCTGGTAACTTGAATTTCTTCCTCTGAGAATTATTTATATCTTTGATAATTCAGCAACTGCTGAATGCCTTTTATAAATTTGAATCAATTCTTTTTATATCTTAGAAATGAGACCGTTAACAGAACACTTGATTGAAAGAGTTTGAATTTTATGCTTCTTTTTTAATTTTATCTGAAATCATCTTGTTTATGAACAATCTTTCTAATTTTATATAATTAAAACTGTCCATTTTACCTCCTCCGAATTCCTCTATTTTTTGTTTTGTCATCAACTCTCCCCTTATCTATAGATCTGACAGGTCATTTCTTCTATGCTCTTGTAATTTGTTTTTGATGGCTCCCTTTATGTGTAAATGATGTACTTGTTTTGAACTTGTTTTAGTATATGGTGCAAAATATTGTTCAATTCTTAGTTTCTGCCAGACTGTTCTTCCATTTTTCCAATAGTTTTATTTTGAATATTGAGTTCTCACTCTAAAACTGAGATCTGCAATTTTATCAAACACTAGGTTACAGTGCTTGGTTGCTTCTACCTATTATATATTTAATCTGTTTCCCTCTTGCACCTTTCTGTTTCTTACACAGTACAAAAAGTGTTTTGATGATTATGGTTTGGAAAAGAGTTTGGGATCTGCTACTGCTACTTGCCCCTGCCTTACCATTTTCTATCATTAATTCCATTGATATGAATGTTCCTCCAGATGAATTTTGTTATTATTTTTTCTAACTGGGTAAAATTTTGGTAGCTTGATTGGTATGGTATTGAATAGGCAAATTATCCTATGTAGTATTATCGTTTTAATTGTATTTGCTAAGCCTGGACAGAGGCAATTACTATTTCTCCATTTATTTCAACCTTTATTTATTTATGTAAAGATTATTTTGTTATTTTGTTCACATAGATCCAGTGTGTATCTTGGTAGGTAAACTCCCAAGTATTTTATACTGTGCATGGTTATTTTAAGTTTCTCTTTCTATCTCTTTCTGCTGGATTTTGTCAGCAATATACTGAAATGCTGCTGATTCATGTGGGTTTATTTTATATTCTAAAACTTTGCTGAAATTATTAATTCAATTAGTTTCTTTTTACTGATTCTCTAGGATTCTCTTCGTAAATTATCATGTCATTTGTAAAAAGTCATAATTTTGTTTCTACTTTACCTATGTTTATCCCCTCAGTTTATTTTTCTTATATTATTGCTAGCACTATATTCAATAATAATGTTAACAATAGACTATGATAATAATGCTAATAATAATGTCAGTAATGATCTTTGCCTTGCCCCTGATCTTATTGGAAAGGCCTTTAGTTTATCACCATTATACATATTGCTAGCTCTCAGTTTTAGGAAGATATTTCTTATCATATTATAGAAAAATCTGTTTATTCATATAGTTTTAAAAACTATATGTTTTAAGGGCATATTGTGAAAAACTTTTTTTCTTCATCTAATGATATAATCATATAATCTTTGTTATCAATCCATGATCCTGTGAATAGACAGAAACATTACTTGGAGTCTGAGTTTGCCGTATGATTGCTTGGGTTGTGCTATTTAAAATATGGAAATTTTATACTATACTTTCTCATATCTATCCAATCATCTCATAGGTAATCACAGAAAGTCATGACTAGACCCTGAACCTTATAATTGCAAATATACTGTTCTTTTGCCAAATAGTAACTTGTATAGTATTATCTATCCACTAAAGGTTCAAAAATTACCTGAAATCAATTAACAATGAAATATGCTAATTCAAGATGTAGTCAGCTCCCAGTCACTGTAAATATTCAAGCAGCTTCTCAGTGATTATTGCAGGTTGTAGATAGGGATTCCTACATGGTGTGCTTTGAAGTTTAGAATAAATGACTGCTAAGGTACCTTCTAAGGAACTTGTTTATATTCTATGATTCTTAAACACACACACATCACACACACACACATACACACAAACACGCAAATATATGTGTGCGTAGATAGATAGACAGATAGATAGATAGATCTTTTTGCCTTCTAATATTAGGAAGAAATTGTGAATAGCAATAAATTTTGGAAATAAGATGAAGCCTGTCCCAGCATAGTAACAACAAATCCTCCTAGTGACAAAAGATATGTATATAAAATTAAAGCTGATTTTGAGAATTGAATGACAAAAGGAATAGAAGCTTCATTAATATATATATATATATATATATATATATATATATAAAACTATTAGGATTTTATGTACAAATAATTCTATTTACATTAACAAGAACAACTAATCTTTCCTTAGTTTACAGAATGCCTTACCAAAACTCCTATAGACATACTAGTTGTGAAAGTCTTAAGTAACAATACAACAGAAAGATCAACCAAAGCACAAATCCTCCACAAAATCTTTGAGTAAGAACTAAGTTTCTCCTCCTTTTCTATTTGGTGCTCCCAAACATTCCCAAGTTGCAGTAAAATGGAGTCACATGTCAGAAGTTTTCATGTCAGAAGTGCAGTAATCTTTCTTGGACGCTTTCTCAGAGGTCATTATCATGGAGGGGCCTAGAGTGTTTGTGCTTACATCAGAGAAGTTTCCATGGAATCTTCAGACAATGCAGCCATGACCTTCCTAGATCTCCCTTCTAATCTGGGTATGTCACCTTCCAAGAGGCAACTAAAACTTCTGCAAAACTTTGACATGGCAGCCAGTCTAATTACAAGAAAGCTTTTGTGCTCTGTTCCTCCTTGAAGGAACCAATTCACATGATCCCCACATGATCACAATAAAGGGACAAGGAGCTCAGTGGCAAAGGGTTCATACTGACTTTTGCAATTCCATATTGAACTTAAGTTTTCAATTTGATAACTTCTGGGCTAAAATACCATTAATTCCTATGTCTGAACAAAGAAACAACACAATAGGGAGGGGGGGGTGGAAAAAGAGACTTTTTGGATATTTTATTAGTGCTTGAAAAGTATACATAACTTGATTAATCAGTTCACTGACCATTGGCAGCCTTTGCCACATTCATTACATTTTAAAGGTTTCTTTCCAATATGACTATTCTGATGCATGAATTTGCTAATTCTAAGTTAGGTAACTATTGATTTCATTTTCTTTTATCTCCAAAGGAATTTCAGATATTCAAAAAGAAAAATTCTCATTGAAGGCCTTGCCACATTCATTACATTCATAAGATTTCTCCCCAGTATATCCTCTGATGTTTAATAAAAATTAAAATCTGGATGGAATCACAGAATATTGAAGTTAGAAGGGAACTGGGCGTATTTCAAAAGGAATTTTTTTTAAGGTACAGTTTCAAATGAATAGTGTGGTAGCAGTTTCCCAACCTAGATTCCTTGAGAACCATGGGAGAATCTCATCTTCCAGCTGATCTGCAAGACAGTGTTGAATAGGAAAATAAAATTTATCAGTTCACTAAGGCTGATTGATCCTTGTTATCAAGCCCCTTTGTCTTCTTAGGGTACAGATTTGGGCTTTTAGATCCTTTTATGGTCCAAATACTATAAAGCACCAATCAGTTGCATTCTAGGTTGTAAAGGAAATGGGGGAATAGGCAGTGTGAAATTCTCAGAGTCAGAGGTTTGTTCTGGTGGAAATTCACACACTTAGGTTAGGGACCTCCAAGTGGAGGCTTCCTTAAAGGTAGAAGTAGTCTGGCTCATCATATTACTGCCAAGTAAAAAGGGGAATCAAACACCATCTGAGGGTTTCTAGAGGCAAAGAAATTGTTTCTTTGGCCTGAGACTTCTTATCTGTGAAGAAAATATTTCCCCAAAACTCATAGTACTCAGGTTCACTCTCCTCCTCTGCAACTCATACAGAGGTCTCTTCCAATTCTGAAATTCTGTAATAGTATTCAATCAACTTATTAGCCATCAAGTCCACATGATAATTTCCACTAAAACATACCTGGCACATAGTCAGGTATCCTTTCCTTGAAGAACTTAAATCACAGATTTAGATCTTTAAGGGGACTTAGAGGTAATTTAATCCAAGTGACATTCTACAGAAGAAACTGTGGGCTAGAGAGGTTAGATGCTTTGTCCAAGGTCACATAGATTAAGTGTTCAAGGTGAGTTTTGAACCTCGACCTTCCTGTCATTAAGCCTGGTGATCTATCCAGGATAAGATTTAGAGGAGTCAATTCATGATGCTAAAGATTTTTACAAAAATGTGTATGTGATTAATATTTTCTCCCTCAGTTCACTTACTCTACCCACAAATTTCCAGGCTTCCTAATTTTTTTTCTTCATTCAATGAATAAATATTTATTGAGTGCCTATTCTTTTCAAGGGACAGAAAGATGGGGAGGGGAGAAGAATTCAAAGATAAATAAGACACAGTCTCTGATCTCAAGGAGTTTATAATCTTTTTCAAATCGAAGATTGCCAAAGTTATTTCAAACGAATCTTTCCCAACCTGGGCGAACCCAGCTTAACCTCTTCTTCCATTACTATCTTATGCAACAGAATGATAATAATTTGTTACTTATTGTCAATAATGGTTTATAAAGTTTCCAAATACAGCCTCCACTTACAGTAAAAATACCCCAAATTAAATCTTATCCTCCAAATGACTTACATTGTTATTCTAGAGGTGAATTACCTTCATTGCCAATTGAGCTGAAATTTGTAGTGGCCCCTACCACATTTGTACTGATCTATAAACAAAACCTTAAATGTACTAGGAAAAATGTATTTGAAGGAACCCTAGGAGAAAACCTTTTAAAAAAGCAAAGCATTCTTTTAAAAGAATGCTTTTGTAATGTAAATAACCTCCATTTAAATGCTTTGAATATTTTATTTTCCCAAATCACATTATATTTTAAAGTAGCCACTGCTATGAGAGTACTTTGAAGATATTAGCAGAAATTTTCTCAAACTGCTTCTTTCATAGGAACTTTTATCTTTCATCTCTCATAGCTCTCATAGTCCCCAAAAGTCAAAGTCAGATGTAAAAAAAAAAATAGGACTACTCACATCCCTGTGTGCCTCAAGAGAAACCTGTTCATCATCTATCAATACTTTTCCATTTAAATACAGGAAATGAGCTAAAGAAAATAAATCAATAATTCTCTACCTAACACTTCTCTGGAGGCAAGAAGTTTCCTTCATTGAACTCTAATTCATTTCTCATTATATTTTTAGCCTAGGTGAGAAAAATGTCAGGCCATCCAGTCCCCCCATCAAAGGAGCCTACCACAGAACCATTATCTTGTGCAAAGTGGGAGAAATAAGTGATTCCCACAGAAGTGGAACCTTTTTGTTTTTTGTGTTTTTTTTAGTTTAGTTTTTAGTTTTTATGTTTTTAGGGATATGTTCACACTCTGACAGTCTAGTTTTTAAATGAGTTTCTGGTTTAGCACAGTGCTATGTTGTAATATACACTTAATCACTACTTCATAATGGTAAAGATATGAAAATGAATTATGAATAAATGAATACTATTTGAATTTTGTATATCATTTAAGTTTTTCAAGTAATTCATATCCATTATGTCATTTGATCTTCATAAGAATTCTACAAAGCAGAGAGGGGAGGTTTTCTTTTTACAAGATTCATCCTGTAACATAGCTCCAAAATTGTCATTCTTAGGGCCCAGGTCTGACTATATCACTTCTCCACTAGAACTCCCTATTGCCTCTAGGATAAAATACGAAATCCTCTGTTTGACCATTAAAGCCTTTCACCATAAGACATTAGCCTAGATGGCCACCATGGTTTTCATATATTTTATGTACCAGTCAAATTGGTTTACTTACTATTACCCAGAGATGACATCTTACCTCAGCTTTGTCACTTACTACCTGGTTTAACTTGGGCTAGTCCCTTACCTTTTCACTGGGTCTCAGTTTCTTTCTTCTTTTTGCAGGGGGGAAGGCAGGGCAATTGGAGTTAAGTGACTTCCCAAGGTCACACAGCTAGTAAGTGTGTCAAGTGTCTGAGGCCAGATTTGAACTCAGGTCCTCCAAACTCCAGGGCTGGTGCTATACTCATTGCACCACCTAGCTGCCCCTTTTTCACTGGGTCTCAGTTTCTTGAACTGTAAAATGAGATGGCTGTACTAGAAGATGACCTCTAAGGTCCCTTCCATCTGTAAAGGATTATGCTTCTATGATATTTGATCCTTCGATCCATGCTGCAGTTCAACATGAAAATGTAAGTTCTTTGAGGGCAGAAACTGATTTTTTATTTTATCCTCGACATTTAGTTCAAACCTAACCATGCATACAGATTCATTAATGAATCATTATTGACAATGATTGACAAATCATTATCATGGGACTCCAGGAGCCAAGAGGGCAGAGTAAGCAGCAATTTGCTCTCAGTCTCCCTTACTCACCTTGAAAAACCCAGAAAATACTGTCCCAGGAAAAGTCCTGGGAAGAGTGGAGCCAGCAGAAAGACAGGGTGTAGCAGTTTTTTAGTTTGGGAGGCTAGAGGGATGAACAGGAAAGGTCCCTTTTGGCCAGGGCTGAAGGGAACCAGGAGGGGAGGTGTCCAGGCAAGCCAGCAGCAAGCCCCACCTTAGCAGACTAGTGGGAGATCCTGAGCCACAGGGTGGAGAAGCAGGCAAGGGTCAACACCAGGACACCTCCCTCCCCTTCACACAGCCAAAGTAATTGGCAGACACCAGCAAGGACAGGTGACCACCAGTGGCTGAGCCTACCCTGTGTTCTAGTGTAGCCCTCAGGCAGGAGGAGACCCCCAGTAGCCAGACCACCCCTCCCCCACACTTCACACCGAGAGCTTCAATGTAACCTCAGGGAAACACAGAAAGATTTCACCTGTCCTCGGCACACACCAGCCAGCTCCAGTTCAGTACCAAGTAAGCTACAGCATTATATAGCTTCCAGATGCCAGCAACAGAGCTCCCAGCACACAAAGCCAGTAACCAGACCCCTAGACACCAGCACAAGAAGCATGGAACAGAGCCCCCTGTGCCCCAGAAGCAGAGATCCACTTTAAAAGTCAGGAAAAAGGCAATCACAATGAGAAAAAAGCAACTTAGAAAAGCAAAGACCATAGATTCCTACTGTAGGGACAGGGACCATCAAAATACATTTCACACAAATAATTTCAGCTCTGAATAATTGGAAAAACATCAGTTGCTCATGGCTAGGTTGAACTAATATAATAAAAATGATATTTTTACCTAAATTAATTTACTTATTCACTGCCATAGCAATCAAATTACCAATAAATTATTTTATAGAGCTAGAAAAAACAAGAAAATTCATCTGGAAGAACAAAATGTCCAGAATGTCAAGGGAATTAATGAAAAGAAATGCCAGGGAAGATGGCCTAACCACACTAGATCTTAAATTGTATTAAAAAGCAGAAATCATCAAAACTACTTGGCACTGGTTAAGAAATAGAGGGGTAGATCAATGGAATAGGTTAGGTACACAAGATACAGTAGTCAATGATTATAGTAATCTACTATTTGATAAACCCAAAGACCCTAGCTTCTGGGATGAGAAGTCACTACTTGAGAAAAGCTGCTGAGAAAACTGGAAAATAGTCTGGCAGAAAGTGGGCATAGACCAATGACTGACATCATATACCAAAATAAAATCCAAATGGGCACACGATCTAGATATAAAGGCTGATACTATAAACAAATTAGTGGAGTAAGAAATAGTTTATCTGTCACATTTATGGAGAATGGAGGAATTTATGACCAAACAAGACATAGAGAACATTATGAAGTACAAAATAGATAATTTTGATTATATTAAATTAAAAAGTTTTTGCATAAACAAGGAATGTGTACACAGAGCCTATATCAGATTGCATGCCATCTTGGGGAGGGGGAAGGGGAGGGAGAAAATTTAAAAGTTATGGAAGTGAATGTTGAAAACTAAAAATAAACTTATTTAAAAATACATCATTATCATGCTATTGTATTAGATAGTAATGGAAAAAAAGATGTTATGAATTTTCTTAGATCTATCAATTAGGGACAGATTTGAAATCTTCTGTGCATCAGATACTGACCTTTTCATAACTGTGTTGGCTATGTGATTTTGTCAGCCTAAGGAAGTCCTGGTGCAGGAACTCCTTCCACTGAGACAGTTCATAACCCATCTCTAAGTTACTCAATCAGGTTCAGGGAGTTCCTTGATTCTTAGACAGGTAAAATGACTAACCAAGTGTCACAGAGTCAATAAATGTTAGAAGCTAGACTAAAATTCAACTATTCCTTATAGCATATCCAGTGTACCTCACCAAACCTCTCTTTTACACTTTTACGTGCATGTAAGAAGGGAGTACAAGATATTGAGAATGGCTTCTAAATGCAAAAGAGATGGTGGTAGTCTGCTTCCCCATGACCAGTTCCTCCTCTCTTTCTCAAGACTCTTCCAGGCCAACACTTTGTTGTACCAGGAAAAGTTGGATTCCATCCCCACCTAATAGCTTCATTTATCTCAACTTAGATTGGAACCTACAGTCTTACATTCATTGTGCAGATGAGGAAATCACATGGAAAAGCTAAGTTATTTGCTTAAGGTCATCATCTATTAGCAGAATGCTTGAACCCAGGTACTCTGATTCTAAATCTAGTGAACTTTCCACTGCAAACAAGTCCTTTAAGAAAAATAGTGCATGGTTTTGATGTTTGTCAAGTTCATAAAAAAAACAAAATTTTAAGAAAAGAAAAAAGAAGAAAAGATGGTACACATGCTACATTGTTCTCTGTAAATTTGACCTCCAATGGTCCATTTTTAACACATTTAAATACATCATCTTTAGCCTTGTTACTCTTTTTTTTTCTCTTTTCTAATTCTTGCTCATTTGCATTAGGAAATTTGTTCTTCCTCTCCTTTCTCCCCATTGTTGTTCAGTAGTTTTTCAGTCCTATCTGGCTCTTTGTGACTTCATTCAGGGTTTTCTTGGCAAAGATACTGCAGTGGTTTGCCATTTCCTTCTCCAGCTCATTTTATAGATGAGGAAACTGAGGCAAACAGAGTTAAGTGACTTGCCCCAGGGTCACATGGCTAGTGAGGCCATATTTGAACTCAACAAAGATGAGTCTTCCTGACTCCAGACCAGGCACTCTATCCACTGTGCCACCTAACTGTCCTTTCTCCCCATCTCTTTTTTCTATCTTTTAGTTTAACAAGGAAAATAAGGGAATAGTTACTGATAATACTAACACAGTAACCTGTATTTTACTCTGAGCCTTTATTCTTTTGAGAAAATGCATGATAAAGCAGAGTTGGAAATTTTAGCCTGGTGTTAAACAACCTCATTTTACTATGATGATTAAGCTCTGTGTTTTTTGTCTAATGAGGTAATATTTATAAAACACTTAGCTCAGTACCTGACACACAGTAGGCTTTAATAAATGCTTGTTCCTTTTTCTCTTTTTGGAAGGAAGAATAAACAGTTATTAAGATAAGAACTCTTCTTACTGAAGAGTCACTATGGGGAATCTTGCTACTCTTCAATTTGTCTTTTCTTCTCTGTTTTGTGTTACCCTGCAAAAAGTATTTCCCTGGGAAAGTTTTGTACATTGAGTTGTGCTATAGGATGAATGAGACTGTGATGATTGTGTCACAAAGTGGTCAGTAACCACTGAGTCTTTGATAGCACTTTATGGATCCCCCATCAGTCTCCAGTAAGAATTAGACTCAGTGGTTGTGGGACATTATTGTCGTTTGTCAAGGGAACCAGTGAACCTGAGATTCAAAAAATTTAATCAGTGGTAATAAGCATAAGAGTCTGTCTGGTAATGTGATCGTATCAAGGAAAAACTAAATGTTTTAAAATTAACTTAGACAATAAATAAACAAAAATCAGTGCTAGGAAACTTTATACTACCTAAATGCACAGAAAAGCCCATTTAGAATCTCCACATATCTTTATTTTTTCCTTAATCATTTAATTGATCCTGTTACATGAGAGTCTGACTTTCAGTTTTTCATAAAAATATCTCTGGTCAAGCTAGAAAGTCTGACAAATTAGCATTCAGTCTTAGAAAATAAAATATAAAATTGAAGTTTCTTTATGAATGAATGTGTATGTATATGTGTACACATACATATATATATATGCATATTAAAGCCTAGATAATACATATTTTCCCTTCACTTATGTTTTCCAGCATGGAATATAATACTAAATTCTTTTCAGTGATTGTAGATCTCATCTGGAATGTCTCATTCTCAATTTTATTAATCTTTCCCTTGATTTTCAGGATTTCCATTTTGGTGTTTAATTGGAGATTTTAAATTTGTTCCAGTTTTTTTTTCTAGTTTTTGTTGTTGTCGAGTGCCCAATTCACTGATCAGATGTTTTACTTGTTTACTGATATATTCATTTAAAAATATAAATTTTTCCCTAAGTACTGGTTTGGCTGATCCCACAAATTTTGGAATATTGTCTCATAGTTTTCATTCACTTTAAGGAAATGATTGAACATTTCTATGATTTTTCTTTGACACATTCCTCCTCTAGGGTTATACTCTAGTTAGGAATTGTTTTAATTCATGCTTCCGTGACCCTTTATTAAATGTAATTTTATTGAATTTTGATCTGGAATGGGTGCACTTAATACTTCTGCTTTTTTGCAGTGATTGTGAAGTTTCTATGCTTTAATTCATGGTCAATTTTTGTGAAGGTGCCATGGACAGCTGAGAAAAGGTATATTCCTTTCTATCCCATTCATTTTTTCCAGAAGTCTGTCATAGATAAGTTTTCTAAGATTCTATTCATCTTCTTGACTTATTATTTATTTTGTGGTTAGATTTATCTGGATCTGATAGGGGGGAACGTTGAGGTCCTCAGCTACTATAGTTTTACTGTCTATGTTCTCCTATAATTAATTTACCATTTAAAAAAATTAGATGCTATGCCACTTGGTGCATATATGTTTAGTATTGATATTACCTTATTGTCTATGGTTCCTTTCAGTGAAATGTTATTTCTCTGATTTTCCCTTTTTATTAGGTCTATTTTTGATTTTGCTTTGTCTGAGATCATGAATGCTACCCCTGCCTTTTTTACTTTAGTTGATGCATAATAGATTTTGCTCCCTTATTTGAATTCTGTATATGTCTCTCTGTTTCAAATGTGTTTCTTGTAAACAACATATTGTTGGATTCTGGTTTTTATTCCATTATGCTATTTGCTTCCATTTTACAGCAGAGTTGATCCCATTCACATTGGCAGTTACTATTTGTAACTGTGTATTTCCCTCCATCCTTGTTTCTTCTGTTTATCCTTTTCTCTCCCTTTTTATCCAGTCCTTCCTCTCAAGTCTGATGATAGTCTTCTTTTATCTGCTCTCCCTTTTGTCACAACCCTCTCACCTTTCTCTTCTCTCCTCACCTTCCTACTTCCCTTTTGGACAAGATAGATTTTGATTATCAATTGAGTGTGTGCTTATGTATATATCTATGTATACACATATGTGCATATATATGATTTATCATATTACATATATTCCCCCTCTTTAAACTGAGTTAGATGTGAGTGAGGTTCAAACACTGCCCTGCCTTCTCCTGCTATTCCCATTTTCCTCTCCATTGTAAAAGCTCTTCCTTGAGGACCTCTTTTATATGAGATAATTTTCCCCCTTCTTCCTCTCCCTTCCCACTTCTCCTAGGGCGTTCTTCTTTCTCACTTATCCATTTTTTTATCTCATCTTAATACAATCATCAAATTCCATCACACTTTCTTCTTTGTTGAATCATTAAACTCCCATCCTAATGGTAAAGTTCTTAGAAGATGCATGTCTCATCTTCCCTATACAGAAAGAAAAACAGTTTAATTTTATTGAGCCCCACATAATTTCTCTATCATGTTTACCTTTTCATGCTTCTCTTGAGTCTTATATTTGAAAGTCAAATTTTCTACTCAGCTCTGATCTTTTCATAAGGAATGCTTAAAAGTCCTCTAATTCGTCAAATATCAGTTTTTTCCCTTGAAAGATTATACTCAATTTGGGGGGACAGGTTATTCTTGGTTGTAATCCCAGATCTTTTGAATTCCAGAACATCATATTCCAAGCCATCTTCACCTTTAACATGGTAGCTGCTAAATCTCTTTTTTCTTTCAAGTTAGTGTTTTCTCAGTCATCATATTCACTTTTTGTAGTCAGGTTCCTTTATTTTGTTGTTTGTTCATTTTTCTACCCTATTTCTTCACCTGGAAGTTTATGTTAATGTTGACCTCTGTTCCCTGTATGGAGAAGGGGGTGAGCTGTCTCAAATCTCAGGCTTTTTCCACACTGCTGTTTTCAGAGCTAGTTTTGAGGGTTTGGAAGTCTTTACTGCTTCCCAAAAGGTACAGCCTGAGGAGAGGTTTGGGCATTGCTCTTCTGGTCTGTTTGAGGTCTTCACCTGGGGAAGGCCCCTGATGCTTAGGACTGCAATGTAAACTGCTTCTTAGGGCTTTTCTTATCTTTGGATTGGAAACAATACTGTTTCTCAGGGTTCCTGATCCTGTGGAGCTAGAAGTCATAGTGTCTCGCAAGGCTGCACTCACTCTGGCCTAAAAGTACTCATCCCTGCCCTTGAGCTATGACCCAGAAGTGGGTATAGGCAATGGAGTTGCTAAATAGTATCTGATCCTGTGTCAAGTCCACAGCATTCCCCTGTAATTACTTTTTGACCTTTTGCCAGGCCCCCTTACCTCCTCTGCCTGGAGCACTCCAGAAGCTGCTGCCACTTCTAACTCCACCACCTAGTCCCTCCACTGGTGTTTCATGCATGTAGGATCTGGGTCTATATCCTCCCCTATATAACAGATTTCTTTTTCTGACCTCTTGTCTTGGGTTGGAAGAATGTCTCACTCTGACCTTTTGTTGGCTCTCTCATTCCAGAATTCAATCTTAAACATGAAGGTTCTTTGTATGGGAATATTGAAAGAGCTCAGCAGAGCATTTTTTCTACTCTGCCATCTTGATTCTGCCCCATTAGGGTCTCACTATAGGGAATGGGTCTTCCATTTGAACTCCACACTGAAAATTTTCCATCATTAGTCATCATCATAATTCCAGGGAGCAGATATCTCCCTGTTTTATTATAAATTTAATATTAATAATTATAGGGTTGTCAAGGATTACTTTGTCATCATATTTATTAAGAAATTTTATATGATTTTGCCATACATATGCAAGATTGCTTGTTGGGAGACAGTCCTTTAGGAAAGATTTTGTTCTATTGAAGCAAATACTTTAAAAAAAATTCAGTAAAGAACAAACGGCTGAATCTTCCAGTCAATTTTGTGTCTGTAAAAATGTAGTCTGCTATATATTAGAACCAACTACAATATGTGTTAAATGGGCATTTATGAGGAGCTCTAGGAATCTATTAAAACAAAACAACAACAAACTTTACTGAATTGGGAGAGAACCTTATTGTATTGTTTGAACTTAGTCCTGCATAGCTGGAAAACTGAACTACTTCTCCCTGCTGCTTAGAGACCCTTAACCATGGATCTAGGTTATGCTTACCAGAAATTCAGTCAGACCCAAAGATTAATTCAAGGAGTTTTCTCACAATTGTATATCTCAAGAAATACATCTGTCATCTGAAAACTGGCCCCATAATGATTAGTTATTATTTCCATGTCTCTTTGATTTTCATAAACACTTTGGTGGTGTAGGACACCTCATTTCCTGAATTCAGGAATTGCACTTATTTGCTCTCCCCCTCCCAATTTGAAAAATCCTTCATCTTTCTTCTAACTAGAAATCAGATTAGCTAATGTTGTAGTTTCCTTTTAATTAATTGGCCTTATTTGATTAATTGTTTTTAATGTATACACATCTATCTCCCCCTGTATTTGGGGTCCGGGCCTATATTGAGAAGGTCTGGTCCCAGTTTGTTAAGCTATTTGTATGCATTGCTTAATAAATCAATATGGTCCAAAGATTGAACCTTTGTTCCCTCAGCCATCTCATCTTTCACCTGCTGCAAGTGATACTTTTCCCTTTCTGTGTTGTGGGATGATAATTTCCTAGATTTTGAGCTGGAGTGGACCTTAGAGATTAACTAATCCAAACTCTACATTTTACAGACTAAACTCCAAGGCCCAGAGAAGTTGGGCAATTAGCCCATGGTCCCAAAGGCAACCTAGTTCCTTTGATTTCAACTGTCCCATGTTGCCTCTTCTTTCAAAAGTCACCATATAAAGCTAAGCATATAATTATAAAAATCTAATATTCTCCACAATTGAAACCTAAAATAAATTTATTATTCTGTTTTAATTATATGATTTTTTCTCTTTTTCTAAGTGTATCATAACCTCTGAATCAATGTTTCCAATCATTGATTAAGCACTTACTATATGGAGTATTCTGTTACAGATACCAGAATAGCTAATTAAATTAAGATACTGTCCCTACTCTCAGTCATTGAATTTTAGAGTTGGAAAGGACTTTGATAGCCAATAGTACTATGTGTGCCTGAAATTTAGCTACAACATAGCTGCAAATGGTCATATACTCTCTGCTTGAAGTCTTTGAATAAGAGAAAAATTCACCATCTGAGGAAATATATTCAATTTTAAATTTTATTTTAGTTTGGTCCAGACTTCTGATTTCAAGGTATAGTGATCTTCCTGGGAGTTAAATTCCTCCACCAGTGCAGAACATAACTGTACATTAACCTCCAGTGTTAGATAGTTCCCTGACACTAGGAGATATCAAGTAATATACTTGGGTCTCCCAAAAATTGTGTTTCAGAGGTAAGAGGATAACTTCCTGACATTGAGGCCAGCTTTAAATGTTTACTTCCCCTCAGCCAATTCCACTTTAATATGGCTCTAATTGTTCAGAAAGTTTCTCTTATTTTTCCCTGACCTCAAACTTAAATTTGCCTCTCTGAAATTTGCACCCATTTCCCCTGGATCTTCTGACTTTTGGGGGACCAATATAATAAATTTATTCCCCTTTCCATGTGACATTTCTTTATATATTTGATCTCAGTAATCATGTCCCTCATCCTCTACTTCCCCACACACCTATTCATCTTTTCTTACAGTGAAGTAGGAGAACAGGACCATCTAATTCACAACTATAAACATATTTGCCATGAGGACTGACTAAAATTCAACTAGCTAGGTAGCATAGTTCTGTTTGATAACTTTTTACCAGCCCCAAATGACCACAATACTATGGGTGCTGAAACCTACGAAATATTCCATTTATATTCCCATTACTAAAAAAATGCAAAGTTAAGGGAAATATAGAGACAGTTAACAGAGAAAAAGCTCAATCACAGGTAAAGGACCCTAATAATTTATCATTGCTTCTATCTAACTCATGCATACTATATATAAGTAAATTTCCTAATCATTCTTTGTTTTGTTTTTTCTTGACAGTCATAGAACATGCCTCCATACCTGCTCTTATCCCATACTAGGAGTCAATAACATTTCAGAGGGTTTTTTTTAAATCTGTCAGAATTTAGACATAGAAATTCATGAGTGCTTTATGGGGTGTTCAAAGAGGACTAGCACCTCTGGTGTGAGGGTTTGATGAGCCTTTTTCAGGGCTGCTCATTCACCTTTGGTGTCTACCTGGCACTAAACTCTCACCTGTGGCCCCAAGAAGCTGTAGCATGGGCAGTGGCCATGCTCAGGATATGGATAAACCAGGTTGAGGGTAACCAATGGGCCTCAAATCCATTGGTGAGTTAGGAGGGTGTCTTCCCCAAGCATGTGAAGATTTCACCTCTTGGAATGAGCAGATAGGGACAATTTATCCTAGCGGCCATGAAGATGGCTAAAGCAGGTGCTATGGAGGAATTAGAATTTGGTCAGACATCAAAGATACCAAGGTCATTCACTGCATCCCAGACTGCCAATCATCTTTACTTTTGTCTTGCCAATGGACTCTGATGACTTTGGATGACAAAGTGAGGCTGATAACTTTGTGCAACTTTGCCTCACTTAAATCCAATCCATGTGCTAGTCAAAATGTCATGCCGTGATGTCATTTGTCCTCTTTGAAAATGAGGGACAAATAACAATAAGATGTCAGAAGATGTAGACCCCATAACTCAAATCAATGCAAGTTCTTCTAAGGGGCATGACTTGACTTAATTTGTTGTTAAATTTAGTAAAGGGGAATTCCAATGATCAACTGCAATCATGAGACAAAGTCATGAACTGGTATGCAGGCTTAAATCAGAAAGCAGACATCAAGCAGGGCCAAACACAACGCCGTCACAATACCCTGTAATCTCTATGTCTTCTGCTCAACGTATGAGGACCAATTTTCCAGACCTCAGGGACAGGGTTAGGAAAGATATCCCTATAGATTTGGACATGTGCCTGCTTCTATATCAAGAAAAAAAATCATTAATAGATACAAGGGCAAGGTTTATTCCTTCTCCAGTTCTGAAAAGAAATTTTCGTAAAGGGCTAAATAATTCCTAATATGCAGGGATTATAAATTATTGACTAGGTATACACTTACAGAGATCTTGAAGTCAGAAATTATTTACTAAATATTTCATATGTGCTTTACTCTGTTCCAATTGTCATGTAATAGATGTTTCACAAGTTCCCTGGGCCCAAGGAACTTAAAATATTCATAAACTTGGAAGACAAGACTAGCATGCTGGACAATACAAGAGAGTATAATCCAGTGAGATCATAGATTGTACGGCTGAAAGGGAGAGTAGTGTCCATCTAGTTGAATCCTCTCATTTTACAAATGAGGAAACTAAGACCCAAGGAGGGTCAGTGACTTGCCCGAGGTCACATGGGTAATAAATACCTGAGGCAAGATTTGAAACTAATTCATCTGACTATAGTGCCAATGCTTTTTCCACTCTATCAAAAGTACTAAGTTCTATGGCATACACTATAAGTGCTACTGAGTTCAAAGAAGGAAAAGATTTGGGTAGGCTAACTAGAAATCTGAAGGCCTACGGAAGACATAGGACTTGTCCTGGGCCTTGAAAGACTGGATGAAATTGCATTTAAGGAGAGAAGGAGGAAAAAATTTTCTCATCAGTACAATTTATTTGTCACCATCACAACCTGGGGGAAGGCAGTCCTTTCTTCCCCATCCTATGCCACAGATGGCATATCTATGGGAATAGAATAACAATCTATGGGAAACACACAAATAAAAAGCTAAGGCTTTCATTCAAAGTCATGGAAATAGCCGTTGGTTGAAGAATCACAGTGTGGAACGACCTATTCATAGGGATAGCAATAAATGATAGGGGAAAAAACAAATGGGCAAAGCTATTTGAAAAATTCATGACATGACATTAAATGCCTGGTTAAGATCCTAAAGGCTAACAGTTCTTTACAGAAACATCAGGCTAGTCTCTTGTTGTGTAATTCAGTTCTTTCTTCTTAATTATCTTTAAGGTATTAATAATTACATATACCAAAATCTGTCAAAGGATATTTCACATAACATGGTAAAACTGTTAAGTTTGTACATATTTTAATAGAAGATTAACACTATCTTTTATTTTTAAATCAATTAAAGAAATTATGTTTATAGCACACAAGTGTATATATGTGTATGGTTGTGTGTGCAAACATAGTGATTGTGCTAAAATGAAGATATTTCTGCAGCCTGTGAAACAATCTCCTATATTTCTTTTGGCTGCAATATATTTATCCTGTTGCCAGGGCCTAGACAGAGTGAAATTTGTATAACTGTGTCTCAACTATGAATATCATTTATTTATCTGCCTCTCTCAAAACCCAGGAGAAGAAAAAAATGGAAGAGAAAACTTATAATATTCATGATCAGGAGAGAAAAATTGTTCTAGTCTTTTCGGAACATTTACTGTTCCAACAATATTTTTTACCTTATATTCAAGGTTCACGTTCCAAATGATATTCAATGCAGATAGGGTCAAGTGTTCAATGTTCTTTTTCTATCCTGGAGTCTTTGCTATAATTTGTTTCAAATCATAATTAGAAGTACCACTTTTCCCTTCTAATGTCACACTTTTTAAGGTTGAAGGATGAGATGTTGGCTGGAAAACAAGTAATTGTGTCTGCAGAAATGGTGTCATTAAAGCCTAATATTAAAAGTCCCCTTCCCCTACAGTTTAAGAGCAGTCATCCTCTTAGTGTTCAAATGTCAGGTCACTACGAGCAGACTCGAGTTAAAAAGAAATTAGCTCACTGTTCATGAACAAGGCTGCCAACTGATAGAGGGATAACAGGATACGTCTTACTGGCTGGGACATATGGAAGTTATTGCTAGAATACCTAGAAATCTTAATTTGAAATTCCATGAAACTCTATGGGATACAGAGAATATAGGAAGCTAGGTTAACAGTGGGCATATCTTCCAGAAAATTTTCTTTTATAATATGAATGAATTCATCTTCGTTATTTCACAGGATTTAGAATTGGAAAGGACCTTGAAAAATCATCTGTTTTTGTACTTCTTAATTTATATCTAAGGAAACTGAGACCCAGAAAGAAAGATTCACTTGTCCGTGGTCAACCAGGCCTTACCCCTTCAATCCTCATTTTCTCTATCCTTTCCTGGTGAATAGCAACAGAAGAAATCAAAATTCCAGTCACAATGTAGTAAATATTCCTCGATAGCTTTTTGGCTTTTTAATCAAAGCTCTTACCATCCACTGAAGATAACTTTCCTGTTATCACTCTTCCTTCTCAACAGACACACACACACACACACACACACACACACACACACACACACCATTCTTCCGTAGATAAGTAAAGATACAAATAATTCCCAAAGGATGATTTGCAAATTTAAAATAACAACATGAAAATATTCCTCAAATCACAAAGAAATGCAAAATAAAACAAGCCCAAGATTTTGCCTCACACTGTAAAAATGGGTAAAGATGGGGAAAAAAGGGAAATAATCAATGCGGGAGGGACTATGGGAATTTAGGCTCACTGATGAACTTTAGGAGCTGAAAAGTAATCTACCTATTCTTTGTTACACTAGATATTCTGACAAAAAAGGACTAAGTTCTTCTTCTTCTTTTACCCAGCAATCACACTACTGATATTATTTCCCAAAGAAGTCGATGATAGAAGCAAAGGTCCAATATGTGTCAAATATTCACAGGTACGCTCTCTGAATTAGCCAAGAACTAGAAACTAGATAAATTTATTTTTATTAGAGAATGGCTGAAAACAAGTTATACAATGTTGCTTTTCATTAATGACAAACATAAGGAATTTAGAGAAAATATGGAAAATTTTCTATTTAATTTGGAAAAGTAGCATAAGTAGAAAAGAAGAATAATATGCATGATGACTATAACAATGAAAAGATGACTAAAATGGAAAAACTACTGAAGGTCCTGAAAACAAGACAAGTAATGGTCTATTGGGAAATAATACTTTAAGCACTATCAGATGAAACCAATGGAATCATGTAAACATTACTGGACTTGAAGCTAAGCCTCCTGACTTAAAGACTTCTCTGATAATTTCAACCTCTCTGAACTTCAGCTTTCCTCATCTATGAGCTAGAGATAGTAGGACTATCTATTTGCATTATAGAGTTGACGTGAAGGGTGCATAATAATAGAAAGAAAGAACTCTGTGAATTGGAAAGCTGATGTATATGTGAATTATTATTAATTCCTAATATTATGTACTATGATATAGGCAGCATCTATATTTACAAAAGCAGTCTCTCTCAACCAACCAACCTACAACATTAATGGACAGCCAATTACCACAAATCAATCAAAACTAAATATTCTGAAATTATAAAGAACAACCTTGGCTTCAAAGTAGATATAAGAGAATAGTCCACCCCCCTCTTCCTTTGCAGAGATTTCAGGGAGAAGACATAGAAGTCTGTGGGTATCAAAGATTACATAAATAATCATATTTGTCCACATGTTGATTGGCTATAACTATTTTTCTCCTTTTCTTTCTTTAAAATATTATTAGGGATGTACTTTCTTCCAGGAAAAATCTGAGTGACAAAAACAAAAGATACAAGTAAAATATTTTTAAAGGAACAAGAGATAAATTCTTTCTATAATGTATAACCAAAGTAGAGTAAGGTTTTTAGATAGATAGACTTGGAGATATGAGATGGGGATATATAGGTCAATGATTCCTTCCTGGATCTCTGAAATTACTTGTTTTACTTAGCGTTCTATAGAATCAAAGTGAATAGTATACTAGAACATGAAGAAAGCTTCCCTTTATTGTCAAAGTAAAATTTTCATAGCTTTGGAAGAAAACTTTAAATAGAATAAGCATGTTTGCACACCAGAGGGCATTTCTTTTGGAAAGAAATGTTAATGTAGGTCTGAGATACCTGTTTTAACACCTTTGTAATTGCTCTGCTTCAGGACTGACAAAGGTATAGGAATGAGGTTGCCTATACCATCATTTTTTATACAGCCCATTTATGGGCATTTCTCCAAGAACTGAAAAGTGAGATAAAGGGGGCAGACCATATTGAATGCTTTCTTGAGCCCCTTTCTCTTACTCTTTGAGAAAAAAAAATCCCTACCCAAAAGAAGCCATTCCTTGGTTGGTCATGTCCCAAGTGCCTCTCTCCAACCCCCAAACTAGAATTTCATTATCAAAGATGCTATTCATTGCACAGAGGATTAAACAAAACACCAGTATAAAACAGCCTAAAGGATAACTCAGATGAACAGCAAGTGCTTGGGGAAAATAGAGCATCTGTGACAAACATTCCTAATGACATGCTGGGTACTGGCCTCTTCTGGGAATCAGAAAAATTCCACTCTCTAATCGCTAAAATCACAAGGCAATGAAAAGATTTGCAGTAAATCAACGTGAAGTTGGCCAGTCCAGGTAGCTAGGCTGAGTTGTAGAGTTTTCCTTGGGTTTGTGATGAAAGACTTAGAGTTTTCACCTTCATCCTTTCAGTCTGGACTCTCAATGTCTTGCATATAGTAAGTGTACAATAAATATTTGATTTGATTAGGAGTGAATACAATGAGGTAATAGAGGAGGAATTTTTCTATTTTTTAATATTATTTTTAATTTATGGAATAAAACAAATATTTCCAAAACAGTACAATAAAAAAGATGATTGGACATAAAACTGTAAATCTACTATGTACAACTTGCCATTCCTTTCAAATATACAACAATATTATCATGTAAGTTTCTTTTGTTTTCCTTAGCCAACCCTCCATGGCTACCAAATTACCAAATAGGTATGTTTATGTATGTATGCATATGTGTGTATATGTAGGCATATATATTTGTATGTATGTATGTGTATATGTACATATGCAAAATTATTCTATATTTATTTCTACTTATTAGCTCTTTCTCTGGATATAGATAGCATTTTTCTTCATATGTCCTTTACAGTTATTTTTGGTTTTTATAATATTCAAATAATATACTTGTTCAAAGTTATTCTTAAAACAATATTGCTGTTACTGTATACAATGTTTTTTTGGTTCTGCTAATTTCACTCTTCATTATTTGGTGCCAGTCTTTCCAAGTTATTTTTTTAATCATTGAGCTCATCATTTCTTATAGCACAGTGGTATTCAATCACAACTATACACCACAATTTGTTCTGTTATTCCCCAATTGATGGGAATCACTGCAATTTTCAGTTCTTTGCCACCACAAGGAGAGCTCTAATAAACATTTCAGAACATATAGGTTCTTTTCCTTTTCCCCTAATTATCATCAGATGTCCCCAATTAGTAGCATTTCTGGGTCAAGGAGTATAGGTAGTTTCATAATTCTTTGGGCATAATTCCAGATTGCTCTTCAAAATGGTTGGATCATTTGACAATTCTACCAACAATGAATTTGTGTCCCAATTTTTCTACACCCCCTCCAAAGTTTGTCACTTTCCCCTTCTATAATCTATTTCTATTCTCTTTTTATTTATTAATTTTTAGTTTTCAATATTCACTTCCATAAGATTTTGAGTTCCAAATTTTCTCCCTATCTCTCCCCTCCCCCACCAGAAGATGGTATGCATTCTGATCACCCCTTCTTTCAGTCTGCCCTCCCTTCTGTCACCCCACCTCCACCCCTTCTCTTTCCCTTCTTTTTTCCCGTAGGGCAAGATAGATTTCTGTACCCCATTGCCTGTATATCTTATTTCCCAGTTTCACGTAAAAATAATTATAACATTAGGTTTTAAAACCTTGATTTCCATATTCTCTCCCTTTCTCTCTCCCCACCCACCCTCATTGAGAAGGCAAGAAATTTGATATAGGTTATACACATGTGTAGTCACACAAAAGACTTCCATTACAGTCATGTGAAAGACTAGCTACATTCACTTTCATTCTATCCCACCCTTCATTTATTCTGTCCTTTGACCCTGTGCCTTCTCAAAAATGTTTACATCTGATTACCCCCTCCTCCTATTTGCCCTCCCTTCTGTCATCACCCCCTTTCATCCCCTTCCCCCCCTACTTCCCTGTAGGGTAAGATAGATTTCAATACCCAATTGAGTCTGTATCTTATTCCTTCCTTAAGCCCAACCTGATGAGAGTAAGTTTCACTCATTCCCTCTCACTTCCCCCCTCTTCCCCTCTATTATGAAAGCTTTTTTCTTTCCTGTTTTATGTGAGATAATTTTCCCCCATTCTACCTCTCCCTTTCTCCTTACTCCAGTACATTCTGCTCTCATCCCTTAATTTTATTTTTTAGATATCATCCCTTCATATTCAACTCACCCTGTGCCTTCTGTCTGTGTGTGTATATATATATATATATATATATATATATATATATATATATATATATATATATATACATATATACATATAATGTGTATCTATATATATATATATATTATATATATATTATATATTCTCTCCAACTATGCTAATACTGAGAAAGGTCTCTGTTCAACTTTAATAAGTCCCTTATGGCTTCTCTTTCTTGTTAACCTTTCCATGCTTTTCTTGATTCTTGTATTTGATAGTCAATTTTTCTATTCAGCTCTGGTCTTGCTTGAAAGTCCTCTATTTCATTGAAAGTCCAATTTTTCCCCTGAAGTATTTTTTGCTGGGTAGGTGATTCTTGATTTTAATTCTAGCTCCTTTGACCTCTGGAACATCATATTCCCAGCCCTCTGATCCCTTAAGGTAGAAGCTGCTAAATCTTGTGTTATCCTAATTGTGTCCCAACAATATTTGAATTATTTCTTTCTGGATGCTTACAATATTTTCTTCTTGACCTGGAAACTCTAGAATATGGCTACAATATTCCTTGGAGTTTTTATTTTGGGATCTTTTTCAAGACATGGTTGTTGGGTTCTTTCCATTTCTATTTTACCCTCCAGTTCTAGAATATAAGAGAAGTTTTCCCTGATAATTTGTGGAAAGATGATGTCTAGATTCTTTTTTTAATCATGGCTTTCAGGTAGTGTAATAATTTTTAAATTATCTCTCCTGGACCTATTTCCCAGGTCAATTGTTTCTCCAATGAGATATTTCACCTTGTCTGCTATTTTTTCATTCTTTTGGTTTTGTTTAATAATTTCTTGATTTTTCTTAAAGTCATTAGCTTTTATTTGCTCCACTCTGATTTTTAAGGAATTATGTTCTTCAATGAGCTTTTGGACCTTCTTTTACATTTGGTCAATTCTGTTTCTAAGACTTTCTTCTCTTCATTACTTTTTTGGATTTCTTTTTGGGTTAGTCTATTTTTGGGGTTTTTTTATTTAATATTTTTAGTTTTCAGCATTGATTTCCACAAGATTTTGAATTACAAATTTTCTCCCTATTTCTACCCTCCCCCCCACTCCAAGATGGCATATATTCTGACTGCCCTGTTCCCCAGTTAGACCTCCTTTCTGTCACCCCACTTCCCCCCCACCCCATTCCCTTTTCCCTTTCTTGTTGGGCAAGATAGATTTCTATGCCCCATTTCCTGTATATCTTATTTCCCAGTTGCATGGATAAAGAACTTTTGTTTTGGAACATCTGCTTTTAAAACTTTGAGCAGTAAATTCTCTCCCCTCTTCCCTCCCCCCACCATACTCCCTAAGAAGGCAAGCAATTCAACATAGGTCGCATGTACATCATTATATACAACCCTTCCATAATATTCATGTTGTGAAAGACTAACTATATTTTGCTCCCTCCTATCCAGTCCCCCTTTATTCAGTTTTCTCCCTTGACCCTGTACCTTTTCAAAAGTGTTTGCTTTTGATTACCTCCTCCCCTATCTGCCCTCCCTTCTATCATCCCCCCTTTTTTATCCCCTTCCTCCTTCTTTCCTGTGGGGTAAGATACCTAACTGACTGTGCATGCTATTCCCTCCTTAAGTCAAATCCAATGAGAGCAAGATTCAATCATTCCCCCTCACCTGCCCTCTCTTCCCTTCCAACAGAATTGCTTTTTCTTGCCACTTTCATGTGAGATAATTTACCGCATTCTATCTCTCCCTTTCTCCCTCTCTCAATACATTACTCTCTCATCCCTTAATTTGATTTTATTTTTTTAGATATCATCCCTTCATATTCAACTCATCCTGTGCTCTCTGTCTGTCTATATGTATATATGTATACACACACACACACACACACACACACACACACGCACACATATATATGTATGTATATATATGTATATACATATACATATATATATGTATGTATGCATGTATGTATATTCCCTTCAGCTACCCTAATACTGAGAAAGGTCTCATGAATTACACACATGATCTTTCCATGTAGGAATGTAAACAAAACAGTTCAACTTTAGTAAGTCCCTTATGTTTTCTCTTTCTTGTTTACCTTTTCGTGCTTCTCGTGATTCTTGTGTTTGAAAGTCAAATTTTCTATTCAGCTCTGGTCTTTTCCCTGAGAAAGCTTGAAAGTCCTCTATTTTATTGAAAATCCATATTTTGCCTTGGAGCATGATACTCAGTTCTGCTGGGTAGGTGATTCTTGGTTGTAATCCTAGCTCCATTGACCTCCAGAATATCGTATTCCAAGCCCTTCGAAACCTTAATGTAGAAGCTCCTAGATCTTCTGTTATCCTGATTGTGTTTCCACAACACTCAAATTGTTTCTTTCTGGATGCTTGCAGTATTATAATATCTTGATCTCTCATAAAGTCATTAGCTTCCACTTGCTCCAATCTAATTTTTAAGGTAATATTTTCTTTAGTGGTCTTTTGGACCTCCTTTTCCATTTGGCTAATTCTGCCTTTCAAGGCATTCTTCTCCTCATTGGCTTTTGGGAGCTCTTTTGCCATTGGAGTTAGTCTATTTTTTAAGGTATTATTTTCTTCAGTATTTTTTGGGTCTCCTCTAGCAAGTCATTGACTTGTTTTTCATGGTTTTCTCCCATCACTCTCATTTCTCTTTCCAATTTTTCCTCTACTTCTCTAACTTGCTTTTCTAAATCCTTTTTGAGCTCTTCCATGGCCTGAGACCAGTTCATGTTTTTCTTGGAGGCTTTTGATATAGGCTCTTTGACTTTGCTGACTTCTTATGGCTGCATTTTTTGCTCTTCTTTGTCACCAAAAAAAGATTCCAAAGTATGAGTCTGAATCTGAGTTCGTTTTCGTTTCCAGTTCATATTCCCAGCCAACTACTTGACCCTTGAAGTTTTTGTTGGGGTACAGCTGCTTGTAGAGTAGAGTAGGGAGTACTTTGTCCCAAGCTTGAGGGGCTGTGCTGCTATTTTTAGAGCTACTTCTACACAGCAAGCTCTGCCACGCCAGTGCTCCTTCTCCCCCAAGAACCACCAATCAGGATTGCAGCCCAGATCCAGGCAGGGCAAAGCAGGCTTTATACTCCTGCTCTAATCCACTGCTTAATTCCTCTCACCAGGTGGGCCTGCGGCTGGAAGCAACTGCAGCTGTAGCTTCGGAAGCAACCTCAGAGCTGCACCACCTCCACTGCCTCTGGGGTGGTGGCCGACCACAAACTGCTTACACTCTGTCCCAGAAGATTTTCCCACTAACCTTCTCTGTTGTCTTTGGCATTTGTGGGTTGAGAAGTCTGGTAACTGCCACAGCTCACTGATTCAGGGTGCTAGGGCCTGTTCCACCTGGCTCCCAGTCTGGTTGGTCCTGGCATAGCCCTTGCTGGGCTCTGCTGCACTCCACTTCCAGCTCCATGTGAAAGACCCTTCCCAGTGACCATCCAGGCTGTCCTGGGCTGGAGCCCTCCTTCCCTTTGCTATTTCATGGGTTCTGCAGCTCTAGAATTTGTTTAGAGCCATTTTTATAGTTGTTTGGAGGGACCTGGGAGGGAGCTTAAACAAGTCCCTGCTTTCCAGCCGTCATCTTTGCTCTGCCCCCAACCATGGGTTAGTCTATTTTAAGGTGTTATTTTCTTCAGGATTTTTTTGGCTCTCCTTTAGCAACCTGTTGACTTGTTTTTCATGATTTTCTCGTATCACTCTCATTTGTCTTCCCATGTTTTCCTCTATTACTCTTACTTGATTTTCAAAATTCTTTTTGAGTTCTTCTATGGCCTGAAACCAATTCACGTTTTTCTCAGAGGCTATGGATGTAGGAGCTTTGACTTTGTTGTCTTCTTCTGGTTGTATGTTTTGATCTTCCTTGTCATCAAAGTAAGATTTTATAGTCTGATTTTTCCCCACTGTTTGCTCATTTTCCTAGCCAATTACTTTACTACTTAGCTCTTTGTTAAGGTAGGTCTTTGGTTCCAGTGTGGATGGTGTACTGTCCCGAGCTTCAGGGGTTTTGTGCAGCTGTTTTCAGAGATATTTCTGGGGATTAGTAAATTTTCAGTTCTTCCAAGGTGGTATGATGAAAGGAGAGGTGTTCACTCCTCTTCTGGCCTGTGCTCTGCTCTGTGAGGGACTGCAAGCACTCTTTTCTGCCCAGAACTAGTAGAAGGATTCCCTCTCTACCACCTCTGCAAGCTTTGCCCTGCCATCGCTCCTCCTCGTCCCTGGACTGCCACCCAAGATTGCGACCCAGATTGAACCACAGGCAAAGCAAGAGAATCCTGCCACAGCACCAGCAAAGACATTCTTGCAATCCTCCTCTGATCAGCAGCTTGATCCCGCCACTGACTGTGGGCAAAGAGCTGTGGAAGCAGCCACTGCTGCTGCTGTCCTAGAGCTGGGGCCAGACCTTGCTGCTCTCTCTCCCAGGTCTGACAGACTTTTCCTCCTGACCTCTTAAGTTGTCTTTGGTGTTTATGGGTTGATAAGTCTGGAAACCTCCATAGCTGCCAGTGATTCAGTCCCCTGAGGCCTGCTCCAGCCCTGTCTGTGCATTGTGGCCCATGCTAGAATGCAGTCTTCTCTCAGACTGGTACAACAGACTTTTCCTGTCAACCCTCCAGGTGGTCTTGGGCTAGAAATTTGATCCGCTCTCATTTTGTAGGTTCTGCTACTCTAGAATTTGTTTAGAGTAATTTTTTAGGTATTTGGAGTGGTTTGGGGGAGATCTCAAGCAAATCCCTGCTTTTACTCTGCCATCTTTGCTCTACCCCTTATCATCTATTTCTTTGTTGAAAAAAAATCTGAATCATGATTTTATTCAAATGGTCCTCATAAACTCAAGTTCCCAAATTTTTTCATTTTAAAAATTGTAAAAGGATATGTAGATTTCTTAGAGGAAATATACCACTGAAATATTAAAAATAATAATACTGTACCTTTGCAGGCACAGATGACCTACACAGAAATGTGACTAATTTTTAAACCATATAGTACCTTTTTCTAGAAACAGCTAGATGACAGAATGGATAGATTCCTGGAAAGACCTGAGTTCAAATCTTGCTTCTTAGTTGCTTAGTCACTTACTAGTTATGTGATCCCGAGCAAATCACTTAATTTCTGTGTACATCAGTGTGCATGAGTGTATGTCAGCAAAATGACAAAAATAATAGCACCTATCTTATAGGATTGCTGTAAGGATAAAATAAAATGATATTTATACAATGCTTTGGAAAATCTAAAATGTTGTATAAATCAGGCCTGCACAACATCACAGGCCACTTATGGACCCTATGCACTAAAGGATTTTGGACAGCTTGGGGAAAATGTAGAGGATGTAAACACTGGCTATTACTATGTGAGCTTTTATGTCATTTGTTGTGCATAATATACAAAACAGACTCCTCAAGGCACATATTTTCGAATGTGTGTTGTTCCATCCAAAGCAAACAATCTCACATAATATAAGGATAGATAACAGCAAGGTGAGGCAGTGGACAGAGAATCAAGAAGGCCTGAGTTCAAATCCAGCCTCAAACACTTATTAACCATGTAACTTGGGCAAGTCACTTAACCCCGTTTACCTCAGTTTTCTCATCTGTAAAATGAGCTAGAGAAGGAAATGGAAAACCACTCCAGTATCTTTCCCAAGAAAACCCCAAAAGGGGTCACAAAAAGAATTAGATGTAACTGAAATGACTGGACAGCAAGAACCACACAACTAGGAAGAAAAAATAAGGATACTATTTCTCACGAAATCTTTTGTTATTACTATCAAATGCAGAGGCAACACAATTCAGCATATTTCTTTTATTTTGCCTCATTTGCAACACATATTTGGGAACAGAAAAGTGATTGTCATGCTTGAAAATTAGGAAACCGAGGCTCTTACGTGATCTTAAAGCTTAGATTTAATTTCTGCTTCTCAGTTTCTTATTTTCACTATGCTAAATCTCAGAATTATTGTGAGGAATAAATGACCTAAAAGAAGCACAAAGTGATTTAAAAATAATTGCTATATCAATGAAAAGCGAATAGTGATATATTTCTAATATGTTATTAACCTATTAAAATTAACAAATACTAGCAATAAAATGATTTTAATTTCTTGTTTTCAAATTCCTACAATCATAGAATCATACCTTTAAAACTATTAAAAAATGGAAGTCACTTAGTTAAGTCTTCTCATTTTTCAGACAAGGAAATTATAGCCTGGCGAGGTGAATGAATCTGCCCAAGATGACACAGGTATAACAGTGCTAGGATTTGCACCTAGTTCTTCTGGCTCCTAATGCATCATTTTTTTCCCCAGTATTCCACACACTCTTATTCATTTGTTTGTTTGTTTATTTTTTCTATTCAACTCTAAATTTATCTGTTGCCCAATACCATCATATTGTTAAACAGAGGAAAGAACTTTAGCGTCTGTCATTCTCTATTCTAATGACAGAAAGTCTCTCTACTCCAGGGCAACTGGAGATGAACATGCAAATATATTGCTTTTACTTCTACTCAGTTTTTATCTGGGTCACAATAACAGAGAAAAGGAAAGAGAGGAAGACAGAGTTGTTTCTCAGGAGTACTGTCTGACTCTGCCAATCTCGCTGTGCTTGTGATAACAATAATGTATGTCTGACAATGAAAATCTTTTTGTAGGAGATAAGCATTTTTGAAAAATGCAAGGAATAACAATAAAAAATTTACTCCATGGCCTAGAGTCAATGAGTAGTTTGTGGTGGATCCAGTTATCCTCAAGTAGATGATAAGTTTTAAAAGGAGAAAATGTTCTGAAATACACAAAGGTAATTTTAGATTGAGGAATGAATTATAATCCCATTACAAATTAGGAAATAATTTATATTTTCTAGACTTTAGGTCAGAGAGAAGGAATTGACCAATGGATTGTGGGAGGGAAACCTATCTTTTGGACTGAAGAAATTTTTAGGATAAACATCTAATAACATGACAAAATCCTTAGACTTTGAGAGGCTATGGAGTCTAGCCTAGATGTTCTATTTCAGAATTATAGAATTTCAGAGCTAAAAAGGATATGAGAAGCTATCTACAAGAAACTATGCTGTTGTTGCTTAGTCATACCTGATTCTTCATGACCCCATTTGGGGTTCTCTTGGCAAAGACACTGGAGTGGTTCACCATTTCCTTCTCCAGCTCATTTTGCAGATGAGGAAACTGAGGTAAATAGGGTTAAGTGACTTACCCAGGGTCATAGAGCTTGCAAATGTCTGAGACTGGATTGGAACTCAGGTCTTCCCGACTCCAGGATCAGCATTCTGTCCACTGTGCCTAAACTAAAACATACCTGAAAGCAAACCCCCTTACAACACACCTCAAATTCATCATCCAGCTTTTTTTTTCTTGAAGACATTCACTGAAAGGGAATTCTCCTTAGGAAGCCCTTTGTACTTTGGGATAGCTCTAATTTTAAAGGAAATTTTACTTTATTTCAAGTTAAATTTGCCCCTTTGCAAGTTCTCTCCATTGCTTCCCCAGAGTCCTTTGTTCTTCCAACCAATACTCACATGGCATGAACATAATTATAATATATATAATTACAAACAAGATGATTTGTATTGTTCACTATCTCATGTAGGTGGATTGGAGAATTGTGGGAACAAAATTATTAGCCATATGTCTAACCTTAGAATTCTAAGACCTTCAAACCTTGCCTCAGTCTCTGTTTACTAAATGTCTTTAGCCCTGGGCAATATTCAAAGAAGCAATTCTTGCTCCAAGGGCTTTCTATGGTGGTGGTGGTGGTGGTGGGTATTCTGAATCTTCATCTGACTTTCAACAGTGAAAATAAGATGAGTTTCATATGTGGTTTTGCAATTGTAAGAGCAATTATGTGTAACTTTTCCTCATCCAACTTTCAACAAATTAAATTCTGTGAAACTGAGAAAACATACATATACTTCTTGATTCCTTCATAGTTTGGGAAAAACAATATCATTTTTTTCATTACATTATAACCATTGATATAGATTCACACTTCTTTGCTCTGACAGAGGTTTGGAGTTTTGTTTTATATGTCTAGGAGCCTCTAACATCAATTTGACTTTATACTTGTAAAATCTTTTTAAACCCCAACTACCCATGGGCAATTCTTAACTAAAGTCAATACAATACCTTAAAAATACATGTTTTGAGAACTTTAGAACTGCAACTTTACTTTGAAAAAGTACATTAGGAGTAGGGCATTTTAGTTTGCTATTTTAAGTATGTATACACACAACAAATCTAAGAGAGTTCTAAATGCCATGAAAAGATACCCTAGGGAAAAAGGCTTCATCATAAACTGTCAACAAAGAGGCATAATATTCTCTGCTCCATTATAGGTAAAACTCGCTTCACTCTTTCTCCTGACTACATTTCAACCTTGAAAACTTAGGAAATATTTAATGCTAACAGACTCAGCACTGTTGGAAATGTAGGCCAAAGTCTACAAATGATTTCTCTTTGAATGTGTTTGTACGCGTATATATGCATTCTTGTATTTATGTATATGTATATGTATGTAGTCCCCAAAGTTTTAATAGCTTGAAACTGCTCTAAGACTTTTGGGAAATCCTGCATCTATGTATGATTATATACGTGTGCACGTACAAATATATACAAAACAAGATATCCCAGTAGGGTAGTTTTTAAAAGAGCATTTTTGGATACCCTGTGTATATTTTAGATAGAGACGTATACATACACTGAAAAGCAGGGTCTTGAATTTTTTAGGTCACATTAACATTGTATAAGAATCAGATTTAGGGAACAATTGTGCATGCATTCAGATCTGTGCAGTGTTCTTGGTTATCTTTATCACTGTAATATTTATATATTTTCTTTATATCTGTGTTATCCAGCCTCCACACCTGGTATATTCATTCCTTCTACAATCCATCCAAAATCCACAATACCCAAGTCTGAGAAGGCTTTAGGTTTTTATGTTGGTGTGTGTATATGTGTTTGTCATATACAATTGAGACTTCATAAAACATCACATTTTAAAATAGTAATGTGATGATTCACAATGAATCAATGAATTAAGTATATTCAATCCTCATAACTAGGATAAATGGCAAAACAAAAGAAAAAACAAAGTTATATAAGTGATTTAGTAAAAACATATAAAATAAATATTCAGTGTGTATACTGAGTTCAGGGGGCATTTACCTCAATCATGTACATCTTTTCCATCTTCATCCTTATAAATCTTTATCTTCAATTCTTGATATTCAAAATGATGCCAAAAAGGTCTACTTCCAGTGACTTAAAAGTGCCTTTAATGAGTTATAGCTGCTCTCAACCCTAGGGGACTGGCACCTGCTGTTCTATTTAGGGCAAGGATTATAAGAAATTGAAGATGGATTTTATCTATCAATGATTATCATTTCCAGACCTTAATTCTCTAAGGTTACCCTGGAGACTGACACTAAACTCAGGTCTTCAGCTATAATTCAGTAGTCCAGTCAGTTCTCGGCACCTGTGGGCATTTCCTCAACAGCTGTTAGGTATCTTCCCTTTCTACTGTACTCTACCAAATACAGAAATATTATTCTTTGAGGCACAGTGTGTTATCAAAAACTTTCAACACACTCTCTCCCTTCTCTTGTTCACAAGTTATATATACCAATCAAATCACAGAGTCCTAAACTATAAGTTAATTCTAGTTTCCAGGAAAAATATTGTGCCTAGTTCAACAAGCCTCTCCTAATTGGTCTCAGCTTCCGCTCCATCCCTGGTCTTCTCAATCCTTCATTGACTTTATCCAACTTTTCACTGATTCTGGTGTCAGAAGGCCTCAGGTCAAATATCGTCACTGATGTGGAGTATCTCTGTGATGTTGGCGAATGACTTAACCTGCCCAGACTTCAGTTTCCTCATTTGCAAAATGAGAGGATTTGACTAGACGGCCTCTGAAGCCCCTAATCCATCTCTGAATCTGCTAAATTACAATATTCCTATGGTCCCATAAACCTTATGTCATGGACCCTTTTGGCACTGTAGGATAAAGCTTCTAGACATCTTCTCAGAATGATGTTTTTAAGGCATAAAATAAAATGCATAAGATTGCCAAGAAAATCAATTGTATTGAAATACCTGTATCAAAGTATTTTTTAAAAATAATATTCATGGACCCTTTGAATCTCCAGGTTAAGGATGACTGTTACATTTCCTCAAATTTTACTCCTATTCCTTTCTCCATCACTTCCTGTAGATGCACACTGACAAGGGAATTATTTATCCACTTCAGATCCCCCTTCTCTTCCAAACTTCAGTTGAATAATGAAAGGTAGGGAGACCATGAGCCAGCAGGAAGCATAAGATAATGGTTTCCCTCCAAAGATATCAAAGCCCATGGCAAGTGTTGTCTCATTAATTCTGAAAGTATCCCCAGAAGAAAGGAAGATGGCAGGCATAATTTAGCAGGGCTTGATGGGGGATGAGTGTGTCCGTTGCTGGAGGACTTTGTCTTAATCTGAGAGCTGTCTGTCTCAGCTGCTAAGTGCAGTGAGCTACACCTCCCACATAACAATTCAGGGCAGAAATACCAGCCAGATTATAGTGCCATTTGCTTATCTTGATCTCTTTGATTCATCTGAAGCAAAAGATCCTCTCCAAGTAGCATGACCTGTAGAGCAAACATTATTTTACAATCTACCCATTTACTGGCAATTAGAAATCAGATCAGGGGGCAGCTAGGTGGTGCACAGTGAGTAGAGCACTGGCCCTGGAGTCAGAAGGACCTGAGTTCAAATTTGGCCTCACATGTACTAGCTGTGTGACTGTGGGCAAGTCACTTAACCCCAATTGCCCTGCCTTGCCCCCTCCAAAAAAAAAAAAAGAAATCAGGCCAGAACCTTGACAGATTTCTGCATTGAGGTCTTTCCAGAGACCCTGAACATGAGTTCAGAATTATGGAGTTGAATGAAGTAGAGAACCTGAGAAAAGCAATGGAGGAACCACCACATTTTGAAGTCTTCCACTCCTCAATGGAAATACAAGCAAACAGAAGAGAGAAATACATTGCAGCTGAGTCTGGAGATCTCCCAGGAAAATCTTTAAGACCTTCACATAGATCTCTAAACATAGTTACAGATGAGAGAGTTAATGGACATAGGCAAGATATCTTCCTTGTTAGTCTGTAATCTAACAGTGCTCTTCATTCATTATCAGTATAACCTTCTATCAAGGAGAGAATGCCAAATACAGCCATAATCCTAAAACCATAAAAGCAAACTGGAAGGGATTTATATAACAATCACAATAGCAACTGACATTTAGACGGTGCTTTTAGAGTCTGAAAAATACTTTGCATGTAATAAACCCCTTGTTTCACAGAACACCCCTACAACTCAGGTGCTTTTATTATTCACATTTTACAAATAAGGAAACTGAGGTTCAGGGAAGTTAGGTGACTTTCCTATGGTCACACAGCTATGGGCCCCAAATCATGTTTACTCTTCAATATGCCTTCTATTGCCTATCAGAGGACAGTCTAAATTAGATCAAATTAATTAACATATGTAGAGATCTTTGCAAACCTTAAAGAATTATGTAAATGCTACCTATTATTAAATAACAAGCAAAACCAGATTCAAACTTGATGCAGTCACGAAACCCTCTTTTGTTTTGTTTGTTCACTTATATTACCTATTCAGTTGCCAGGATATTTAGCTTCCTGACTAGGAGTCAAGAACTCTATTGTCCCATTAAATAGCTATATGATCCTAGGCAAGTTATCTTATCTATTTATGCATGAGTTTCCTCATCTGTGAAATGATGATCCTACTTCCCTACCATCTTCACATGATTTTGGCAAGGATCAAAAATTAGAGCAAATATGAAAGGGCTTTGATAAGCATTCTGATGCCTACAAGAGCAGTGACAATACTTCTGTGGGGACTTATATGGATTGGATGACTGTGATTCCATAACATTTTTTTTTTTGTTTAAGGCTTATATTCCCACTTTGACTCCTCTTGTTGCAATGTAAGTCCATTTACTTTTACTTCATCATCTACAGAAACGTTTTATGGTAGTGATTAAGGCTTTATAAGGGTGCTCCAATGCACCTTCTTTTAGGTCACTGGAAATAATATCTTAACAGCAAGGATAAAGCATTGTTGCCTTAAGTTAACCTGGAAACCATTAATTATGCTAATTCTAATAGTGAATTATGACACATCTCTAAAAATTGCTAATTCTTAATGTGGTATAAGAAATACATGTCCCATCACTGCATAATATCGCTAACTTCTGTTTTGAAATACATACACACATACAGAAAATAAAATAAAATGTGAGAGAAACACTGTGGGAAAACAAGACAACTATGCACAAGATATAGATAGATATGTAAATATATATATACACATACACACATATATGGATATGTGTATGCATTTTTCCTCTCCTCTGAAGGATGTCTAGTAAAACACTGAAATCCTTCTGTAATCCCTGACCACAGGAAGAGAGAGGAGTAGGGGCTTTCTAGCCAAAAGAAGTTCAAGCCTTCTAACCCAGAATATTATCCAGGTCATAGAGATATTAATTTTCATAACATAGTTCTCATAACATGCACACAAGGAAAGAAAGAGGATATGCTGGGTCAAGAAGGTTGATTTAATTTGTTTTTCTGCATGTTTATCCCTTAGAAAAAAAGAGCTGTTGCTATTTTTAAAGGACTTAACTTGGAAAGTTCTTGTTTTTAAGGTTATATTAAATATAACAAATTCTCTCCCCCCACCCCGCACATTTTTCAATTGGTTCATGAATTTCAAATCAAAGGGTTTCAATTATCAGTGAACTACATTGAACAATTAAAGGCTTAATCTGCTTCTCACTTGCATTAAAGTAATATTACTATTTAGTCTATTGTTATCAGTGTGGCTCATTACAAGGCACTATATATTAGCATTTAATTTTTGGAGGCACCATGGAACAATGGATGGAGGGCTGATGACCTTGAAGGTAAGAAGACTTGGGTTCAGGGCCTACCTGAGAAATATATATATTGGCTATATGACCATGGGCATGACACTTAACCTCTCCATGGTCCAGGTGACTCTCAGAATATTACAGTGGCAGGAAAAGTGACAACCTGTACTGATGGAGGAAGTTCCTCAGTAGAAATTCGGTATACCAATTAAATCACAGATCCAGTCACTAGTCCATATGGATTTACCAACAGAATGAAACTTAGTAACACTCTATTCAATCTCCCTCGAGTTACAGATGAAAAAACTGAGGGTATAAAGTGATTTGCCTAAAAATCAATCAATTCACCAATAAGCATTAATTAAGTACAATGTCCTAAGCACTGTGTCAAGTGCTTAGGATACAAAAAAAAAAAGATAGTCCCTGTCCTCAAGGCTCTTACATTCTATTGGGACAGACAAGATATGCATAAATGAGTTGGTTGGTTGTTGTCCTTTGTTCTCAAAAAAATGACATCACTATGTTGTGGTCAAGGTACAGTTGTCCAACCATGGCTGATGAGATTAATAGTACGTACAAGATAAAATAGCAGGCACATAGCTACTTAGTGCACAGCTAGGACTCAAGGACATGTCTCTTAACTCTTCTTAGAAAACAGATTTCTCCACTAATAATTCATCTCCAAAATGAAAAACTGTGTAAATGTGTATTATCCTTGCCAAGGCATGCTTGGGTGGCTGTTTCTATTTGTGTTATTCCTGAAATTGATGTCTTGATTGAAGAGTTAAGTACACATGGTCTGCTAGAAATAGAACAAAAAAGCCTAAAGTACAGATTTTTCCCTTTGTATAACTGACCTCTTCTAAAAGATGGCAGGTAACATTTCAGAGATTCAAGAGGTAGATTCCCTTATTCTGCCTACTCCTGTAACTAGAAGGAATGAAAGCAGAAAACAATCTGGCAGAGCAAAGAGAAGGGGAAATCTGTGTGTATATAAAGAGAGAGAACACAAATGCGGACATATAGACAGATTTGGTTGTGCTAAGCCTCACTACAAGGAGAAAAATAAAAGTATCAGAGTAATCAACTGTTGATCATACATTTATATAAATACACAGAGAAGAATGATCATATTGGGAATGCTGAAATAACCTTCCCACCTAATGGTGATTTGGGAGAGATGGTAGGGGTAGTGGAGAAACTGTTGAAAATGTGTTCTCTGTTTCTGTCTCTCTCTGTCTCTTTCTGTCTCTCTCTCATTTTATAACCATACCTTATCTTGGGATGGGTGTAGAGGGTAAAAAGCTGAGGGGGTCCCAATGGGAACATTGGTTCATGGTTTATTGGCTTAGTTAAGAAAAAGAAAAAAGACAAGTATCTATTCAATACACAAGAATTTTATTGAACCCTTGTCATATGCCAGGCATTGTAGTAAATACTGAGGATATAAAGAAAGCAGTCCTTGCTCTCAAAGAGCTCATATTTTAATGGTGGAGACTCATGAAAACATTTGTGTACGTATACAATATAAAGGGACATCATCCCAGAGGACAGGCACTAGCAGTGGGGAGATAAGGAAAGACCTTTTACTGAATGTCGAATCTCAGCCAAATCTTAAAGGAAATCAGGGTAGCCAGGATGTGTATATGAAGAGGGAGAGCATTTCAGGCATGGGGGACAGCCAGGGAAAAAGCAGATGATAAAGTTGTAACAAAAAGGCCAATGTCACTGGATCACAGAGTGAATAGAAAAGAATGAAGTGTAAGAAGACTGGAAATGTAGAAAGAAAGAATACAATAAGATCATATATATCACTTTCATGGGCATACTAACACAGGAATACAAGTTCAGAATTACTAATCAAGTTAGTACTAAGGGAGTAGCAAATGAATGAGGATATAGTAGTGCAAACTCAGAGGTCTAAGCATCATGACAAAGGTAGAAGAGCAAATATAAATGAAAGAATTGATCATCATCTATCATTCTAAAGAGACTGAGAAAGTAGAGAATTACTATGGATTGACATAGCATATCTCAAAATTTTTGGTCTCAGGAGGACCCCTTTACATTAAAAAATATATTGAGGACCTCTGAAAAGAGTTCTTATTTATGTAGTTATATCAACCAAAATTAACCATATTGAAAATTAAAATGTCTTAGGTTTATTATGAAAATAGTTTTAACCTCACAGACTCTCTGAATGGGTATCAGGTAGCTTTTTGGTTTCTAGATCATACTTTGAGAGCCTCTGGGTTAGCCATGGAGACCTTGGAATATGGTCTTGGAAGACGTGATTATGAATCAATGATTATAATTCTCAAACTGACCTATCATGCCGCAGCCTTTTTATTGATTGCCAGTCTCTAACTGCCTTTTCAGACATCTCATGCTGAATGTCTAATAGACATCTTAAACTCAACATGTCAACAACTGAACTCATTATCTTTCCCCTGAACCCTATCCCTATCCTGTTCTATCTTCCCTATTTCTATAGAGGGCAATATCATCTTCCCAGTCCCTCAGGCTCGCAACCTAGGAGTCATCCTCTTCAATATCTCTCACTCCCATATCCAATATGTTTCCAAGGCTTGTTGCAAAGATGAAATCAGCATCTCTCAAATTCATCCCCTTCTCTCTCCTGACAATGCCTCCACTCTACTAGGTCCTCATCATCTCATGCCCAGACTATTGCTATAGCCTACTGGTGGGTTTGCCTGCCTCAAGTCTCTTCCCACTCCAATATATTCTCCATGGAGCCACCAAAGTGATTTTCCTAAAGCAAAGGTCAGATAATGATATCCCCTGCCCCAATTCAAAAAACTCCAGTGGCTCTGATTCACCTCTGGATCAAATACAAAATCCTTTGACATTCAAAGCCCTTCAAACCTAGTCCTCTCCTACCTGTCCATTCTCCTTACACTTTTCTCCTTATCATGTGCTCTTTGATTCAATGACATTGGCTTCCTTGGTGTTTCCCAAAGGAGACACTCTGTTTCGCAGCTCCAGCCATTTTCTCTGATTGTCCCCCATGCATGGAATGTCCTCTCTCTCTTCAACTCTACTTACTGCCTTCTCTGGCTTCCTTTAAATCCCAAATAAAATCTCACCTTCTATAGAATGCCTTTCCCAACACCTCTTTACTCTAATGCTTTCCTCCTCTTAATTATTTCCTATTTGTCCTGTATATAGCTTACTTTGTGTATATTCTATGTATTTGCTTGCATATTGTCTCTCCTTTTAGACTGTAAGTGCCTTGAGGGAAGGGCCTGTCTTTTCCCATTTTTTGTATACCCAGCATTTAGCATAGTGCCTGACACATAATAGGGATAAAATAAATGATTATAGACTGAAAGACTGAAATGGAGCAGTACTTTTGGCATTTCGGGGAACTTGCATGTTACTATATAATGTTTGATAGGTGTTTTGATGTAGTAGGTTGCCACAGCACACTAAGCTTTTAGGGAAGCATGAGAGGGATAGGGGAAAAGGACTATCTCCAGGTTCTTGGTGGAGGAAGTGGGGGCAGGTCTGAAGATATGAACATCCAAAAGCTAAGCTAAAAGGTAGAAATTTAATACTTACAAAAGATAAGGGTATGCCAGTATCCTATCCCTGACTTCTACTTACTGATAAGGAAACAAATAGAGCTAAGTAGAGAAAATCTACCAACGAACAGAGATTAAGAGGAGACCTCTGGCCCATCTCTCCAAGCAACTGAAATCTCAGTTAATAAGAGTGACATAGAATCACAGGTTTTGGAGGTAGAGTCCTTGGGGGGCATCCAGTTCATCTCTTTCATTTTACAGATAAGGAAACTGAGACCAATTGGTTAAGTGATTAGCCGAGGTCCCCACTGATAAGGAGCAGAGGAGTAAGTTTAACCTAGGTCCTATACCTCCAAGTCTATAACTCTTTCCCTGTACTTTGCTGCTTTTTCAACCCAGTTGTTTCTAACTTTGGTACTATGGTCCCCTGAAATGCATCCAGGCATATGTGATTAATCACTCAGCAGGATGGAAAGGTGGGTCCTATCCTGCCTGTCCTGGGATTGATAATTGTAGGACTTGTCTCCAACATAGTTACAACTATCTTGGTGCCATAATAGTCCTTCCTACTTTCACCTCTCACTCTGCAATGTGAGCTCTTACGTCTCTAATCTGATCACTCAGGTAACTTATACCCTATAACCAGGTACCTACAATAGCAAATGTACAAGTGAAACCATCCTCTCCCAATCCCTCCCCACACATATTTATTCACTGTCCTGGAGATTATCTCCTGGGTATGGCAAATCGAAGGGCAGTGACCTCTTCCATCTTTGTGCAGTCACAGGCAACTAATAGTCCCCTATAATTAATAATCTTTTTTTTTGATGAGGAAAAGAAAGTCATAGGATAAGCAGGTATGGATGAGTTGTGATTGTACTAGAGACTTTTTAGATTATTTTTGCTCTAAAATCCACCCTTCTTCTGAACTTTACTATTATTTTCTAGGGCAGGGTTGAAAAATTTGTATAGTAGTAAGGGTCACTAAACCATACATAAAGATCCCTGTGAGCTGCATATTGACTTAGCAAACCACATGTTCATATTATCCATGTTTTATTGTACTTTTAATTATTTTGTTAAATATTTCTCAAATACATTTTAGCCTAGTTTCTCTGCAGTAGGGTATGTTTCAGGTGGTATTGACCTGGGGCTGCATATTTGATGCTTCTGGTCTAGGGCAAGACTATCCTGCCAGTAATCCAGGTTCAAAACTTTGGCATCTTCTTTCACCCCTGATTCTCTTTTACCTCGTATATCAATTATCGAATCTTGTCGGTGTCCTCTCCATAACATCTTCTGAATTCTTCCACTTCTCTCTCTCTCTCTCTCTCTCTCTCTCTCTCTCTCTCTCTCTCTCTCTCTCTGTCTCTCTGTCTCTCTCTCTCCCCCTACACACACACACACACACACACACACACACACACACACACACACAGAGCCATTACTCTATTTCAGAACTTCATCTCCATTCTCCAGGATTATTGCAATAGCCTCTTAATGAATATTTTAATCTCAAGTATCTTTTCATGCTAGTCCATCCTTCACATAGATCTTAAAAAGTGATTTTACTAAAGCATTAATTGTACACTCAAAATCCAGTAGCTCCCTATTGACTCCAGATCAAATATTACTTTATCTTTATCTCATCATGTTAACATTTCTATTTTTGTTATAATGTACTTATTTATTATAAACCGCTTATGTTTATACATAAGTAAACATACACATGCTTGTACATAATCTTTTTTTTCTTTACAACTATTAGGTGTACACAATCAAATAAGTTTAGAGAATATCGCTTTAATAAATCAAAACAAGCAATGAATTAATGAAGGTCAAATTACCAAGCCTGGTTCAAGAACAAAGAAATTGCTTAACTGGAAGACTCAGAAGCATTACAGATGAAGTAGAAAGGCTCCAAACATCAGTGTTAGCTACCTTAATAATAATTTACATTTGCATAGTATCTTAAAGTTTGCAAATCACTTTGCATAATTATCTCATTCAAATCTCTCAACAACCTTGTGAAGGTGATAGAATATATAACATGTATTATATGTGTGTTACAGTAATAATAATTCAAATTATTCAAATCTTGACTCTGATTGATAATAATAATCATTATTGTCATTAGTATTCAGAGTCAGACTTTGAATTATTTCAACTAATTAAAATTTGACTTCTCATTGTTATTACTATTAGTCAGTCAGAATTTGAATCCATGTCTTCTTGATGCAGCTAGAAGAGACTGCATGGATGGTGTTCTAGATGCATCAAGAAGACATGGGTTCAAATTCTGACTGACTAAAAGTAATAAAAATCTGACATAAAACTCAGTCAGAATTTTCTTTATAATATAAATAGTTAGAAATAGAAGGAGCCTTAGCAAATAGAGCAAAACAGCAGAAAGAGGCTTTAGAACAGGAAATGATAGAATCTAGATCATTTAAAACAAAGAATGCCAGTTCTGAAAGGCATAATAGATGTATGCATACATATTTTGTATATATACACACATACATACATACATGTATATGTACATATATTGTTGTCATTTGCCACACAGAAATAAACAGTTTTTAAGGGTTGACTTCATGCATTAATGAGTACAATAATTGATATCAATTACTAAGCATAGGGAAGAAAGGATGAAATTTATCAGCAAGGAAACATTCAATAAGCATCTTAAAAGTATTTTTTAAACACTCTATTAGACCTATCTATTATAAAATATGGAATTCAAGACCTTCTTTCTAATATCTTCCAGGACCTGAACCATTAAAAAAAAGGAAATGAGATTTTAAATTTTTCCCTTGGTTTATTAATAGCTTAAATAATTAAAACCAATAAAATCTTTTATATTCTTCAAAATATGAAAACCTGACTGTGGAGAATAGAAGAATGTAATTAATTAGTTCATTATTTCCTAATCACAAGACTGCATGCTGTATCTATGCTATATGACATATTCATTCCATATTTATAGTGAGTTTACAACATAACTTCCCCACTTATCTCACACATCCCACTGGGACTTAGAGTTGTCTTTTGTAAATAGTAAGTATACATTGAATATCTGCTGATTTAAATCATTGCTTACTTATGCTGTGATCATGAAATGCATACATTTTGCTATGGTCCTAGTCTGTCTTCAAAACACATTTGCTTTAAATAAAAATGACTATTCTCTTTGGGACAGATATCATCTCAATAGTTTATAAGTCAATATTCTTGTGCTTAATTTTTTATGCATGTACCAATAAAGTATTTAAATTATTTTTTGTTGAGAAATTATGCTCATTATATGTTAATACATATGGATTTATATGAAAGGAACTGTATTCAATATTGATATACAGTGATGGAAATTGAGAAAATCCCTGAAGACAAAATTCTTGGAGATTTCTTTAGCAGAGAAGATGTTGAAAGGCAGCTTTATTTAGTGGATAGCAAGCCAAGCTCAAAGTTAGGAAAACATAGGAACAAGTTCTGGCTCTGAATGTGGTGAAATCCTTTAATCATCCAATATCCTAGCCAACTCTCTAAGACTTCAAGTTGTAGAACGGCTGTATATTTCACTGGTAGCTTCCCATACCAGTGAAATGAGTGGGAGGAAGGGAGATTAATTCTATTAAGATGCTGATTATGATAATGATATTATGATTGTTATTATTAGAAGATTAGAATTATATAGTGCCTCAAGCATTTAATAACTGTGTGACCCTGGGCAAGTCACTTAATCTGTTTGCCTGAGTTTTTCCAAATGTGTAATGGGGACAATAATAACACCAACCTTGCAGGGTGGTTGTGAGAATCAAATGAGATACTATTTATCTTAGTCTTGCAGACTCCAATGGCAGCATTCTATTCACTATGCCAGGCTGCTTAAGATTAAGACAATTACATAGGTTACTTTTTATACAGAATAGACAGTAAGTACAAAGGAAAATCTATTTTTAAAAAAGTATTTTAAGCAAATGGAGGGGCAACTAGATGGTGAAGTGGATAGAACACTTGCCCTGGAGTCAGGAGGACCTGAGTTCAGATCCAGCCTCAGGCACTTACAATCTGTGTGACCCTGGGTAAGTCACTTAAACCCAATTGCCTCACTTCCAAAAAAAAAAGATAAGCAAATGGAGGAAAGATAGATAATTTCCAATAAAGGAAATCAGAGATGGCTTATAGATGAATTGGGCCTTGAAGAAAGAAAAGGATTCTCATTAGAAGAGATGAAAATGGGAATCTTAGAGGCATAGGAGATGATAATTACAACATCAAATAATACTGTACAATAGAGGCTACTAAAAGTATTTTTAGCCAGATTTTAAAGATGGGGAAACTGAAGTTTAGGAACATTCTGTCTCTCCCACTTCATTTTTTATTCTATATCACACAGCTTCCCATACTAAGAACATGTGAATAAACTAATCTAGATCAGAGGCAAGGAAGCAAATAGGGAAAAATGAAGAGTACAATTTAGATGAAATGGAAAATACATTAAAAAGTATTGTGTGAAATAAGGCTGGGAAGGTGAGTGGGAAGCAGACAGTAGATGCCAAGATAAGGAGCCTGTGCTTTTTATTAGTCCTTACTCGGAAATTTATAACTGGTCAATAAACTGATTCAACAATTCATCAACAATTATTTAAAGAAGGCAGCTAGAAGAAAGGAACTGTCATTTATTAAGTACCTACTATGTGTCAAGCACTGTGTTTGGAATTGAGGAAACAAGTAATGAAACAATTCCTTCTTGTAAGAAACTTAAATTCTAATGTGGTAATAGGGTAATGAGTCAAATTGTAGATATATATATATATGTATATATACATATATATGTATGTATGTATGTAGATATAGCTATAGATGCATTGTATATATATATACATATATTTACATATACACATGCACATACATGGATATATACCCGTATAGGTGTGATAATATTAGAGTGGTGTTACTTAAACTTTTTTTGTCTAACCTTTTTGCACTATTAAAATTGTTCAAGACTCCTCCCCACAAAAGGCTTTTGTTTATGTGCATTTTATCTATTAATATTTACCATATTATAACATTTACATTGTTAGTATTATTATGAAAATATTTATAACTTTGCTGATCCCCTAAAATGACTTTGGGACCCACATATGTCTCTAGACAACACTATGAGAACTATTATATTCAAGGATGTTCACAACACCTAGCAACTAATTCTTCATACCTCCCCTTGGAGGCAAAAGAGGGCCAAAGAAAAGTGAAAACAACAAGCATCTAGGAGTTGAACAGGAATGATGAGATGGCCAACTATGACTATCCTCGTTAGCTACAAGTAGAATTAATTAATGATCTGTGGGAACAGAGAAGAGGAGAATCTAAAATCCCATTCAACAAGTGGGATACTCACACAATGAGAGCATAGGGATTGAAATCACCTAAGGGCATGGGCTCATTAAGTAGAAAGTCAAGCAGAATCTTGAGTCGTGGTGCTATCTCAATGATTCAGTCTCATTCTATTCCATGGAAATTCTTTAAGTTAAAAAATGGAATAAAGAGGAAATCAGGGCCTGAATTTTGGAGTTGTCAGAAGGAGCCAAAGAAGGGTCACAGGATAATAGATCTAGAGACAGAAGAGACCAGTGATCAAACCCTTCATTTTGCAAGTGAAGAAACTGAGGTCCAGTACTATTAAATCACTCACCCAAGATCAAACAAGCAATCAGTACTAAAGGTTGGTTTTGCATCCAAGTATTCTGTTTGTTTGTTTGTTTTCCCACTATAACATTTGGTGTCCTAGGAACAGATATGTGAGATGTTAAGTAAAAAAGATCCAAAGGATTTGGTAACTGACTATAAAGGAGGACTGAAAAATGATTACCTGATGGTTTTATATCTTAGCAACTGGGAAGAGGGTATTATTCACAGAAATAGGAAAATTAAGAGTTATCATTTTTGGTTTGGATATGTGTGTGTAGGTGTGTGTGTGTGTGTGTGTGTGTGTGTGTGTGTGTAGTGAGGATGTGTGTGTGTGTATTGGGCTGGGGGTTGGAATAAAATCTTCTTTTGACTAGTAATTAAACCAGTCAAATTATCAAATAAAATAAAATCAGTCAAATAAATCAAATGAATTATTTTGAAAGCAGAAACATTGAAATAGGTATGCTGTATTAATTTCGGGATCTCTAATGGGCTTTGGCTCTGAGAGACTAAAGAAATGTGATGTAAGGGAGACACTTCTTTCTTCAAATATCTGAAGTTTTATCACAGGGAAGAAGAAACAGCAATTCTCTGTAACTCCAGGTTTTGGCTTACCAGTACTAGTTTTATCATTGTTCTTTATATCTAATTCACAGATAATATCATCTGTTCTCATAGGTTCAATTATCTTGATGCAGATGACTTACAAATCTATATATCCAGCCATAACTGATCTCTTGAGCTTCTCTCCCTTATCTATATTTTCTTGGTGAGTAGCTTTACCAGGATGTTTTACTGATATTTCAAAATCAACATATCTGAATTTTAAAATATCATTATCTTCCTCACCCTTAACAGTAACTATAGTTTCCCACCTGTTTGAAGAAGGGGGCATTCTTGACTCTTCCAGATTCAATTAGTCGCTGAGTTTATCAGAAGTCTAATATTTTTTCAGTTTTCAATTTTCTGTATTACTGTAGTCACACTTTAGATTGTTGAGCTTTGGTTCACTTTGCTCTGCATTGTCATAAAAATCTTCCCAGATTTCCCTATAATCTTCAGACATGTAGTCTCTTACAACATAATAATATTTTATAATGTTTCTATGCTACAATTACTTCAGCCATTCACCAATATATGGGCACTTACTTTTCTTTTCAAAGTCCATTTCTACCCTTAGGATTCTATGGTCACTTATGGAGAGGCTTTCTCAAAAGAAATTGAATATACTATATTGGGAAGAAGAATACATTCAAATACCCAAGTATTGCTTATTCTTTTGGAGGAAAGCCAAACAAGAATCCCTGTGCATCATTATTCTATAGAAAGTTGAAAGAGAAATAAATGGCTATTGGTAGGGTAGAGACAGAGGCATATGTAGTTTGGGGGATCCAACCTTAAACCTCAAAGTAAACTATTTAATCCACTACACACACACACACACACACACACACACACACACGCACACACACACACACATACACACACACACACACACACATAACCATGAAGAACTCTTTCATTTATCTAATGAGGGTGGGGAATCTGTAATATATGACATGAGACACTGTCCTTGAAATCATAGCTAATTTTTCTTTATATAATATCTCATAAATCCCATTCATGGTGCTTTTGAAGCTCCAATAATAGGGAAGTTGCTCAAAAGATCTAAAAATAAAAACATAAAAAAAGAAATCTTCGAAAGGAGTCATTAGAGAAATTGATGAGGCCTGTTTTCTTTCCTCACTATCTCTGAGGGCTCATTATGAGAGGTTGGGGGGAGTAGAGAGGGAGAATTAATTCTATAATGTGAAGTTATGATTCTTGCCAATCTTGACCTTTCTTTCTGGGAGGTAAAGATAAAGGTTATTATTAATAGAGTTGTAAAAGCTTGCAAAATCACTAGGCAAAAAACCTCTCCCTTCTGTTTCTTTCCTCTCCTTCTGGAAATGGGATGCATTTAGTGCTCATGAAATTCATATCATTGACTGAATTAAAGTAGCTCTAAGATGTCCACCTTTTACTTTTTAGGTAAAGTTGTCTTTGCTTTTTGATCTTCCCATGACAGAAACTTTTGGTTAGAGAGGGACAGTAGCTATTGAGTCCTGGACACGACAATCAATGAATCAATCAATATTTATTAAGTGCTTACTACGTTTCAGATACTGTACTGAATGCTGAGGATATAAAAAGAGGCAAAAGATGGGTCCCTGTGCTCAAGGAGTTTAATGGGGGAGATAACATGCAAACAAATACATACAAAACAAGCTCTATACAGGATAAATGGGAAGCAACTAAGAGAGGGAAAGTACTAAAATTCAGAGGGGTTGGGACAGGCTTCCAGTAAAAGGAAGAATTTTCTTTGGGTCTTAAAGGAAACCAAAGAGGTCAGTGTGCTGAGCAGAGGAAGGAGAGCATTGCAGGCATGGGGGACAGTCAGACAAAATGCCTGGAGCTAAGAAATGGAGTGCCTTGTTCCTAGATGAATGATTATAACGAGAGAGTAAGGTTTAAGAAGACTGGAAAGGTAGGAGAGAGCTAGGTTATCAAGGGCTTTGGATGAGAAACAGAATAGTTTGTATTTGTTACTGGAAGCAATAAAAAGCCATTAGTGTGTGTGTGTGTGTGGGGTATGTGGGAGGTATGTGACATTGTTGGACTTATACTTAAGTAAAATCATTATTATCAAGGCTGCTGTTTACAATTATATAGCCCTCCTATTTCTAGAAGGGAAGTGGTGGACTATAGATGTGGAATGAGATACACATTGTTAGACATGGCCAAATTGTTGATTTGTTTGGTTAATTATATATTTTTATTACAAGGATTACCTATATTGGTTGTAGGTCATCAGGCGGCTAGGAAGTGGCAGCAATGTTTAACAAATTCCCAACACCCATAAGATATATATATATATATGTATGTACATGTATTTGTATGTTTATACGTATGTATGTTTTCATGCAAACATATATTTGTCTGGACCTATGATTTCACTAGTGTAGAGAAGTCTCCATAAGGAAATTCCCTCTACTAAATTAGATAGGCAACTCTTCTACAACTTAATCTTTGGGAGTTGCCAAGAGAACCTAGAGACTAAGTGAGTTTCCCAGTGTCACAGAGCTGGAACATGTTAGATGTATCTTACTATCTCTCAATGATGACAAAAAAGATAGTTTGCTTTGGCATTAACATTTCATAGTTTACAAAGCATTTTCCTTACAAGAACCCTGTGAGGTACATAAGTTGTTCAGTTGTGTTAGCCCCATTTTGGAGTTGAGGAAAACAAGATTTGGAAATGTTAAGTAGCCAGGTCACACAACTGATGGATGGCAGAGAAGGGACAACAACAAAGATATTTTGGCTCTATGACTGGGCTTTTTCCACTATAAACCCCTCCCTTCCTATTCACAATAATGCAAAATACCTAGATAAGAGCTAGAACTGGGTTATAACCTTAAACCTACTACTCCATATTCATTTTCTCATCTGTTATTTTTGCTTTTCAGTATTTTTTTAGTCATGTCCTGCTCTTTGGGGACAACATTTGGGGTTTCTTGGCAAAGATACTGGAGTGGTTTGCCATTTCCTTCTCTAGCTCATTTTACAGGTGAAGAAACTGAGGCAAACAGGGTTAAATGATTTGCCCAGGATCATACAGCTAGTAAATATCTGAGGCAGGATTTGAATTCAGGAAGATCAGTCTTCCTGACTCCAGGTTTGGGACTCTATCCATTGTATCACATGCCCCAAAGGAATACTATGAGGGTCAAATGAAATAATGACATAGATATTAAAATTCCCTGAAAAGTTAAAGTGGCCCACCAAATATCCCCAACATAACAGAAATACTAGATCCTTGGGATACGTATATCACTGTCTGCACAGTGTATGATGCATTCAGTAATAGAACTTATTTGATGTACCTTAGATTTCTGGAAGACTGAAGCCACTGATAATTCCTTGGAGAGACCTCCCTTTTCCTTTGCCCCTCCAATTCAATTTTATTTTTCTGCCATTCAAAGACACAATGAAAATTCCATCATCTCCTCTTGTCATTACTTTAAACCACTGCAAATTGTTTCTAGCTTAAATCTTATTTTTCCATACCGTTGTCCACTAACCTGGATATAAGACATAAATGATTTTCCTTATTTTATAAAATGGTATTTTATAGGGGCTCCAATCCAGACGTCAGTGTCATGAATCATTTCTACCTAGTTCCAAAGAAAATGGAAGCCGAAGAAGTAATGTCAATTTCAATAAGAGTGGAATATGGCAATCTGTCAAGAGCCAGGGGAGAATTTTAGGAGTGAGGGTCAGGGATATGGAATATCTCTGGTGAAACTAATCACTTAAATATTGATTTCCGAAGCTGGGTGCTCCCTTTGTATGCAATGTACCTTAAATGTGTAAGACCAATCAATCAGAAGGTGAGGCACAGATACGGGAGTTCCAAAATCCCTAGCTCCCCCACTTTCCTTAAGTTCTAGAGATTTTTCTTTATTTGTTTTTTGGGGTAGAGAGGTAGGTAGTTTGAAGAGGGAATACACAGTTGCCATCATATTCTTTGTTGATAAGGTGCTACAATGGTACAGAAAGGAAACAATTTGATCACTGGATAATAGTAAAGAATAAGATTGGATTGGTAAAGGGATCTAAGTTATAGACAACATTTGACCTTCATGCAGTAAGAAATAAGGATCAGAGATTCCAGATACCTTTTGCCTGAAGATTTCCTTTTTTGTTACTTTCCTTTTCGAAGATGACATTGGGTTTTTGCCTAAATGCCAAATTAGTCATAATAATATCAATATACAACTAAAACAGCAAACAACAAAAATACATAAACTCTCTAGCACATCAGCTTTTAAGGTTTGAGAAGTCTTTGGTTGTTCTCAAATGACCAAAAATAAATAAACCTTAAACCATCTTCAAAGACACAATACCTCAATTCAATTTGACTCAAACTTTATTTACCCATTTGATGAACTGCACTTGTTTCCTTCTAAAGATAAGAATCAATCAATCAACATCTAAATATTTATTAAGAGCAACTACAAAGCCCAGGCACAATGCTAAGCTCTAGGGATACAAATAGAGGCAAGAGACAGTCCCTGCCCTCAAGGAACTTACTTCCAATTTAGCTGAATGGATATCACAGATAAGTATATAAGCAAATAAAATGAAGATAAAAATTAAATAGAAGCTGATTAGGAGGAAGAGTGGAAAGAAGCCAAATCACTTAAGAGACTGGCCCACAAGAAGGGATGGTGAACATTGATCTGAGGTTTAAAGACTATGACAGATTTTAATGGGTAAGAGTTGGGGAGATAATGTCTTTCTGCTGTGGTACACAGCCTGTACAAAAGCAAAGACATGGGAGAGATGGAGTATTATGTCTTGGGAGCAGCCAGTAAGTAAATTTACTTGGAGTCCATGGCACTTTATTGTTTGTTGAACTGAAGTGAATTTTTGAAAATGCAAAAAATAAACAAGATGATAAATTTTTAGCTTTAAAACATACTCTGTTAGGCAGGTGGGTGGCCCAAACTGGGTCTGGAGTCAAGACCATAGATAAAATCGAGCCTCAGACACTTACTAGCTGTGTGACCTTGGACAAGTCACTTAACCCTGTTTGCCTCAGTTTCCTCAGTCATAAAATGAGGTTGATGATAGCAACTACTTTACAAGGTTGTTGTGAAGAATAAATGAGATAGTATTATTAAAATCATTCAACAATTGCCTATCACATAGTAAGTTCTATAAAATACTTATTATTTTCCTCCTCCTTTCCTTCTGAAATCCAAATGTCTTCAAAGAAAGAGATACATGGTAAGCACCCTTGTTTTCAGCCATAATGTATTTTAATGTCACACTTCAGGGAGGTTTCTCAATGAATAAAGCAGATCAATTCTATACACAGTACTGCATTAGAAACCTTTTATGAATGCCCCATAATTCATTCATTTAGAATGTACCTTTCACCTGAATTTGTTTGTGTTTATTGGAAATACTCCAGTACAGAAATGCTAGCAATCTAAAGTGTGAATATAGATTTCTGAAGTGGATATTTGTCTAAATCCAGGATTCTTCCCTGTGTCTGTTATTATTGTTGTTGTTATAGACCTCTTTGGTGGGCAACAGAAATCTATATAGGCCTTTTCTTCGAATAATTATTTTAAATTAAAATTTGAAGTGTTAATTGAGGCAGCTGAGTGGTTCAACAGCTAGAATTTGCAGCCAAGATTCCATGAGTTCAGATGCTGGTTCAGACACTTACTCCTTAAGTAACCAAGGACAAGTTACTTAACCTCACTCAGAATTAGTTTCTTTGACTGTAAAATGGGCCTGATAATAGTACTTTACTTCCCAGGGTTGTTGAAAGGAGCAATTAAGATATGCTAAACTACAAATCTTTAAAGTTCTTTAGAAAAGTTAAGAAAGAAGAAAATACTAAATTTCAGTTAGATGTTAATGAAAATAAAAATCTACTTTTCCCATCACACAATGAGTAAATATTTTCAATAAGCCACACATATTAACAAAATACTCCCTTTGCTCCCAACCTCAAAACACACACACACACACACACACATTCATAATGATGGGGTGCTTGGGTGCCTGTGCTTGGACCCTAGTTCCAAGATCACATTTCTCCCTAACCTCAAAACTCTACACCTGGCATTTTCTCTCCAGCCCAAGGACAGTACACTCTAGCAAAACACTTATCTCTCTTCCTGATACAGTAGCCAGCTGCACCTATAGAATTTATTAGTTTGAACTGGCTGTGTACTGGCTGAACTGGCTGTGTACTGGCTCATAAAGATATTTACTACTCACTGGACTATCATATGCATCTTGGACTCCTCATTATGTGCTTCCTAGACTTAGATATATACATACTCCCTTCGTTTATCTTGTCTAATAAGACATTGGTGGGGGGTGGGGCACAGCCTGGGTATTTCTCAGTCAGCTCTGACCATTAGTTGACTTAGTGATGTTTCAGGCCTAAAACCACATTTCCCTGTAGCCCCCCTTTGGGCTATTTCCCAGTGAAATCTGGGTAAAACATCTGCATGATAGATACTAAATGTGCATGTTTCTTTAAGAGCTGACCACTCCTTAACCACTCCCTAATCCCATGTTGAATCACCTAGTTAGCATATTTGGCACATATTTTACTACAGTGTAACCTATATAAATTTTACCTGTACCCCCTTTGGATCACAGGGTCCCTAAGAACTCTTGCCCACTGAAAAGTTAAAAAATAAATCTTTGCCACCTTGACTTAAAGAATGTTTGAGTTGGTGAATTCATTCCAGATGACCCTGTCAGGGAACTCCAGTCTTGGGGTTCCTGGACTTAGTCAACCCTCATCAATACTAGTGCATGATCCTAGAATTAGAGCTTGAAGGAAGCTTATATGCAATCAGTTCAAGACCATCATTTTATAGATGAGAAACTGAGGCCTAGTCAGAAAGTTGTTTGCTTAAGGTCATATGCAAGATATGAAATTCAAACTCCACATTCAAAAATCTAAATTCAGTATTCTTTCCACTGTACCTTAAAGTCACAGTTAACTTCAGCTTACTGTGCTTCAGCTTGAGGCTTAAGATCCTATAACTTAATTCCTCTGTTACTTATTTGGCACTTAGCACACATATTATCCCATTTGGTTAGCTTTGTTTTCATGTATGTTTATCATTTCATCCAAATGGATCATGAATTCTTTTAGAACATGAACTCTGACTTAATATTCCAGTTTCTCCTACAGTGCTTTGAATTTTTATACAAGCGTTTTCCTTTTTCTTTTTTTTAATTTACATTTTGTTTCTTTTTTATATAAATTTATTTTCTGTTTTCAACATTCACTTCTACAAAATTCTGAATTCCAAATTTTCTCCCCACCTCCCATTTTGATTATCCCTCCTGCCAATCTGCCCTCCCTTCTATTACCCCCTCACCCCCTTCTCTTATCCCCTTCCCTTCTATTTTCCTGTAGGGCAACATAGATTTCTATACCTCATTAACTGTATATTTTATTTCCCACTTGCATGTAAAAATAATTTTTAACATTCATTTTTAAAGCCTTGAGTTCCACGCTCTCCCCCTTCCTCTCTCTCCACCCACCCTCATTGAGAAAGCAAGCAATTCAATATAGGCTATACATGTATAGTTATACAAACCACCTCCATAACAGTAATGTTGTGAAATACTAACTATATTATGCTCTATCCTGTCCTGCCCTCCATTTATTCTGTTCTCTCCTTTGACCTGTCCCCCCAACAGAAATGTTTGCTTCTGATTATCCTTTCCCACAATCTGCCATTCCTTCTATTATCTCCCCTCTCTTATCTCCTTGGCCCTTGCTTTCCTGTAGGGTAAGATAGCTTTCCATACCCTATTGACTGTGTATATTATTGCTTCTTTAGTGGTAATCTGATGAGAGTAACTCACATTTATTTCCTTTCACCTCCCCCCTCTTCCCCTCCATTGTAAAAGCTCTTTCTGGCCTTTTTTGTGTGAGATGATTTACTACATTCTACCTTTCCCTTTCTCTCTTTCCCAGTATATTCCTCTCAATACTTAATTTTATTTTTTAGGCTTCATCCCTTTATATTCAGCTCAACTTGGGCCCTCTGTCTACATATACACATATATATACACACACATATACATACACACATACACACAGATAAACATATATACATACATATACACGCACACACATGAATATGCGCATGCACACACACACACACACACACACATTTGCTCTAACTACCCTAACACTGAGAAAGGTCTCTTGTGTTGCAAATATCTTTCCATATAGGAATGTAAACAGTTCAACTTTAATATGTCCCTTATGGCTTCTCTTTCCTGTTTACCTTTTCGTGTTTCTCTTGATTCTTGTATTTGAAAGTCTATTTTCTATTAAACTCTGGTCTTTTCAACAAGAATGATTAGAAGTCCTCTATTTCAGTGAAATTCCATTTTTTTTCCTGAAATATTATACTCAGTTTTTCTGGTAGGTGATTCTTGGTTTTAATCCTATTTCCTTTGACCTCTGGAATATCATAACCCAAGCTCTCCAATCCCTTAGTGTAGGAGATGCTAAATCTAGTAGTATCCTGATTGTGTTTCCACAATATTTGAATTGTTTCTTTCTGGCTGCTTGTAATATTTTCTCCTTGACCTGGGAACTCTGGAATTTGCCTGCAATATTCCTAGGAGTTTTCCTTTTAGGATCTCTTTCAGGAGGTGATTGGTGGATTTTTTCCATTTCTATTTTGCCCTCTGGTTCTAGAATATCAGGGCAGTTTTCCTTGATAATTTCTTGAAAGATGATGTCTAGACTCCTTTTTGATCATGGTTTTCAGTCAGTTCAATAATTTTTAAATTATCTCTCCTGTATCTATTTTCCAGGTCAGTTGTTTGTTTTCAATGAGATATTTCACATTGTCTTCTATTTTTTCATACTTTTGCTTTTATAATTTCTTGACTTCTCACAATGTTATTAGCTTCCATTTGCTCCATTCTAATTTTTAAAGAATTATTTTCTTTGGTGAGCTTTTGGACATCCTTTTCCAGTTAGTCATTTCTCCTTTCAAAGCATTCTTCTCCTCATTGGTTTTTTGGATGTATTTTGCCATTTAGGTTAGTCTATTTTTAAAGGTGTTATTTTCTTTAGCATTTTTTGGGGTCTCCTTTAGCAAGCTATTGATTTGTTTTTCATTATTTTCTTGTATCACTCTCATTTCTCTTCCCAGTTTTTCCTCTATGTCTCTTACTTGATTTTCAAAATCTTTTTTGAGCTCTTCCATGGCCTGAGACTACTTCCTATTTTTCTTGGAGGCTTTGTATGTAGGAGCCTTGACTTTGTTGTCTTCCTCTGGCTGCATGCCTTGATCTTCCTTGTCAGTAAGTGTGTAAGAAAATATCTTTTCACCAACAAAGTAACCTTCTATAGTCTAATTCTTTCCCCCCATTTGCTCATTTTCCTAGCCAGTTATTTGACTTTTGAGCTCTTTGTTAAGTGGGGGGTGTAATACCCCAAGTTGTGGGAGTTTTATGTAGGTGTTTTCAGAGATATCTTTAGGGACCTGTAAATTCTCAGTTCCTCCAAAGTGGTATGATCAAAAGAGAGGTGTTTACTCCTTTTCTGGCTTGTATTCTGCACATATTGGCTTGGAGACCTGGGGCAAATTATTTAACTTCTAGGTGCCCAAGGCAACTATAAGACTGCAAGTCATTTAATTTCCACCTACTCAAGTCAATTCTCTAACAATATTAGTTATAAATCAGGTACATATTTGCAATGCAAGTGAGAGTTTTTGCACAGGTAGCTCCCAAAACTAACTAAATCATTGTGAAAAAGAAAAACAAAATTTTCACATTTCTAACACACAGTTACAATGAGGGGACAGGTTGACCTTTCATTATCTATAAAGCTTGTGAAAAATGATACAACTGGTACATCCACACCTTTATCATTGTGCTTTCTTCATTCCTGAAATATCTATTCCACCCGCTTCTGCCCATATGAATCTTACTCATCTTAAAAAGTCCTAATCATATTCTATTTGCTCTGTGAAAGCTTCCCTGAGCACTTGGCCTATAATGACCTCCCATTCTCCTCTAAGCTGTAATAACACTATCTATATGACTATCTTTCTTCTTACTTTATCCTTTACTACCCTGCATTGTCGGTAAAATTTTCATAGGAGAGTTAGGATAGCTTACAAAAAATAAAAATAAATCATAGGACTAGAAAAATCATTGAATCAGAGATTCTAAAGCTAGAAGGGATCTTACAGATCATATGGTCCAACCTTCTTATTTTATAGAGGAGGCACTGTAGTTGTAGTTGTAATCAAGGCTGATTATTTGAGCACTTCGAATGTTTATAGACACTGTGCTAAGCATTGAGGATACACAGAAAGACAAAAAAATCAATCCCCGCCTTCAAGGAGTTTGCGGTTGACTATGGGGAGACAACAAATAAGTAACTTTGTGCCTGTAACATTCACAGAGAATGAATAGAGGGCAATACAGGAAGGGGAGGCACTAGTAGCTGGGAGGACTAGGAAAGATCTGTTGCTGAAAGCAGAATTTGAGCTGAGTCTTGAAGGCCCTCAGGGAACCTGTGGCTAAGATGAGAGAAAATAACAGTTCAGGAATGGGAACTAACCAATAAAAAAGCAAACCAAAAAACTCCCGAAATGCATAGAATGGAGAACTTCAGAACTACAATTAGGTTAGTATAACTGAACTAGAGAGTACATGGAAAGGAATGAAGTATTAAAAGATTGGAAAAGTAGGAAAGACCAGGTTACAAAGAGTATTAAATGTCAGAGGATTTTGTACTTGAACCTGGAGGTAATAAGGAGCCTCTGGAGTTCCATGAACAGGAAAAGTGTAATGGTCAGAGTAATATTTTAGGGAAAAAGTACCTTGGCAGCTGCAGGAATGATATATTGGAGTGGGAAGAAACTTGAAAGGAGGCCAATTAAAAGGCTATTGCAATAATAGAGGTAAGAGGTGATGAATTTCTGGTAAAGTTGTCACTGTGTGAGTGGAGAATAAGAAACTTATGTGAGAAGTGTTGTACAGGAAGAAATGACAAGATTTGGCAATTGATTAGATGTGGGGTAAGAGTAAGGAGCTGAGAATAACACCAATTGTGAGCCTAGGTAATCTCTATATTAACAGAAAAGTTTAGAAGAGGGGAGGGCTTGGGAAGGAGAGATAATGACTTCTGTTTTGGACATTTGAGTTTAAGATACCTACGGGACATCTAATTTGAGATGTCCAAAAGTGATGTGTGACCACACTGCATGAAAAGAAGTAGGACTGTATGTATAAATCTGGAAGCCATTTGAATAGAGATGATAATTCCATGGGCCGATGAGATCATCAAGTAAGACAGTACAGAGTATTGACACTTAACCTTTTCTGTCATGGACCCCTTTGGCAGTCTGGTGAAGAATAGGCATCTCCTACATAATTTTAAGTGCATAAAATAGCATGCATAGGATTACAAACCAATTTATATTGAAATGCAGTTATCAAGATATTAAGTCATATAAGTTTGTAGATCCAGAGAGAGGGTGCAGCTCATGAGGACACATGGGTAAAGAATCAGCAAAAGAGATTAAGTAGGAACAGTCAGACATATAGAAGGAAAACCAGGAGAGAGCAATGCCAGGATAATCTGTAGAGAATCCAGGAGGAGATCAACAGTGTAAAATGGTGGAGACCTCAATAAGGATAAGTATTACAGAAAGGTCATTTGATCTGGCCAATAGGAAAGCATTGTCAGTTGAATGATGAAGTTGGAAACAGAATAAGGGTAAAAGGAGAGGAAGTAGATGAAGTGTCGATGCTGATTATACATAGTTTTCTGAAAGAGTTTAGCCTCAAAGGGAAGGACGGATCTGGAATGATAGTTAGCAGGCACGGTAGAATCAAGTGAGGGATTTTAAAGGAATGGGATATGACTTTTCCAAGGTCATATAGGTAGTAAGCATCAGGGACAGGATTTGAACTCAGTCTCTGCCTTCAAATCCAATGTCCTTCCCTTTATACTGCCCTTCCCCATTCACCAGAGTGGGAATCAGAATGCTCATGTTCTAGTTCTAGGCCCATATTTTACTATCCATGTAACTTTGGATAAGTTATAGAAATTTTAGGAGTTGAAAGGAACCTAAGACATTATGTAGTGTCCAACCTTCTCATTTTTTTTAATGAGCCTTGTGATGTTTTTCATTAAAGGGAACTCCTCAATCAATTCAAATTAGTCCTTTTTTCTATAATTTGTGGTATTAGAGAAATGCAAGGGTGGGGGGAGGGGATGCAGAGAAGTTAAGTGACTTGCCCAGAGTCACACAGCCAAACAACACTTGATCTTAGGTCTTTTTTATTCCAAGGCCAGTTCTCTATCTAATATTTCATCCCCTTCATTTCGTAAAGAGAATATTAAAGCCCAAAGTCACACAAATAAAGTTAGTGTAAAATCCAAGATTTGAACCCAGGTACTCTGAATTCAAATCTAATGAAATTTCTACTATATCACACTGTCTCTCCCTGTTCACTCTTATATGAAATGAGAATATAATGATGACTTCAAGACATTGGTTGTCAGGGTCAGGTGAAATAAGGTATGAACATAATAAGAAAGCTACAAAATACTACGCAAAGGGAATGTGTATATAAATATATTCTAAGGGAAAATGTTTCATTCTTTTCCATCTTCCTTCAACTCCTAAAATGCTTCCCACATAAATATCAGGAATGAATACTTGTTAAATGAATGAATGAATGAATGAAATTTTTGGTGTAAGAATTTGCACCACAATATCCATTAATTGGTACTGATCAACCATTCATGCCGATAATTATGTACTGGATCTAATAATGATAATAGAGATCCTGTTCACAACAAATGAAAGTTGCAAACCAATTAATTAGGACTTTAAGAATTAATACTAAATAAACAAAAGGAATATAAGTCAGCAAGTAAAAAGTAGCCACAAATCATTAAAATTAGTAATATTTTGGGGTTTGTGTATGTGTGTGTGTGTGTGTGTGTGTGTGTGTGTGTGTGTGTTTCTACATTTCCCAGGCTGGAATACAGCCATCACTCAGGGGACTGATCCCACTACTGATCAGTAGGGAAGGGTTGACATGTTTCAGAGCTAGGCTGATTCACCTCCTTAGGCATTCTGGTGCTTCCCTACTTCCTGTTTCTGGGGGGCTCATCATATTGGGCTAGACAGTTCAGATACCTACATTAGATTTTAGCTCAACTGCAGCTCACAACTCCAGAGCTCAAGCAATCTTACCTGCCTTGGCCAACCCAGTAGCAAGAATTGCAGGTTTGTGCCATCACACCAGGCTATGTTCTAGTTTGAAAAAATTAACTAAATATAAGAGAAAAATAATTTTAGAAGATGTGAAAACGTTTAGAGGAAGCACTGTATAGCGGGGAACATGGTGGATTTGAATTTTGAGGATGCAAGTTGAAATCTCAGTTCTGCTGTTTAGTCCCTACATACATTAGGCAAGTCACTTGACCTATCTGAGCCTCAGTTCCTTATCTGTAAAATGAGAAGTTTGGACTACTAACTTTCTAGCCTCTTTCCAATTCAAAATTGATTATCCTGTAAATATAGATTTTAAATGATGATATATTTTGTTTACTGGCAGAGTCAAGTTTATTTGAGATGACAATACCCAAGAAAAGTCTCAGAAGTATAAATTTCTATGCTGCATTAAGGTTTATGAAGCACCTTCCTCACACCAACTTATTGACGTAAATAGTGCACCCATTATTATCTTCCCTGTGCCAATGAAGAAACTGAGATGCAGAGAAGAAAAATGACTTGTTCACAGTCATACAGCTGCTACCAGAGCAGAGAATAAAATTAGGGTCTTCTGAGCTTAAGGCAGGCTTTGCACTATTCTATGCAAATTTATTTCATTGAAACTCAGAAGGAATACTTCTAGTAATTATAGATAAACGATTTTGTGAAACTGGGGATGCATACTCTTGACATTGCAAAAATACTAGCTCTTTTCACAATTTTTTTTTTTCTCTTTAACACTGCAAATTTAATTTGAAAGGAAATATTCTTGGCCTGTTTTGACTCAAGGCACACAAGCAAAGCAATGGGGATATATTTTAATCACTAAAACTGAAAGATACTGTGAATAAAGCAGAGTCAGTGTTTAATTCTTAGCCTTGGGAAAACACCTGGAATTCTGGCAAAGCTAGACATCTGACTGTCCCTTCCTAGTGGATCAGCCCACACCTCAACACATCCTTAAAGAAGTGTGCTCATCTTAGCTTAAGTTTCCTCCCTTTTAAAATGAGATGATGCCAGCTGATTCTCTCTTCAATTTAATGGATGAGAAACAATTCTAAAAAGTTAAGGACATACAAATGTAAGACCTATTATTTTTCTGATCATGCTACTATACACATGAATTAGTGGATCTTACTTCCTACAGAGGCACAGCTGGGTGATGCAGTGGATAGAGCACCAGGCCAGGAGTCAAGGAGACCAGGAGTTCAAATAAAGCCTCAGACACTTAACAAGCTGTGTAACCATGGGCAAGTCATTCAACCCTGTTTGCCTCAGTTTCCTCATCTGTAAATGAGCTGGAGTAGGAATAGGCAAACCATCCTAGGTCCTTTGCCAAGAAAATCCCATATGGGGTCAAGAAGAGTGCAACAGGCCAAGAACAAACACAAGCTCCTCATTCCTCTCTCCTCACTAGATGCGAACTGGCACATCTTAATGAGTTCAAATCTGGCCTCAGACATTAACCAGCTCTGTGACCCTGGCGAAGTCACTTAACCCTGTTTGCCTCAGTTCCTCATCTGTAAAATGAACTAGAGAAGAAAATAGCAAACCACTCCAGTATCAGAAATGACTAAAACAACTTAACAACAACAAAAACTACAACAAAAATTTCCTAAAGAAGTGATTCTTGTATTTGCAACAGAGATCTTTTAACTCCTGTGCTTCCCTGGTACAAGGCCAAAGTACCTCAGTGGTAAAGGTATAGGAGTGACAGCCAATCTTGATAAAATGGGAAGGGCCCCACATTGACCTTGTAGTAAAAAGGCCTTGGGCTTACATCCTGTCTCATACACTAAGAAGTTGTATGACTTTGAAAATCATTTAATCTTTCTGATTATTCTTCTATAAAAAGAGGGGGTTGGACTTTGTGACCTCTAAGGTCCTAGACAGCTCCAACTCTAAGATATCTGAAATGAAATACTGGAAAATAAGCGGTAGTTCTCTTAGAACAATAGGTACTCAAGAGAAAAACTAACCTGTGAGCCAGTTATATTAGGTCACACCTTCAGGTACATTAAATCATATGAAATTCTCAGACACTCTGCTTTCTGTTGTTATGAAGACTCCTGACTATTCTGCCTGAGCTTCTCAACCTTAATCATTGTGTTTTTCCCTTGCCCATCCTGATTCAGCCTTCTTGTGCCCACTTCCACTGTGATGTTTCTGTTTCCTCTAGATTCTAATAACATTTCTAATATCATGTCTATATTTCTGAACCAGCATTCATACTTTCAGGGTTGCCTAAAGAACCTGAGCCTTGTCACCATGGCCCAGAAGAGTAGGATCTAGCCCAGGCCTGTATAACAAACACATGGCCTGCAGACCACTTGCAGCTGGCTGGCAAAAAATGTGGGGAGGATGTTAAAGTAAAGATGTAACAAGTGCTTTGTCCATGCTCCACTTAACCCGCCTTCCACTAGTCACTATCGTGCCTGGCATGTAACTTGGCAAGTGGGTTGCCACTGCGCACTCTCTCGTTTGTCACATGACCCATAGCAACCAACCATCATCAGTGTGTCTGTAGTCTGAGAGGAGCGAGTCATCTTTTCATTGTGTTTTTGGTTGTTACTGGCGTTGAACAGGGACAAAATGAATGCATCCAAGCACTAATGCAGCTGACCTCTGCTATGTGATGAGCGGCAACAACTTGAGGGCTTCTTCCCTTCCTTCACTGCACAGCCGCCCTCCAAGTTACATGATGTCTGGCTCTCTCTCCAAGGTCAGACACTCGGTTTAATATTTCTCTATATGTGAGCAGTTGCTGTGGAGATATTTTGGTTCTAACATTAAAGTTTTTGGGGTGACTTTGTAAAACAGATGTTAAAAAATGGAAGATTGAATCAGAACATGGAATGTTTAATCGGAAGTAAACAAATAGATATTTGTTTACTTACACAAGAGACAAAACATTGTGCCTTGTTTGCCAAGAAGTAATAGCTGTTCCAAAGGAACACAATCTTCATTGCCATTTGGAATCAAAACATCTTTACTTAAGCAAATTGGACACCAATGAAAAGCAAATTAAAGCATTCAAATTGTTGAAAAATCTCAGTGGGGAACAATGGTTTTTCAAGAAAGTAAACTCAGAAAGTGAGGTGGCTACTAAGGCTAGTTTTCAGATTTCTAAAGAAATTGATTTCCAATAGGATTCCAGAGTACAATAAACTGATTGCTGACAAGAAGTGTAACGTATCCCATAAAGTAAATGTAAACAGTAAGAAAACTCGAAAAACGTATTAAAACTTGTACTACTTGGCAAAGTAATTTTTTAACATTAATGTGATTTCATGATGAATAAAAATCTTAAGCAATAAGTGTAATTAATTGATATTAATTGACTTTTCCTTTTTTTTAAAAAAAAAACATGGTTTATTTGTAAAATAGTTTAAGCATTAATTATATTTTTACTTGGAAAGTGAGCCACTAAAAACCTGTCTGTGGCCCAAAGAAGTTTAGCCTATTTTAATTTTGACCCCTACCTACTGCCAAGCTGTGCAGGTCTGGTCTAACCTCTCTCAAGAGAAGCAATGTGTTCTTGTTAAATGTGGAGACTGCTGAAAAAGTGGTTAAATAGTCTTGTTTTACTATTATATGGATCTACTTGCCCCTTCCAGAACCTTGAATGCCATTTCAAGTCTCAGGTAGACCCATGTCCAACTAGGAGTGCATACCCCAGCCCTTTAAGTGTATTCTCTGCTCCTGTTCTTTTCCTCTAGTGTGGAACTCATGTCCAGTGTTGGAGGGGGTTATTCTATTCAAATTTCAGATGTTTCCTAAATCTTCAATTTTGATCTACCAACTTCAAATCCAAACTCCCATCTCCTATTTTTTCTATGAATTGCCTTCTTTGGCCATGATCTTTACATGTATACATTTTTAGGCATCCTGATACACAAGTACAATTCACCATTAAGCTCTAGGCCTAACTTGTCTATCTCATCCAAAAGCTGCCCATGACATGTTGCAACTAAGCTGGTGCCCTGACTGTGACTGTTCCCCTTGCCTCACAACGTACCTTGACAAATTTTGGATAATACATTTGCATTGAATAATAATTTTTTAAAAATTCATTTACTGTTATTGACCATGTCAGAAATTTGATTGAAATGACCTAAGCCCCTCTCTCTGGCAGAAAAGTCAGGCTGCATTCATTTAAAAGCCTTTATTATAGTAAGATTTTCTCCCCGCCCCAGGCCCCCAGGAGACTAATGTAATTTAATTCAGAAATCCAATAAACTGAACATTTATTACTTACCTAGTACCTACTACTGTGTGCAAAAAGAGAGGCAGGATGGCATAGTAGATAGAGAGAAAATGCTAGAGGCAAGAAGACTTGAGTTCAAATCCTGCCTCTGATAGTCAGCTGTTTGTGTGACCATGGACAAGTAAAAATGTTCCAGGCAGCCTTCTAAGACTAAAAGTTACTGATGAGTTGCTTAATAGGAGGAAAAATTTCCATATTGTGAGTTGCCCACACAGTGACTCACAGGGAGATTTCCTTTCCAGTCACACACACACACACACACACACACACACACACACACACATACACACAGCATTGGACATACGAAGAGAAAAACAGCGTAGGTCTTTTTCTCAAGGAACTAACCTAATGAATAGAGAAAATCATGCAGATATGTATCATACCAGGGAGAGAATTCAGGCAACATACCAGAAGGAAATTTGCAGTTCACCTGCAGCATAGGAATTATGAGGGAAAAGTAATTTGTGGAACCTTTGAGAAGAACCCTGTTACAAGGATGAGTAGGATTCAAAAGACACATCTGGTAGTCCAACCTGTTTCTATGATGCTATTCAGGAATGCCCTTTATATCTTTGTTAATAGAAGGGAAAGGCAAAATTGAGTTCTGTGCAACTGAGAAAAATGATTTCTTGTAGAAGGAAAGGTAATGACTTGGATCCACCCAATCAATGTACAGGAGAGTTTATGCTTATTGCCTTGCCCTATTTTCCCCATCTCCCCCATTCAGAGCCATTTGATCATAGACCATGGAATAGATAGACCAGGAATGTTAGAGCTATAAGGAACCCTTGAGATCAGATGATTAGACTAGGTGGGAGTGAGCTTAGGAATTGTTTAGTCAATACTGTCTCTGTCCCTCCCTCCTCCCCTGCCCCCCCCCCCACATATATTTTACAATTAAGAGGAAAGAGCTATTTCAATCCACCAATTTCCCTCCAGTTTGCACTTTTCTCTCCTTCAGCAGGAGCCAGTGTCCTCACTTGACCTCTAGGGATTTTGATTGACCAGATCCTCTCACTTCAGGATTAATCCCCAACTTTAGGCTTTCCCTGATCTGGAGAGGGCTTACCTCTAGGTCTTTCTCTGTTTCCCCATTTTGGCTGGTATATTGATCATTCTTCAGAAACTATCTCATATTTAACCTTTACCCTCATAGCCATGAAATTCACTCTCCCAAGATACTAATAAGAGCACATCTAAAGTTTGGGAACCTGCATTCAAATATTGTCTTTAATACTTTTGATCTGTGTGACCTTGGAAAAGTGTCTTAGCCTCCCTGGGCTTCAATTTCTTTAAATGCAAAATAAGGGTTGGACAAGATACCATATTGTCTGGAGGTCTCTTCCAGTTCTAAATCTATGAAATAATACTACTTCATCTGTTGCTTTTCCCAAGGGCATTTTGCTATTAACTAAAAACAATTACTTGGTCACCTGAAAAAATGAATCCTTCCTGTTGATCAGGTGTCAGTCTGGTTGAGAAGACAGTTAGGGGCTATGGCCTTCCTTGGACCCCTTATATCATGTACCTTATATCTCTGCTGCTTTATAAAAGCATTCCCTTTGGTCTTTGATAGTAGGAGACTAGGGTGGGGAGGTCAACTTTCTTTTTCATAAACAGAGTAACCAAAAACATTCTATACTATTACTTGTTAAATCCTACCATCATGAGCCTATTAAACCTACACTTACTCTACTAGTACTATCCATGCAAGGGAATACCTTAGTTTAATAAATATCATTATAGAAAGTGTCATTCTCTGCTTAATTGGGAACAAGATTCTCTTTACAATGACCTATCAATATTAGTCAGTGTTTTTTATTGTATCTTAATTGTAGAAGGTTTAAAAGAATTTTTATAAATTGCCAATCCATAAACAAATACAAGTTAATGTCAACAATAGGGGCCATAATCATCATAATGTGATTTATAAAATTCTATGCTCTTTCTCAGAATGGTAGAAATAAATTATTATAAAAATTATTTCTGGAAAAATAATCAACAGATTTTATTTTTACTTATCTTCCCACCAGTTTTTCTAGATACTATGTGAGATATAGTATAATTTCCCGACCTCTACCCCCCCTGTAACACTTGCATGTGGAATTTCAATAATAAATTCAATTTATGTGAAAGGTGAGTTGTCTTGCCTTCAGTTATTTGACTAGTAGCTGAATCAGGCCCTGAACCTAGTGTTCCTTTCATTATGCCTGCCCAAACAGGTTTAGCAGTCACAACTACTGACAATTGAGATTGACATCTCCTATAGCAGGCTTGACACACTCAGAGTTCCTAACTGGTTCCAGGAGATCACTTTTAAAAAGATTATGTTGCATCACTGGTTCCAATTTGAAAGTTCTATGTATAGGGTTGGTGAGGACAATAGATCTTTCAGAATAGCCTTGCAGTCAAAATGTGGATTGAATTGATTTCCCTTCTTTTTGGCAGATGGAGGGGGAAAATAATTGTAGTAATAACTTATCTAGTGATTTTCAAACTCCAAGCACTGGGGGAAAAACACATTAAATAGTTCAATGCCATTAAATATGGCATTTTATTAGCTACTGAGTTTCAGGGACTGCCACAAAATTGGAGATAACATTAGATTTGACTGGTACAGTTGTTCATTTTAAGAATATAAGAAATGACACACTGGGTCAAACAAATGGTTCATCTAGAATATTCTGTCCCTAACAGTCACACCAAGAGATGCTTTGTGGGAGACATGATTCTTTTCCATTCCACTGATCCCAGAAGCCTCAAAGTGTAAGACTAAAAAGCTTCAGCTTCCAGATACACATTTCTATAAGTACTTCACTCGGTGAAATGCCGTATACTCAATATATACCACAGTATTTTTTTTCTAAATTTGATTTGTATAAAGTCTGAATGCACTTTATAATTTACTTTATTATTTATCTATACATATATCTACATATGTACATGTATATACACTTACAGAGAGAGACTTGGCGAAATGGATGAAGAGATATAGATTAGAGACAATAGATATAGGTATAGGCATAAACATATATGTATTTCCTTTTTGTAAATATAATTTTAGGGTCACAGACTACAGTTTGCCTTCTACAGTAAAACAGAATCTATTAGTTAAGTGTGTATATTACAGCCCTCTATGGTCAAGCTATAAGTCTCCTAAGACTTCAGCAAGTACTTAAAAGTAAGATCTTCTGAAATGATTACAAAGTGTGATAGATCATATTGTCAGTGTTAGAAAAGAATAATTATAATCATCCTATGTTGTTTAATTTTTGTAAAAGCAACCAGGCTAGTCTTGTATTATGATTCCCTTTTACGTACACTCTGCTCTAGTCAAATGGGCTGATTTGCTATTTCACCTACATGATATTCCAGCTCTCTCCTCTCTAGCTTTGTATACACAATCCCCCATTTCTGGAATGTGCTATCTACACAGCTGCATGCAATAGTGTGGTCCTAATGTGATCAAAGATCTTCCCCTCCCATTCAACAAGCCTCAGGTGGAGCTAGTTAAGGGAAGCTTGATTAGGAGAGGCTTGCTTATAGACAGGCCCACACCCTTTAGTTAAGACCGAGGCCTATACCTACTTGCTACTAGGTGCTAAGTCCTAGGCCTATACGTGTATCTATATCTATATCTATATCTATCTATCTGTATATATATATATATATATATATATACATATATATATATATATACATATATACACACACACACACACACACACACACACACACACACACACACACACACTGTGGGTAGCCATTAAGCTCAGACTAGGGAGCTGCAGAGTTGAGAGAGCTTCAGAGACAACAGAACTGTGAAGAGGAGGAGGAGGAGGAGGAGAGGAGGGGGGAGGGAGGGAAGAAGGGAGGGGGGGAGGGAGAGAGAGAGAGAGAGAACTGGAATGGCTCTGAGAACTGCAAGGGCTTTCAGAACTGTGGGAGGAGAGGATGCAGGCAAGCAGACAATTAGGATTTGTGAGTGAGTGTTTATGGGAAGGTCCTAGCAGAAGGGAAGGTTACAGGATGGCTTGACTCTTTGCTGTGATACTGTGTTTTAATCTCCTTGCTGTTACATTGAGGTGGACTTACCGGTTTTGTAATGCAATTACTGCTATGTCGAATTGGGGTTATTGGTTCTGGGATTTTATCCTCTGGTGTCTGAGTAAATATTTTACTTCTTCTGCCTTCTATCCAGAGAGTCTCATACTTTGCTATTCTGAGCTATAAAGGCATGTTCATGGTCGCCATTGACATCTTGAATCTTGCCTTACTGATACAAGTAGACACCTCAGCTTTACTCAGGGTACAGCTAGCCCTTATAGGAGGTCTTCCCTAAAGTCCTTAGATGTTAGTAGATTCTCTTTCTTGAAATTTCCATTTATTTATCTGTGTAGATTTTGTAAGCGTACCACCTCCTACTAAATTGTTTTTCCCTGAAGGTACAAGTTGTTTTGTTTTTGTCTTTGTTTGCATCTTCTCTATCTATCCTGGTATCTTGCATTTTCTAGGTAATTAAATGAGATATCATTGGGCATCCCAGTGCCTGGAACATAGTAGATATTATATAAATACTTGTTCCCTTCCCTAATTAATCAGTGTTGGTTTAAATTGAAATTGAGCCTATAACTTAAATCTGAGAATGTTCTTGGTGCCACATTATTATGGCTGGTTATAATTTTGAATATAATGTAGGCCTGATTCAAACTGTTATTGAAGGGCAGTGCATCAGCCAAATGTAATTTTTAGAAGTGCTGGGACTATGGTATGTCTTTTGTTCCATTTCTTCTGCATGTTTGACTGGCCTTTGTGAGTGTGAGCAGTAAAAATGGCAAAAATCTTATGGAGCAAATAGAAAATGAAGATATGTGCGTAAAAAAGAAAGAAGAATGCACCAAAGGAACTCGGTCATCTAACAAATAGACTTGAAATAGAGGGTGATATTTTGATGGAAAAGGTTAAAGTCATATCAACTGTGATAACATCCAGAAAATTCAAGGACTATGTGATGAAAGATCAAGAAGATGACTCAAAAATAGTGGTGGATAGCGAGAGAAACAAAAAGTATCTTTTAGATCAACACGGATAGACCCAATTTGGACAGATCCAAGGCAAAGCAAAAAAGACAAAAGGCAAAGTAGGGAAAAGAAAAAAATGGCAAAAAAATTGACCTGGTAAAAAATATCACTTGAACATCACTGAACTTTGTTCAGAAAATGTGATTTGATTGAAGGAAAATATTTTGTTTCCAGATTTTGCCTTAGCTAGTTACTTCAACTTAAACACAAAATATCTGCCCTCAGCACTTCTTTTTTTAGTTTATTTTTTGGTAGGAGTGGCAACTTTTACCTGACCATGTCAATATCAGTGTTTTCTCTGATTCAACAGTTTCTGGCAAATAACTGTGCAATCATTTACATATTCTTGAATATTTGGTAATTATGTTTGAAAGAAAGGTAATACTAGTCCTTATTAAATTTGAAATAGTTCAGTACTAAAAAGCAAAACTATTATATGACTTTAGTAATTCCTTGGATGTGTCATATACCTAAACAGAACTTGTATTCCTAGATTTTTGTTGCTGTGTATGTCAATACATATAATAACTATTCAGTTAAAAAAAAGAAAAAAAGAAAAGAAAAGGTCCAAGCATAGTTTTGAAAAGCAAGCAGAAGACTTGTATTGAAAATACATTTCTTCAGCTACTTAGCTTAGCTATACCGTTTATCATTTAGCATCATCAGTTTACATTCAATGAGGTCCTAAATATTATAACCTTCATATACAGAAATCTAGAGATGAACTGCTATTGGAAGGGCATATGTATTGATTTGTCTTCTTTCCAGTTTCAGTATTAGATTTGAAATTAACCATATTTTTTTCTCAGTTATGTTTCCATATGAGATGACTGGCTGGGAGTTGTTGGGACAAACTGACCTTTATAAAGGGCTTTCAATTTATGACCTTGATTTCATGAAGCACCAATTGCTAAGCTAAGTGCCAGACATTTGTTTTATCTTTTTATGCATGGCTCTCTTCCAAGTGCAATTGGTGTTATGATAGCCTCTGAGGTCCCACAGAGCTCTAAATCTACGTTCCTGTGTTCTTATGGTACAGTGATACTTATATTTATAAGTATGTATAAGTACTATGCTACTCATGAGATAACAGTAAAGTTCTGCCCTTGAAATCAGGAGGACCTGAGTTCAAATCTTGACTTAGACAATTATATTTGTAACCCTATGCAAGTTGATTTTTCAGCCTTAATTTCCTTATCTTCAAAATGAGCATAATAACACCTAATGTACAGGGTGTTATTCCGAAGATCAAATGAGATAATACATGTAAAACCTTTTATGAACCACAAACTGCTATATATGTTGTTTTATTGTTGTTGTTATTATTGTTATCATCAATTAAATCTAGTCAAAGTACTCATAGAAAACAGTTCCCATTACCATCACCAAAAGCCAGCATTCACACTATCCACAGTCCCAGTATAAAACAGTGGCTTATATATGGATCATTGAATTTAGAGCAGAAAGTGAGCTTAGAGGTCAGTGAGTCCATCCCGTTGCTTTTACCGATGAGAAAACAGGCCCAAACATGTTACATTTACCCAGAGACTCTTAGGTACCTAAATAGTAGAACTCAGTATTAAACCTTGCTTTTCTATCTCAAACCCATTGCTATTTCCACTATAGTATTCTGTTTCTCTGAATGTTTTAGAGACAGCAGAAGAGCTTCAGCCTACTTTCCTGAACTTCTCTCATTTGGCACACTACAGAAGTTATGCCCACTGTACCTGACTGGGGCCTGAATCCCTGCTGTGCCCAGGGGCACATGATTCAGAGTGCTGAGCAACCGACATCCAATGGAACAGCAGCCAAGATCTTTTCAGCCAAGGAAAACATCGAGATGCCTGGGTAGTCACCACGGTCAGATAGTTCACCTCTCTTTTCTCTGAGCTGGCAATGTTTGCAGCCTCTTTTACTTAACCTCTTGACAATCAACACCCTCATGCTACCTCAGTATGATGGGTTATGAGCTATATTTCCGCATAAAAAAGAGAAAGAAAAAAAAAGGTATGGCTCAGAGACAGAAACATTTAGTGAAAGAAAGGGTTCTCTCCCACAGAAAACCAGATCAAATGAATTAGATGGCAACTAAAGCATCCCTCACCCCAGGCAAGCAAGACACAAAATTCTAGGAAGAAGAGCACTGGCAAAGTTGAATCCCAACATATATCACATACTGCTCTTGGTGGGTTTTGTCACCATACAAATCACCTCACGTGAAAAGTCAGCAGACAGCATGGAAGAAATCTAATAAGCTTGATTCCTGTTTTTTAATCCCTGTGAGCTAGGCTTTCACAACAGGTTACCTGATGTGCTTAAAGCACCACAGAACTGATTCAGAGGCCTGTGCGTTAATATGAATTCTCCAGCTAACTAGCTATGTGGGGCTGGGAAAATCATGTAACCTCTGGGCATCAGTTTCTTCATCTGCAAAATAATAATGGCTTATATTTATATATTAATTTAAGGTTTGTGAAGTGTTGTCCTTATAATAATCCTAGGGAACTAGTATTTCAGGGGTTCTCCCCCATTTTATAGAGGGAATAAAGGCTCAGAGAGATCAAACAACTAGTAAGATGGAATGCCTTACATTGTAAGAGTTTCTCATCATTGCAAATTTTGAAGCAGATAATGGATGGCTACTTTTCAGCTTAGTGTGAAAATTTAGGCTCTTTTCTAAATCCATCACAGATAGCTGTCCCCAAGTATTTGCCAACCAGTGAGCAACCACAAAAGGGAGACAAGCAGCCAAAATATCAAAAAGAATTGCCAATGTATGAAAACAAGTCATGGATGAGGCAAGTTGCCCAGCATTCTCTCCCCCAACCCAAGGACTGACTGGTAGCAAATAGTCCTAGCAATATTCACCCTTCTATCAAAAAACTGTCTTATCTAGCCTCTGCAGTAATGCTCTATGACGCCTTGGCTTTCAGATAGTGAGGGAGGCAGCACTGTAGCATCCTATGTGAGTCAAAGGAGGCATAGATGAACTCAGCCTCTCAGAGGAAAAAGTCAGTGTCCTTGCCTATAGACGAATCATCCCACTAGCCTAAAAGCTCACTGTGGAAACAGCAACCACAGTGATAAGAAGAGATGCTTCAATAGGCTAGCCACTGCTTTTCTTTGTGCCACATGCAATAAAAATGTAAAACACCCTTGACTTTCTTATGCAAAGTCTTGGGAGTGTTCTGTACTGTGTGTCCATGGTGATCCCTAAACAGGTAAGGTAACTCACTATTGAGAAGGAGGACACAACACCAACTCCTTCTTTGTGTAGCTAATGGATCCCAGGAAGTTTCATTTTTGTCCTGTTTCCTTGGTTAGCTACCTTTTCCACGGGGGCTTGCTTTCTATATGAGAGATAGCTTTAGTGAGAAAATGTCCTTTCCTTAGCCTCAAGTTTCTCGCTATTATTCTCACATCGTTATTATTTTTTTTTATCCATCACACTTTTGTTGTTAGGGTACTGCGATTTTTTAAAACATCTTCAGTATCTTCTATTTTCAGAAAGCCTATTTATATAATTAAGATATGTACTTAACAAATCAACTGTTTTCAGCCCTGGTTTTTATAATCTATAAGAGCATTTCTAGTTATCATGAGAGATATATAAGAAGTCCTCCCTCAAAAAGGAATACAATTTTAAATTGTTTTATTTTTAAAAAAATCTCCTGGTCCACCAATTGTTTCCTTTTCCCTCTCAAATGGATTTCTCATCTTAAAAATAAATCACTATTCTTTGTAAGTTTCATCTAATGGCATTCCTTTCTTAATTGTCTTCTAATAGTTCACATTTATCACCTCACTACAACTACATTCAAGATCCTTGAGTAACATATTGTAAACCTAACTGATTTAGTTTATAGTATGATCTCAGTAAATGTTTATATATTAGTAAATGAAATGGTCTATCATTTTTAAGAAGACAGTATATGTTTGTATAAGAGAGTTGAAGAATAGGATTAGGGAAATTTGAGCAGAATAGGTGAAAGTACTTGGAGATATCACAAAATCTATCCAGAGTAAGAAAGAGTGAGAATTGCTGTATTGGTAATTAAGGTGGGAGTTTTTATTTTCTGTTTTCTTTTTTAGAATGCTAAAGTAATCAAGTACCTTTGATTAAGTCTTACTAGGTGCAAAGCCCCAGGCCCACACCCTTTTGCTGATTAAGTTTGAAGCCTACAGGCCCTAAGAAGGGTGTATAAACTCAGAGGTTAGCATTTTGTTTGGGGCTCTCACTCACTAGAAGACTGTCCTGTGATTTGACTAGATGAGCCTCTGGGAAGCCGTTGTTAAGAGTCCCCTGGTTTTGGAAAACCCAGATGTTGGTGCTTCTCTGGTAACTATGTATATTGTGATTTGGTTAGGCAGAAATGTTTATATTGTCTCTGTAATTTCTGTTTGTATTTGCTCAGAAGTTCAGGGTGCTGGCTTTTCCCTCTGAACTATGTAAATGATATATGTATTAAACTGAGATTGTTAACTCCTTAAAGTTGCTTTCCTTGGAAAAGCAGATTAAAGAACCTATGCTAGCAGCCCTTTTGTGTGCTGGTGTTAATTGGCCTTACACCCCCACAGCAGCTGCTAGCCACATTATTGTTACAATTGCTTTTCTAGAAAACTAACAGTTGTGACTTAATGAGCAGAACACTTCCAACGTTTTCTATATCTCTCCTTCATAAAAGGAATATGATTTCGGGGTCAAGAGCCAATGTTTCAAAAGGAATTCTCAAACTTAGTACCTAAGGGACTTTAGAATAAGCCCCTCTCTTAGGCTCAGTTTTTGTTTTTGTTTTGTTTTTCATTTGTAAAATGAGCATAACAAACTGCTTATCTCATAAGATTGCTTTAAGTAAAGTTATTTGTATACCTTTAAGAGCTTTGCTAGTGTGAGCTGAAGTCCTTATAGTACTGAGGATGGTCAATGATTTCATTTTCCCTAAGGAATTTCTATGCAACTTTTCTTACATGAAGCAAAATTTCTGCCCTGTAGGAATTTATGATACGAAGAGATTGTTAAAATGAAAAGCATACCTTAAGCCAATTAAAATGCATTGTCACTCCACTTTTTTTTTCCAGCTCTTCATTTTAGCATGGAAGTAATAAAGACTATGCCAAAGGATGATTTCTAGTGTGTTCTGTCATTTTTCCCTTGTGTCTGACTCTTTGTGACCCCATTTTTGGTACTAAAATGGTTTAACATTTCCTTACCAGCTCATTTTACAGATCAGCAAACTGAGGCAAACAGGGTCAAGTGACTTACCCAGGTCACATTGAGATTTGGAGTCAAGATGAGCCTTTCTGATTCTAGGCCCAGAGCTCTACTCACTGTGTCACCTAGCGGCCATAAGTCCTAGTAGCTCCTATCATTTGGAGGGACAATAAATACCTGCCTGCAGTGAGTAGTAGTCTGGAAGCTGGCTTAGCTAAGTTCACTAGAGGCACATTACTAGAAGGCTGAACAATGAATGGTTATTTATTTGGTTACAAGCAACTCATGAAATCAACTACTTAAGTATGGAGATGTTTTGCTCTGCATTGGCAAAGGGACTACCCACACAGATGAAATCACATTTCTTTGGAAGTACTGAGAAAACAGTAAGATCCTAATAGTATGTATGGTTCTTATATATATGTGTATATATATATATATATATATATATATATATATATATATATATATATATATGTGTGTGTGTGTGTGTGTGTGTGTGTGTGTGTGTGTTTATTAATGACTGGCCTTTTTCAAAGTTATGAAGTTTGTTTACAACCCTCATCAAGTTCTCCTGTCAAGGTCTTATTAATACCTCCCTCTTTTTTGTTGTTTTGTTTTTATTTTTCCTATCTCAATCATGCTAGAAATACAGTGGTCTCTCATCAGCATCATCACACTATTGACTGACAAGGAGGCTTTGATCTACTCTGTTTCTAATCTCGACTGGTGCATTCATCTTTAGGCATCCTGGTGGCATTATACTCCTGGAGGAGGTCACCATACCAACATCCCTTATTTTGCTCACAACTTTCAAATTCAAGCAACTCATTCACTTGGTCAATTAATGAGCATTTATTAAGTTTCTGCTATGGGTCAGGTATTATACTAAGTACTGGAGATACAAAGAAAGTTAAAAAACAGTCTGCTCTCAAGGAGCTCCTGGTCTAATAAGGGAGACAATATGAAAACCACTGTGTTCAGTCACTTTTTAGTCATGCCCAACTCTTCATGACCCCATTTGTGGTTTTCTTAGCAAAGATGCTGGTATGAACAAGCTAAGTACAGGGTAAATTATACATAATCAGCCTCACACTTTCCTCCTTCCTAATAGCAGGGAATACAGGTATGTGCTACCATGCCCGGTTCAATACTTCTGTTAGGAGGATCTACCCTCATTAAATGTTTAGACTGTAGGTCTACCTCGTGGTTTTCACTCTCTCTTGGCCACTTCATCCAAGGAGACAGTGAGACTTGGCACATTTCTTTCTTTGATGTCTAAATAGAAGATCTACCAGTCTAGAGTAATGGACAGTAAGATAGAGGCCCATTCTAAATTGTTTCAAAGTCTAGAAACGACAAGAATGGGTAGAAGTTAGAGAAAGGTACATAGTAGCTCAATGTATGAAAGAAATTTTGAACAAATTTCCCCTAAACAATAATGAAATAGGCTACATCAAAATATAATGAGCTGACCATATTTAAACTTAAGATCTTTATCTAATCGGGGCAGGGGCTTAAAAGAATATTCTGTCATGAAGTTGGAGTTTGGACTAGTGGCTTTTAAGGTTCTTTCTAACTCATCCTTCTATGCCTATATGGTGTCTTTTTTTTTCTCTTTTTTGTCACAAGAAAAATTAGTGTCACAAAATCAGAAAAAAAAATGGTTGGCTGAAATTCAGAAGGAAAAGAACAAGAATGTTTTATCAGCGGAGATTGTGGAATCATATTCTGATGATTTCTTTATGAGTGAACAATGCACATTTTGAAGAAGAGTTGTTAAAAACTGACCTTTCTGAATGTTCTTGGTATCATTTAAAAGATCATCCTTCATGAAAGACCTCCCTTTATAACACAAATATCTTTTCTAAAATCATTGTCATGTTGCTTAAAGCTTCCTTATCTCTCACATCTTTGGGGTAAGGCCCAGAAAAACCCTCACAAAAATGTGATTACGTTAAACTGGTATTTGTCATTGATATTTTCTTTAGTTCTTTTTAAAGCTATTCATTTGTTTATTAGGCAATGGAATTGACAAGTAGGAAATTTAAAGAGGGCATTATAGAAAAGAATAGAAACTAGAATTGGGCTTAAGAAAGAGCTGGGATGAGGAGATCTGGATAACATAAGGAAAACCACTCCTGAATGTGGGTGAGGTGTTAAGCTATTAAAAGAAGTTTGGCAAAGGTGGAGTAACAATGATGGAAACAATCAACCAAAAAAAAATCGCAATTTTTTGAGAGCATCAAAGATTTAAGTTAACATCTGCTTTGGTCCTACCTCAAGATGAGAAATTAAAAAATGAGAACTCTGAGGACTTAAGAGAGGTCAGCTCTCTGTGTGTTCTTTCATAGCTCCTCCTTTCACCATGAAGTCATAATATTACCTCTGGCATCTAAGGCAGAAGCCATAGGGAGTAGAACATGAAAATATAAGTCCTGCCACACAAATTCTGCCAGTATAAGTCACTGCTTTGAATAATTGGGTCTCTTTAAGATTGGGACAATGTATCTCTACCAGAAAAGAACTGTCCAGTAAGCCCCAAGTGTTTTGTTGAAGAATTGTCCTTCCATGAGAGCTTTTGTCAGTCTATACTTAGCCTCCTGAGAAAGTTACTAGATATAGCTTTTCAATTCAAATAGAGCTCCACTTCATCTCTACTCTACTTCTCCAATTCTGACTTTAGCTACTGAACATATACCAGCCTACTCTTCTTGCCACCTACCTGTATTTAGCTTGTCTGCTCCAATAGGGAATCAATTGCCTGTTTCTATTCCATCCTGGACCCAGACTCATCTTTATCCCGACCTTAGTCTGAATCTCCTGACATTTCCCTGATCAAGCATCTGCTCGATTCAGCTCTAATTATTCAGCCAAAATGCCTCACTCCTCACTGATGTTTCTTTGGAGACAGCAACAAAGAGCTTCTGATGTGACCACTGCTTTGCCAAAATATTTCTGGGGGCCACACTAGTCACGTTGGTTAAACCAAGTCAGCCCTTTCCAAGCAGGAAGCTAATTCTGATCATACAGAGTTTATATCTAGAATGAAGTGTTAATATCCATATATTAGGGTCTCCATAAAACAAAACAAAACAATCCTGAGCTATATTGGGTTGAGACTGGGTGTGAGGAAGGCCCAAATTATTTAAAACAAGCACCACCACAACAACTAAAATCGGGTGACCCGGCATTGGATTGGAGAAAATCTCTTAGTTCTATTTTTTAAAGGCCTAACTTTCCTAATCAGAAATGACAATTAACTCCCCAGTGTCACGCCAGGGAGTTACTACATCTATATTTGTAAAATATGCCACCTCAGGCCTAAAAACCCTTTTAGCTCTCCTATTTCTAACCACAGCCCTCGTTGCCAATGTTCTCAGTTAAACTATTGTTGAAATCCATTAGGGGCTGAACTGCTATCATTAACAAGCTCAGAGTAAATGAGAAAGAGTCCCTTGGGTGTGGGCCAACTTCTGCTCTGAGTAAAGACATCCTTTGTCCTGGCAGGGTCCAATATGAGACAACCTGTTTGTCATGAGTGATCCCTTTAGAAAGACCTTCTTTTCCAGTTTAGACGAAAACTTTAGTCAAATACTTATTGTTCAGATAAGACTCCCCAGGAGAAGAGTGCTCTTCTACATGCTCTGGGGGACGGTAGGAAGCATCTTGACCTTAAGAGGCTTTAATCTTCTCTCTAGCTGTGGAAATAAGGCAAACATATATGAACCCTAGTCTAGTGACTTGTACACATGTTAGGGCACTTGAAAAGGCTTGCTGATTTATATAGAAATAAGTTTATTAAGGCAGTAGATAGTGAGCCACCTTCAAAGTAACACAGACCTGACCTCAAATTTCTGACACACACTGAATATGTAACCTTGAATAAATGAATTAACATCTCAGTGCCCCACAGAACTCTCTAAACCAGGGGTTTTTAACTTGAGGTCTGTGAACTTGTTTTATTTGATTTTTAAAATTTTGATAAATATATTTCAATAGAATTATTTTCATTTGTAGTCCTATATATTTTATTTTATTCATTTGAAAACAGTATTCTGGGAAAGTTTGTGTATGCTTCACCACACTAACAGATTCTGTGACACACACATAAAAATGTTACGGATTACTGCTCTAAGAGTTTAAGTTGCTAATTTCCATAGGTAGAGGAGGTTTTCACCTTGGGGAATCTCTATACATACCACTGACACCACAGACCAAGTCCAAAATTCTCATTATTATTAATAACTGTTATTGTTAATTATTATTATTATTATTTTGAAACAGTTAAAAATAAGACCACAATGCAAGAATGTTCACATGGCAGTGATAGGTTAATCACCAGACGAAGAGCAGAGAAAGGAAGTGATATAAGATTTTAGAGGATGGAGAAATCAATCAGTCAAGCAATAATCAGTATTTATTTAGCACTTATGCTGGACAGGCACTGTGCTAGGCACTGGTCGCTGTGGGGTGCGTGAGACTGGGGGAAGCTTTTATGAATTGGGCCTCGTCCCCTCCAATCCATTTGTTAGTGCTTTCCTGCTTGCTATCCCACCCCTAATAAATTACTCTGCATATATGTTATATTTACTCTTCATTCTATCAGCCACCCACAACCAGTCAAATGTAAAATCCTTGAGGGCAAGAATTGACTCTCTTTCTTTCTAATTTCCTTCCTTCCTTTCTTCTCCTCAGCACTTAGCATAGTCCCCAGTACCTAGTAGGTGCTTAATAAATGCTTATTAAATTGATGTGAAATTACCCCAACCTTTTCTCAGTGCTCAGATGCAATAATATAAACCTTTTAAAATTGAAGATATAGTATGAAGACAAAGGTGGGTGAGGGAAAAAAAAGTTCTCTCTTCATAGGCCTCTACGTAAACTTAAGTTAATGAGAATTGATTTTTTCCCAATCATTTATTTTGGAAATAACAGTAGGGTTTGTGGTGAGCCAGGAATAAGCATACTGGCTGTTTATGAGTCTTTATAGTCTCTTCATATTGTGGCCATTTTGAAAATGTGGTGAATGCAGTACCATGCCACATTTGTTTTATAGGACTCCTATGGGTTTCTCCCCTTTAGCTTGAGATTATACTTGACAAGTGCAATCGATAAGGTTGTTTTGCCTGAGGCAGAAGAGGGCCCAGTTTCTCCATTCTTGAAAGATAAGACAGTGGGGCTAGAAGAAGGCACCAAGGGGCAACCTGACTTTTGCAGTACAGTATGTATCATCTTTTATTTATGGAAAAATAAGCCCCAGGTTAAAGGTTTTGTCTTGTTTTTAAATCTTTATTTCTAATGAAGGCTTTCCATTCATTCACAATTTTTTTTAAAGTTGAAGTTACTAATTATTAAAAAAGATATATTTAGCCCTGGTAATATCTAAGATGTCTCTTAATTGCATGTGAGTGTTAGTGAAAGAAATCACTTGATAGACTTATTTTTTGGATCCTATTTAGAATGGCTTCCTGAAACCACTGTCAAAACCTCAGATAAATTCATACCCTTTGGATATTGCTTTTTTACTAGTCAAGTTTTCTACACATAACCAGAAACAGACTTGACATTGCCCAAGGCACTGAAAGAATTAGGGACATTCATTTTCTTTCATTCTCAAATTCCTCCCTACTTGAGACTGTCATAATCAGGTTTGAATTAATGGAACTCTACCATTTAATCTTTCCATATTAATCAGAGTATACATTGGAATGAATATTTGCCCAAATTTGATATGTACAAAACCACATAGGAAATCCATAGTCATCCTCCTCATGCTAGTGGATGGTAGCAAAGATGACTTTTAATATGAACAACAGGAGAAATTAGTAAAGTGACTAGGATAAGGAGAACAGGGATAATATAAAAGAATAAAATATATTTGTAGAAATTGAAATTTTAGAAATACAACTAAGCTATTCAATATATATATACATATATGTATATATACACGTACATATATATACATACATATATACATGTATATTCTTTTTTTTCTTTCAAAAACATTCCATTCTAAGGAGGTAGCCTATATTCAGGGACTGTCTATAATGAAAATACCATACAACTGAAATTTTCCATTTTTCATATCCTTTCCAAAAATTATACAGTTAATCCTAATATAGTTATTCTTAAGAGTGAAACTTGCTCTAAGGCTCAACTTATTTCTGAGAAACTTCTTCTCAGTGCTTTCCAATTAAGAAATATACTTTGCCTGCTACAGGCTTTAAAGGATCTTTATGAACTCTAAGGACTGCAGATAGATCTGAAGATGATAGGAACTGAGATCAGAAGGGCTCTGAGTCACCCAAACATCCACATAAGGTGGCATGGAGGCAAGGGCTGTACAATACACCGACGACAGAGGCCAAGACAAATGAGGAGCCCATAGATGAGTATGTGGGGATAGAAGTCAAGATGCTCTATGCTAGAGGGAATCACTGGAGGAGGGGGCCTGTATCAAATTGGTCATAAATCACCTAATCAAATGAGAGAACACTTAAAGACCTTACAGCTTCAAAAGGATAAACTGAAGCTGAGGGTCAAGAGCATAGACAGATATGCATAAATATCAATACAAGTAATCACCAAGGAGGAGTCAATGGAATAATATTGATGGAAAGGTCTTCTCCAGACATGCACAATTTGGAGCAAAAATTAAAATAGGCTAAACTTAAAATAGGCCACAGATAGGTTAGACAAGACACAGACTGCAATAGTTGCCACGGGTTACGTGACAAACAAGAGTGAGGGTGCAGTGGCAACTTTACATTTTTCACGGGCTGCCCAAAATCCAAGTGACCCATGGGCCATATGTTGTACAGGCCTGTTCTTGTCCACCCAAAATGTTTAGATATGAGAAAATATATGTCTCTTTATATGTGTCAAGGTTTAGATGTAGTTTCATATATATGAATACATATGGATAGATAGATAATAAAGTTTACAGCTGGAAGGGAATTAAGAGATCATCTAATTCACTGTCCTTTCCCCCTTTCTGACACTTCCACTCCTCAGCCCTCTACTGTTTAATTGATGAAGAAACTAAATGCCAAAGAAGAGGCTTGATCTTTTTCAGTCACTCATATATTAAACAGCGCGGCCAAGATATAAACCCAGATTTCCTGACTTTAAATTCATTATGCTTTCTACTAAAGCAAGCTTGTTAAAGAAGTAACTAAAAGCAGTGTGTAGGAGTTCATAGTCTACAGATCATAACAGGTAAGTAACTGTATTCAGTTTGAAAAGAGGAGGGAGGCAAAAGTATTTAAACCCAAATGCAGCAAAAAGTATTGGCAGGAAAAATAGGATTGTATTAAAGAAAGTAAAATTTTAAAAGGAATATATACACACATTCTCCAGGCATGAAAGAAAAGGTGTATAACCTACAGAGTACAGAGGAAGCAGTCTATATGTAAATTCAAATGCAAACAGCTCTTAATTAAACACCTCCAAGGCTCAAAACAGTCAAACAGCATTTATCAAGCCCTATGTGACTGGAAATGTGTTACATGTTCCAGCCCTCAATAATTTCACATTGCAATGGAGAAAACTACATGTTAAGTAACTATGTACATGCAAGGTATATGCACAGAAATGTAAAACTTAGCTGGGACAGATGGTTCCTGACCTCATAGTGGTCCTCATCAATCTAGTTTGTGGAGGGAAACTAGAAAATGATAATGCTACTTCTTCCTTCTGAACCAACAGAAGCTAATGCTGAATTCCCTTGAGTATCTCAGTCTTAGAGCTGCAAAGATGGAAAGTACAAGACATACTCAAGGTTATTCACAGTTAGTGTCTGGAAACATAGTTTGTGATCAGCATTCCTACTGGAGAAAGACAGAAATCATGGTATTTCTGTGATGAAAAATTTCAGTAGTCTAGATAAAAAAAAAAACAAAACTATCATAGCAGCTCCAAAAAGCTGTATCAATTTGGTGCAGGCCACTGACAAATTAATTGAGGGAGGAATCAGAGTCAAAAACTGGAGTTCTATTGAGTACTTGAATATCTGGAAGCATAGTCATCTCATTCATTGACCAAGAGTCAAGGCCACGTTGATATATGTTTTTTCCTTAATTAATCAAGACAATGTCTAATTGTGAATATCTGTTTATGTTGACATCCTTCTTTCTCTAGAGAATGCTAGAATTATTAGACTTTGGAAGGAATATCAGAGATCATTCTGCTTCCTAATTTTAGAGAGAGAGAAACAGCTTTATAAAGAACAGTTATTGGTTGAAGGACATACAGCTAGTTAATAACAAAATAGGGTCTAAAATAGAGACTCTTTTCAGACAGTGCTCTTTATCCCACACTTAATTCATTTTATCTATACCATACAGTAAAGAGAGGTGAATGAAAACTTTCCTCAGTTTTTTTTAAGAAATGACTATGCTACTCCCTCTTCAGTACCCTTTAACATCTCTTTTTTTTGACCATTTTCTTTCTTTGATACTTTTTAGTTTTCAGCATTGATTTCCACAAGATTTTGAGTTACAAATTTTCTCCTCATTTGTACCCTCCCCCCACTCCAAGATGGCATATATTCTCATTGTCCCATTTCCCAGTCAGCCCTCCCTTCTATCACCCCCCACTTCCCCTCCCCTCCATCCCTTTTCCCCTTACTTTCTCGTAGGGCAAGATAGATTTCTATGCTCCGTTGCCTGTATATCTTATTCTCCCGTTGCATGCAAAAACAACCTTTTTTTGAGCATCTGCTTTTAAAACTTTGAGTTCCAAATTCCCTCCCCTCCTCTCCCCCCACCCACTCTCCCTAAAAAGGCAAGCAACTCAACACAGGCCACACATGTATCATTATACAAAATACTCCCATAAATAGTCATGTTGTGAAAGACTAACTATATTTCCCTCCCTCCTATCCTGCCCCTTTTCAAAAGTGTTTGTTTTTGATTACCTCTTCCCCCTATCTGCCCTCCCTTCCCTTGTCCTCCTTTTTTATACCCTTCCCCCTACTTTCATGTGGGGTAAGATACCCAATTGAGTTGGTATGGTATTCCCTCCTCAAGTCAAATCCGATGAAAGCAATATTTACTCATTCCCCCTCACCTGCCCCCTCTTCCCTTCCAATGAACTGCTTTTTCTTGCCAGTTTTGAGTGAGATAATTTACCCCATTTTATTTCTCCCTTTCTCCCTCTCTCAATATATTCTTCTCTCATCCCTTAATTTGATTTTATTTTCTAGATATCATCCCTTCATATTCAACTCACCCTGTGCCCTCTCTGTCTCTCTCTCTTTCTCTCTCTTTCTCTCTCTTTCTCTCTCTCTCTCTCTCTCTCTCTGTCTCTCTCCATACACACACACATACACACACACACACACATATATATGTATATATGTATATATATATATATATATATTCCCTTCATCTACCCTAATACTGAGATCTCATGAATTATACACATCATCTTTCCATGTAGGAATGTAAACAAAACAGTTCAACTTTAGTGAGTCCCTTATGGTTTCTCTTTCTTGTTTACCTTCTCATGCTTCTCTTGATTTTTGTGTTTGAAAGTCAAATTTTCTATTCAGCTCTGGTCTTTTCACTGAGAAAGCTTGAAAGTCCTCTATTTTATTGAAAATCCATATTTTGCCTTGGAGCATTATATTCAGTTTTGTTGGGTAGGTGATTCTTGGTTTTAATTCTGGCTCCATTGACCTCTGGAATATCATATTCCAAGCCCTTTGATCGTTTAATGTAGAAGCTGCTAGATCTTGTGTTATCCTGATTGTGTTTCCACAAGACTCAAATTGTCTCTTTCTGGCTCCCTGGAGTATTTTCTCCTTGATCTGGGAGCTCTGGAATTTGGTGACAATATTCCTAGGAGTTTTCATTTTCGGATCTTTTTGAGGAGGCGATCGTTGGTTCAATTTCTATTTTATCCTCTGGCTCTAGAATATCAGGGCAGTTCTCCTTGATAATTTCTTGAAAGATGATATCTAGGCTCTTTTTTTGATCATGGCTTTCAGGTAGTCCAATAATTTTTAAATTATCTCTCCTCGATCTATTTTCCAGGTCAATGGTTTTTCCAATGAGGTAGTTCACATTGTCTTCCATTTTTTCATTCCTTTGGTTCTGTTTTATAATATCTTGATGTCTCATCAAGTCACGAGCTTCTACTTGCTCCAATCTAATTTTTAAGGTAGTATTTCCTTCAGTGGTCTTTTGGACCTCCTTTTCCATTTGGCTAATTCTGCCTTTTAAGACATTCTTCTCCTCATTGGCTTTTTGGAGCTCTTTTGCCATTTGAGTTAGTCTGTTTTTTAAGGCATTATTTTCTTCAGTATTTTTTTTTTGCATCTCCTTTAGCAAGTCATTGATTTGTTTTTCGTGATTTTCTCAAATTGCTCTCATTTCTCTTCCCAATTTTCCCTCTACTTCTTTTACTTGCTTTTCCAAATCCTTTTTGAGCTCTTCCATGGCCTGAGACCAGTTCATGTTTTTCTTGGAGAACTTTTGTTCATTGAATGTGTTGACTTCTTCTGGCAGTACATTTTGGTCTTCTTTGTCACCAAAGAAAGATTCCAAATTCTGATTCTGAATCTGAGTCCATTTTTGCTGCTTGGCCATGGTCCCAGCCAACTACTTGACTCTTGAGCTTTTTGTAAAGGTATGACTTCTTGTAAAGTAGAGAGTACTTTGTCCCAAGCTTTAGGGGCCTCGTGCTGCTGTTTTCAGAGCTACTTCTACACAGCAAGTGCTGCCACAGCACTGCTCCTCCTCCCCCAAGAACTGCCAACCCAGATGGCGACTCATATCTGAGCAGTCTCAGCACTCCCAGTATGATCTGCCACTTAATTCCTTCCACCTGGTGGGCCTGGGGCTGGAACTGCAGCTGGAAGCAACCCCAGAGCTGCACCACTTCTGCACCCCCGGGCCTGGGGCTGACTGCACACTCCTTTCACTCTGTTCTAGCTGTTCTACCCACTAACCTTCTCTGTTTTCTTTGACATTTGTGGGTTGAGAAATCTGGTAACTGCCACAGCTCAATGATTCAGGGACCTACTGCCTGTTCTACCTGGCTCTCAGTCTGGTTGGTCCTGGTGGAGCCCACGCTGGGCTCTACTCCGCTCTGCTCCACTCCCAGCTCTGTGCGATAGCCCCTTCCCTGCGACCATCCAGGCTTTCCTGGGCTGAAGCCCTGCTTTCCTCTGTTATTTTGTGGGTTCTGCACCTTTAGAATTTGTTCAGAGTCATTTTTATAGGTGTTTGGAGGGACCTGGGGGGAGCTCACACAAGTCCCTGCTTTCTACCCACCATCTTGCCTCCACTCCACCCCTCCACCATCTCTTAACGACTCTAGGATCTCATATAAACTCTTCTGCTTGCCATTTAAAGCTCTTCCCAACCTGGCTCCTTCCTACCTTTCCAATCTTCCTACACACTACTCCCATCAGTCTACAGTGTAGCCCTCACTATTTGATGTTCATTGACATACCTGAGTCTCCCTTCTGATTGCTTCAGCAGTTATTTTCCTTCCTCTCAAAATAGTTTGTATTTATTTTGCTTGGATTCTGATTTTTTGGGGGTGTGAGACAATTAGGGTTAAGTGACTTGCCCAGGGTCACGCAGTTAGAGTCAAGTGTCTGAGGCAAGATTTGAACTCAGTTCTTCCAGGGCAGGTGCTCCATGTACTGTGCCACCTAGCCTCCCTGATTCTGAATATTCTTTCAGGATATATGTGTATCTAATTGTCTCCTTTCCACTTTTGAATACAAACTCCTTGAGGGCAGGTACTATTTTGCTTTGGGTTTTATATGCTCAGTACTTGGCATGATGCCCGGCTCATGGTAGGCATTCAGTAACGCTTCGTGATGGATATCTGTAACTTGCTATTCAAATTGTACACAGCTAACTTGAAGAGTGAGATGGTCAAAGAAAGGTATTCCAACAATTGAGGGACCTTCATTTCTGTGATCATGAGTTTTTAAGGTGCTGTGCTACACATAGTATCTTTCTGCAGTATCCATTAATTTATACTATGCACAGTCTAACCTCAGGAACCAGATTGTTTAGGAAAAAAAAATCTCTCATTCGTGTTATGTTTTTATGCTTTTTTCTTTCCTTTGAACAGTCATGAAAATAACTTGGAGAAGTTCCTAACAGTTACAACTATATAAGATAAGAATGGGTTGACTTGGAAATTAGTGGATTTCCCATTAAAAATATCTTTGAGAATATACTAAAAGGCTACTCCTTAAGGTTAGTGTAAAGAAGATTTCTATTCAGAGCTGCTTGATCTCTGAGCCTCCTTTTTAGGCTCAGCTTCTGTAATTCTATGGATCTTCACCTCAAACAACCTCATCTTGGTGTTTGGAAAACATGTCACAATCATTTTGCTTTTTATTATGTTTTTCTTCCGCTTTACTCAAAATTCTCTTTCTCCTTCTACCTATACAAACCCTACTAATCCATTGTTGTTATTTAGTCCTTTCAATTCCATCTGACTGTTAGTGATCCATTTTGGGGGCTTTCTGGGCAAAGATACTGGAGAGGTTTGCCATTTCCTTCTGCAGCTGATTTTACAGATGAGGAAATGGAAGCAAACAGGGTGCAGTGACTTTACCAGGGTCACATAGCTAGTAAGTGTCTGAGGCTGGATTTGAACTTGAGTCTTCTTGACTTCAGGACTGGCACTCTATTTACTGTGCCACCTAGCTGCCCTACTAATTGATTAAGGTGGGCTTATTAATAAGACCATAGCTTTAGAGCTAGAAGGGATCTAAGCATGAGTGTGCTGATAAATCCAAACAAACAGCTTTGGGTGGGAGGGGGGAGTGTATGCACAGCACATTTTAAAGTTTAAACTGCATTGCTAACATTTTTAAATCACTTTATTATGTCAAGACAATCATAAAAGCAATGTATCAGGTCCTAATTTAATGTTTGCTGATTTCTAGAGGGTGAATGCTGCCCTTGAAAGTTGCACAATCAGGTCTCTTAAAAGTTGGCTCTGTCAACTCTGAATACAACAGTCTAACCACCCCCTTCCCCCACACTTTATAAATGATAAAATTAAGATACAGAGAAATAAAATCAGTTACCTAAGGTCATATAGGTAATAAATAGCAAAATCTAGACTTTGAACTCAGGTCATTTGACCCCAAATCCAGTACTCTTCCATAAAGGCCCTCCCCCCCCAACCCAGTTTTGAAAACCCAGATGTTGGTACTTTTCTCTCTGGTAACAGTGTATATGTTGTTATGGTCACACAGATAGAAGCCTGTCTGTTGATTTGTGTTATTTCTTCTGTTTATATACTTTCTGCTTGTAATTTCTGTTTGTGTTTTCTCTGAAGTGCAGGGTGCTGACTTTTTCCCCTGAAGTAAGTGAATTATACATGTATGTTTAGTTAAAGTGAGATTGTAAATCCCTTAAAGTTGCTTTCCTTAGAAAAGTAGATCAAAAAACCTATGCTAGCAGCCCTCCTGTGTGCTGGTGTTATTGGTCTGACACAGCCACAGTAGTAGCAAGTAGTATTGTTGTTGCAACCTTTCAGGTAGAGGGGCTCAAAATCATCTCCAGATTTTGTGGGCTGGCTCTAGGTTTAGGCACTAATAGAAAGTAAACAAACTTCAGAATTATGATAAGAACAACAGGAGTAACCAACAAGCAACAGGAAACGATTGCAAAAATTATATGATGGGAAAGAGTATGACAATGACATTTGATGGCTTCATGTTTATTTTTAACTATGGGTTTTGGTGAAATAGTATCATATCCAATTCTGAATTTTTGTCTTTAATCCATTTCTTCTCTGAACAGACTCAAAAGGAGAGTAATGTTAGTGCCTTCCAGTCTTCTTATACTCTACTGTTCTCCGTATGATCTGTGATCCAGTTATATTGGCCTCCCGGAGGCCATCTCCCAATTCAGAGCATTTTCAGGGGCTCTTCTTCATCTCTACCTCTTAGATTTCCTGGCTTCCTTCAAGTCTCAGCTAATGTCACGCCTTAGACAATACCCATTTCCCAGCTTTCCTAAATCTTAATGCCTTCCCTCTGACATTAACACATTCCAATTTCTCCTGTGTGTATCTCATTAATTCATAGTTATTCACATGGTGCCCCCTCCACTGTATTGCAAGCTCTTTGAGAACAGAGAAAGACAAAACGCCTGTCTGTTGATTTGTGTTATTTGCTCTGTTTATATACTTTCTGCTTGTAATTTCTGTTTGTGTTTTCTCTGAAGTGCAGGGTGCTGACTTTTTCCCCTGAAGTAAGTGAATGATACATGTATGTTTAATTAAAGTGAGATTGTAAACCCCTTAAAGATGCTTTCCTTAGAAAAGCAGATCAAAGAACCTGTGCTAGCAGCCCTCCTGCAATGCCCTCATAGATAGTAGGTGCTTAATTATTCTTGTTGACTTGACTTGGTTCTATGCTGGTTCATCTCTTCTGTGAAGCCTTATCCTTCCAACTCTAACACTCAGTCATCTCTGTTTTTCTCTGAATTTCTATAGTACTTATGCAATTTTGCACTTAGTTATATATTGGTTAGCATTTCTAATTCTGTCTCACATGTATTAGTCATGATTCTCCAGGAAGAACATACATAACTTGAAGGCAGAGAATGTGTCATTTATTTATTTATTTATGAAATCTCTACAGATCTGAACACAAGGCTGAAAACACGGTAGTTTATCAGAAAATGTCATTAACATAACATGCAAAACCATCATAGTGAACATAGAAATTCGTACTAGGAATAGTAATTAATACTTCAATTTTGACAACTCTCAGTAGTCTATTTCAGGTTTAGAATAACTCTCACTAACAGAAAATTCACGTGTGTGTGTGTGTGTGTGTGCGTGTGCGCGCGCGTGCTTAATGTTTGGCCTGACTTATAGCTTTCATTTTGCTACGCCTATATTTTCCTATGTCTATCTATTTCGGGGGGGGGTAAAGTGAGGGGATATAGGATACTTTAGTTTATCAGGAAATATCATTAACATGACATACAAAACTATCATAGTGAACATAGAAATTTGTACTAGGGACATATGCATGTATGATTATTCACAAATTGAATAATAATCCATTAAATATGTGTGGCGCTTTTAAGTTTACAAAGCTCTCTTATACTTGTTCCTTTCCCTGAATATTAGGCCGAGGAGGAATAAGTTTCATTTTGAACAAAGGGAATCAGTCTCAGAAAGGTTGTTTCTTGACCAGGGTCATATAGGAATATCAGAACCAAGACCCCTGGTCTTTTGAAAGGTCTTTCTGTATCATGTTGATTCTATAATAGAGGAAGTTGGAAGGCAGGCTTTTTGAATGATAGGCCAGACTTTTAGGCTAATTTATATTGAAGCTTAGGGCAAAGCCAGTTTTTCTTCAACACTTGTATTTTCCATTTGTCATTAAGGTGAATTTTAGTGTAAGTAACGTAGATTTTAGTGTGTATAAAATGGATTTTTGTTATTATTTCTTAGAGTTTATTTTCCTAGAGTCATGGTTCAAAACATCTCCACCATGCTTGCATATTATGTAATGATAAGTAATATAAACATGTGTACTTAAATTATAAACATCCACTGTAACTGCACAGGGAAATACAGGGATGAGGTGATATAAACTTGTGAGGCTATTGATGACAATATGCCTTCTTTGTCTGGTGACCTATAAAACAGATGGGCATTGGTCAGTGAGTTGGGGAACCTCTATGGTTGAGTGCACAACCTGGAATACTGTATTTCTTGACTGGCCCCCATTAAGGCTTGGGAAGGGGGTATCTGTGTTTGTCTCAATGGGCCCCCGTTGAAGCTCGAGGGGACTTAGGGGATTGTTTCAACAATCAGGCTAGCAGCTGTGGGGGTGAAAGACCAACACAAGCCCAACAAAAAGCACATTACCAGCCCGATGCAAAAGCCCAGGTTCTTTTGATCTGCTTTAATAAGGAAGGCAACGTTATGGGGCTAACAGGTTTACTTTAATTCAGCATACAAATACCATTCACTTAGTTCAGGGGAAAAAGCCAGCACCCTGAACTTCAGAGCAAAATACAAACAAATTACAGACATTGACAGACAGACCAAATACAATTCATAGTTACCAACATTTAAGTTCAGCCCGCGAGCTCATAACAAAGGCTGGCCCAGAGTTACACGTGCCACCACTGCTGTGGGTAAGAGCTCCGAAAAAGAGAAAACCAACCCTTGGTTTTGCATCTTTTTCAGGGTCAAGGGTGAGTCACACGTGTGACTCACTCACTTGACCTAAAATCGTCACAAAGAGGTGACTTAAACCCACATAGTCTAAAAGCCTCTGTTGTCCCAAACATGTCACTCAAACTCATGTGTAAACTAAGCCCTCCCCTGAGGCAAGGAAGTCACCAAGGACTCTCAATCTAATCAAGGAAACAAAGGCCATACTCTTCAAGGGCACTTGGTTGAACTGAGTGCTAAGAGCCCATTTTGTTTACCAACACAGGGATGCACAAGTTGTGCCTTTCTCAATTGACCCCATCAAGACACAGGGGTAGTTGACCCCCTTCTCGCTGGCCCTTGCGAGAAGGGTGATTAGGGAATGCTGTATGAATTTCTGGTGCTTCAGTTATCAGCAATACTGTGTCAGAGAAAACTAGACTAGAATAAAGGTTATTATTAACCCCTTTGAATCTGTTTTCCTATGTGACTAGATCAAGAGTTAACCTGTTAGAGGCTGGAGTCTGAAACCCCCAGTGCCTCCTGTGTGTTATCTGTGAAACACCATATAAACAATGATTATGACACATGTAAGCCAAAGCAAATATCTGTGAGGGAAAGGTCCCACATCCCACTATCCATGCACATTCTTAGTACTGTTCAAAACCTGGTTGGAGGTGGGAGGGGAAGCCACTTTTGAAGGGAAACTTTGCTGTTTTGTTTCAGTCCTTTAGCTAATAATGTGCAGTTAAAAAAGAAAGCCAAAGGATAAAATGCATTTTCAGATTGTTTATTTCTAGGAACAATGTCTCTTTATCCCATGTGTAGAAAGGGTCTGAATTATAGACAAAGTTAGTATGTCTCCCAATCTTACTAACCTCATTGTCATCCTCCTTCTGTGGTATAACCTCTAAATGGAATGTCCCATGTACCTTTCTATTGGTCTGGATACCACTCATGTCCTTCCAGACAGAACCTAAGTCTCACCTTCTTCCTGAAGGTTTCCCATTAACTCCAGCCAACACTACTCCCTCTCCTTTCCCGACCACCATATGTAACATGTTGTGGGACTGCTAATTTATACTTCATCATTTTCTTAAATATCATCTCTGTACCACTCTCAAATTCTTTACTAGATACATATTAAAGAGGAAATACGATGAAATAGATTGAGTTCTAGACTTGGAGTAAGAAAGACCTGGGTTCAAATCCTACCTCATGCTGTTATGTTTGTGTAATTGTAGGCAGGCCAGCCTTTCTTGGCCCCAGTTTCTTAATATATAAAACCAAAGAATTGGACCTCATAACACCTAAGGTCCTCGCCAATTACAAATTTATGATTCTATGATCTTATATCATTACCAATGTCACAAATTTCTGGAGTAGAGGGTGAAGGTGGAGGGTGGGGCAAGGAACACATATTATAACTTATTTTATATTTGACTTGATGCATAGTTGATATGCAACAAATACTCCTTTAATATAACTGAGGGAGAAGAGTTTCACCCCATTGTGCTATTGGCCTTCTCTCTTTCTCTTCATTCTCTCAGCCCCTAGATGTAGTCAACTACTCCCGCAAATAGCATTATATTTTGCCTTGAAATTATGTTTTAGCTGTTTTTTCTCCTAATTTGCAAGTAAAAATAAGGCAGTTTTTGCAAGCTGGATAAAAGATGCATGTGCTTACTTTATGTACAAGTCTTACATGTGTATATGTATATAAATATGCATATTTTCCTCCCCACAAACTTTCTTTTGCTTTTTTTTTGTATTCTCGTAAGACAGCAGGATAAAAAAATTGGATGAATGAATGAAAATAGCTCGTATACTACTTTTATAAGCATTTATGTAGTGCCTAATATGTGCACTCTGCTAAGCACTTTACGAATAATATCTCATTTGGTCCTTACAACAACTCTGTGAGGTAGGTACTATTATTATACCCCTTTTACAATTGAGGAAACTGAGGCAGACAGAAGTGAAGTAATTTGCCCAGGTAGCACGTGAGGCTCTATTTAAACTTGGGTCTTAACTCCGTGCCTAGTATTCTATCAAATCAATAACCTAGCTCCCTCAAAAGACTGGTGAGCTAATAGCTTCCTGAAGAAGAGCACACCCAAAGCCATGTGTTAGCGAAAAATGCGTAGACCAAGGAGGCAAGAGAACTAGGTTCTAGCCCTATTTCTGTCATCCACCAATTGTGTGATCTTGGGAAACATCTTTGACATCCATGGGCCTAAATGTCCCCATTTGTAAAATGAGGGACTAGTTTCATTCATTCATTCATTTACTCAGTAATGTGTATTAAATGCCTACTATGCACTAATATAGAGAGCGAGGGAGATGCAAAGATAAATAAAACTGGGTGTCTAATTAAGAGAAGCATGCCATCCAGTAAACAGTTGAACTTGAGGCAGCTAGGTGACTCAGAGGACCTGGAGTCAGCAAGACCTGTGTTCAAATTCAGCCTCAGATAATATGAGCTGTGTGACCCTGAACAAATCACTTAATCTCTCTCTGTCTCAGTTTCCTCAACTGTAAATTGGGTATAAAAATAATACCTGTTGTTGTAAGGCTCAAATGAGAATATTGGAAAGCGCTTTGCAAACCTTAAAGTACTAAAATATACCAGCTAATACTGTATTGTATTTTAGGTCCTATCTGGCTTTAAAATCTTATGATTCTATAATTCTACATAGGCTAGGATAGCATGACTCTTTTTCAATCTTAGGGAGTGCCTGCAGAAGAGGAAAATTATTTTTCTAGAATCTTAAAAAAACGTTCTAGTAGGTAAGATTTTGAACAAAAAAAGTATGAAAAAGGAATATCAAAACATATGCTCTTTAGGACACTTATGCTCAAGAACTTTACATAGCATGTCCCCTCAAGCATGGTAAGGTTGACTCATTCAGATTGATCTAAATTCAATACACAATTTTAAGACACAGTGTATATAATATAACCAGAAAGAAGGAGCAATGTTAAAGTTCTGACTCTACCTGTGCCAGAACCTTTCTGCAGGAAGGCATTCACATCTGTGCCTCAGTTTCTTCATTGTAAAATTAAGCGACTACATTAAATTATCCTACACTGGGTCCTTTAAGAATGATTCTTTAAAAATCCTTCCTTTTCTCTGTCCCTTTCCCTAGTGACAAAGAAATGGGACAAGATGGTTTCCGGAAGACATTGTTTTGCTAAAGATACCCTAATACCTGTTTTACTTGTGGATGTGATTCTTGCAGTAATCTAGTAATAACAAATCACATTTGCATAATAACAAAGTTATCATACACATGTGGCTACACCTGTACACATGCATAAATATAATATATGCACCTCTCTCAATACACACGTATCTTTTTCATGAAGTCCAATAATTTCCTAGAAATAACTCTGCTAAATGCAGCTTGGCACCAGTAGTACTATTTATATCCTTAGAGAGTTGACTCAGGCATGGAAGGATTATGATTTGCCCAGGATCACACAGCTGGGATGTGTTATAGGCAAGATTTGAACCTAGGTCTTCTGATTCCAAAGCAAGTTGCTATCCATTCCCCCATGGTACCTCTCTAAATAGATAGAAACTATGTAAGTGTGCATTTTATGTATGTGTACATATATGTGTGTGTGTGTGTATGTGTGTACACACATATACATACATATATTTTATGTATATATGTGTATACAGTATATACACACATACATGTATGTGTGCATATGTAGGCACACACACACATATATTATACAAATAATTAGATATCTATCAGGGTTGGGGAACCTGCAGCCTCAAAGTCACATGTGGCCCTCTAGGTCCTCAAGTACAGTCTTTTGACAGAATCCAAACTACACAGTACAAATAGCCTTAATAAAAAGGATTTGTTCTGTAGAACTTGGACTCAGTCAAAAGGTTGCACCCAAGGACTGAGAAGGCCACATGTGGCCTCAAGGTGGCAGATTCCCTACCCCTAATTTACACCATAACAAATCAAACTATTTGAACATGTATATTTGAATAAGAAAAACAAAGCAAGTACATAGGCACTACTTTGGAAAAAAAACAGAATAAATGATAACATAGAAACCTAGTGTGGGCATTGGGAATACTAAAAGTACCAAGCAAATAAATACTTTCTCTTTTTAATGTTTGATGAGAGCTACAGATAGTAAAGTCACATGTGGAAGAAAATGTTAATGCGAGCCATACAAGATTTAAAGCTACTGTACATACAAAGCCTTGTGTCTCAAATCAGAAAACAAATTTCTTATTAGAACAAAGACAGAAACAGAAACAAAAACAAAGACAAAAATGGAAACAATAAAAATGAAGAGTTGCGAAAGTTCATTACCCCTATTTTCAAGACAAGAAAATGGAGACCCAGATTGGTTATTTGAATGGCATGAGAAAATTAGCTTTATTTAGGTTATATCAAAGGTTCCAACCAAAAGATCTTAGATTTAGAACAGGGATTGGTCTTAGAAGATATTTAGTCCAGCCTCTTTATTTTATATAACGGGAAAATGAATAAATAATTTGCTTGAAATGATCTAGGTAGTGTTAAATGGCAGAGCTTGGATTGAAACTCAGGTCCTTGAATCCATAAATATAGTATTTTTTCCAAAGAGCCAAAGCAAACATTGAAAATGACAATTAATGTCAAGCCTCCTATGTGGTCTCTCTGCTTCTGGTCCTTTAGCTCTCTGTTCTCTTTTTTGCAATGTTACCCACTTTCATTCTGCCACTCTTTAGCTTCTGAACCTTCTATTGTTCCCTATTACCTATGTTAAATAAATTTACTCTCTTCTGTAATTCAAGAAGCTTCATACATGTCCTCACCCTAACTAATCAAAATTATGACCTATTCAACATGTACCCTGTGATCATCCCAGGTCAATATCCATAATCATTCTATCAAATGCTCTGCACATTAGAATATCTCTACCATCTCTTCTAAGATTCTGCCCCTTCCTTTCTCTGACTGACCCTTCACTTCCCTAAAGTTTAACCTCCAGTCCTACCAGCTCTTGGTGCCTGACTTCATCCTAAATTGTTCTCCCCCTTTTGTCTCTTTCATCACTCACTTTGGTTCGTTTATTTTGCTTTCTAGTTGTTTTATGCATTTGAATTTCATTTCCCCATCTCTCTTGTGAATCCTCGAGGGAAGAACATTACACTTCCCTTGGATTTCTCATTACAACTAGCAATGAAACAAAATGCTGAGCATATATTGGTACTCACTTTTTTTTGGATTTAAATAAAAAAATTAGGGTCCTTAGTGACTCACTTGAACTGTGTTGTCTACTTTCTACTTCCCCTCCTTTACAAAGCTGTAAAAATATTCTTGCTGAGGATCTTCAATGGCTCCTTAGTTATGTTTTTTATAGGATAAACTTGCCTGGCATTTAATGCTGCTCACAGTCTGACTCCAAAACAATTTTCCAAATATTTTTCTCATTACCCCCCCTTCCCAGCTTACAAATTATTCACTGAATTTTACAACTGTTTCCTACCTCCATGCCTTTGGACAAATTGTTCCATGGTGCCCCCTCCTTAATTCTATCTTTGAGAATCCTCTTCATTAAATGCTTAACCCAGATGCTACCTCCTCTTTAAAAACCCTTTCCCCCTACCTGAAATTAATCTCTCCAATCCTTCAACTTTTCTAGAAAAGTCTGTCTGGATCTCTCCCTTTTTCATTCTCTCTCTACCAGTCTACAGAACTATGATTTTTTTTCCATTAGTACAAGGTAAACTTGAAAACAGGGACTGAAGTTTCTCATTTTTTTATCCTCACTGACTTATGTACAGTAGGTGCTTAGTAAGGCATGGCTGAGTTGAATTAAATTCTAAGTTATTCAAGGTGTGGCTCTAAAAAAATCAGATGGGTTAATTTACATGTATTAAAGCAGCTGGAACCATGTGACTTTTTGTATTGGGGCTCTTGGGGGTGGGGAATCTAACTCTTTTGTGTAATGTTGAGTGTAATGCCTGTTGATTGAGATCCCACAGGTAGCTATCTTTTTAAAAATAATTTATCATTTTATCCAATATTTCTTTTTCTTTGGATTTTCTTTGGGTCAGTTAGCAGAACCCATGATTTCTTACCTATTTTGGTCTTTGGATAGGCTATAAACAAAAAAGAGTTGCTACGCTCTTATCAGTTTTTTTCCTTCTAATCTTTTTCCCCCTGTTCTGGACTGGCTATGAGCAAAAAGTGAGAGATTATCACTCTTTCTATGTGTCTCTCTGTCTCTGTCTTTGTCTTTTTTGTGTGTCTGTTTCCATCTCTCTGTCTCTCTCTACTTGTTGAAAAATCTGTAGAGCCCTGGGTCTCTTTCTTTTCAGTCTTATAGATAAGTGCTCCTGAAGTTATTAGAGACAAATCCCTTGCCCCTCCCCCCCTCCAAAAAAAGAAATAATCCAGCTTTAGGGCATAACTAAGAACCTGTGACTAAAATGGAAAAAGTGACTTGTTGGGGTTCATGATTGACCTCTAAAGAAGTAAGAAATAGAATTAGATGAATTAGAACTAAAAGAGACCTTTGAGATAATCCAGTCCAATAAGCTTCATTTTATAGATGAAGAAACTGAGGGTCAGGGAGATAAAATAACTTGCCCTTGATCGTTTTAGTAAGTATCAACTCCAGGAAATACTTCCCTATAACAAAAAGCACTTGTGAAATCCTCAGGCACCCAAGGACTTAATATTTTCTGATTATAGAAAATAATTTATACTACGCTATGCCATCCACATACATCCCTGACATACCACAATACATAAGAGAAGAAAAAAAGCAAACAATTATTCAATAATTAAGGGTCTGCAATTTTCCAGGAACTGTGCCAGGTCCTGGGGACAAAAATAAAAGGAAAAAACAAGCCCTATTCTCAAAAAGCTTATATTTTAACTTGGAAGATAGCACACAAACACACACACACACACACAGAGTCAATATAAAGAGGATAAATACAAATAAATTCTTAGGTAATTTGAGAGAAAGGGCACTTGGTAATTGATGGAATCAGGAAAGATTCCACACAGTACTTTAACTTCATAATGAAGGAAGATAGGGCTTCCACAAGGCAGAGATAAGAAGGGATTAGATTCTAGGCACATGGGATAAACAGAGCAAGAATTTGGAAATGGAAGGAGTTCTGTGTGTGAGGAACAGAAAGAGCAGTTTGCTTGATCTCAGAGTGTGGGACTAATGTTCAAAGAAATTATAATAAACAACAATAACAACTACCATGTATAATGTAATTTTTTAAGAATTGCAAAGCCATTCTTTTTGATTTTTGGTAGTTTGGGTGGAGGTTGTGAAGGAAGGCAAATCACAATCCCAAACAATACCAACATTTATTAATTTTTTAAAATTTATTTATTTAAAATATTTAGTTTTCAGCATTGATTTTCATGAGAGTTTGAATTACAAAATTTTTTTCCCCATTTCTACCCTCCCCCCCACTCCAAGATGATGTATATTCTGGTTGCACTGTTCCCCATTCAGCCCTCCCTTCTGTCAACCCACTCCCCTCCCATCCCCTTTCCTCTTCCTTTCTTGTAGGGCAAGATAAATTTCTACACCCCATTGCCTGTGTATCTTATTTTCTAGTTGTATGCAAAAACGTTTTTTTGTTGTTTTTGAACATCTGTTTTTAAAACTTTGAGTTCCAAATTCTCTCCCCTCTTCCCTTCCCACCCACCCTCCCTAAGAAGTCAAGCAATTCAACATAGGCCACATGTGTGTCATTATCTATAACCCTTCCACAATACTCATGTTGTGAAAAACTAACTATATTTTGCTCCTTCCCAACCCATCTCCCTTTATTAAATTTTCTCCCTTGATCCTGTCCCCTTTCCAAAGTGTTCATTTTTGATTACCTCCACCCCCATCTGCCCTCCCCTCCATCATCCACCACCTTTTTTTATCTTCTTCCCTCTTCTTTCCTGTGGGGTAAGATACCCAATTGAGTATGTATGGTATTCCCTCCTCAGGCCAAATTTGATGAGAGCAAGATTCACTCATTCCCCCTTCACCTGCCCTCTCCCCTCCTCCCACAGAACTGCTTCCTCTTGCCACCTTTTTGTGAGATAATCCACCCCATTCCATCCATCTCTCCCTATCTCCCTCTCCCAATATATTCCTCTCTCATCCCTTAATTTCATTTTATTTCTTTTAGATATCTTCCCTTCATCTTCAACTCACCATGTGTCTGCTCTCTCTCTCTCTCTCTCTCTCTCTCTCTCTCTTTATATCTATATCTATCTATATATATATATATATATACACACACATACACACACACACATATATATATACATACATGCACATTCACTTATATATATACTTAAACATATACATATATATACATAAACATATATACATATACATATATATATGCATATTCCTTTCGGCTACTATGATATTGAGGTCTCATGAATCGTACACATCATCTTTCTATGTAGGAATGTAAACAAAACAGTAAAACTTTAGTAAGTCCCTTATGATTTCTCTTTCTTGTTTACCTTTTCATGCTTCTCTTGATTCTTGTGTTTGAAAGTCAAATTTTCTATTCCGCTCTGGTCTTTTCCCTGAGAAAGCTTGAAAGTCCTCTGTTTTATTGAGAATCCATATTGTGCCTTGGAGCATGATACTCAGTTTTGCTGGGTAGGTGATTCTAGGTTTTAATCCTAGCTCCATTGACCTCCGGAATATCGTATTCCAAGCCCTTCAATCTCTTAATGTAGAAGCTGCCAGATCTTGGATTATTCTGATTGTGTTTCCACAATACTCAAATTGTTTCTTTCTGGCTGCTTGCAATATTTTCTCCTTGATCTGGGAGCTCTGGAATTTGGTGACAATATTCCTAGGAGATTTCTTTTTGGGATCTATTTGAGGAGGCAATTGATGGATTCTTTCAATTTCTATTTTGCCCTGTGGCTCTAGAATATCAGGGCAGTTCTCCTTGATAATTTCTTGAAAGATGATATCTAGGCTCTTTTTTTGATCATGGCTTTCAGGTAGTCCAATAATTTTTAAATTCTCTCTCCTGGATCTATTTTCCAGGTCAGTGGTTTTTCCAATGAGTTATTTCACATTGTCTTCCATTTTTTCATTCCTTTGGTTCTGTTTTATAATATCTTGATTTCTCATCAAGTCACTAGCTTCCACTTGCTCCAATCTAATTTTTAAGGTAGTATTTTCTTCAGTGGTCTTTTGGACCTCCTTTTCCATTTGGCTAATTCTGCCTTTCAAGGCATTCTTCTCCTCATTGGCTTTTTGGAGTTCTTTTGTCATTTGAGTTAGTCTATTTTTTAAGGTGTTTTCTTCAGTGTATTTTTCAGTATTTTTTTGGGTCTCCTTTAGCAAGTCATTGACTTGTTTTTCATGGTTTTCTTGCATCTTTCTCATTTCTCTTCCCAATTTTTCCTCTACTTCTCTAACTTGCTTTTCCAAACCTTTTCTGAGCTCTTCCATGGCCTGGGACCAGTTCGTGTTTTTCTTGCAGGCTTTTGGTGTAGGCTCTTGCACTTTGTTGACTTCTTTAGGCTGTATGTTTTGGTCTTCTTTGTCACCAAAGAAAGAATCCAAAGTCTGAGACTGAATCTGGGTCTGTTTTCGCTGCCTGGCCATATTCCCAACCAACTAACTTGACCCTTGAGTTTTTCAGCAGGGTATGACTGCTTGTAGACTAAAGAGTTCTATGTTCCACGTTTGGTGGGGATGCGCCAGCTCTGCCTCACCAGCACTCCTCCTTCCCCAAGAACCCCCAACCCAGACTGGGCTTAGATCTTCAGTAGGCTGTGCACTCCTGCTCTGATTTGCCATGTAATTCCTCCCACCAGGTGGGCCTGGGGCTGGAAGCAACAGCAGCTATAGCTGCCCCACCTCTGCTGCCCCAGGGACAGTGTCCAACCTCGAACTCCTTCCACTCCTGCAGCTTTTCCCACTAACCTTCTCTGTTATCTTTGGTGTTTGTGGGTTGAGAAGTCTGGTAACTGCTGCAGCTCACTGATTCACGGCGCTAGGGCCCGCTCTGCCCGGCTCCTGCTCTGGTTGGTCCAAGCCGCTCACGCTGGGCTCTGCTCTGCTCCGCTCCCAGGTCCCAGGTCCCAGTTCCCAGCTCCCACCTCCGTGTGGGATAGACCTGACCCAGAGACCATCCAGGCTGTCCTGGGCTGTAGCCCTTCTTCCCTCTACTGTTTTGTGGGTTCTGCAGTTCTAGAATTGGTTCAGTCATTTTTTATAAGTTTGTGGAGGGACTCGGCGGGGAGCTCACGCTGGTCCCTGCTTTCCAGCTGCCATCTTGGCTCCGCCCCTCAACATTTATTAATTTTAATATTAGCATTTTAATCAATGGTTAAAATCATTAGTTGTTGCTTTTATCAGGAAGGAGACAGTATAGTATAGTGGGGAAAGCACATGCTCTGGAGTCAAAGACCTGTGTTCAATCCTTGCCTCTCATGGTGACTACCTATGTGACCTTTGGTGAGTCATGACCTCCACGGGATTCACTTTTCTTATATGTCAAACAAGCAGGTTTACTTAAATGGCTTCTGAGATCCCTTTCTGCATGAGATCTCTGGTTTCAATACCTGCTGTTCAAGTTGACCTAAGCAAAAGTGTTCACCCCCCTTTTTGGGTGTGAACCAGATTCAGACAATGGCCAGAACACATATTTCAGAAATTTCCAAATAAGCAACACTCAAAATAAAAATATTACTCTAAAGAAATGAACATGATGTTGAGATTTCCATATACTTTCAAATTTTCTCTCTTTTGACTTCCTTATAACAAAATTGACTCTCTGTGGAGTCAGGTGAAAAGATTCTTTGAAGGAGATCTCTTTAGGATTTGCAATCAGTTGGAAGCCATGTATGTATTTTAAAGTGAGAATAAACTAAGTCCCATTATTTTTTCCCCTGGCTCATGTATTCCTCTAATTTTTCTACTTCAACACAGCTTGCATTCCAGGTGAGTTTTCCCCAACCTCTCACAAGTTGTGAATATAATCTTATATACAGAACATTTTATAATATTCAAAGCTCTATAGTAGAAATATATATTTGCATGTGTATATATGGTATTATATATAATATATATTTTCCCCCTAGATACTTATATGATATAAACAGTGCAAGACATTATTCCAGGAGTACTATATAAAATGTATATTTGTACAAGAAAAGGCTTTTCTCCTGATTTGCTCAAAATTGAAAAATTAATTCAAGAAGCCAAAGATGAAGCTCATAAGATTAATATATTTAGTCTCCCTGATGTGTCAAATGCATATTCAAAGTTTACAATTAAGTGACATGGAGGGTAACATGTAACATTCTTGACAGGTTTATTAATTCTGCCAACCTCAAAGATGTTGGTCACCAGGTAATTTCTTACCTACAAAAATGTTAAATTTAGAATTAAAATAAATTATAGCAACCACACGAAAGATAAGCAATTGGATTTTTAGCTCAAATGTTCATGATACATTAATCCAGGAGTGCTTTCATGAAATAATTCTTACAAACAGTGAATGGATTTCAAATACTGTGCCCAAGATACCAATATAAGTTGGGGGCGGGGGAGGTATTCTCAACTCTTCTTAAACAATTGTTTGCTAAGGCAATAGACCATTGGAAATTTCTCTCTTCATATAACGCAAATCTAAGCAAGAACAAGTGATATTTAAAAATTATGAATCTTAAAATAGACTTTTAGCCATAAAAAAGCAGAGATAGTTCAGATAATGTTTGTTTCCTAATGATAATGAGGACAGTAAATAATTTTAAGCTTTTTTAGCCCTCTTAGAAAAAAAAAATCTCTCATCTATCTTCTGCATACTAAATTCATATTATGCTGAACCCAGCAAAAAGTCCATGTAATTTTTATTCTGTGAGGGCGTATTTTTGGAATGGCAAACAAGATGCTGTCTCTTCACCATTCCCGGGTTAGTACAAAAAAAAAAAAGACAAAATATTGCTTGTCAGATGAATCCTAATTGGATGACTGGCTGAGTTTTATAACTCCACTTCATCTGCACATGAAGACCTGGGCATTACTATGCAGAGAAAGAAACCATGCCGTAAAGTTCACAGTGCAGGAGTTAAGAGAAGAACAGCATAAGCATCAGTCAAATATGCTCATCCCAAGACCTGTCAGAAGTTTCTGTAAAAATCCCCTGCCCTCACAGGAGGCTTGGTGTGTAATACGAACCAAGTAGCACACAAGAAACAGTGAGTAATCTTTTGACAAATGCACTAAAGAAAATGAGATTTTATGCATCAGGGACCTATTCATAAATCATCCTGAGGGCTGCCTAATTTTTTCCCCCACAAGTTTAACTCTCTTCAAAATCCAAACCAGAGCCAACATGGTTCCTAACCCTGCAAGAAGATGGATGTTATATCTACCCAGCGACAACTGTTTGGTTTACTTATTAAATCCTCTTGATGTGTCAATTTTAATATTTTTTAAGTTGTCAAAACTATAATTTGGCCAAATGGAACTCAAAAGGCACTGGTTGCTCAGCTGCTTTCAGGACTTGTCAAAGAGTTCATCATATTAGATTTGTATTTGGAGAGGACCCTCAGAGGTCATCTGGCACAGCCTCTTTTTTTTTGCCAACAAGGAAATTGAGGCCCAAGAACATCAAAGACTTATCCTATGTTTGTTGGGTTGATGTTATGGAGATATGGTTCATAGTAAATTCTAGACCATTGTCCTCAAAATCCAAGGAAAATTTTGAGCCACATATGAAGTTTACTTGGCATCATCAAGTCGTCCATTCAGAATAAACATCACAAGAAAAAAAAGAGTTAAAATGCACTGTTGAAAAAAATGAAGATGAATTTTCACTAATCACCCATTTTCACAGCTATCAAATAGGGTTGGGTTAATTCTAAAACACCTGGTGCGATGACACAGCTAAGGTTATGTTACTGTCATCTCTTTTTACCTCCTAGAAACATGTCATAAAGCTGCAGATGACTAAAAACTTTCCTTGTCCAAAAGCACTTAAATAAAAGCAAATTAATTCTTTTATAGTTATGATTTATTTGAAAAGAAGCCTTTGAAATTAGGAAATTCAATTATGGCTGTGTAGTCATCTATAAGTTCTTTGAAGGGGACACTTCTACATTCTTTCAAGTACCTACAGTATGTCTTACCTGTGCAGACAGTCCTATGAGTAGAAGCTGGGAGTAGGTTATTCAATAAGTCATCTTAGCATTAGTAATTTTGGACTTCAAGAGCAATGCCACAATTTTGATAATTTATTATAGTCTCATCTCAGACAGCAAAGCATGCCAATTAATTTTTTATACATATCTTGCGGCAAAAAACCCTTAACCAATGAAATTCAATGTTTTGGTGGTGCCTAATATTTGCCAAAAACATGACATCAATTAACTATTCGATTCCCATGAGGTCACATGACTCAATCAGGTGAGCAAATTCTGCATACTGCTTAAAAAATATTCTCCTAAAATCTGGAAAGTGAAGGTGCATTAATTTTTGTAGGTTAGCCAGAGTTCCTGGATCAGAAGACAAGTCCCAACTGCCCAAACCTACCCCATAGTTATCCAGATAAGCTAGGCTATACATATTGGTGATACCATTTCCAATTCTCATCAAAATCCATTATAATCAAATTAGTATCATTCATTTTCTATATTTTTAGATCTGTCTTAAGACCAGCTATCCTGCAAATTTTGGCCTGATTTCTCCCATGTATGCAAATACCTCTTTTTTTTTTCATTTCTGAATGAAGTGGGGACATAAGACCTCCTCTATTTTAATGGAACTCCTTTAACCTTAAGATTTGCCATTATAAAAAGCAGTGATTGATTAGCATAGAAGCAATGCATGGTAAAGTGGCAGTTTGCATGCTATGAATAGCAAAGAGGGATATCATAGCAAGATAACTATCAGCGGAAACCAAGTGTTTTGAGGTGCCCTCTAGTCCATTCAGAACTAAATGCACATGGAAGATCAAAGAACCTGTGGTTATAGAGGAAAACCTGGCCTAATTGAACAATGTTATCTTGTCCTTTAGAAATATGCATTCTTTGTTTAGAGAGAATTCAGATGAGGTGTCTTTGGAAAGCCCATTAGTGACCTTTTATGTATCTGGATGGAGGAAAAGGAAAGAAAATCTATTTGGAGTGAGTGATGGGGGTGTTTCAAGGCCCATGTCAATGAAACCTTTCTTTAAGGTGCCAGCTGGAAATGAGCTTTCCCTTCTGGAATCTTATACAGCACATATTCATTTATTTATTCATTTGCTGGTTCATTCATTTATTTATTCAGCTATTCATTTACTGGGCTTTTTATTTAGTTTCTGGTTTATTTGCTTACTTGCTTATTTATTTTTCTCTACGTATTTTGGTGGGCATCTATCCAGTGAACTTACATTCTATTTTGCAATATGATTATTTTAGTATTTATCCAGTCTCCATCAGCTTACTAGTTTTTAGGAATTTTAAATGTGAAAGCTGTGTTTCATTTGATCTTTGCAGCTATAGCACAAAGTGGCTAGAAGGCAAAGTAAGAAACATTTGTTAAGTATTTAATATGTGCCAGGCATGGTGCTAAGCACTGGCGATACAAATACAGGGAAAAAGAAAGACAGTTCCTGTCCTCAAAGACATTCTAAAGGAGGCCTGGATAAGACAACGCGTAAAAGGAAGATTAAGAGGGGGATGGGGAGGAAAGTACCCATTCTATGGCATGCTGGCAAAGGTTGAGAGAATCAGAAACATAGCTAAGAGGGCAATGCTGAGCAGCATGGCGGTTTTTAATAGGCTTTGCTCTTCCCTCTCACCAACAGTCCAATTTTACACAGAATGGTTACAGAAAAAAAGCTTGAATGAATGCTGAATTCAGGAAGAAGAATATAAGTAAAGGTCTGTTTAATATACTTCAAATCACACTTTGATCTGAAAACTAAATGCAAACTGACTTCAGATATAGGGGTACTTATAACAGAGGGGTCTCCTGGGGATATCATGCCATAGCTTCCACTATAACTTTACCAGTGCTTTGTTATTCAGTCGTTTCAGTCATGTCTGACTCTTTGTGACTATATTTGGGGTTTTCTTGGCAAAGATTCTGGAGTGGCTTGCCATTTCCTTCACCAGCTTAATTTACAGATGAGAAACTGAGGTAAACAGGGTTAAGTGACTTGACCAGGGCCACAAAGCTAGTAAGTGCCAGAGGCCAGATTTGAATTTAGAAAAATGAGTCTTCCTGACTCCAGGCCCAGTACTCTATCCACTGCACCACCTAGCTGTCCTTACTGGTGTTTATCTAGCCTTCCTTTTTTTCTTCTTCTTTAGAGGTGTGTGTGTGTGTGTGTGTGTGTGTGTGTGTGTGTGTGTGTCTAAACCGCATTGCATGATCAGAGATTGAAAGTTGGAAGGGACCATAGAGGTCCTTCAGTACAACCTCATCACAGCACATAAAATGACTTATGCTTCTTATATTGAATCAAGGATCAAAGAAATGCCATAATTGTAATTGCAAAGGAGGTTAACAATAATCTGGTCCAGGCTCCTAATTTTACTGAGAAGGAAACCATAATGGTTAAACTATTTATTCACGGTCACAAAATTGGGCAAACCAGGATTTAATGCTTCAAATCTATTGCTTTCCCCAATATATTAATCTGACCTTTAAGTCTTTCTCTATTTCTTTTTCAAACCCAAGATAAATATGTACTTTGATCATGCCTTGTTTGTCCCAAATTAGCTGTTTCATCTTGGGAATTTTCCCTTAGATTGAGAATAGTTAGCAGCCATCCATGTATTTATTTATGTATCCATTTATTTTTATTTTGAAATATATTTAATGTGGAAGATGATTTATTTTGTTACAGTGATATAGGTATCAGATACTATTAAAAGGACAGTTATAAAGCTGATTTTTTTCCTCCTTAAGTATGACTTTCTGTAGAGTGGTTTCCCTTTTAAGTTGGGCACAAGTACAGTGTATATTTAAGAAAGCAGGTAAGATCAAAGATTTAGATCTGGAAGAAACAACTCTCTCAGAAAGTTTAAGTGACTTATCAAAGGTCACACTTCTAGGCATTAAGTGGTAGTGATAGGATTTGAAGCCCATCCTCTGATTCTGGCCCTATGGCTCACTCCACTATATCACGTAGGTGCCATGTTCCAATACATAGTAAAACTGCCTCTAGGATTTCATGTTTGGGCCAAGCAACATAAAATGTACCTTCAACTGAGGAAAGGAGTATAATAGAGCAAGGAAGGAAAATAGATATCTATAGTCTGCCATCTGATGGTTTCCTGTCTTAAGGAATCATTTTTGCTAATGTGTTATTAATCTTTTTTGTTTTTAATCTACAGAAAAATGGCAAGTTCTAGTACTACCTTTTCTATCTGGCAGATCAAATGAGATAATATTTGTGAAATACTTAGCACAGTGTCTGGCAAATAGTAGGTGCTTAACAAATGCTTGTTTATTTTCCTTCCTCTATTCCTAATCTGGGGCATGATTACAGTTGCTCCACATTATTTATATTCTGATATAATATATATCTGCCCCAAATTTGACCCAGCACTTTAAAAGGTGCATGTCTTAATCCTATTCTCATAATCATGAGTGTTAGACAAAGTAATCTATGTACGTGTCTAAATGACCTCATTGGAAGTATAATCTATGTATGTGTCTAAATGAAATGCCATAATCTATTAATGTAATCTAATTAATGTAATTAAAGTAATCTATTGATGTTTTATATTCTTTCTGTTCTCCTGCCCCAAAGGGGCAACTCCACACACACACACACACACACACACACGTGCGCGTGCGTATGCACGCATCAAACTATCAGATATTAGTATCCAACTAGAAATCAGGCATCCTTATTCATTCCAAGAGGGTCTGTTCCCCCATGATTCTCCACTATGGCCAAATCAACTTCAACCATTTATAAAGGGCATATCTGAGGCACATATTTTTATATAGCAAGTACAAATTATTTCCTGGGAACCAATTAATGAAATAATCCATCTCGCTCTCCCTCTGCATAGATCCCCTTACCTATCATCTACTTCCCAGTCACAACAAGGAGCTTTTACAATCTCTATCACTGTGTATGTTTTTCTCATTTCTGCGCAATTGTATCGGGTCATTCACTCACTGGAGGTATCTAACATTAATCTACTCCCATGAGTATTTGTTATGTACGAGAACTGATTTACCAAGCTATGCATGAAAGATAATCCCTAGAAAATTTATCAATGGCTTAGCTTTGCAATCATATTTATTATCTTACAGAAAGTAAATTTAGAAAATATCTGAATTCTTATCACTACCAGGCCATTGATTGTAGTATGATGTTGCCATGCTTGACAATCATTTTAGTCCAAAAAATAATAACTATTCATTAAATTACTATGATGGATCTAACTCTGTTCTGGGCATCCTGGGAAATGTTTACAAAGTACAGGACATGCTCCTTGCCTTCAGGAGGATATGCTATATTTGGAAAGACAAGAATAATATTCATGAAACAGCAGGGAAGATTGCAAGACTATACAATTAAATGTTAAATTATGTCTGACCAGGGAATCAGTGCTGAGGGAATAAAGACTGCACAGAAATCAGTGCAGACTGATGAGGTAGAGGCATCCCCACCAAGGATGCCTCGAACTGGGTAAAAAATGGAAAAGAGCTAACTGACGTTGGACTTCATTCTTTTATATGCAAAAAATGTTTGCTTTAACATTTTCTGAAGAGAGGGTCTTTTTTTGTTCTGAACTTTTGAAAAAATATATATTATTTTGCTTTTCTAGTTACTGTATTTTAGCATGTAGAGCTTGGATATGATGGAAGAAATATAACAGACTTCTCTTAATCTAAGTGCAGATCAAATAGGTTGGGGAGATAATTTGGAACATCAAACTAATTTGTAAAAGATTCTGCTTTTTTGACTCTTTGTTATTATTCTGCATCAATCCTTTGAGGAAGCCACGCATTCGATGCTGTTATCGCATCTTTGCCAAAGTGCTTAAGTGATTCCTTGTTCAATCATTTCAGTCATGTCCAACTCTTTGTGACCCCATCTGGGGTTTCCTTGGCAAAGATATTAGAGTGGTTTGCCATTTCCTCCTCCAGCTAATTTTACAGATGAGGAACTGAGGCAAACAGGGTTAAATGATTTACCCAGAATCACACAGCTACTAAGTATCTGAGGCCAGATTTGAACTCACGGAGTCTTCCTGACTCTAGGCGCAGCACTGTATCCACTGAGTCACCTAGCTCCCCACTTAAGCAACTTACCATAGGTCTTATTATGTTTTCGTTAAGGCATGATTTATAGCTCATTTTATATATTTAATATCATATATGAACCAATGCATATTTCATCACACAATACATAAAAAATACAAATACTGTACATTCATACATCATGGAACCTTACAGCTCATACCATATATACATAATAGTAAATAAAATGTATACAGTATGTATTAAAAGATCTAGCATAGTAGTTAATATACAGAAAAAAATTCAAATTCATTTCAATTTAACCTTTATGAAATACTTACTTTGTTCTAGGCACTGGGGATGCAAAGACAAAAACAAAAGTCTGATCACATGGCAATTAAACTCTACTGTTCCCAAAACATGTTTGCTAATAGGATCATATTGCAAATTTGCAAACACATACTTTTATATAACATGGTCAGTCTTCAGGGATGATTCCATGGATGATATAGCTGTTGGTATTATAAAAATATGACATGCTTGCTACTTTCTGGGTGTCATTATTGTTAGGTATAAGCAAGGACCATCCATTGGATAGATCTCAAGGTAAGTGTCTGTGTTGATGCATTCCAGGTTTTTGTGGCACCCCTTACCCCCACCTCATGCCTCCCTGTTCATTTTACCTGCTTCTGCTTTATTCTTCAAAATTTTCATTTGTCCTTGAACCCTTGACTCACTGAATCCTCTAACTTTTGGTATAAAAATATGTAGCCAGTTTCTACTATTTAGTTAGTTATAAACTTCTGGTTCTTCCTTGACTTTGTTTTGGACACTTCTATAAGTCTGGTCTGCTGTAACATTTCTTGCCCTGTGCTCCAGCATTGTTTCCACTCTAGATCCTGACTTTTCACCTTGTATCCATAGCCTGTGGCCTCCTATACCCCTAGATGCCTGTAATATATTTTTTTATTGGATATACCTCTACAATAACTTCCCTTTTTACAAGGCGATATTAATGTCAACTTATTTCAACAGATTGGTTTGGGAGAGGTCACACAATTTTCTCTGGTCTCAGTAATTTAGACAAAAGCCGGTATTTTGGCTGACTGATTTTGACTAGCCATTTAATCTTTCCTAAAGTGAGCTCGGAACAGCCGTATCCATTGCTCATAGGCATAACCTAAGCTTGCATGGACATACTCTCTTGAATGCTGTCTGATATTCTCTGCCTCCAGCAAGATGCAAAATATAGTACATCTTGTTCTCTAATGGAGCACCTCTGTTTTTTGTTATAATGCTAAGCTCAAATGATTTTTCCAAGTGCTTATCTACACAAAATGCCAGCAGCTTAAGACCTACTGATTTTAAGTTCTTGGCCCTCTTGTTTGTTTACCTTGTTTCCAATGATGCTTACATTTCCCATTGTGTTGCTAAATAACCCATGTCCACCTGGCAAGAATAGGAGACACCCTTATCCATCCTGGGAGCAATTGCAGGCAATGTCACCACCAGCAACGGACTCAGTGGAGTGTTCAGTCATCATGACAACCTTTTTTCCTTTACTTTTATTCATGGACTTTTGAATTTTTTTATAATGGGCTCACTGATTTTGGAATGTCACTGCCATATTGCAAACAGAATTGTTCCAAGGACCTGAAAAAGAAGGTCTCTTAAGATTACTCAGGTTTGGGAGCAGCTAGGTGGCTCTGTGGATAGAGCACCAGCCCTGAAGGCAGAAGGACCTGAGTTCAAATGTGGCCTTAGACACCTGGAAATTACTAGCTGTGTGACCTTGGACAAGTCATTTAACTCCTGATTGCCTCACCCTACTCCTTCCAAAAAAAAAAAAAAGATTACTCAGGTTCCTAATTTCAAGGGCATAATATAGCCATGATGGGTTTCAACAATCAGTACATATACACTCAGGCCTGTCTTCAGTACTGGCAGTTAATTTTTTTATTGGATTAATATGCTTATATTTGCAAATGACATTAAAGTAAGAAAGCTTAAGTTTGGATGACAGAACTAGGATCCAAAAAGATCTCAAAAGACTAAAATGATGGTCTGAATCTAATATATTAAGTTGAATAAGGATAAACGTAAGGAATGAACATAGCAGCTTAGCATACTACTCCAGATACTAGCATAATTGGAGAAAAGAACATGTGCTTGGGAATATCAAGAAATAAAATTAGACAGGTGACCTTGAAGCTGAGCAAAAGAGTTTGACCTTAGGCAATACAAAAAGGAGCTACTAGATTTTAAGCAAAATTTTGTGATGAAATTGGTGTATAAGAAACAAGGTACAATATACATTGGACGGGAGAGAAATTATAAATAGGGAGGCCAGCTGGAAGTCTGTGTATGAGATCTAAGTATGAGATGGTCAAGATCTGGACTAAGGTGGTGGGACTGGTAAAAGAGAGACCTCAAGCCATATATGGTAGAATGCTGTATTGTAAAAATTGATTTTGTTGGCAAAGATCTATATTTTTAATAACAAAGATGCCCCTCTATAACTCCATATATACAGTTGATACCATTTGAACTACAGTGGAACCAAATGCATTTTAATAGTGAGTTTCTTTTCAACAGGGTTTTATTTTGTTTTGAACCTTTAAAGAACCAAAATTTCACATTACCCCCAAATTTTTCTAATACCATATACATCCCGGTGTGCATATCTCACATATTGCTAATAGCAGTATCTATTACAGGGTTGGATTATATATTATGGCTTTGATTGAGAGATCACTTAATTCAGAGTTATAATTCAGCTTTCTTCATGTCTAGTCAACTTCACACTTCAATTGTGTAGTGCATTTTGGCTCAAGGCAGAGAAACTTTATTTTACTGGTTGTATGTCATGTATTTGAGCAAAGGGAGTGCAGAGGATAAAATGTCAGGTCTGGACTCAGGAAAACAGTTCTTCCTGAGTTCAAATCTAGTCTGAGACATTTACTAGCTATGTGACTCTGGGCAAGTCACTTAACCCTGTGTGCTTGTTTCCTCGTCTGTAAAATGATCTAGAGAAGAAAATGGCAAACTACTCCAATATCCTTGTCAAGAAAACCACAAATAGGATCAGGAAGAAGCAGACATAACTGAAGAACAACAAGCTATCATTGTTACGATAATATCCAAGCACTATCCTAGATGCTGTGAGCAATGAAAAAGTAATCTAAGACAGATTTTGTGCCTGCAAAGGATTGTTGCATTTAAAAGTTAATTGAGAAAGATGAGACCTGGGGCCATGGAACATTTAGAAACCAATACGAAGATGGTGTATAATAAAGTCTCCTAGGTCTGCAATTCACACACCGAACTAGTAGATGATCTCTTTTGATGCATCATCAATAGAATATGTACTGTGAATTCATTTTACAATAGTCATAATGTGTTTATACTTATTCATCCCTATTCTTGCCTGGATCCCTAAGTATCATTTATAGCATATGATGACAATAATGACAAGAAAAACAATAATAAATAACCAACATTTATATAGTGCTTTAAGGATTTCCAAAATGCTTTGCAAACATTAATTTAGTTTATCCTCATAGAAAATCTAGGGAGTTAGTTCTATTATTATACCCATTTTACAGGTGAGAAAACAGAAGTAGAGGGGTTAAAAGACTTAGCCAACATCATATAGATAGTAAGTGTCTGAGATTAAATTTGACTCCAGGACCAGTATTCTATCCACGGCTCCACCGAGCTGCCTGTAGACTACATGTTCAAGAGAGATATCCAGGGGTAGTCTTTGATGTGGAGAACAGAGAAGCTGACCTGAGTGGTAGGCAGCAAACCTATAGCTATTTGGGAGGATGTCAACAATGGTCTTGTTTCCATCACATTAAGCAATAAATAGTGTCCTTAGGTCTTCATCTATAGTTTATATACATATATGATGATGTCTTAATGTATGTGTAGCCTTTTGAGCATGTACACACATGATTTTGCATGTTTGTTAAATGTTATTGTTGCTTATTTGTTTGTTTTTCTCTGTGTTGACATAGTTGAGAGAGATCTGGCCTCAAATCCAAGATGACCTGGGTTCAAGTCTCACCTTTGACACATATTTGCTGTGCAATTGTGGGGAAAGCACTTAACCCTCTCAATACTCTAGGCAACTCTCTAAGACTGCAAGTTGCAGAAAATGTTCTGACCTGCACTGGAAGAGGGCATTCCTCACCTGAGAGTCACTTATACCAATAAAATCACAGAGCCTTCATCCATATCCTTCTGTCTATATGTCTATCTATCTATCTATCTACATTTCTGTGTATATTTATTTATGCATCTCCAATTTTAATTAGTGAGTTTGAGGGAAGATGAAGAACTCACAGGTATCTATATTAATAAATCTACATGAACTTTATATAACTGGTTTTCAGAAAGGAGTCATCAGCATGCCTTAACCTTTTATGCTTTTCCCTAAGAGCTTTCTTCAGTTATTTGGCACTGTCATTGTGTAAAAGTAGCTAACAGTAGGAAGTCCTTTACAAAAATCCATTTGGGGTTGGGGGTGAGGTAGTAGGGGTGGGATGATGTGTGTCTCTTTGTATGGGAGGGCTGTTTCATTTCTGGTTAATTATTCTCTTCTATTCTCCTCTCTTCTTCCCCATAATTCTCCTCAGAGATCCATTATAATTGGTTGAGGCAAAATCTCTGAGACAATGAAATAGAAGATCAATAGTTCTTGAAGTAATACAAGCCCTAGGCATGTCATGGACAGAGAAATTATCAAACACAAGACCTTTTATTTTATCAACATAGTAGAGTGTTTTTAAAATGTTTATGGTTTTACAGACCCTGAAGAATCTCAGCTTGTAAATGTTAGAAGAGCTTGTAAAAATTTTATTAAGGAACATGGAACCTAGCAAAACTCTAACTTCTAATTCAAAGATTTGTATAGAAGTATTTTTACTATTTTATTTTGTAGCTTTCCCTTCTTTCATTTAAGTTGGGGTTGAAATTTTAGCTTTATGTGCTAAAAAAATCATGTCCCTAATTCCTTATGAATTTATTGTTATTATTATTTTATTTTCTCACATTTTATTATTTAATATTTTAGTTTTCAACATTGATTTACACTAGATTATGAGTTACAAATTTTCTCCCCATTTCTACCCTCCCCCCCACTTTAAGATGGCATATATTCTGATTGCTCCTTTCCCCAGTCAGCCCTTCCTTCTGTCACCCCTCCCCCCATCTCCTTTCCCTTTACTTTCTTGTAGGGCAGAACATGTTTCTTTGCCCCATTCCTTATATATCTTGTTTCCCAGTTGCACGCAAAACCAACTTATTTTTTGAGCATCTGCTTTTAAAACTTTGAGTTCCAAATTCCCTTCTTCCCTTCCCACCCACCTTCCGTAAGAAGGTTAGCTATTCAACATAGGCCACACATGTATCATTATGCAAAACACTCCTATAAATAGTCATGTTCTGAAAGACTAACTATATTTCCCTCCATCCTATCCTGTCCCCCTTTATTCAATTTTCTCCCTTGACCTGTCCCTTTTCAAAAGTGTTTGCTTCTGATTGCCTCCTCCCCCATATGTCCTCCTTTCTATCATCCTCATTTTTTATCCCCTTCCCCCTACTTTCCTGTGGGGTGAGATACCCAATTGAGTGTGTATGTTATTCCCTCCTCAAGTCAAATCCGATGAAAGCAAGATTTACTCATTCCCCCTCACCTGCCCCCTCTTCCTTTCCAACAGAACTGCTTTTTCTTGCCACTTTTATGTGAGAAAATTTACCCCATTCTATCTCTCCTTTTCTCCCTCTTTCAATATATTCCTCTCTCACCCCTTAATTTAATTTAATTTTTTTTAAATATCATCCCTTCATACTCAACTCACCCTGTGCCCTCTGTCTATATATATATGTATATTCCCTTCAACTCCCTTAATACTGAGAAAGGTCTCATGAATTATACACATCATCTTTCCATGTAGGAATGTAAACAAAATGGTTCAATTTTAGTAAGTCCCTTATGATTTCTCTTTCTTGTTTACCTTTACATGCTTCTCTTGATTCCTGTATTTGAAAATCAAACTTTCTATTCAGCTCTGGGCTTTTCATTGAGATAGCTTGAAAGTCCTCTATTTTACTGAAAATCCATATTTTGCCTTGGAGCATTATACTCAGTTTTTCTGGGTAGGTGATTCTTGGTTTTAATCATATCTCCTTTGACCTCTGAAATATCATATTTCAAGCCTTTCGATCCTTCAATGTAGAAGGTGCTAGCTCTTGTGTTATCCTGATTGTGTTTCCACAACACTCAAATTGTTTCTTTTTGACTGCTTGGAGTATTTTCTCCTTGGTCTGGGAGCTCTCGAATTTGGTGACAATATTCCTGGGAGTTTTCTTTTTGGGATCTTTTTCAAGAGGCAATCAGTGGATTCTTTCAATTTCTATTTTACTGTCTGGTTCTAGAATATCAGGGCAGCTTTCCTTGATGATTTCTTGAAAGATGCTATCTAGGCTCTTTTTTTGATCATGGCTTTCAGGTAGTCCAATAATTTTTAAATTATCTCTCCTCGATCTATTTTCCAGGTCAGTGGTTTTTCCAATGAGATATTTCACAGTCTTCCATTTTTTCATTCCTTTGGTTCTGTTTTATTATATCTTGATTTCTCATAAAGTTACTAGCTTTCACTTGCTTGCTTCAATCTAATTTTCAAGGTGGTATTTTCTTCAGTGGTCTTTTGGATCTCCTTTTCCAGTTGGATAATTCTGCCTTTCAAGGCATTCTTCTCCTCACTGGCTTTTTTGGAGCTCTTTTGCCATTTGAGTTAGTCTATTTTTAAGGTTTTATTTTCTTCAGTATTTTTTGGGTCTCTTTAACAAGTCCTTAACCTGTTTTGCATGGTTTTCTTGTATCACTCTCATTTCTCTTGCTATTTTTTCCTCTACTTCTCTCACTTGCTTTTCCAAATCCTTTTTGAGCTCTTCCATGGCCTGAGCCCAATTCATATTTTTCTTGGAGGCTCTTGATGTAGGCTCTTTGACTGTGTTGACTTTTTCTGTCTGTATGTCTTGATATCCTTTGTCACCAAAAAAAGATTCTATAGTCTGAGTCCATTTTCACTGCCTGTTCATGTTCCCAGCCAACTACTTGACCCTTGAGCTTTTTGTCAGGTTATGAATGCTTGTAGAATAGAGACTACTTTGTCTCAAGCTTTAGGGGCCTTGTGCTGCTGTTTTCAGAGCTACTTCTACTCCACTGTCACTGCAAGCTCTGCCACAGTAGCACTCCTCATCCCCCAAGAACCACCAACCTGTATCATGACCCAAATCCAAGCAGGGCACAGCAAGAAAGCCTGCCTCTGTGCCAGCAAAATGCTCCTTGTACTCCCGCTCTGATCCACCTCTTTATTCCTCCCACTGTGTGAGCCAGGGACTCCAGAAGCAGCTGACATTGGAGCTCTGGACGCAGCCTCAGGAGCTTCCTTCTGCTGTGGCTGCCACTACCCTGCCACCTCTACCACCCCCAGGGCTGGGGCTGGACCACTCTCTAACTGGATCCAACAGTTTTCCCACTAACCTGCTCTGTGGTCTTTGGCGTTTGTGGGTTGAGAAATCTGGTAACTGCCACAGCTCAACGATTCATGGCCCTCAGGCCTGCTCAGCCCTACACTCAGTCTGGTTGGTCCTGGAGTGGCCCACACTGGGCTGTGCTCCACTCACAGCACCTTATGATAGACCCTTCTCAGGGACCATCCAGGTTGTCCTGGTCTGGAGACCTGCTTCCCTCTACTTTTTTATGGGTTCTGGAGCTCTGGAATTTGTTCAGAGCCATTTTTTACAGGTGTTTGGGGGGATTTGGGGAAGAGGTTAAGCAAGTGCATGCTTTCCAGCCACCACCTTGGCTCCACTCCATTCCTTACCAATTTTATCTTTGTTCTCTCCACATTCTGCGAATGCTATTCAACTTGTCTACATGACTTATATCATGAGGAGTGATAGTCCTGTCAATGGGAGATTAAAATCTTGATATGAGATATATCAAGTTGAATTTCCTAAACTCTCTTATATTTAAATCACACTATATTAGCTTTCACCAATATTATTTGCAACAGAGAAAACACAGGCAGAGTGGTGGTGGTGGGGAGTTATGAAAGATTTTTGTTTTTCTTTTCCTAATATTATTTGTTAAATTTTGTGGCTTGTAATTCTGAGTCATTCTTTATCCAACGGTAAAACTTGACTTTGTCATTTTGATGTGTGATCAAATTAAGATTGCTGGGACATATCTTTAAAACCCTGTTCATTCAAGATTTGTTGATATGCACTTTGGCAACAATTGATGCAACAATCTAGGTTGTTTTATTTATGAAACAATTTGTTGAACAAATCAAACAAATGGGATTACAAGGTATTGGGTCAAAGAATGAAAGAAACACTTTTCAGGCACTTCAAAACACCTACATAAAGATGATCAATATGATTATTACAATGTACATTTTGTCGTCAGATACTTGGAAAGCAATGCAATTAAACAGTAGGAAAAGAATTCTAAAGGAAATAAGAGAAACAAAACCATGTTTTTCTTTCTTGATAATTCAGATTGATCTTTGCTTCATTTGGCTCAAATAATTGAAGTTTTTACCAAAGTGGTTAATAACTCACAACTTTTTTCCTTAAGCCAAATAAATGATATTGTTATTGTTAAGTCACATCTATCTCTTACCTCATTTTGAGTTTTCTTGAGAAAAATACTGGAGTGGTTTGCGATTTTTTTCCAGCTCATTTTATAGATGAGAAAACTGAGGCAAACAGGGTTCAGTGACTTGCCCAGGGTCACACAACTAGTAAGTGTCTAAGACCAGATTTGAACTCAGGATTTTCTGACTCCAGACCTGGCTCTCTATTCATGGCACTACCTAGATGCCCAACATTTAGGTACCTGTACAGGATTGTCTTCCTCCAGTAAATTATAACTTCTTTGAGAATAGGGACTGCCTTGTGCCTTTCTTTATATTCCCAGCATTTATGGCAATGGTTTGTTCATAAAGGGCACTTAATAAATGTGTATTGACTCTGACACAGACTCTATTGTAAGGCTGGAGTGGAGAAACTTGCCTAGAATTGAAGGTGTTGATAATTTTGTAAAACTAGAGTTGGGATGAATTAGGAAAGCAAAGACAACTCCACCCCACTCTGTGAAAAAGGCAGCTGTCTTATACTGGTAAGTGCTAACAGCTGGGTAATGGTACTGTTTAGCTCACAAGTCAGGGAACCTGCAGTCTTGAGGCCACATCTGGCCTTCTAGGTCTTTGGGTGTGGCCTTTTGACCTAGTCCAAGTATTACAGAACAAATCCTTTTATTAAGGGGATTTGTTCTGGAAGTTTAGATTCAGTCAGTAGGCCACACTTGAGGACCTAGAGGAACTAGATGTGGCCTCGAAGCCGCAGGTTCCCCACTCTTGGATTTTAGGATCTAGGAGATACAGCTCTTTCTTAGGTATGGAAAAATGAAATTGGTCACAGATTTAAACACATATCTTGCCACTTGTTTATTATTCAAATAATAAAATATTTCATTTTAAATACGATGATTAAACATTTTTTAATTTTTATTTGGTTTTGAACTTAAAAAATAAAACAAACATTCCTATAGCATAGTAGAATTGAAAAAAAAGATGATTGTACACAAAACTGCAAAACTATTATGCACAATTTGCTATTCCTTTAAAATATATAATAAAATTATCATGTAACTTAAAAAAGTAACATTGATTACTGATATCATCAAGAGTACCTAGAACTTAAAGACTTAAAAGGAAAATCTAGGTACCAACTAATGCTCTTCTATGATGAAATGTTTTGTTTTTTTGGATAGACCCATGATTTTATAGTGTAGGGAGCTCCCAGTGAGGGACTTCGTCTATCAATAGAGATTGACAATTGTTCGGCAATTTATACTTTTAGAAAGTTGCATGGGGGTCACTGAGAGAGAAGTTAAATGACTTGTTCAAGGTCACACAGCCAAGTGTACCTCAGAGGTGGGACTTCATGTCTTCTTGCAGGACTACGAATCCACCTCTTGATCCACTAGTTATTCCTGCTATATCTTGATAAACTTTTATCCTAATTAATACAATCAAGCCTTGTGTCCTCCTAAGATATAGTGTATTCTAAACTTGTCTTAGAATGGCTGGGAACCTTTGACCTCCCAGAAGTTCCTGGCATGTCTCTATTATTCCTCTCTGATGATTAGAACTTTAGAGCTTGAAACATTTAAATTTGGCCTGAAACCTACAACTTTCTAAGTCAGAAACTCCCCAGGCTTATTGTCTAGTCACTTTGTCTGCTGGTAGTACCAGTTGGTACCTACCCTTAATTAGTTTGTCTAACTTTCTTAGCTAGTATTTGCAAGGGCATCTCAGCTTTTTCCCTTTTGAAAATTCAGTTTTAATTGATGCTGGTTTTCTTTTGGACCTTACTTTTCAATATGGATCTAAATGGAAGGAACAAGAAATCCACTTGATAGTAACATCAGTATAATGTATCTTCCTTCATTCCCAAGATCCTTAACTTCTAGGTAGGATAGAACAAATATAGATTAACCCTTCTACCTTGTTCCTGTTCTGATTGTTTCTGCCTGCTGATAGTTTACAGGAGTAGCTACTCATATCCTGGAAAGAGGCAACTGCCTTTTATAATTGGTTTCTCATCTCTCATCAGGTTTTGGTTTTTTGTTTTAGCCTGGATCCATTTTCAGGGATTTGAAGGGAAACAATTACTGCCCCCCCCATTTTTGCAGGCTTTTGTTAAATATATTAAAATATAAATAGTAGAGGTGGTGAGTTTTTTTTTCTGAAATTTAGAATAATAGTGACAAAAAAGAATCAGAATGGACCTTTCCTCTCTCCTTCCCTCTCTGCTTCCTTACCACTTTGAAAACAAGAAGGGAGATTGAGAGTGGTAAGAAGAGGAAGGGGAGAAAATGAGTGGTGGGGAGAGGATGAAGTAGAACAGAGTGAGGAGGGAAGGTAAGAGGTTTAAAAGAGAGTAGAGAATCAAAAGAGTAAGGGAGAAGGCAATAGGGAGAGACAGAAAAGATAGAAAAAGAAAGAAATTAAGAGGGGAAGCAGTGAAGGTGGAGGAGAAAGGGGGATGAGCTGAGATAGATGAACAGCTTAGGAGAAAGAAGGGAAGAGGAATGAGAAGACAAACCTCAATCGAGGTGAAGCAGTGGAAATGAAAGTGAATCTAAAGGTACAAGATGAATCATAACAGTGCTTCTCCTTTTTACTGCCCAATTTCTCCCTTTTCCTCTCTGAGCAAATTAACCGGTTGACTTCTGCAACAGTCAGTCCTATGTGGCACTTGAAACTGAAATTATTACTGCAACTATTGTTATAAGACCCTTTTAAAAATGCTTCAGTGTGGCTGCAGGTGAAAATGGTTTTGTTTAATTTGCATGCTTTTTAATCAATAGCCAGTGCATTTATTCATATTAAAAATACAATGATAAGCCCAGTTTCCTGTGCATTACTAAATATTTTCACAGTAAGATCATTTAAGTACAAATAGATAGATTTGGGAGAATTGGCTTTGAGCAGAGTGCTGATCTTCCTGTCTTCAGTGGCAGGTGCTGAATTCCATCCTGTTATAAATGTTACCAGTTTGTTGGGTAGATTGAACACATCTGTTTTCTCCTAGAAGCCTTCCATGTGAATATTAATCCTAAAGAGTCTATGCCTCCTCCCTATTTGTGCTACATGCTAAATTGACATATGAGCACATACAAATTAGCACTTGCTCTTTGAAGAGGTTAAACAGCATAGGGAGATGCATTAGGCAAAGAGTGAGGAGTAGATCTGTCAAGTCTCAGATTAAAAGGATTAAAAAGATTAAAAGCAAATGGGAGGTTCAGGCAAGAAGGTGACAATTGTTTATATCATTTCAGAATGCTTCAAGGGGAGTTGACTATGTTGGGAACCAAGGGGATTCATGAAATGAATAAATCATCAGACAATCACACAGCTCACAAGTGTGTTTTGTTGCTTTGTACTCAGATCAGAACACGTATCATTGGGTCTTAAGACCATAGAGTTACAGTCCAAAGGGACCTTAGAGGCCATCTAGTGCAATCCTCTATCCCTACCAAAAAGGAAACTGACTCAAATTAGGACTAATTAGGAGTTGGTTTACAACTCCCACACATATCTTGCTAACAGCTATTTTCATTCCATTAATCATATTATTTCAATCCCTTGTAATAGGTTTCTTAAGTTTCTCTGATGATTCATATCTATCACATCCTTTAAATTCTATTCCCAACCATAGGGACCAGGCATGGGGGCAAATGGTTGGAGGTTGACAACTGTTGACTATATGGAAGTAAAATGAAAGAATTCTGTCTAGAGTGTAGAAAGTAGAAAGGAAGCTGATTATCTGATTCCCATAAGAAGCTGATGTAATTTAACCTAAAGCAGATCATTCTTAGGGATAAAGAAGTCACACCAGAAGAGGTAAAAGATGACAAAACCAAAAGCTGAGGCATGAGAAATAAAGTCAAGTTGAGCAGACATCTAACAAGAGCTAGGAAAAGGCAGCATGGAGAGTCAGAACACTGACCAGAGAAGTCTTATGTCACAGTTGACTCTGGTGGTGGCCTTAAAGTTGAAAGGATCTTGGCAGGCATCTTGACCCAAACTACTTTGACTCTTAGATTTAGTACAAAATCTTATGCACACTTGGTCATTTAAGAGCACCTTTTGAGATTCAGAATTAGGTAACATGCAAGTTATAGCTTGTTTTTCCCCTTCTATAAGGAGAGAAAGATAAAGTTATGAAAGGAGAGAATGGCCCTATTTCAGGCAGGGTGGCATAACGGAAAAGGAAATATAAAACCTGTTTTTGAATCCAAACATCAGGACTTCCTGGCTGTATATATCATTTCATCTTTTTGAACCTCATTTTCCTCATCTGTAAAATGGAGAGATGGTGCATGTACTAGATACCTCACAGGGCTGTTTTGAGGAAATAAGTTTTTAAACCTTAAGTTCTACAGAAGTATCAATTGTTAATAGGAGTTACTGTTATACTTGATAAATAACGTAATAGCCAGAAATCTAACTTTCCTCTTTTTGCAGGGACCAAAACTTAGGTCAGAACGTTGAGATGAACCAATCTGTTGTCTACAACAGAAACCTGATCTTTTTGTCTCATTATGATGGGCTGATTCTTAACATAGTTTATTTTATCATTGCAGTCATCATCACTTGAAGCTCCTATGAATCTGTTCTTAAGCTAATCCTGTTAATCAATGACATTGAAGTGATCTATTTTTGTATTAAAATTCTATTTTAATAATAGGATACGGTTCTAGAAATATAACCTTATGAGTTAATATGTGAATAACTATTCATAACACTAGATGTAGTGTTAAAGCACAAGCATGAAAAGTAATAAAAATATGGCATATCTATTTGGCAAATGCTTAATACATGTAGTGATTATTACTTAAAAACAATGTTCAAATAAAATGGCTAAGAGACTGAATGATTTCCTTGTAATGATTTTAACTGAAGAGGATGTTATATATTCAAAATATAACAATGTAGATTGTCATCAATTAAGACTTTTCAAAGCCTTTGTAAAAGGTCCATGTTAAATGCTATTTTTTTTAAAGTCCTCATTGAATGAAAAGCATATTTTGTCACAGACTGGGAACTTGCTAAGTGGAAGAAAGCAGAAGGTGAAAATAAAGGGATAATCATTTGGATGGAGAAATATAAAGAGGACAGTTCTTTAGGGTTCAGTGTGAAGGCTGACTTTATTTTGAACCTTCATAAAGTAATCTAGAAGAGGAACTGAACAGAGTGACATCTTACAGTTTATAGATGTCAGTAAACTGTCTTGGATGATGAGAGGATTAGACTTATGATGTCAATGGAAGAGAGAATTCCTGGATGAAGAAATTTCCTCTTCTAGTGGAGGTCAGCACTTTACCTGCAACTATACAGTATTAGAGAATTTCCTAGAACCTGGAGAGGTTAAATGACTCACCCAATATTACATGTAAGGGTGTGTTGGAGTCAGATCAAAATATCTCATGAGAGCTGATTGTTAAATTTTCCTAATGAGAATTTATACCAGAAATATGGAATCAGGACTTGATTGATTGCTTTATTGATTTTCTTGACTTAAGTAGGTGATAGAAAAATGTTAAAAATGTAGATGAAGGTTAGAAGTTTGTTGTGTTTTCAGGAGCCTGTTGTTACACATTTATGTGCACACCACTGCTCAATAAATATGCATCAGGCATGGAACTTGAACCCAGATCATCCTGACTCCTTCCACAATCTGGCTAGTAGCTGCTGTGGGGATATAAAACCAACAACAATCAGCACACAGAATGCTGCAAAAGCCCAGGTTCTTTTGATCTGCTTGAAAGCAATTTTAAGGGGTTAACAATCTTACTTTAATCCAACATACAAATATCGTTCACTTAGTTCAGGAGAAAAAGCCAGCACCCTAAACTTCAGAGCAAATACAATCAAATTACAAACAGACCAAATATAATTTGTAGTTACCAATATCTAAGTTCAGCCAGGGAGCTTGATGATGGCTGGCTTAGCGTAACACGCCACTACTGCTGCAGCTCAGAGCTCCGAAAAAGGAATGCCAACCCCTGATTTTATATATTTTGTTCAGGGTCAAGGTGAGTCACAATGCTACTCATCCACGTGACCTAAAATTGTCACAAGAACGCGACTTAAACCCACGTGGTCTAAAAGCCTCTGATGTCACAAACACGTCACTCAAACCCATGTAAACTAGGCTTTCCCTCAAGGCAAGGAGGTGACCAAACACTCCTAATTTAATCAAGGAAGCAAAGGCCAAACTCTTCAAGGGCACTTGGTTGAATAAGTGCTAACAGCCCATGTTGATTCCCAATACACTCCAAGACTGAGTCTATCTACTATGAATCACTGCTTCTTGATAAAGAAGATTCATAAAAATAGGGTTACAATAAGGGAGAAAAAACTCCGTTAAATACCTATAAGATAATCAGTATTTGTTAAACTAAAATAAATTGTAAGTGGACAGAAAAATGCCAAGTCTTAACAAACATAAAGAAAAAATAATACCTTTGTTGATGATACATCTAGTCTCTGTCTCTATTTCTTTTTTTTAAATTTTTTTTAATTTAATTTATCTGTCTCTATTTCTATCTCTCTCTGACCTTCTGTCTTTGTTCTTGTTTCTCTCTCCCTCCCTCCCTCTCTCTCTCTCTCTCTCTCTCTCTCTCTCTCTCTCTCTCTCTCTCTCTCTCTCTGTCTGTCTCTGTCTCTTTCTTTCCCCCTCCCCACTTAGTGAACATGCAGAATCTTGAAAAACATTGAAGAGATCTGAAAGCCACCATGGATAACATTTTGCTAAACAAAATCTTGAGCTCACAAGAGATTAAGATAGAACAGCTGACACTGAAGTTGTTCCATTGCCTAGAACATACCACCAATTCCAATACGAAACAAAGAATCATAGTATTTAGAGCTGAAAGGACTTACCTTAAAGCTAACTAATTCATAGTCCTCATTTTGAAAATAAGGAGACTAAGGTCTCCAAAGTTTTAGTGATTTGCTGTCCCACAGCTGGGAAAGAACAAAAGCTCATATTTCACCCTAGTATCTCTGACTCCAAATCTAGGGTTTTTCCCACTTTACATAATAGGTTGCCTCCTGGCTTAAAATATACGTAGTGTCAAGGAGAGGAAAGTATTAGAACCAGTTGATATATTTATTAAGTAGCTTTTTCATACTCAGAGTTTTGAAAAGCTAAGCTTGTGAGGAGAATGTAGGAAGAATTTACCAATGTATGCACTAAATGTAAACGCAATTCAGTAGGCAAGTAGCAGATAGCAACATATTGAAAAATGGACAAAGTTTACATTATTCCTTTACCCTTATGTAAACTATAGTTTAGGCATCTAGATAGCTCAGTGGATAGAGTATTAGGCCTGGAGTCCAAAAGACCTGAGCTTAAATCCAGCCTTAAACATTTACTAGCTGTATGACTCTAAGTAAGTCATTTAATCCTGTTTGCCTCAGTTTCCTCATCTACAAACCACTCCAGTCATTAAATGACTAAACAACAAGATAACTATTGTGCCTCCAAATGGTAGTTCAGGCTAGAAAAGTAGTCAGTCAACACAGAGTTATCAAGCACCTATGCATTTAGTGTTAATCATTATGCTAAGCATTGTGGGTACAATGAAAGGGGAATGATAACTCCTTTTCTTTTTTTAAAGTTATTATTAATTTACTTTTAACTTTCCTTTCTTTTGAAATTTTGAGTTCCAAATTCTCTCTGTCCTTTCCATCCCACTCCCACCCACTGAGAAGGCAGGCAATACAAATATCAATTATACATGTGAAATCATGCAAAAACATATTTCCATATTGGCCATATTTTTTTAAAAAGCAAGAGAAAAATTTAAAAGTGAAGAAATTATACTTCAATTTGCACTCAGAGTTTGTCAGTGCTCTGTCGGAAGATAGCAATTTTTCATCACTAGTCCTTTGGAATTGTCTTGGATCATTTTATTGATTAGAATAGTCAAGTCTTTCGCAATTGATCATCATAATAACATTGCTATTACTGTACACAATGATCTCCTGGTTCTTCTCACTTCACTTTGCATCAGTTAACATGTCTTGCCATTTTTTTGAAACCACCCTTCTCATTATTTCCCACAGCACAATTGTCACAATCATCATGTTCAGCCACCAATTGATCAACATCTCCTAGATTTCTAATTCTTTTCCAGCATGAAAAGAGCTGCTATATATGTATTTTTTTACTTACAGATCCTTTTCATTTTTCTTTGATCTCTTTTAGACACAAACCTAATATTGTAGCATTGCTAGATCAAAGGTAATACACAATTTTTTGGCCCTTTGGGCCTAGTTCCAAATTGTTCACCAGAATGGTTGGACCATTCCACTATTTCACTGATTGTTCCTTTTCTTAGGAGTAGATAACATGTAAATTACTATTTATAAACAAGATCTATACAGGATAAATTGGAGACAATCAACAGAAGGAAGACACTAGTATTAAGGGAGAGAGAGAAAGGCTAATTATAAAAGGATGGATATTACCTCAGATTTGAATGAAACCCAGGAATTAGAAAACTAAAGAGTGATAGAATTCCAGGCAAAAAGGCACCCAATGAAAATGCAGGAAGTCAGGAGATGGGGTGTCTTTATAAATGACAACGTCACTCATTAGGGAAATCAGATGTGGTATAGTGGATTGGGCATTGGACTTAAGTCAAGAAAACCTAGGTTCCACTTCCACATCAGATATAATAGCTGTTTGACCCCAACTTAGACATGTCACCTGACTCTATGCTTCAGTTTCCTCCTCTCTAAAATGAGGGAGTTGGACTTAATGGCTTCTAAGGTCCATTTCAGCTGCAAATTTATTATCTTTTAGTCCTAATCTTACTGCTTCTACTACTATTATGACTACTACTACTACTAGTACTGATGTTTTAAATTTTGTGGCCCCTTTAATTATTTCCCTGATGCCATGGTCCTCTTCGAAAATGAAGGACAAACACAAATTTTGTAAATTACTTTGCATCTACTGTCTTTTCAGATCTTCACAACAGCCACATTAAGTAGCCATTATTATTATACCCATTTTACAGATGAGAAAATGAGGCCAAGAGGTTAAGTGATTTTCTGAAGGTAATTCACAAAGATAGTGAATATATGAGGCAAAATTCAAATACAGGTCTTCCTTCCATCTAGGCCTGTACTCTTTCAACTATGTTAAGCCATGCCATCTCAGGTCATGTCTATTTGAGGCATTATTGGCAAAAAAAATCCTTTGCTAGACCAGCTAAATGTCTGAACGAGAAGGAGAATTTCTATTTTCATAATGAGGATAGTTATTTATGTCAATGAAGCAACAGAAATCAAATCCCATCCTTGTTATGTGCATTTCTACAATGTATCTCTCTCACCACACTTAAAATACTTTTCTTCCAGTCAAGAGAGTTTGGAACTGCTGAGGCTTCTGAAGATTTCTACAAAGGCCTTCTCTGAAATACCTTCATGCCTCATTCAGTACAGCAGAAGGCTCTGGCTTCTTCAACACTCATTATCTGCATCTAAAACACTGATGGGCACAATGCAGATCAGAAGCTCTCCAAATTGTATCCTTAGGGCATGGAGATTTGCTTCTGTACATTTGAAAGGCATCCTTTCTGGATCCTTATTCTGAAGTAACTTTTCTAAAAAAAGAAAATAAATCCTTTCAAAGAAGGGGACTGAAATCCTAACAAGTCAATCAACTGGTTCTCCCTCCCCCACTTTGGTTCTTGCAAATCATTTTTCAAACGTTATGGGCTCTAAAAGGTCAATGCCTTTAGTGCTAAAATATTTCATCTCTGAAGTGCACACCTGTGTGGGACCACACGTTCTCTTATTCCTTTTAACACGTTTTATTTAAGTCAGTATTTGTTATTGATACTTTTTAGGTGGTGACTGTTTTGAAAAGCCAAGGTTAGACAAACTGGAGGAGTCTACAAAAGCCTTTTGGGGGGCTTTCTCTCATCTTGCTCTTTAAGGTCCCAGACTAGTTATATATAAATTTTGTGTGGAATTGAGAGTTTAAAATAAAATGTGAAGAATGAGAAAAATTCTGCAAGTATATAATCATTTCATTGCAAATAAATAACTCAACCCTTTTCTGAGAATCAGGAAACAACCTGATACTTGTTTATAGATTTCTGCAAAGAATTAGTGAATTTCCCCCAAGTTTATAGTTGATGGAACTATTTGAAAGTGGTGTGTCTAAGCTGATTTTCCTTTCTGTAAAAAAAAGGCATAATAAACCAAAATAAAGTGAAGTTTGCCTAATTTTATATTTTAATATCATTATGCTTATCAAATCAATGAGGAAGTAATTATTATGACTATTATGTTCCAGGCACTTTGGATACAAATACAAGGAATGAAATGACCTCTACTCACCATGAGGTTGCATTCTAATGGGGGAGACATGTGCTTTAAAAATATATGTATAATTAATATAAAGTGAATAAATAAAAATATACAAATTATATAAAACAAATATCACATAATAGGCCTAATAATAACATGAAGCTTTCAACTTTGGACCTCTGAGTTGGGTACCTTTAAAATGAATAGATTTTAAATATCAATCAGCTATTACTCTGATAGCTAATTTAACAACATGATTCTGACCTCACTTGACTGTAGCCTGTATCTTTTACTTGGATATAATCCTAATTACTAGAGATAAAATGTTACATTTTTTTCTCCTGACCCTTGCTGGATGCTATCTTTATATAGAGAAGAATGTAGAGATCTCTCTATGGGATAACTGACTGGACACAAAATGGTGAATCACAGAAATTGTCACTGTGTCCTCCTTCCTGTGGCTTATAGAAATTTCCATTTGGATAATGTTCTGGGAAGCAACAGATATCTACAAGATGCTATCTACATAAAACTTGACAAGATTTCAGCATTCCATTCAGTTTCCCCACTAAACACATGAGAGAGATATAGAGAAAAAGAGAGAGAGAGAGACAGAGACAGAGAAAGAGAAAGAGCGACAGAGAGAGACAGAGAGGGAGAGAGAGAGACAGACAGAGACAGAGACAGAAACAGAGACGGAGAAAAAAGAGAGAGAGACAGGGATAGAAACAGAGACAGAAATGATCTCAGGGCTGTGCTTCAGGCATTTAAAAGTAGCTTCTCCTTTCAGGAGACTGGGGACCTACTCTGAAGAATATCTGGATATCTCATTGGTTTCTGTGGTGGCAAAGAACTGGAAATTGAAGGGATGCCCATCAACTGGAGAATTGCTTAAGAAGTTATGGTATATGATTGTGATAGAATACTATTTTGCTACAAGAAATGACAAGCAGAATATTTTCTGAAAAACTCGAGAAGACATATGAACTGTTGCAAAGAAAAATGAACAAAAACAACATTGTACAGAGTACAATAGCAATATTACAATTATCAGCTGTGAAGGACTTAGGTACTCTGATCAATACAATTCCAAAGGACCTGCGATGAAAAATGCTGTCTTCCTAAAGAGAGATATCTGATGAATTCTGAGTATGTATTTAAGCATACTTTTTAAAAAAATTCTTTGTGTTTCTTGCTGTTTTTATCATTCTTTTGCAACATGGTAATATGGAAATATATTTTGTCTAACTTCATGTGTATAGTTGATATCATATTGTTTGCCTTTTCATTGGGTAGAGGAGAATGTGAGGGAGGGAGAGAATTTGAAACTCATTTAAAAATGCTAAAAATTTTAAAATAATATCTTATTTATATCATTCATGCAAAATCTGAGAAATATCACACACTAGCAAGTCATATAAAAAAAGTTAATTCACAAAATCCAGACATTTAGGGTAAAATAAAATGTCACTTGAGGGTGCAATAACTTCTACACAAAATAACCCAAATCTACTGTTCAATCTAGACAACAATGAATTCTAATGTAACCTAACCTAAGACAAAAACAACATTGGTGAAAATTGATTTGTGCCTCCAGTAAAAATGTAACTTTAAATATAGTTACTCAAAATTGGAAAGTGTATATTTCCATTTAAAAATTCTTAAAAACCACAGGGATTAGTAGAGATTAAAAAACAAAAAGAAGAAATATAAAAACTCTTTTTTCCTCTTTCATTCTCATGGACCAACTACCAAACTAACCAAACCAAACCAAACTAAAAACTCTCAAGGTCCTGATCAGAATTTCAACCATAATTTATATAAAAACCAGAATAGTAAGAATATCATCATCAATAACAACACACTCACATTGCACTTGAGATTCAATCCTATAACCAATCTTATTATTTTCCTTTGGAAAACTGACATATTTTCCAGAATGTTTGCATGGATTGTTACTACTTTGACATATGGATAATTAGCAAATACTAATAAGTACAAAATACAAGTAAATCTCCCCAGTAATTCATGATAGCACTTGAATAACATCTGTGGATCTTGGCAATTCAGACTCTTAATTGATACTGCCTTTTTTTTTTAAATCCAAAGGTAGATGGAACACTCTTTGGTAAAACTTTAACTTTCCTTTCAATATTGATGACACAGATGTGGCAAAAATTGTATCCAATCTTTTTGAAAGGTAGTTGAAGAAAGAATTAGTAAATTAATTTTAATTCATACATATCTATAGGACTACTACTGTTCTCCCGATTTTCTTTACACATTTTCTTCCCAACCAAACAAATTATTTTACCACCTAGCATTAATACCTAGTTTCCCCATGCCTACACTTCCTACACCTCCCTACAATCCAAATCAGTATATGCTCAAGTAATAACATGGATGTTAAGTATTTTTAACTTCTTCAAATCTTTTTCTAAATTTTATATGTTGTGTATATAAATAACAACTTTTGATCCTGGGTAACTGGAGTGGGAAGGTTCATTAGAGATGAGCTTTTTAAATTGTTTTTGGTCATCTTTGTGACCCCTTTGTTATCTTTGTGACCCCATTTGGGGTTGAGCTAGCAGGTCTAATAAGCTGTAGAAAGAGCAGGACATCTTCTGAGGCATCACACGAGTAAGTCCACCTAGGGAAGAACATTTGCCCTGTGATGAAGTCAATCCTGCTACACTATGGGAAGGGAGGGAATGGATGAATAGGATTGCATTCTGAGAAAATTCTCTTGGGGTCCTCTATAGTTTCTGTCCTGACATAAAGTGCTGCTTATCTCATCTTAGTTACATCTCTGAGATTTATTTGACCTCCACCACCGGCCTGTTTAGAAAGCAGAGTAAGGATCTTATCTCCATTTTGCTGGAGAAGAGACAAATATTATTATTAATATTATACATCTCAGCAGGCTTTGGAGAAACACAGTTTTTAGAAGCATCAGAAGTTGTTGAAGCTTTCCATTGATAGGGAAGAAATAATATAATTATAATGTAGATTATACGTTATATAATATATATTATACAAATATAATATATAAATATGTTACCTAATAATATATATTCACCTCCTACCCATCCAATTGCCTATTCTCTGTCTCTTTGGGGTCTCTTAATATATGCCATATATATACATATGTGTATATATATATATATATATATATATGTATGTATGTATGTGTGTATATATATATACATATGTGTATATGTATATATATATATATAAACTTTGGATTATTCATAACCCACAAGTCCTATTCATTATTATTTTTAATCAAGTACTGGCCAAAAATGAGAAGGTGCAAAATATTAATTTTTGCCTTGCAGTATCTACACCAACAGAATCAAGTTTTGAATGTTTTATTTATCATTTAGCAATATATAGGCAGATCTACAATAGACAAGATCCCACAAGCAGTCAAAGCACATGGCATCATGAGAGATCCTTATTTGGTATAAGGATACCATAGATATAAATTGTATGTATCTGAGGACATTAAAAACATTTAGCAATCAATAGTGACCTACCCAGACGTTGTCTTCTTGCTTGTATTGCTTCCAGTTACGTCCTGTATCACTAAACATCAGTGTATAGCTTGTTACCCAGTCAGAGCTTCCATATCTTCCCTGGGTAGCCACTGCAGTAATCTCCACTCTATTTCCTAGATCAATCTGGAGCCATTGTTGAGCGTTAGAATTCACTGGAGACCAACCACCAGCTCCTGGTAAAGGACAAAGATAAGAAAGTTGTATCTCACATACTCATGGTAAAGAAGGAAAAGAAAAACAAACAAAAACTTTGCCTCATAACTCATTTCCAAAATGGAATTTACCCTTTGACACTGACAATGAATGAAGGCCATTCTCCTAAAATGATATTGAATATAGTATAATATGTTGTAGAACTAAGAGACTTTAGAGGTCACCTGTAGAGTGGTTGTGTCAAACTCAAATAGAAAAAGCCCCCTGCTTGCTTCATATTGACTTAGAAAACCACAAATTAACATTTTTTAGGTTGTATTGTATTTTTATTTATTTTGTTAAACATTTCCCAATTACATTTCAATTAGTTTGGAATGGCAAATTTTTTAGCTGCCTCTGACTAGATTAGCTGCTTCATTTTATTGATAGAGACAATAAAATTTAGAGGGATAAATAACTTATCTAACCTTACAACGTTAGTAATTAGCTGATCCAGGATTCATCTAGTCTTCATGTCAAGGTCAGCCCTTCACATGAGCCTCTCATCCTTCCTTTCCAACAGAGTGTCCCTTGCATCATATCTACTCTCTGTATAATAGTATTCAATCTCTCTCCTCTTCGATTCAGGATATGCACAACTATCAATGGGATTTCTCTAAAATCTATGTCTGATCATATCACTCCCCTACACAAATAAGGCCATTGTCTCCTTGATTTCTTTATGATGAAATTTAAATATTTTTGTTTGGCATTTGAAGCTCTTCAACAACTGAATTCATTCTTTCCTACTATTTCAATCTTTTAACACATTACTCCACACAACACAATCTAATATCTAGCCATATTTCCTACTTGCTGTTTCTCATATATGACATTCCATCTCCTATCTTCATGCCCTACCACTGTCTTTACCTCATACCTAGAATGTTATTCCTTTTTTCCCCCTAAGATTCTTAGGAGCTCTAGATTCCTTTAAGACTCAGTTCAGGGTGGGACAGAGCCAGATGATGGAGAAAAGGCAGGGACTTGCCTGAGCTCTCTAAAATTCCCCTCCAAACAACTTTAATTAATGCCTCAAAGTGCATTAAAGGGAGAGGTACAATGAGAGTACATTATCTCATATAAAATAGGCATGAAAGAGCTTTTACAATGAGGGGGTAATATGGGGTACGGGGGAATGTTTGAACCTTATTCTGAACAAAATAGTCTCAGGGAGGGAATAACATACACATTCAGTTGGGTATAGAAATCTATCTTACACTACAGGAAAGAAGGGGGAGTGATAGAGAAGAGGGAAATTTGGGTGAGGCAGTAGTCAGAAGCAAAACATTTTTGAGGATGGACAGACTGAGAGGGGGGAGAGAGAGAGAGAGAGAGAGAGAGAGAGAGAGAGAGAGAGAGAGAGAGAGAGAGAGAGAGAGAGAGAAATATATTCAGTGAAGTGAAGATTATTTGAAATGTTATTGGTAAAAGCAGAAAGTAAGAAATATTGGATTAGAATAGGAAAAAAAACACGAAGATATGTGCAATTTTAAAGATGTTTTAATCAAAGTCCATTAGAGGGATACATATATGGAAGGAAAAGTGAGAAAGTTTAAGGATATAGGAATGAGAGGAGCATGGGGCAGAAAGAAAGCTGTAATCTGTTTGTGTGGAAAATGTGAACAGAGGATTTGAGCGAAAACATTTTGGAAACTTTTGAAAGAAAAAATTATAGATGTTTGTGTTTCTTCTATCTGTGTTTATATATCATTCTGTGTCTTGTTAGCTAATTTACATTTTTAGAAAGATTTTGATCTCTTCCGTTGCATTTCTGAAATGTGGTCAGGTTCCCACCCCCACCCCTACCCCACGACTGCTTTATTATTTTACAACTAGAGAAGTTCATTTCACTGATTACAGAAGGACAAGTTTGGGGGCTGTGTCAATGAAAGTTTTGAGGCTTGCACTTGTAATTGGACTGGCATTTAACTCCTGACTCATGAAAAAGGGGAAAGTTTTTTTTTTTATTTGCTTGTTTATTTGTTTGTACCAGGATGCAACCAGAAGGTAATTGAGTTCATTCTGGTCCCATTTTAAGTGAAACATGTCTCTCCTAATTTGATGTTTAATATAAGTCAGAATTTATTATATTATTTGGCATTAAGATGAACTTGGAGAATTCATGGATCATGGACATTTGTTAACTGGGTGACCTTAAGCAAGTTACCTCACATCTAGTTACCTCAGTTTACTTCACATGATTGCAAAATGTCTAACATAATGGCTGGCACAGGGCAAATACTATGTTAACTGTTACTATTTTTTTCTAAATTAGGTGTAATTACATACTTGAAAACTTTATATGAAATTTTAAATGTGATCAGTATACAATGCCAATGGTGATGTGATATCTAATTTTCTGTGTAAGGTAATTTGGAAATGCATTCAACAGAATTGGAATCACCTGATTGGTAATGAATCTGTTTCAAGTTTCAAATCCATAATTTTGCTTATGGTTTGTTAGGTTTCTACAAATTTGTTTTATTGTGACAAATCAAGAGAAAGAATTATACCGTGATAGATAAATTGGTAAAAAGGTCACTTGAGTTTAAATTAAGTATCTAACTGGGAAGATTTTAATAAGTCATTAGTTTCTATTTCACAACAATATATACTAAATTTTTAAATGAGAATTTAAAGAGTGAACAAAATAAAAGAAGATTACAGGAAAGAATATGAAGACAATAAGGAAGGTGCATCTTTTTATGAACAGAAGGTTTAAGCATGTTGAAAGTGTATGAGCAAGTTTGACTTTGTTTAAGTAGAAAGATTGAGCATGAAAATTTTGTAGTTGATTTGAAAATCAATATAGAAAAAAATTATAAAGAGCTAGGAGTGAATTGATAAGTAATGGGTTCTTTGGGAGATTAGAGAACCCAGATTTAGCTTGTCATCCAGTAATTTGAATGTTCTTAGAGTACAAACTGAGCAAGTAAAAGAAGGTGGAAGATGTTTAAAACCAGTTATTTTATTTTATCTGTGCTGCTAACCCTGTTTTATAATGTTTTATAATTGTCATTTAGGGAACTGGATATTTCTGCCATTGCTTGTAGTTAAGAGGAAGTTATGTCTACAAATGTTTGTCTACAAAAGTTGTGAGATTGTTAAATAAGTTATTTGGGGTTATTGTTATAATTTTAAAACCTAAAATTGGTAATTGTTTACTGTGTGTAGAGAGGAGGGGCAGGGTATGATGGTGTCCAGCAATCTATTCCATCTTGCACATGGTGTATGTGTGTGTGTGTGTGTGTGTGTGTGTGTAGTCAAAGAACACAGCCCACAGAAGCCCTAAGGGTAGATGGGGTGAGCACACAGGGGCATCAGGCTCAGCCCCTTCTCTATGGTTCCTGTTGATTCCCTTTATTTGGTAAACTTGCCAGGTTCTTGGAAACCATCTGCATGGGCGAGGTCATCAGCTCTCAGAAGAGTTTGTTTGAGATAAAAAGTTCCTAAATAATGAAACAAGTTTACTGAGAATTTATCAGTGTGTCTATATTTCTATAATATAGAAATGATTTCTAATGATTGGTCTTTATACCAGGTCAAATTTAGAATGGAGAAGAAAAGAAAAACAATTGAAGACTATTAAGTGAAATCTTATACATACATATATGCATATGTGTTTATGTATACACACATATATACACATACATATCTGCATACCTATATATACTTACATACACACATGCATGTATGTATATGTATATATGTATGTATATGTATGTGTGTATGTGTATATATCTTGGTAAACTTTTATTACTCATTACAGCTCCATGAGAGGAAAAATAATTATATCCAACCCTCAGCTATGATTGGTGAAACTTGCCATTTGAGGTAAAAGGTCTTGGGACTGTAACTGATTTTGTTTCAAGCTTTCAATTCAAATAGTTGTCTGATGAATCATTAAATCAGTAATCAACCATTCTAGAGAAATGCCACAAGCTACTCAGAGGGAATGTGACCCTGATCTGTCACAGGTGGAAGTTTGTATCTGAGAGAAAGCTGAGACGATGACCTTTGGTCCAGCCTAAGGTAGGATCCTTCTGACTCAGTTTCCCTATTTTGAACAGGAAAGTTTCCCACCTGCTTATTCCTGAGTCTGACTACGAAGTAGAATTGTTACTGCATGGTTGGTTGTCAACTGTGACTCTTATCTGAAGTCAAACTGAGTTAAGGATTTTTTGTCCTGCCGTATGTATGTCCAATCATCAAGAACTAGTTTGATGCTACTATAATCACATCCCTGCTTTTTCCTTTTATAACAAATTTTTATATTCTGAGCAAGGGGTCAATAGAAGACATGAGCATAATGCAAGTAAGTGATATCTTGCTGTTTTCAATCTGAATGTTCTGTCATTCTATATCCTAAATGACTTAGTAAATGACTATGGGGCCTAGTCACAGGCCTGTTACTATATCTTTCGGTCAGTCTATCTATCTATCTATCTATCTATCTATCTATCTATCTATCTATCATCTACTTATCTATACATACATACATACATATATGTATATATATATATATATATATATAATATGTGTTGCAGCTTGTGTGTGTGTGTGTGTGTGTGTGTGTGTGTGTGTGTGGTGTATTTCTGTATGAAATAAGACTCTTAAATGTTTCAAACTGATGTAAGAATAATTGGGGATTGATATGACTGTTTGTGAGACCTAGCTGTTATTCTATTAATTACTTAAACTGAATTAGAAACATCTTCAGTTCGGTTTAGGGAAGAGAATTTTAGTATCATCAATTTTTTTAGAGGGATGTGACTTAGGATTATTTTGTGTTACATTAATTTTGAGAGGCTCTGCCAACTTGTATTGAGATCTGTTTTGTAAGAGATTTTAGCAGGAACATCTGAGGAGTCTCTATAAGTATCTTGGAACCAGAGAAACAATTCTACTGAAAAGCTGCCCCTGATGACAAGACATTTTCCAGATTGCCCCAAGAAAAGATTTTCCAGAGACCAGACAACTACATGGGACATCTGAGTTCCAAGAAGAAATTTGCAGATTAAATGGATATTGAGAGTTGGTTGATGGTAATTATTGTGCTACTTCTTATCGTTGTTTGTTTCACAATATCTGAATACTGAATTCACTCAGTTATCTTAATGTCATGTAAACTTCCACACTAAAATTAGTCCATGGCTTTGGGTATTCTTGCTATGAATGATCAAGCTCCTGGTCTTTACATTTACTTGTCAGGAAAAATTATAATGTCTCCCACTGAAAAGTGATATTGAGAAAATCACATGATTCTCATCCCATTTTGTAATTGATTCTCTTCTTTATCACCCCCACCCATATGCTGTAAAATTGCCCAAGCCATGTTTATTTGTTTCTGAACCTAGTCCAGAAACTCAGCTGGTCTGAGTTAAGTTCAGAAACTGAGCTCGCCAAATGCCATTGATTATTCCTTCACCAGCCACAAATTGTAACAACTGTGGTAATTTTCTTAGTGGTCATTTTTTTCCTACCTGTGCTTGCATTGCTTTTGTAGTTTATGCCTACAAATGGGACCATTTCTTCTGGCTACATCAGAAAAGGACCTTAAAACTCCAGCATAGAGATGCCCCAGGAAGCTTGTGCAAGATATTTGGAAAGAAGGTGTGGGTGGCTTTCAGGAGTAGAAGGTTGGGTCCCAATTGGTGAGAGCCATATCAAGATCACAGTGACCAATATAAGAACTTGTGTGTCTGGATATCTACCTAGCATCACTGGCATTGACACCCAGCCCTAAATAATAAGTCAAAACATTAGCAAAACCGTGATGACATATGTAATGATGTTCTATCACTCCTCTTCTCTTTGTTTGATTTCTGTAATTACCACAGGGTTTTTAGGGGGTCTTTGCAGTGATCCACTGAATCATCTGGCCACCTACAACCCCAGACTGCCCCTTTTGTAAGTAACCCATGTGATTATTAAACTGCTTATATAATCATCATGGAGCTCCAGGCCTCTTTCTTCAGTATCAAACTTTCCCCACTGTTTTTTTTTTTTGGTTTGTTTTTGTTCTTGTTTTTGTTTGTTTGTTTTTTGGGAGGTCATGAATATCCTTGTGCATTGGAATTCTAGACCTTACAATTATCAACTGTGAATGACTTAGCTATCAGCAATAGGGAGACCAAGGACAATTCTGAAGGACATGTGATGAAAAATGCTATCCATGCCCAGAGAGGGAGATGATTGGATCTAAATATAGATCAAAGCATACTTTTTGTTTTCCTCTTGGGTTTCATTTTGTTTTTTGGTCTGTGTTTTTTTCATAACATGGCTAATATGGAAATATGTTTTGCATGACTACACATGTATAGCCTATATCAAATTGCTTGCCTTTTCAGTGAGAAGTTACAGAAGGAAGGGGAGAATTTGGAACTCAATTTTAAAAAAATCAATATTAAAAATTGTTTTTGCATGTAATTGGGGAAAAATAAAGTATTAAATAAATATGTTTTAAAAACACCCAGCTTAAGGGTTATCTCCTCCAGGCAGCTTTTCTCCTGAAGATACATTTAATTTCTTCCATTTATGTCTTATATTTATGAATTTATTTATGCTCTTATTCCTTTTAGTATGTAAGCTCCTTGAGTGAAGGGAGGTTTTTTTTTTTTTTTTTAATTTTTCTTGACATCCCTTGTCCTTAGCACAGTGTCCATCACATAGGAAAATGTTTAACAAGAGCTTTCGGTTTTATTGATTAATTCTCAATCAAAATTCAGTGCTCTTCCCACTATACCATGCTAACAAAGTAGAAAGGCATAATATATTCATAGATCCTTAGTAGTTGGTATATACTATATTTTTTCAATTACAAATAATACTGATTGATTGGAGGGATTATTCAGAATTTATACTCATCAAATCTCTCTGTTACATTTGAAAATTAAATAAATTGAGACAGTGATCTGAGCATGATTAATTTATTAGTTAGGCTAAGAGTAATCGATAAATTGGGTCAATGGACTCTCTCAATGACCAAAGACCCAGAGGTAGGGCTCACTAGCCCTTATATAGTTTTGGGGAGTCCAGAGTTAGGTAGGTGATGAAGACAATATGATTGGTTACACAGTAGACAGCATTGTGGGGGAGGAGATAACATGATTGGTTACTTTAAAGAAAGTGAGCTAGCACATCTATATAGGGCTGGTGACCACCCTTCTCTGACAATTAAGGAATATGAATTCTTACAGGATCTTGCAGACCTTGTTAGCAGAACTGAGTTAGCAGACTCCCTGACACTTAGAAAGGTTTTTAAGGAGATATGACCCTCCCTTAATTATATAAGGACAGGAAAAGATGAACAATATACGTTTTGGGATGATTACAAGCTAACTTGTAACATCAATGCAACTCAGAGGAAAGCCTATATTTCAGAGCTTAACTCAGGAAAGGAGAAATGTGGCTTAAGTAATCATACAAAATGGGGCAGCATTAAAGAATAAGGTCAATTACAGAATAGAATCAATTATTAAATGATACAGAATAATTTCAATTTCCTCATGGCTCTGAAGTGAGGAGAGAGGGAGGATAGAAACTATATTATTACCAATGTATCAGAAACAGGGTCTCAATTAAAAGGTATCTTCAATTTAATCCAGTTTCTTCCACTGACAAAGTATTTTTAGAATTTATTTTGCCTATTTTTTCATAGTAAATTTTTATGTTACTTATTTCATAAGTATTCAACAAAACAGCTTTTGGTAGATGACAGAATAAAAGAATACCTTAAGTAAACAATATTTTAGAAATTAAAATTGTCAGGGACCTACTAACTTTCTATTGTCTCCAATAAGTCATAGTAATAACTAGAAGCAATTCTTGAGAAAATATGTCACCTTTTTCTTCCACGTTCATTCTTTCTAATATGAAAAAGCACTTAAATTTGAGTATGGAGAAAGTGAGTGAAAAAGACAAGGTAACCAAATAATTTACATCAAGTGCACCGAAAAGACCAACAAAGGTCAAAGGAGTTGGTACTAAAAATATTTCACCAATGTAGAAAGAAATTATCTCTCCCTTATGCCAACAGTCAAAACAAAGCCTATTATTAATGACTTAAAATCTGCCCAAATGTAATGACTGCTGCTTACAGCCACATAGAAATCATTAGCACATCATATTAGGAATTTTCCAAGCTGAAGAATATCAACCTACATCCATCAAAGACAGGAGTAACAATATGAGTGATAATTGCCAGGGAGCCTTGTCCTGCTAAAGAAGAAAAAGTCCCTTTCCTGCTTTACAGTTAATAGGTTGCACTAGCTGTCTGTGGTTGCCATGGCAAGCATTTTGTTACTTCAACCAAACAATAAATGTGTTTTCCCAAATTATAAGAATGGTCATAAGATGATTCTTATGTTCTATAGCTATACATTTGCTTCCTGTTTCCTTATTATACTTAAAAAAGAGTGTGTCATAAATAAATGTAATTGACAGCTAAGATTTTAACTGAAATTGCCATCTAAAACATTTTCTCTCATTGTAAATGAACATTAATAAAATTTCAAGAAACTCTATAGGATTATAAACAGAACTGATCTTAGAAATCAGCTATTAAAATGACCTTATTTTAAAAATAAAGAAAGAAAGATGAATGGGAAATGATTTGTCCATGGTCACATAATTATAACGTAGTGAGTTAGTAATCATCAATTCCAGATTTTCTGACTTCATATTCCATACACTTTCTCCTACAGTGCCTCTCTTAATTTCTAAGGAGAACATGAATGCAAGGAAAAATAAAGTTCTTTGAATAAAAATCCCATGTTATAGTTGTATAACAATACTTTCTCTACTTCTATACTTTCTCTACTTCTATGCATTGATAAGGACATTAAGATCTGTGATATGAAGTAATTTGCTAAAATGATACAGCTAATAAGCAATAGAAATAAGATTTGCAACTGTATCCTCTAATTTGAAATCCAGGGATCTTTTGTACTATATTCAAGTAGAAGTAAGCTAGTGAAATGACCATCAGCAGATTTCAGACTTTTTGATGCCATACCAGTAGTCATGTAGCGCTTTCCCCACTCACTGTACGAGGGAATAAACAAGTTAAAGTAATGATTAATCATAAAGCCAGAGTCTTTACTCTTGAATTTAACAAGTAGTTACTATGACCTTGTAAATGAGGGAATTGAAGAAGGTGATACCCAGGGTTATAGGTTCTTAATTTGAACCCTGGTTTGACCAACTGTTAACTGTGTGGTGTGGGACAAATCACTTAGCCTCCCTAGTACTTGGTTTCCTAAGGTGAAAAATGAGACTGGAGTAGATGGTCTTCATCTGAAGCCCCTTTTCTAAAGAACAATAAAAAACTATTACAACCATATGGAAAAGGTTCAAAATTATGAATAAGAAGATAAATGGAAATCAAAACAGCCTTGAAGTTTCATCTCACATTCTGCCAATTACCAAAGGTGACAAAAAATGGGACTTTCAAATGTTGGAGTAGTTGAAGAAAGACCAAAAAAAAAGACCTGACAAATCATTGGTGATGTTGTGAATTGGTAAGAAATAATTTTAAAAGTAATTTGGAATCACCAAAATGCAGTGAATACAATGTCTATGATGTTTAATACAAGAGATTTCATATACATAGGCATTCATATGCCTAGGCATACTATATATCCCAAAAAGGTCAATGACAAAAAGAAAGGTTCCATATACATAAAACAGTACTTTATGTGGTATTAAAGACTACAAGCAAAGTAGATCCCTCATTGGTTTGTGAATGGCTAAATAAATTATGCTATATGAACAGAATGGGATGTTGCTATGATGTAAGAAGCAATAAATGGGATGACTACAGAGAAGTATCGAAAGACTTAAGTGAACTGATGCAAAATGCGGTAAGTAGGGTAAGGAAAAATATATACAATGACTCCAACAATGTAAATAGAAAAAAAAAATATCAACCACAACACCCCCCCCCCCAAAAAATAAATGTTGAGAAGTAAAAAAACAAACAAACAAACTTAGAACCAAAGAACAGGTACTACTCCTTCAGAGATGGAGGTGTGGGCAAAAAGATACGTGTATGGAAAATTGCATGTACTTGTGGATTTTTTTTTGATGTATGTAACAATAATGTGGCTAGCAGCTGCTATAGGGGTGTAAGACCCAAAAAAAACTAGCAACAAGAGCTGCCAGCATAGGTTCTTTGTTGCACTTTTTTAAAGAAAGCAACTTTAAGGGGTTAACAATCTCACTTTAATCAAACATACATATATCAGTCCCTTAGTTCAGGGGGAAAAGCCCACATCCTGAACTTTAGAACAAATACAAACAGAAATTACAAACAGAGACAATATAAACAGAGCAAATAACACAACTGAACAGATAGGCTTTGTCTGATCAAGACATCACATACATAGCTACCAAAAAGAGAAGCACCAACATCTGTGTTTTTTCAAAGCCGGGGGGCTCCAGTGGCTACTAAGAGTCTACACATCAACACCCTTCCAGTGAATGAGAGCCCCAAACAAAATGCTAACCTCTGAGTTTATATATCATTCTTAGGGCCTGAAGGCTTCCTGCCCAATCAGCAAAAGCGTGTGGGCCTGGGTCTTTGTACCTACTAAGATAATCAAAGATGCACTTGATTACTTTAGCATTCTAAAAGAGAAAACAGTAAAAAAAGAGTCCCACCCTACTTAATTTAACACTGTATTGATTTGCTGACTTCCTCTTTCTTTAAAAAAAGTATTTGTTATAAACAGCGAATCTCTGGGAGGGGGTAGATGGAAAATAATGGATAGCATCTGAGGGATGTAAGAGCAAAATTTCATTAAAATCTATTTTCAAAAGGGAAGAGGTGCTTCAAGATGAGTGATGGATCAATGTTGCTCTTATTTTTTTTAAGGGAAAAACAAAGTATCTGAAAAATATAGATCAACGAGCTTCAATTTGATTATTTCGCAGATGCCATAGTATTGCTAAAGCATTTTTAAAGGAATCATCAATGACCATCTAGAAAAGGAATGGATAATCACACAGTTCATATGCCTTCATCACAAACATGTCATGCCAGACTAACTTCACTTGCATTTTTATATATGGGATGCTAGATAAAATTTACTAAATTTCTAGCAAAGAATTCAATGGAAATCTATCATTCAATTCTTGCCAGCAAGATGGAAGGTAGAGTCTAAAATCAGGGATTCTTTATCTTTTTACTGGCAAACTTTTTATTGTAGGTGGAGTGGGATAGCTGGACACAGTTGAGATGATTCCAATTTTGTTTGCAACATTAAAAGCATCATAGTCTAGAGCAAGTTGAACATAGGTCTTCTTCTCTCCATCAGGCAGGATCAGCATGTTGACCTTGGCCATGGTGATGTCATGCAGCTTCTTTACTGCCTGCTTGATCTGATGCTTGTTGACCTTGACATCCTCAATCTTCTTCATAGCAGACTCAGTGGTCAAGGGGAACTTCTGAGGGGCACTTTTCCAAGGGTATTTGGACTGCCTTCAGAGTCATAGTGTCTTGGGTCACTGAAAAAGTGGGGGATGTTTGAATCTTCTTTTTGTGGCTATGGACACCCTTCAACACCACTTTCTTGGCCTTCAAGGCCTTGGACTTGGCTTCTGTCTTGGGGAGGACAACGGCTTCTTTCTTCACCTTCAGCGTGTTCTTGCGGAAAGGCTAAATAAGGGATTCTTAACCTTTTATGTGTGCATTATGCACCCCTTTGGCAGTTTGATGAAGCCTGTAGATCCCTACAAATAATGTTTTAAAACACATAGAATTATAAAGGAAACCAATTTTATTGAAATAAGTTATTGAAAAGATATTTGAAGTTCATGGACTCCATGTTAAGAAAGTCTGTAATAAAATGATTATATACTTAAGTAGATTTGGAAACAGTCAAATGACTATCCAAAGAGTACTCAATGATGATTTAATGGCCTCTTCATGAAATGGCTTTATTAGAGATCTGTAGTTAGAGTTGTGCTATTCAATATTTTTTAATAAATAACTTAATAGATGGAATGTTTATAAAAATTGCATTTGGCAGGTTAGTATGGAATAGCAAACAAATTGGACGACAGATTTGGTGAAAGAAAGAAAAAAGATACTAAGAGTTGATTGAGTTGGGTCTGATAAAATGAAACAGTAGTATAAAACATACATATATATATACATATATATACACACACCTATATACGTGTGTGTGTATCTATCTATCTATCTATCTATCTATCTATCTATATCATTCAAGAACTAGATTCCAAAGAGCTTGAATGTATTTCCCAATATCACATAAGAAGTTCACCCTCAGGTTAGAAAAAAAATCAAGTTCACAATTTTGGTGTGACAAAGATGGTATTAGCATTGCTAGATATCAGATCATCCAACAAAGATCTGAGGGAGTGAGTGCACTATAAGCCTGATACTCAAAAAACTCCAGTGGCTTCCTATCATCTCCTGGATCAAATATAAAATCTCCTTCGCTTTCAAAATTCTTTGTAATTCATCTCCACTCCCCCTTCCTTTCTAGCCTTCTTACACCTTACAAAATATGTACTTTCTCATCTAGTAACACTAGCCTCCTTGCTTTTCCTTACACAATACACTCTCTTGGCTATGGGAAATTTCTCTGGCTATCCCCTATGAATAAAATTCTGTCCATCCTCATCTCTGTCTTCTAGCTTACCCAAATTTTTCTAAGTCCTAGCTAAAATTCTGCCTCCAAAAGAAATTTTTTTCCCAATTCTCATGCCCAATTCCCTTAATTCTCATACCTTCACTCTATCCAGCATCTCCAATTTATTCTATATCATTCTATATCTTGTTTGTACATAGTTATTTGCATGTTGTCTCCCCATTACATTATAAACTTATGGAGATTAGGGATTATCTGTTACCTTTCTTTGTATTTCTAGAGCTTAGCATAGTGCCTGGCACATAGTAGGTGCTTAATAATTGTTGACCAACTGACAATTTAACTCGATATGCTATGGTAACAGCAAGAACAATGGTAATAAGAACAAACTCCTGACACTCTAGTTATACTGAAAGATATGGAGTCTAGGTCTAGGGAGATGGTAGCCCTTCTGTATTCTGTCCTGGTCGTCTATATTATTGTTTGCAGCTCTACAGAATTTTAAGAAGCCAGTGATGAACTGGGGAAGGTTCAGAGGACATTGATCAAGATGGGAAAGGTTCTTGAAATCAAGCAATACAAATACCTGATGAAAGAAATGGATACTTTAGACTATAGAAGGAATAACTTAAAGGGAACTTGTTAATTGTCCTGGTATTTGAAGGTATCTCTTATGAAAGAGGGATGAGGCTCTTTTTTCTTGGCACCAAAGGGCAAAAACTAGTAGAAATGGGGGGAGGAGCAGGAAGATTTTCAGAGAGCTAGATTTAGATTTGAGATTATGAAAGAATTAGTAACAATTTAATTTAGTCAGTAGTGGCATGGGTTGGCCATGGTGGTATAATATTGAATATGATGGTAGATTTTTTTCAAGGTATTAATCAATTTTGCTGATTTTTTTCATTTTCTTCATTTTCGTTTAAATATGCCTGTTATAAAAATGACTATTATAGGAGGAGGGCTAGAATATAGCAAAAAAGTAAGGTTTATGTGATAAAAATATCAACAACATACATTTTTTTAAATGGAAGATATTGTTCTAGGAGGTAGTATGTTTTGCCTTAATGGAGCTCTTAAATAAATAAAGTGTGGATGATAAGTTAGCCAGGCCTTCTGCTGCTGGGGTATTATATAGCACAGTGGGTAGATTGTTGCACATGAAGTCAGAAAGACTTGATTTCAAATACTGACTCAGACATTTACTCATTGTGTGACCTTAGGAAAGTCACTTAACCTCTCAGCCTCAGTTATCTCATCTCTAAAATGGCACAATAGTACCATCCTCTCAGTGTTGTTGTGAGGGTGACATATAAAAACAAAAACAAACAAACAAAATGAACCCATGTAAAATGCTTTGCAAACCTTAAAGTGCTATATACATGCTAGGTAATATCATTAGCTATTATCATTCTTATTCAAGTACAAATTATATTAGTTCAAAGATTCCTTCCGGGTGACATATAAAAACAAAAACAAACAAACAAAATAAACCCATGTAAAATGTTTTGCAAACCTTAAAGTGCTACATACATGCTAGGTAATGTCATTAGCTATTATCATTCTCATTCAAGTAGAAATTATATTAGTTCAAAGATTCCTTCCAACTCAGATTCTGTGATTTTATGTGTCTGTCACTTAAAGTTTCACCTTTCCCACAGTATTTCAGATAGTGCCCATAGGGTAATGAAGTCTTTGAGGGGACATTGGGTTCACACCTAGTCAATGAGTATTCATATCATTGAGATGCCAACCTATTCCTTCAGCCATAATTTTGATAGACTTCTACTTGGTCCCATGAAACTTGCTTTGTAAATATACTCTGAAATGGAGTCAAATATTTCCATATGTCATAACTCCTAAACCCAGTTACTCAGGTTGAAACAGGAATATTAATTTCTGTTGTAATTCTATTTTTTACACCCACTTTAAATTAATTTCACAGGAGACTGATTTTAAGGAACATAAGAGCTCCCCAAACTCTAGAAAATGAGGTGTGGGTACAAAGTATGATGACCATGTACCCTGGAAAAGATAAAAGAACAGATTAAAATCAGAAGAAAGGGCAAATATTTTATAACTTTCTTTTTAAACTCTCTTTTTAAAAAGGTACTAGTGTTAGAACAAGATCAATTCATGCCGAGGGGGAAAAATCACCACAAACAAAATCTCAGTACTGTCAATACCTGCTCTGTGCTAAGCATCCAGTCTGAACACTTTCCAAAATGCTAAAATAAGCACTAAGGGGAAGAAGTTTCCTAAGCGTATTCCTCAGTAGTACCAGCTTCAGGCCTTATAAAGCCATAGGCACTTCAGCAACCACTTATTAGATTGTTTGCTTATATTATCATCAGCATCTTCAGTTATTAATTGTGTGGGTACCGTGACGCTAAAGGCCATGGGTTTTGCAGAGAAGATTGTGCTTAGTATTGGTGATGTGTACAAGAGAGAGAAGGCATTCCATGAATGTTTTAAAGGCATGTACAACTGTTAACAGCAATAACAATGATCACAATCTTGTTCAAGGCACATTCTAATGGGCAGCCTATTTCTATGCAAAGATCAAGCACAAATGAGTAAGCATAAGCTACTTTAGAAACACGCTTCAGGTACACTCATGAGTGCTCTGGGAGGCTGGCCTCATCTTAACTAACAAGCAATTATTTATTTGAAAACCTACTAAGGCATTGTGCTGGATTCTATGGGGATAAAGAAGAAAGAGCCTTATTGCTCCATTTCTTAGGCAAAGAAAAAGGAAATGACTAAGCTCCTTAAGTCAAGTTTGTTTGCAAAATTTCCCTTTTGATGCAAAGCTTGATATATTGCTATCCCCAAGGTTATGATGAATTTAGATGATGCGATTTTATGGTGGCATATTCTAAAGTTTTTAGAAAGCTCAGCTCAATTGGCAACTCCTATGGGAGGCCTTCCCTGATCTCCTGACTTGTTAGTGTGCCCCGTTCACATCTGTATGACTGCTTTTACTTTGTTTATAAATATATACAAAGAGGGAGCATGACATACTGGACAGATCCCAGCCTTGAAGCCAAGAACACTTGGAATCAAGTCTTATTTATTATTCCTGCTGTCTGTGTGACCATGGGTATGTTACCTATCTGCTGAGTGGCCTAGGCAAGTCTCAAAGAGTAAAATTTTCAGAGAAGGTATCAACTGGTATTGGTGGAAGGAGTTCTTTTATTTAGGAGTTTCCCATACTAATGAAATCGTAGGTCCCGACTCTGTTCCTATGTATGTTCAAATTATTTCTTCCCGATAGAATGTAAACTCCTTTGGTAAGATCTGGAACATGGAGCTATTAGGAAGGTGGGGGTGTTTATAATACTCAAAATGACTTATTTGCTCAAAGTCATTCTCGAAACAATATTGCTGTTACTATGTACAATGTCCTCTTCTTTCTGCTCATTTCACTCTTCATTATTTTGTGCAACTTTCTGTGTTTTTTTCTAAAATCATTGTGCTTGTTATTTCTTGTAGCACAGTAGTATTCCATAACAATCATATACCACAACTTGTTCATCCATTCCGCATTCGATGGGCATCCCTCCAAATTAACTATAGAGGACATATGAAGAAAGACACTATCTGCATCCAGAAGTATGTATAGAATAATTTTAGACACACACACATATGCATATGTCTACAAACACACACACACACACACACACACACACACACACACATATATAAATATATTTGTATCTAATGGTAGGGTAAAGTGAGGTGAGGGAAGAAAAAAAAGGAAAAATAAATTTACATAATTTTATTATATATTTAAAAGAAATAGCAAGCTAGATATAATAGATTTCCTATCTCATGTACAATCATCCTATGTTATGGAAATGCTTATTTTATTCCATAAATTAAATTTTTTTTAAAAGAAAGGAAGGTGGGGGTGGAGAGCCTGTCATAATGAGGAGGCATGAACCTATTTAATGGTAGAAAGAAGGGAGGAAGTACGTCTTGCTTACTTCCTGGTTTTGCTGTTTTCATTTTCTGTATAGCTTTATTATGTCTAGCCCTGGTTAATCCAGATAAAAGATTACATTCTATGTCAATGAGCACGTTCTCTGGGAAATATTCCATGAAATCTGGTCCCCAGAATTCGAGCATTAACTACGAGATCAAAGTATCATAGATTGAGAACTAGAAGGGACCTTCAAGGTTTGTCTTCCAGCTGAGGAAATTGAGAAGTAAAGAAGGTAGGGAATTTGCCCAAGGTTAGGAAGGTAAGTGGCAAAGCTGAAATTTGAACCCTGATTCTAAATCTATTCCTATTTCCACTGTACCATGCTAACTCTCTAAGGCATCAAGTTTCACTTCGCTCACGCCAAGCTTTGTTCTGCAGTGCCCAAGAGAGTAATGATCAAAATAGGCTTATGTGATCATACCTCTAAAGCTAGAAGGCACCTTAGCAGTCATCTAATCCCATCTGTTAACTTTAAAAATGAGAAAACTTAAAATAGAGAAGCTAAATCAATCAACTGACAAACATTTATTAAGAGTCTACAATGTGTCTGACAAAGGTTAAATGACTTGCCTAAGGTCACATAGTTAATGAATGGTACATCTGGTATTTGAACCCAGGTAATCTGTCTACAAATCCAGTTCCCTTTTCACTATAATACTCTGAGATCAAACTTTCAAAAGACCATTATGTTTCCTGAATTTCTTGTAGATCTCATTCCTGGGAAGAAAAATCAATGTCTGTGATTGGGGCAAAAGAGAGGCTTGGATTTAAAATGCTCTTAATTTGTCTCTGAACCTTAGCAAGCTGAAAAATGCCTTGATATAAGAAATCAAATTCTCCATGGCAACCAAATTGTCATGCTTGATGCACACAGTCTCAAAACACCCAGGCAAGCATTTCAAAAATATGTTGGGTGGGGAAGGAAGACTAAGATTTCAAGGAACTTGGTGAAAGTACTTGCTTGCCAAGCTGAATTTAGAGAAGCAAAGACCTGCATAACCCCCTTCTTTCATGGGAAAAAAGGCATCAGCTTCTCTAATGCCTTTTAATCTTATAGAAGAATGTAAAACCTTCCCCTTACTTTCAAACTGGTGGTACCCACAGTTCAGTGACATCCTGTATACTAAGCACAGGCTCCTCCTGTGGACAGTGAATGCTCCCTTACTTCACAGCTCACCTGATGACTAAATCAAGTGCTTAAAAGAAGTATATTTGGAAAAAATAAAACCATCATTAAAACAAGCATCAATGTTATTCTTCTATGTATATTTAGACAAATACATATATGAATACTTGTATATATGCATCCATGTATGTGTACATGTTTATACACACACATTTGAGCTTGCACATAGTTGGTAGGCAGTTTTAACAGACTGAACTCCCCCAATCCCTGTATTTCTATATTCTACTTTTAAAAAAGAAAGTACTTCTGTTTCATTTTCTCTCTGTGAGTATACGTATATATGTTTTCCTTTTTTTGCATGTGTATAAGAATAGGGGTAGAAATGGAGAAATTCCATTTGTTAAATCCTTTCTGGCCCTGAGATAGCAGCATGAGGATTCCTGCTGTCGAGGGTCAACCGCATTATTGCACTCCCTCTATGCTGCATTGCACACTGCTGGTGGATGCCCCAGCTAAGCTCTGGATCAATGGCTGAGTTCAAGGGCATGTCTTTTCTCAGATGGCATTAATTTATTGCTAGCATGATTTCCAGAGTCAGTGACTCACTTGTTTCTACTATAGAGCTCTGGGTCAAAGGATGTTCATCTAAAACCACTTTCCACCACTCCCTCCCACCTACCACAAGGAAAATCTTTTTCTACCAAGGTGGTAGGCAACAGCAATGGTACTATTATATTCTGTATAGAACTTTCAGGGACAACAATGTTTAAATATTGAGAGCAAGCAGAGTATGCCAGGATATTCAACCACAGAAAACTACATGGAGTCATATATCAGATGCCATACTTGGAACCAAATAAGTTGGGAATTTAGGTAAAAGCTTAGTTCTACTCTGTTAGCAGTTAAGATAATTTTAGAAGGACTAGGTCTTCAGAAGCCAGGCTTTATATGCTCTGAGGGTGATATTTTCTAGGAATCATTCACTTCTTGCCATATAGCTAATGAATTGGTACCATGTGAGATTTCATTCCATTCCCTAGGGACATAGGTTTCTGACCAAATCTCTCTGTTACCATGACCCTTACTTCCCTGAAGCCTGTATAGGATGTATTCTGCCAATGTAAATTTCTATCATCACAAGACTCCTTTCTCTGGAGAAGGCTCCATCTTAGCACAGGCCCTTATCCCTTCTTGTCTGGAAGACTACAGTGGCCTGGTCCCTAATTCCATTCTCTTTCCTCTCCATAGCTTTCTTCACATAGCTGCCGAAATACATTCCCACAGGTACAGGACTGGCTATGCCCTAGGCATCCATTTCTCATTTGCTATCCTCCTCAAAACAAACAAACAAACAAACAAAGGAAGGAAGGAACAAACAAGAAGACCTTCAGAATCTCCCCATTGCCTGTTGGATTAGCTCCAATCTTCATCTGCCCATTAAAGTCCTCTATAATTCTGCTGCCTTTTACTTTGTCTATCTTTATTTAATGGTACCCTCTTCTATAACTTTTTTATTCAAACCAAACTGTCCCATATTTGGCACTCTTATCTCCATGCATTTATTCAAATTGTGTCATATGACTAGAATGAACAACTTCCTCATTTCTACAACTGAAAATCCTTATTCTCTTTAAATCCTTTGCTTATGTGCCACCTCTTCTATGAAGCAATCATTTACCAAGTGCCTGTTGAGTACCTACTAAGGCTCTAGAATTGTGCTAAATATTTAGTGCAGGAGAGAATTTGTTCTTGTTGAATTTCCAGCCTAGCACGTGTAAATACTAATTCATTTCTTTCCTTTGTCAAGAAGGTCCTAAGATTCTACCTTCTCCATAAAACCTTCCTTGACAAATTAGAAGATAACAGGTATATAATTTCCCTTTTATTCCACTCTATGGATTCCATAACTGAGCTATTCCTGGTTTGTTCATTAAGCAATGAAGCAGCTAATGCACATTTGTTAAATACCTACTGTCCACCTATTATTACGTTGTTTCTGCTGATTATTCCTACATAATGATACTATTCTAAATAATTTTTAATATTGATTCATTTTTTTGTATCTAGTCGTGTCACCATTATGTATCAGCAACGTTCCTAACGGGATATTGGATGAATTCAAATGTCTCCTTGTGAAAATAAAACAAACAAAAAACTCTACCCTTGCTTTGATGGAAACTAAGTATGATTATAATTATGGATGGGCATGTATTAATTAACATGATATATTATTACTTAAATTGATATTAGACATTGAGTCCTTCTGTGAAAAGGGTGCAATAGGTTATGGGTCATGGAGTAAGCCTGAGGAAGTGAGTGGGATCTTGCAAGCATGATCATCTGGATGGCTGATCTGAGAATTTGATAGAGGAGCTAGAAAATGTGTCCTCTCTGAACTAGAAGAGGAAAAGTAATTTCACAGGATTATAGTCCTAGCTAGAAGGAACCATGAAGTTCATCTAATTCAACTATACCATTTCATTAATTTATTTCATTAACCCTGTGATTTCGTTGCTTGGGCAAAAATATTTTCTGCTCTGCAGATCAGCCTTTGCTCCTGAAATTTATTCTTACTTAGTTGCCTGGGGCACTGAGTGGTAAAAGGACTTGCCCAAGGTTCAACAGTCAGTTTGTGTCAGAGGTAAGACTTGGTGCACAACATTCTGACTGAGGCCAGCACTCTCCGTGCACCATTTTAAAATTAGACTTTTATTTTTAGTTTACAACACTCATTTTTACGTGTTCTTGAGTTTCAAATTTTCTTCCCTTCCCTCCCCGCCCCACCCCCACGATGGCATGTAGTCTGATATAGATTCTATGTATGCCTTCGCATTAAACTTATTTACACAATAGTCAAGTTGTAAAGAAGAATTATGACCAATGGAATGAATCATGAGAGAGAAAAAAGAGAGCAAATAGTTTGCCTCAATCTGCATTTGGTACAGGTAAGGAAATCGAGGTTCAGAGAGATTGAATCATCTGCTTAAAGTGAGATCATAAATGGGAAAGGCAATCAACACCAAATCCAACTTTATAGACTTGAGACAAGGCTAGAGAGCATTTACACAGTCAAATAGAGTCTGGAGGTGTCATTGAACTAAATGGTACCAGAGTCTGATGTGAGAAAGAAGGGAGGGAGTCTAATAAGCCTAGGAAGCTTTTGTCTGTTTCTATGGCTAGGAGTATTTTAAACTTAGATTCTCATGTTTGACAGTTCTGTATATTTCTTTCTTTTATCCTTTCCCTTTTGTGCTACTGCCCTCTTTTCTAGTTAACATAGAGTCAACTTCCTTGCTTTATTCTGTAGTTACTGTGTAAATACTTACATATGTACATGCTGTCTCCCCCTTGAATGTAAGCTCCCCAAGAGTAAGGATCATTTCTTTTTTTTTCTTTTCCATATTTGTTTATTGCCTGTGGTGAGCTCAAACCTGGCATGCAGTACCTGTCATGAATACTTGCTGATTGATTCATTGGTTGAAATGAGTTAACAAATTCTTGAAAAGAATTCTTACCACAGAAAACTCAGAGGAGGTGTTCATGAGAATGTGGCACAATAGTTCTACTCTGGTTATAGGGCAAAGACTGGTGGCAGTTGTAGCTACAAGTAAGTATTTATCCTAACAATAATAGGGTATGAGAGAAGATAGATGAAGTATGTAAGGGAATAGGAAGGAATGGAGGAGAGGGGAAAGGAAAGGAGTGGGGAAAGAGTTATAACAGGGGGAGATGGTGTGAGTATGGAGAGAGAAGAAGAAGAAGAAGAAGAAGAAGAAGAAGAAGAAGAAGAAGAAGAAGAAGAAGAAGAAGAAGAAGAAGAAGAAGAAGAAGAAGAAGAAGAAGAAGAAGACGAAGAGGAAGAAGAAGAGGAAGAAGAAGAGGAAGAAGAAGAGGAAGAAGAAGAAGAAGGAGGAGGAGGAGGAGGAGGAGGAGGAGCAGAAGGAGGAGGAGAAGAAGGAGAAGAAGAAGGAGAAGAAGACCAAGAAGAAGGGGAAGAAGAAGAAGACAAAGAAGGAGGAGAAGAAGAAGAAGACAAAGAAGGAGAACAAGAAGAAGACAAAGAAGAAGGAGAAGAAGAAGACAAAGAAGGAGGAGGAGAAGAAGAAGACAAAGAAGAAGGAGAAGAGGAGGAGGAGGAGGAGGAGGAGGAGGATGGAAGGAAAACCCCAAGTAGAATTGAATCTGCCTGACCTTTTTACTTGAGGTCTTTTTTCCTGATATACCCCCTTCTCTAATCTGTTCATACCATCTTAATCATGTTAAAATGAATAAATATAGCTTTAAGGGTGAGGGAAGGAACACTTTGGTTGAAAGGGGAATGTGGATGTGGGGGCAAAATACATGGGTTGATTGAAAATATCTGAATTCCATTTCTTTTTGAACAGCTATAGGATACCTGATTGTAAGATGTAGAAGCCAGAACAACAGTCCTGAACTACCATACCCTAAGGTTCATCGTGTCTGTGCCAGAGTTAAAGCATATAGAGGAAAGAGGTTAGAGTGCTATAAAGAGAAATTTTTCAGATAATGGTAATGACTATGATAAGTATTAAACTTCTACCTGAACATAGTGTTGTTGACATGGTATAGGAATTAAACATAAGACAAAAATTTTTCTCTGCTGCTGGACTTTATTCTGCCAAATCTAAAAGCAACACAGATGTTCAATGGGTTTGTCACAAAATATATTGAATCTTTTTTTCTATTTTCTGGATGTGTTTATACATGGAAAGGGAATTGGATTTCAAATCATAAGATTTTGGATTAAATCCTGGTTCTGTCACTTACTCCCCCTCATGACCTTGGGTGAGTCCCTTAACCTCTTTGGGCCTTATTTCCGAAATAAAGGAGCTAAGAAGATCTCTAAGATTTATTTTTCTACTTCAAAATCTCTAACTTTTCTTTTCTTGGCAGGGCAATTGGGGTTAAGTGACTTGCCCAAGGTCACACAGCTAGTACATGTGTCAAGTGTCTGAGACCGGATTTGAACTCAGGTCCTCTTGACTCCAGGGCCGGTGCTCTACTCACTGCACTAGCTAGCTACCCCTCTAACTTTTCTTGAAGTAAAAATTTACCAAAAATGAAAATGGATGAAAAAAGAATAGAAAGCAGACAAGTAGGTAAATGTAGTAGGAAGAATGAAAGGAAATACCCCATGGATGCATAAAAATGACAAATGTCATGCTGGATCAGAGCCATGGGCCCTCCAGCTCAACAGTCTATTTCTGGAATAATTTGTGGGAGGCCATAGTTGGCCTCTATGATGATCACCTACCCATTCATTGGTTCATGCATTCTTTCTTCCATTCAACAAACATAGTGATTACTCTTTTTAGAGTAATATGCTAGCTACTGGGGAAGATAAGTTTCACTATGACTCAGTCCTTGCTGTCATGAATTAACACAGGGATGAGTTTTTAAATGCATAACAACCAGCTTTGGCAGAGAGAATGTCTGTATGACACGTTTTGAAGTTTAATGTGCATTATTCACATTTTTATATCATTCTTAAGTCTAGTCAATCAACAATGCAATAAGCCAAGTCCTGATTTGCCAGTTTTTGAGATCTAAATGCTCATATTAAAAATTCAACTAGCACCTTTCATGAGCCAGTACGAACTAGGTCCAGCACACCGCTTAGATAAACATCAACCTTAAACATTCAAGGTGTACTCTAAACATTCCTTCCCTCCCAATATTAATGTTTTATACTTAGTACCTTATTATATACTTTCTACTTTATCTAAAATCTTCAATTATATATCCATATATATCCATGGCTTTAATTATATATCCATTCCAAATTCAGTGGGAAAGATTTAGGCTAGAAAAGAGAAAAGCTAACCTGAACAGGAACATGGAGATGTGAAAAAGGTCAGGAACCAAGCCAAATTTCTAATTCCATTTCCTTTGCCTCTTATATAACCTCTTTGCCACACTTTCCTAAAGAGGTCACATAAAGGAGAAGAAGTATGTTGAAAGGGAGAGGATGCTGGATTATGTTTGGGAGATCTAGGTTTGAATCTTGGCTCTGCTACCTACTACGCATCTGACTTGAAGCAAGTCCCTTACCAAATCTGGACCTCAGTTTCCTCATCTATAAATGGAGAGATTGGGACCAAATAACTTAAGACCCTTCCAACTCTAAATCTATGAACTATGATCTATGAAGCTAAGACAATACACTTTCCATATTTGCTCCAGTTTTTATCTCTCTGAGGCTGCCAAACAAGCCTGGCAATTAGAACAAATTGGGGCAGTGCCATCTGCAATGTGTTGACATCTGTCCATTAGGGAAGAAACTGGACTGAAATCATATATGTTACTTCCCCTGAAAATGCTGAAGTGTCATCAGGCAATAACAGCTTTCTGTCACTACTGACTCGTACTGGATGTAAACTGACGATCTGGCTCTGATAGGCTCCTGATTGAGATTTTGCTGTAAATTTGTCTTTCTACACTGCCTTCTTCCTCTCAGCCCCAAGGATTTTTTTTCTTAATTAAGGAAATCATGCCAGGAAACTGATGTGTGTTTCTCCTTCTCTGAAGCTCAAGAACTAGATATTTCTCTCCCTTAAAATATTGCCCTCATTTCTTTCAATTTAATTCAACAAACATTTATTAAATAACTGTTATAATACTGCAAGGTACTATGGGACAGTATCAGAGATGCAGAGATAAATAGAACATAGATCTTGCTCTAAAGTAGCTCACAGGCTAATGAGGAGAAAAGTAAATAATTTGCAACTATCTTATAAGTTTCAGTGTGATAAGAGAAAAGGGGGAATATAGCCAAAATGACATTTGAGGAAGAAGAGGAATCATTTTCATTGTAGAGACCTCAGAAAGGGCTACCCAGAAGACTTGGCACCTGAACTGGGACACGAAGAAGGGGAAGGAATTTAAGAGGTCATATTGATATAAGGAAGTTAACTCTAAGCGTGAGGGATAATGTGAACAGATACAGCAAAGGAAATGCAAGGAATAGTTCCATTTGATCAGAACTTAGAAAATACATAAATAAGGAGTATTATGAAGAGAAGTTTTAAAAAGAAAAGTAAGCTTAAGGCAGATGGTAAATGGACTTGAAAACCAGGACCACCAGGAGTTTTCACTTTATTTGTCAGGAAATGGGGAGCTATTGAAGGTTTCTGAGTAGAAGAAGGATATAATGATATCTGTGTATGGTGACGTGAAAACAAACTCCTTTCATTCTTTGAAAATACTGCTCAAACATTACTCTATTCATAAAATTTCCCACATTAATTGAAATCAATGTTAAATCATTATAATTATTACCCAAGATTGCTTCCTATTGTACCCCTGCCCCCATTCTACTACATGTGAGTCATGGCTAAACCAGTACAACTGCTTAAGCATGTTTTTTTAAACGCATAGTTAAACATATGCATATAAATTCACCTTGAGAGAATGGACTCCTATTCCATCAAAGCTAATATTGATCAAAGCATTCCTGGGCCTTCTTCTGTACTGACTTTGGAACGAGTCTTTTTACCACCCAGAAAAGCCAGTCTTATTATTTTATCATCATGTTTCATTTTAAAGCAAAAACATTATTCCCTAACTTGGCCACCCACTTCAAATACCAGATGTGGCTATGGATAAATATTGACTCTTTATAAAAATTAAATTCAACCTAAAAGGATGGGGATTTTCCCTAATCTAGGTGTCTAAGAGAATATAATGCAGTCTCTGAATAGCATACCAAATAAGGACTTCTAAAACTGTTATGATTAAGTGCATCTTCATTGCAATGGATGTCTGCTCCCTAGGTGAGGGTACCAAAGAGTCAGTAGACTGATTAGCATCTGCAAGCTCTGGTCAATGTTGTAGAAATTCATCTCATTGCTTTATAACCAAACCTTATGTAGCACTGAATAACAAGAACTAATTATATGCTTATTATTGAGGAAATCTGCTGTGTATTCCTATGTTTACTTCCAATGCCTTGTCTCCCATATTTAACTGTAAGGCCCGAAAACAAGGGACTATGATAAAAGCTAGATTTGTAATCAGAAGATCAAGAATCCTTGGAAGTCATCTAGTTCAGACTATTACAATCCAGGCAAAACTTCAGAGGGGTGGCTAGGTGGTACAATGGATAGAGTAATAGGTCTGGATTAGGGAAGACTCATCTTCTTGTGTTCAAATCTGGCTTCAGAAACTTATTAGCTGAGTGACTTACGGGCAATTCACTTAACCTGTTTGATTCAGTTTCATCATCTGTAAAATGAGCTGGAGAAAGAAATGGCAAATCACACTAGTATAGGGTCATGAAGAGTTGGACCTAACTGAAAACAACTGCACAACAACAATAAAGACTTAAGAGTTATTCTCCAATTTCACAAATGTGCTCTACTGACAATTCTTGGGAAAAATAAAAACAACAACAGGAAGCTATTCCTTCTATCTAATTACAGTATAAATGTTCCTGACCACGCCAGGCTGAAACAATCTCCCCATCTTCTGGACCCCTATACAACCAATCATATTCAATGTGTCAAAACAGAATTCATTATATTTTCCCTACTCCAAATTTCTCTACTTTTGCTGAATCTCCACACTTCCAATCTATCCAACTTAAAACTTTGGAGTGATCTTTTAATTTCCTTTCCCTCTCCTTCCATGTTCAACTATATCCTAAATCTTTTTCATCCACATTTGTTTTATTCATCCACTTTTCTTCTCACGCAATATATACCTTTAATATGCCATTATCACTTCTTATTTAGATATTCCGTTAACCTTCTAATTTCTCCATGCTTTAAATTTCTTCCTTGTCTAACTCATCCTCCATAAGTATATCAAACTGATATTCATAAAATGCTGCTTTTAAGTGGTACAAAGAAATGCTAGTCCAGTAGTCACGCAGACCTGAGTTCAAATCAGGCATTAGACACTTAGTGGCTGTCTGACATTGGGCAAATGACTTAACTTCTGCCTACTTTAGTTTCCTCAACTGTAAAACCTATAGCATCTTAACACCCTCCCCCCAAAAAAGATTGTTGTGAGAATCAAATGAGATAATAATTATAAGGCACTTAAGCACAGTGCCTGGCACATAGTGGGAACATGGTAAATGCTTATTCCTCTCCTCTTCGCCACATCACTCAACTACTAAAATAGCTTTTTGTTGCCTCTAGGGTAAAATACAAAATCTCCAGCTGATCTTTTAAAAGCCTGTCATAATCAGGCTTCTACCTATCTTCCCAGCTTTATTTCTTAGTTGTTTTTGTTCTTGTTTGATTTGATTTGATTTGATTTCCTTTCTATCTTCTCCATTCCAACTAAAGAGATTACCCTGCTGTTTTTTAAATGTCACATTTCATTTGCCACCTCTGATGTTTGCACAAGTTGTCAGTTATGTCTGGAATGCATTCCATTCTCACCTCTGCCTTGAAGGATCCCTACCATCCGTCCAAAGACAATCAGATGCCACCTCCTATACAAGTTCTTTCCTATTTGTTAGTATTTTCTCCTTCCTGAAATGACTTTGTATAAACTTAGCAATAATTGACTTGTCCTCTTGCTAATCCCACCAGGAGAATGTGTGATCCTGAAAGGAAGAGGGTGTCTTGGCACCCCTAGAACCCAGTCCAGAGCCTTGCACAAAGTAGCTGCTGAAGAAGTGTCTGTTGAATTGAATTTGACAATGAACTGGGTAGGGCCCTCTGACATCTACCTCTCCAATAGTAATCTGTCACAATATCTATTAAATCTTCTCTTTTTACTCTTTTTTGTTGTGCTTAGGACTTGCCTTCCCAGGTAAATTTTAACCTCCTGGAGGACAAAGACCAGTCATTCGCTATGCTTTTTTTAGTCACTTCTGTTGTTGTTTGTCCTTCATTCAAGAAAAGGGGACCATGACATCAGGAAGATGATGCCATGACTTGCAATTGAATTGAATTTAAGAGAGCCATCAGCCTCACTTTCTTCCCTGGAGCCATCTGGGTCTGGTGGTGAGATATAGATCAAAACAACTAGAAAGGGCCCCCTAGTCACATCTAGAACCTTGCCCAATGCTAGTAGCCACAATAAATATTTGCTCATTTATTTTTTTAAGTTCTTGCCTCCATTGATCGATCTCCCTCCACCCATTTTGTTATGTTATGTCATCAATGGTAATAGAAGACTTATGTCCTTTACTTGATAACACTTCATATTTCTGAAGCTACTTGTTCTTTGGATATGTCTTTGTAGCTTTGGGATTCACATGGATGTCTTCACTAACAAATAGGCCTTTTCGTGATCATTTTATTAAAACAAGTGGAGATATCTTCCAGGGCTCTATTGAGAATATCAGCCATAATGATAGCCTTTCTGTGTTGAAATATGATTTTGAGATGAGAACACTGAATCACAGAGGAGTCAAATGACTTGTCCCTGGTTTCTGAAGTAGGAACAGGAGAAATGAGGAGATAACCTGGGTTACCTGAATTCTAATTCAGTTTTCTTTCTACTATTTTTTTCTTATCAACCCATTTTCTGTTTAAGCAGAGGAAAGAAAAGACTGGAAAAATTTCCCTCACTTGTTCCTCATTCATTTCTAAAGTAAATAAATTATCAAGTGTACTTATTCATTCATATGATAATAAATTCAAACATATATTTAGGATTTACATTATAATGCAAAAGCAAAACACAAGATAAACTTTTTCATTTTCATCAAAGTCTCTTATAATAATCAGTAAAGAACCAAACGGCCTGAACACTATGTTTGGTACATGAAGGAGTGATTCTAGTTGAGTAAAATGTTAATTTTCTTCCAATATGCAGCCTCATCCATTATTCATTAGCACTTTTCTTTATGGACTTATCCTTGCTTCAGTCACCTCACTTACCAATTCTTCTGTTGAGTTGGGCTGGGCTGGGAGTGCCAAAGAGTTCTGATGAACTGGAAAAGGCTGTTGGAGACAGCAGGGCTGATAATGGGTTATCACAGTTATCTAAAGCCAAGAGAAGAGACATACATAGAGAAAGTCCATCAAAACTTTGCTCTTAAAATAAACAAATGGAAATATTCTCAGACATTATTAATAACAACTCACATTTATTTAGCCATTAAGATTTGCAAAGCACTTTCTTAACAATAACTTTGGGAGGGAGAAAGTGTAGGAAATATTTTGTTCATTTTATACATGAGGAAATCAAGTACAAGAGAGATTAAATAGCTTGGTCTTATGGCTAGTAAGATTCAGGATTTGAACCTAGGTTTTTTGGCCCCATGTCCAGGCATATTTCCACTTTAGTATTTCCCAGGGAAAGAATTAAAAAAAAAAACATTTTTCCAGAATCTCTGCTTAAAAAGAGAGGGGGGTAATAATTATGTTAGATAAATATTTTAGTTGGCCCAAACTCTGGGATTCTGGGAATAATTTTGAAGATTGGGAAAGGAATTGGGATACACAAATCACCCATAGTTATAAAAAGTTTCCTGAGAACAAAATCACTGTTGATGACTGAAAAAATATTCATTTTAATTCCATGGTAACACAGACATGGTTATCTGTGGAAATCATGGAATAGGCTAAGTTGAAGAAAACCAAAAAAAAGTAAATAAATAACCAAATAAAATTGGATTATGTTTCATGGAGAATCCAGTGCAGTTTCTGTTCAAGGCATACTCAAACACTGCTCTGTTTCAACCCTTTTTGAAAATCTTTCAAATATCTGCATTCACTTTCTAGACCTACTGAGAGAATACTTAACCAAGTGAACCGAGCGGAACCTCAATTTGTGAGCTTGGCTTCTTGTGCAGATGTGAGTGAGAGAAGGATAATTTTAATTAAATGGGAATAAATTTAATAGTCTTCTAAATCCATTTCTTCTTTATTTTATGGCTGAATTTGGTGGGAAAAAACCAAGACTTAGAGATTGGTCTGAATGTATATTTGTTATAGGACACTACTCCCAGATCGTATTCCTTTTAGATCAGTCAAAAGGATAATTTCAGCCCTAATATATGTGGCAGGCATGTACTAGATACCAAGACTACAAAGACAAAAGTGAGATAGTATTAACCCTCAAGAAGCTTACGTTCTATATCATCACACTTACTCTTTCCTTTTGAATAATTTTCTTATTACTTGCCCCATTCTCCTAAAATTAGTAGGCAGCAAATAATTTAAATACCTAAAATCCTATTCAGTGGAGATTCCAGAATTCTAGTTAATTCTACTTTTACTATAGATTGAATTTTTCATTATGTCTTGGAAAGTGCCTTTTTTGTGACTGAGAGGATACATTGCAAAACCTGCTTTTTATGAAGTTTGTGACCAGTGTACTGCAGTGGCAAATATCCAAAGCCAGAAGACAGAAATCATCAAATTTAATCCTTGATTTACCACTAATTGTGTGACAATGGACAAGTCACTTCCCCTCTCTGACCCTCCACTTCCCCATCTCTTTTACATGCCAACTATAAGAGTCTATGATTCTGTGTAGCAGCTAGGGAAGACTGAGCCATTTTAACCTATTTCAACACCACCTTCAAACCTGAATTAGACAGTAAAGACTAAATCCATTATATTTTATGAAAAAAAGTGGACAGTTTTCAAAAGACAAAATATGATTATAGTGCTTTTTCTTCATTTGGTAACTCTTGAAAGGAAGCATTTGTACAATTTGAGGCAAAATTAATGAGAAACATAAGCATTAAATGCTTGTTAGTTGAAATATGTTAAAAATCAGCTTGGCAAAGCATATTTGGTTTTATGAAACACACATACTTGAAAAATATTATGAGGCATTTTACAAACATAAAACACAGTCAGGTCCTTACGAATGAGGCAGAATCTACAAATGAATGTTGACCAAGTCACAAGAACAGGGGTCATTGAGAAGTAAATAGTAACGAATGCTGACTTTTTTTTTCTTTTTTGCCCCAGGCTACCCCTTCTGATGTGTTGAAGATAGGATCCTCACTAAGGATATATAAAGAGATTTAACTCAGCTCCTATCTCCAAGATGCTTTTTAAAAATGGTTTTAAATGTATTATTCATAAACGGGGGGGGGGGGCTAGTACCCAGATAAGGCTATAAAGTAAGTAAACTTTTTGATGGTCACCCTCCTTTCCTGTTCATTCTCCAAGGCACTAGTGCCACATTTCATGATGGTTTCCATAGTTCAATGTTCTTAATGATGCCAGGCTGTTGTCTAGGGGTTCTGACTGCCATGTTTCTAACTTTCATTTCGCTGCCTATTCAATATTTGATTCCCTTAGGGCCAGTCTTTAAGATGTGTCTTTTAAGATGACAGCTACCTAATAGGTGATGATAACATTAAAAAAAATATTTATTATCACTACCATTACTACTTCTTAATGTTATTAATAATATTTTCTGCGAGAAGGCTAGAAGATCTCCACAGAACTCTCTCCTGCTAGGCAATATACATGTATTTTAACCAGACCGTTCGGTTGGAGATAGTACTCCCGTCTTGTTTGTCTAACCCCGAAACCTAACAATAAAATGGGAATTTTCAAGCTACAGAAGAAAAAAAGAGCACAACCATGGCTAGTCAGTGAGAAAAGATATTTGGAAGCAGATGGCTGTTTTGATGCCTTTTATACCATAGACAACCAAATGGCTAACAGCTCACTTTTGTGTGAGATAGACCATACAACTTATCAGCACCTAGATAATGGAAATGGTGAATATATCTAGGTATCTACTCACTAAAAAAAAAAAAAAACAAGTTATAGAAACATCTCCCATTAATTAAAATGAAGGAGTGAAATTCCAATGAACATGAATATAGATGAATGCCCCAGGAAGGCCATTATTGGGAAAATGTCCTCATCCTTCAGGATCCTACCAGCCTTTGAACTACAGCTCATCATCCTACTCTGTCCCTCTGTTTGGAAGGGGAAGCTGTGGACTCACAAAAACTTCATTTAAGGTGAAAACTCAGCTCAGAACTTCTCATTTCTCACCTGGCTGCACTACTTTGGGATTTCTCTGACTTTTCTACCATGCCCCTTTTTGTGTGTTGTTTATTTCCATTTAATTATATGCTGCTTGAAGGCATGGACTTTCTTTTTTGTATTTATACCCCAGAGTTTAGCACAGTACCTGGAACATAGTAGACACTTAAATGTTTATTGACTGATTGACATCTGTCACTGTGTATATATGTGTTATTGATTTCTATCTTCCACTTTGTCAGTTTAATTTTAAACCGAATATTAAAGTAGAAATAGCAGTGATCTAGACGCCAGAACACCTGAACTCTGCCGCTAATTTTCTGTATGACTTTGGACAAATTACTTAGTCTTTCTGATCCTAAGTTCGCTTGCCTTCAAAATAGGGATAACAATGCCTCCCCTACCTTCATAAGCTTACTCTAAGCATAAAATGAGAAAAAAATTCAACTACATTGGAAAATATAAATCAATTTAAAAAAACAGGTTTTGAAGTGATCTTTCCTTGAGTTTTCTAAGGGAAACAGGATTAATCACCTTATTTCTTTTAAATCATTTCTCCCTGATTAAGACAACAACAAGAAAAACCTCCCATTACTCATAGTTTTGCTTCTTCTGAGATTCATAAGCACACCTCCATTGAAGTCTTATTTTGATACCTCATAGTTGTGTGGAGGCGACCCTAGGTTTTCAAATACAAGGGTAACACAGCACAAATGCTGGCACGAATTACCAAACTATAAGGCTCCAGGTACAGATCATCACAAACCTTGTGTCTATTGTCTGAGAACCAGCCTAAGATGAGATGGGCTCATCACCAGAAAACTGAGCACATACAGGGGTTTTTTTTTCCCTCTAGGGGCTAGGGGAAAGGTGGAATTTTGTAGAAGATTATCTGCTGACATGGAGGGATTTGTGCCAGTGAAATTATGGATCTTCTAAACAAGTGAAGCATCACAATGGAGATGGAGAGATTGAGGGGAGAAAGGAAAGAGAAAAGTAGGACGAGAGAATTTGAAGTTTTGGCCAAAACTAAATAATACTTCAGAGATATAAGGAAGATCTATGTCCAAAACAATAAATACATGATTGGAAAGGGGAAAACATATACACCAACACAAACAAATACAATCTAGTCTATTTGCTTTGGGGACTCAAAATTCAATGAGTTCTGTTATTTCATTTTTAGATCTTCTCAGATTAGTGCCGGTCTGCTTATACTGTGTCTTTATAGTTCCAAACAACAAGTTAGTTCTGTCAAAAATTCAGTAGGAAAAGTAATTGAGTTGGGATTTTCTTGTATGTGTTTGCAGGGGGGGTGGAAAGTGGATTTTGATACTGTGGAGATTTTGTTTTTTAATGAAAATCAGTGTAACTTCAGGAGTGTCACTTCAAAGCAAGACAAGGGTGAAGGAGGTCACAGTCAGGGAAGACTTCTGAGTGAAACGAGGTATAGAGGAGGGGAGAAGAGGGATCTTTTGGCAAATGACTTCAAGCTTTCCAGTGAATTATGAGATGGGACCTTCAGCTGAAAGGACTGGGGAGTAGGTGCCCCAGGAGGCTTGAGGAGAGACAAAACAGTTTTGAATAGGCCTTATGGCGAATGGGATAGTGAATGGAAAAGGGAGAAGTAAAAAGTCTGTCTTGCTTCAGAGAGGGTCCAATTTGAGATACCTTGTAGTAGGACCACACAAAGTAGTTTTAGTAATTTCTCCACCTCCATTTAGCAACATTTGAATAAGAGTGAAAAAAAATGAATAGTAGGAGTAAATTCAAGGTTGGATCTGGGCAAGGCATAATTGGCAACAGTTAAAGAGTTCAGTTAACTTCAGTTTACAATTTATTGTGTTAGAAGTTTGCCAGGACACTGAGACATTAGATGACTTGTTTCTAGTATCAGTGGCTGGACTTGAACCCAGGTCAACCTAATTCCAAAGCCTGCTCTCTACTATACAATGCTGACTCTAATTAAGTAGGTATTATCTTAAAAAGCAAATACTATTTTCTTTGGCATATCATTCTCCGAAATGCAATTGACTTCCTCTGATCTGAGGAAAGCTCTGTGTCATGAGAGTGACTAACAAATCTCAGCTTAGATCCTCAAACCCACAAATGCCACAGATTTCCTATGGATTAGAGTTACTACTGTCTGGAGGTGATTTAATAGATGATTCAGCTACTACCTAGAAAAAGCTTCAGAGTGAACTGGGTTTAAGGTTCGGTGCCTGCCCAAGCTCCACTTAATGACTGTTTTTGGGCCCTTCTGCCTTAGCATGAATGTCAATGAAAACTGTTTCTTTTTGGAACAGCAACCCCAAGGATTGTCTCCTCCCAGTTTGATTTTCTTTTCTTTTTTTCTAATTAAAGGGACCATCCCTTGACTCACTTCTCAAAGAGGCCTTTTCACTGATTGGGCATTACCTCACTCTAAGTGAGTACATGAAAAGGCCTTAGCCTAAAAGGGCCAGGATCTCTCATTGCATCCTGGGTCATCTCCAGTCATCCTGGTGAATATCTGGTCACTGGACCCAGATAGCTTTGGAGGAGAAAGTGAGGCTGGTGACTTTGCACAGCCCTCCCTCACTCAAATCAAAGTCAATTGCAAGTCATGTCATCATTTCCCTGATGTCATGGTCCTCTTCAAAAACGAAAGAACAAACACAACTTATGAGAAAAAAAGCTTGCTAGAGATGTGTGGAGAAAATGCATAAGCCCTGGAATCAAAATTGTGTGGTAATTCAGACTCTGGCAATAACTTGCCCTGTAATTTGAATCAATTCACCTATCAAGGATGCGCTGGTGCCATCTTGAACTGATCAAAAGAGCTTATTGCTACATTATCAGTATAAGCATTCATACCTTGGAAATCAGCAAATACGATAAATCAGGGCATGATTTTTGTTTTGTTTTGTTGATTTCTTTACTTAAGAATGTGACAGAGAAAATGTCATTAATGTAGATTAAACCTAAAATTGTGTCATTTGTAAATCTCCCTCCCAGTGACCTGGTTGTTAGGTATTCACCAGCACACCACTGCTTTATGTGGTGCATTTTAGCCTTTTCTGATAATGATATGGGCTTTATTTGCTTCCTAAAAGATGGAAATACATATATGAAAGCTAGTTCAAAGCTGTAGTAATATAACTTTTTTGCACATAACTACACCCAATGGTGGCACTACAAATATTTTTTGAAACTTAAAGATGACTTCGTTAATGGAAATCATTTCTGCATGTGGGATTAAACAATAAAACAAACAAACACACAAACAAACTCATTTTTGACAGATATCCCTAAAATAATTATCTGTTCCCAGAGCATTTACTTTCAGAGCCAATTGTTGTAATTCCTGCCTCTGAAATTTCTAAGCTGTCTGGTCATAAAATGGGATAGCTAGAACAGAAATTAGAAATCACAGAATTATAAGATTTAGAAATGAAATGGACTCTACAGATCATCAAATTTAATACCTTCATGTTACAGGTGAGGAAACTGAGGCCCAGATCTGAACCCAGATTTTCCTAACTTGTAAGTCTAGTGTTCCCTCAAATACAACACTGCTTCTTTTACAAAACAGCCATCTGATCCACCTCCATTATTTTACAGATGAGGAAACTCAGGCAGGCTTAGGGAGATGAAGTGACTCCCCCAAATTCACAAGGTAGGGAAGTGGTAGTTTTTGAAGGAGAAAAAGCCCAGGACTCCTAAACTCCTGACTTGTGTCCACCAGGCACAGGCTGTCTGTTGCTTCTGTCCTTCTGTAACAATCTATAGCTGCATTGTTTTGTAGGAAGTCCCGAGATTTCTTAGCCTTCTTTTAATTTTTGTCAAAGGTTTGTGATTTCATCAAGTTAGCAATTCTCAAAGTAGAAATTCCCTCAGTAATGAAGTTAGGAAACTCTTTTAAAACATATAGTTTTAGACAATTGCCTTGAGCACTAGGAATTTGTTTCTAGAATATACATTTTTAATAAAAGAACTATTTCTTCAGAGGGAAAAAAGGAATACTTTAAAAGAATATTCAGAGAAGAATAGTCTCTAAATGTGGGAAGAATTTAAATCCCTCCTGTGCTACAACCATAACTACCAACTCCCAGAAAACTAACAAAAAAAATCCAAACACTTTCTTTGCCAGGATTACTTATTAATATTCCTGTTGAAAAACAGTCAAGCATTTTTATTTCATATATTCAATCTGATAGATGAAGGGGAATCTTTTTGTTCAATATTCACTTTACAGTAAAGATTAGAGGTCTTCTTTCATATTAAGTAAATTAAAGATGAAAATGTAAAAAAAAAGAAAAAAGAAAAAAAAAGAAAAGATTTTTGACTAAATCTGATTCTATGCAAAGGCTCCTGGAAGTTAGCATTTACTTTTTAAGATGTTTTTACTTCAAGTAACAATTTTTTTTTGTCATCGTATATTTCTATTCATTATTATTAAAATACCACTAGGGTTACAGATGGTGCTAAAGTTAAATTCTGTACAACAGCCTTGATTGCTGCAGTGAATTGTCTGTGTTTGGGGATTTGAAGTTTAAAAGATTCACTTGTATTTATAGATGAGATAAAAATTCCTCTTAGCATCACACACTTAATGGCCTACTTTGTTTAAAAGACATAAAGCATGCATTTTGTGCAGTGCCTAAAATGGTGCTTAAAAGTGACAACTCATGCTTTTAGCTTCATTTGTTTTTTCCCCTTGATACCCATAATTCCACATGGCAAAAAACAAAACAAATATAATATTACTCTTGATATTGACCCCCATGTACCCCTTTTCCTCTGCTAAAACTGTAAGAAAACTGCTTTCATAATGTACAAATCAAAGAGTCAACTTCTCTAGGGAAAAGCCAGTAAAAGTCCAAACCTTCCCCTCCAGCCATCTGTAAATCCAAATATCAGGAGATTTAGAGGTGAAAGCCATCATAGAGGTTTTCTAGTTCACTTGATGCAACAAGGTAAGGTCTAGGGGCAGGACATGGCTTGCTCAGGGTCACACAGGAAATAAGCATCAAAGATGGAATTTTCACCTAAGTTATTTGACTCTTAATCCAGGGCTCTTTCCACTATGCCATGGAACTCCCATTTAATTCAATCTAATAAGTAGTCTTTTTAAGCCCTCTGTGAGAAATCAAAGAAATGGGCCACACTCTATTATTAAGAAGTACAAAGTCTAATTGGGGACATGGAGTCAATTCCCTGATGCCCACACATATGTTTACTTTAGTTTGGAGGGAGAGTGAAAGAACACTTTACTGATGTGTAGAACACCCAAGTAATAGGCCTAGATTTGACATTAATGATTTATTAATGATACTACAATCCTTCCAATCATTGAGATTTAGAAGCTTGGTGTCATCTTTCACTCATGTCTCCCCTTTCTCATTCCCTTCCTGTAATTTCCCCCTCCTCACCCCACCACAACATACATGTAGCACCACTTTTTGAGATCACTCCTTACATTTTCACTGACTGAAACAAGGTGAGTCCCCAGAAGGATGCCAGCTACTATTCCCAGAGTTCTAAGAGGAAGTTTGTGGGTGGCTTGCCTCATAATACTGAAGCTCATGAGCCCTCACAAGTGGTTTTTTCTAACAACAATGCAAGAGAATAAATTGTTCTTTAGCAAAAGCATTTGTTCAAACGGTATAGCAAGAATAGTTACAAAGTCCAAAGCATTTTCCCCCTAAAGCCTTGGGTTCGCATTCTGACAAAAACACAAAGACTCTGGGGCAAAAAGTAGGCACAAACTTAATGTAATGAGGCAAATGGGAAAGAGAGACACATGTGACCATGGCAACTTATAACTTCAGAATAACAAGAATAACAGAACACTAATGTCTTCTTGTTCTCAGAAGGTCTTCACTAAGTTCACTGTGGTATATTGCAGCTCTGATGGATGAATTGCTCTAATGCTTAGGGTTCCCCTGGCTACTAGGCTGAGTCACGCATGTAATTTGGCTATGATGCTGACTTCTTATTGGACTCAGCTGTTACAAATAATCTCCTATTAGAATGTGGAGTCTCTGCTACAGGTTTGATCCATTGGACTCCCAAGGCTTACTCTTCAGTGGGCAGGTATTGGGTTATTATAAAAGTAGTAACACTTAGCCTAAAAATGGAAGGAGCCTTTCCTTTCTGAATCCTTTAGACCCGCGGCTAAAATCTTATCATGGCAATGCAGGGGGTGAAAAAAGTCCAAATTCTTAACCTCTTTTGTTTGATAGTATTTCCTGGTACACAGATGGACTCTATCTTACTTATGATGACGGCTCCAGTAAACTTCTCAGATTACTTTTGGGTCTTATGCAGATGAGTGGGTAGGTAATACACACACACATATGTATACACAAACACGCACACACTCATACATATATGTATATATGTACATATACATATACGTATACATATACATATACATATACATATACATATACATATACATATACATATACATATACATATACATATACATATACACATACACATACATATACATATACGTATAGTCTCTGACCTGGGGAAAAATCTTTGTATTGAGGACCTTTTTAAATGAAGTTGACCTAATCAATCCTCAGATCCTCCCCCATCCCCAAGGTGTAGAATACTTCATTTGCAATGGAAATGATTTAATTTTACATTTTAGTATTATATTTAGTTCCTCTTTTCTCACTTTTAATTTCACGGAAGTTTCAGTGAGGTAGAACCCCTAGCACAATTTTGTCTAATCAGTTGCCATGGTCTATTTGGTTCTGAAGATATTTTCATTGAGATTCTATATCATGCTTTATGTTCATATCTACATAAAGCATGTTTCTTGACCTTAATTAAACATGATCAAATTGTATTTCTTTCATAATCCCCTTTCTACTGAAAATAAAACTAGATTAGGCCCCAAATCATCTTTATTCTTGAGGACTAATAGCTTTTGAGTTGTTCTTTCTTTAGTTTTTCCTTTCCTTAAGCAAGACCTCAATTGACCTTTCCTATCATGTTCAGAATCATTAATATACCACTCTGATCACATAATTTCTCAGTTAAAAAAATCTTCATAACCTCCCCATTATCTATTGAGTAACATCTAAATTCTTTATACCGGCATTCAATTTTCCAAATGCCTCCTTTAACTGATCCAGTATGGCTCCAACCAAACCTTTTCCAAACTTTTGTATTCTATTTCTCTTCGTGTTGTCTGTGGGCAGTCAAATTGGCCTATTTATCATTCCTCCATGCTTACTCTATTATCTGTTAACTCTATGCCTTTCTGCACATGTTATTGACAATGCCCGGAGTAACCTTCTATCTTAATTCCTCACAATCTCAATCTGTTTCTCTGGAAGTCATTCATTTTCTTCCAGGCACAAATCAGGTTTATGAAGTCTTCTATACATAAGTATAGAAGTATAGAAGACTTATGTATAGAATTCTCCTATACATAAGTAATTTTTCCCTCTCCATATTTCTTATAAAACTTTGAATGAACCTCTTCTTTATAGCTATATTTATTTTAATTAATGCTAATTTTTAATAAAACTTACAGATAACGTTCAATTTCATAATTGTATTCCTTACATTGAATACAATGTCATACTTATAATTGATGCTTAATAGATATTTGTTGAAGTGAATTGACCTTGAGTAATTCTTTACCTCTTTGAAATTTAGTTTCATCATCTATAATATGAAATATTGGACTAGAAGACCACTAAGTTCCATTAATATTATATGATTCTAATTAAGGTTCTTGGGGAAGATTCAATTTGAAGATCAAACATTCACTTGCCAGTGCTTAGTCACAACCTAGCACAAAACAACATTCAACTTTCTTTCTAAAGACCTTGAACTAGCAAAAATTATCAAGGTTCCCTGGCAGAGATTTATCAGATGACCATGTACACGGGAACGGGCTGAGTCTTCTATTCCCTTGCCCTCTCAGTATGATTTGGGGTTTCCAGCTAAGCTTGACATTATCTGCACTTAATCATCTCTGTCAATAAGAATTCAATTTCCCAAAAGTGAAATAATTCACTCTATGACCATTTCTCATTCTGTGGATGCAATTCCACTTTAATCCCATGTCATTTATTTACCTATCTCCCAGACTAGAAATTATGAAATATCTTTAATTTTTCCTTGCCTTTCATCTTTGGTTTCCAATGTACTACTCAATCCATTTATTTCTTCTTTTAAGATTTTCTGCGAATTCACCTTTCCTTTTATATTTCTCCATTGCTAAGTGCCAGCATAGTCCCTGGAACACAGAAGGTCCTGGAACACTGTTTGATTTCTACCAAACACTTTAATTTATATTCTCAATTATTCTGCTCAAGAACCTATCATAGCTGTCTATTGCCTATCGCATCAAATTTAAACTACTCTCCATGTCTTTCAGGCTTCTTTGTAATACGGCCCCATCTTATATTTGAAACCTTATTCCTATAACTTCTACAAACACACCCTGCATTCTGATCAGACCAACTTTATCTACCATTTCCTTTACATGGTACAATTATTCTTGCTTCTAAGTATTTTATAATTTTATTCTTCCTTCAGTATAGAAATGTGAGTTTGAATTGAGGAGAGAGATTATGGATGGAGATGTACATGTGGGTGTCCATTTGCATAAATGTGATATTTGAATGATGGGAGCAATAGGAAATAGCAAGGAAATGAGGCTAGAGAGCAGTCTTCATTGGAGAAGTCTGGAGGGAGAAGATAACAACAAAGAAGTTTCACTGGGTTTCATGAGGTTTCCCTAAACTTTTCCTACTTCAAAATTATGCCCAAAGTATATTTTGCATGTGTACATGCTAAACATCCCATGTGGATTAACTGAGGAAATTAATAATTATAAATAATTACAGCATCCATAAGGATAAAGAGAATATAGAGTAATAAGGAGAAAAGGAGAAATTGTTTTTATTTTTAAATGCATATGCCTTTAAAAACACACATCACTTCTTATGTTGTCCAAAGGAACTATGTAAATAATATTAAAATAAGCAAAGTGGGAATATTCTAGGGTGCTATGAGGCTATTATGTAAATCCTGTGCTTATCTCAGATTCCTTCTCTATGGCCATTTCTCTCTTATCACATAACTATTCTTAATACAATGGAACTAGACTACTAATAGCTAATCATGAACTTTCATGGAGTGATTCTAAATTATACAGACTACCCTGGTTACTCTGGAAACCATAATCCTGAAGTACAGCTCAATCAATCAGTATTGCAAGAGCACACTTCATATCACATGCTCTAAGCCATCATTTTCTTAATGGAAACAGCAAATTCTTGATGTGTCATCAGCTAAACCCACTGGAATGTAGAAAAGTGCCTGATTAAGAATATGTCCCTGAATGTCAGACTGATGGTCAACCATTCATTAATAGAAATAAATATTCCCTTCTAACCTTGTTCAATTTAGGATTTGTCCAAGCTTCTGGAGATGGAAATAGAAAATCTACACTACAGAAGATGTATAGTTGATGATCAGGTAGTAGCATTATACAGTTTTGTTTCCTTAATCTGAGTCAAAGAGACCAAAAGTGGAGTCCATTTGTACAGTAACCCAAATATTTAGAGGAGTATTTTAGGAGTAATTTTTTTAAAAAAAGAGGGGCACAAGGGGGAAACTACCTGCTATTTCCAATATATATCTATATCTATATCTATATATATATATGTAATTCTACTATTTCCAATATATATATGTAATTCTACCTCTTGTTGGAAAATATAAGTATTTGGTCCAAAGATTAAAGCATTATGGGCTCTGCAATTTTCTCTTCACAATCAATATGGGCTTCCTTGACCAAACTATAACTCTAATGTTTCCCTCTTAACTAAAATATAAGCTCACATTTTTACCCTGAGGCTTAGAATTCAGGAAGGACCTAGATTGGGAAAAAGGAGAATTGAGGGCTAATCTTTACTCTGCCCTCAAATTGCTATCAACATGAGTACAGAAGATAATCCAGAAAGAAGGACAGATAAGTAGGATAGCTTTGAAAACTACAGGTTGAACTTATTATGTACTTAAAAAGAAAAGCAAGCTATATGTAATAGAGATCTGCAGTTTTGTGTCCAATCACCTTTTTGTATTCTACATATGGGAGAATGCTAATTGTTTTGGTATTTGTTAGAATCATATGTATATATGTATATGTATATGTATGTGTATGTGTGTATGTATATGTATATGTATGTGTGTATGTACACATACATACATACATACACATATGTAGGTATGTGTGTGTGTGTGTGTATGTATATATATAAAACAAAGAATGTGAGCTCCTTGAAGGCAAGGGCTATTTTTGGTTTTTTGCATCCTCAGTGCCTACACAATGCTTGGCTCATAATAAGTGCTTAAAAAAAATCATTGTTGACTGACTAAGATGGAGTACAGGAAAGCACCAGGAACAGTGTATTGCTCATGGAGGACGATAGCCTTATGTTATCTTACAGCGGGGAAAAAAGCTTATAAAATTAGTAAATACCCAAAGGCACATTTTACACCAAATTAATTGGCCAAAAATGTATGTTTAGAATTTAAACAAAAGAAATTCACATTTTCAGTGATCTGTAATATGGGAAACAATTGAAAACACTTATCACATGTTAATTGGGTATCTATTATATTAAAGACATTGTGATAGTCAATGTAGAGACATAAATAAATATAACATATGGATCCTGTCCTTAAGTGTTTTCCTATTTAGATGGTGAGAAAATACTTCCCCTTGAAAAGTTATTAACTTGGAAGAAAAGTAACCTTAAATTTCAATTGATTCATGGAGAAATATTATACTCAGAAAGTGTTTTTATTATGTATCTCTGTATGTGTAACACATTTATAATAAAAACCAACCTAAGGTAGCTAAAATAAAAAAAAAGATAACTACCCCCATTTTAGGGAAGTAAAGTTGAGGCTCAAAATAGCTGATTTATCCCTACTAATTTATAGAAGTAGAGCTCAACCTCAGTGTTCTGACTCTAAGTAAGGGGCTTCTCTATCTATAATCAATATCTAACAAGGATATGATATAACAAATTGCCTGATGTCAGTCATTTTCTTCTCATATATTTTCCTATGGACATTCAGTTTTTATAACTCAAACCACTTCATCATTTCCATAAATATAATTATCTTCATCTTCTTCATCTTTCTCACTTTGACTCTTTTCAGTAGTTAGCTCTTCCCTTAAACCCAAAGACACCCTCTTTAGTTCCATTTACAGAATTTGAAATGCCTAGAGTAAAGAGTATCACCTGGTTGCCTGAGTTCATGTTGCCTGAGTTCAAAGACAAGTAATGTTATACTACACTTGGATGCTGTGCAGAATTATACATTTTCTGAGTTGAAAAGGATCTCAGCAGCCATCTAGTCCAACTCATTACTATAAAAAGAGGACCTTCCATAACATACCTGGCAGATGATAATCCAGTCTTTTTCTGAAATTCTTCAATGAAACAAGACCCATTATCTGCTCATTTAATACATTCTTTTCTTAAAAAAATATTTTTAAAAGAATTTTTCTGAAATTAAACTTAAACTCCTCTTCAACTTGCACCTTTTCCTCCTAATTCTAGCCTAGGCATCCAAACAGATTATTTCAAATTTTTCTTCCACACACCAACCTTCCGAGCATTTAAACACAACTATCATCTTCCTTGTGAGTCTTCTTCAGACTAACAAGGCCCAGTTTCTTCAGATGACTCTTACATAGCATGAGCTTGGGGTCCTTTCCTGTCTGTTTTTTTGTCTCTAGAATGCTATTTCTGAAATGTGATTTGGGGAACTATACACAATTTTCTGTGTGTGGTGTGATTAGATGGATAGCAGGATTATTTCCTCTTTTTCCCCCCTGGAAAATAAGTTTCTCTTAGTTTACCTCAATATCATACTAGGATTTTCAATTTATTAGTTTGTTTTAGTTGCTGCATCTCATTCTACTCACACTGAGCTTGCAGTTCATCAAAATTTCTAGACATTTTTTTGTTGGACAAAATGCTAACTCCACTTCTTTCACCTCGATCTTATGAGGTAGATTTTTTGACCATACATGTAGAAGTTTACATTATTTCCTGTCAAATTTCATCAGATTTGATGTGGTCCAGTTTTCTAGGCCATCAAGATCATTTTGGATCCTTATTCTATAATGAAGTATGTTAGCTATCCTTCTTAGCTTCATGTAATCTATAATTTTATAAATATGCCATCTATGCCCTTATCCCAGTCACTGTACCCTGAGCCACTCCACTAAATGCTTCCTTCCAAGTTGACTTACAAGTTTGATAATAACTCTTTTAATCTAGCCTTTCTCTGTAGAAGTAAAATTACAGTTCAGCCAAAGGGCAGTGGGGGGATAGGTGTATACAGCCTGCAGCTTATGCCTACAAGAAATTATGAATAAAAACATAAAAAGATATGATCTAAGAGATGCATAACTCTAAAAGTAAGTGGGCCCAGACAAAAGTGAGGGATGATAGGCATCCCAAGTGCTACTATGGTACCCAAATGTCAGGAGATTAAGAGAAAGACCCTTCCTTACAACTCCCGCCCCTACCCACCTCCCACCCCCCAGGATATGCATAATGGTTAAAGAGAGTGAGAAGGCTGACTGGGCTGTTGTTTTTCTCCTACAGATGGTGCATGATTCCCTGCCAAAGATATATTCTGTGATTATTTAATGAGGTGAAAACCTTTGCACCTTAATCTATCTATAATATAAGGAGGTTCCATTAAATGATTTCCAAGGCTCCTTTCAGCTCTGTCGATAATCCCATCACATTTGTCTTGGGCCAGAGAGAATACCAAGAAGTTAAAACCATATGAGTGTCTTAAAGATTAGAAATTTCCTACCTGTCCTCAAAAATTTCAATTTATCAAACTATGCAAGCTGTCAATTAGTAGATAAACTACTTCCCACAGTGTTAAAAGAAATGGTAGGTCAATCAGTAAGTCAGTCAACAAGCAGGTATGATTGATAAGCTCATTTCAGAGATACTCTGACAAGTTTGGAAGAATGAGAGGCTCTTCCCTGGCCCTCTTCCCCTCCTTCAAAAATCCTTGAATATCCTTCTTAAAGAAAACAAATAAAAAATACTTTCTACCCTGGTAACCATTGGAACTACGATAATAATAATACTGATGTTGATGATGCTGAAGAAGAATAAGACAAAGATTTACAAAGCATTTTCCTCGCAACAACTTTTTGAAGAACACAAGATTTATATTATTGTTCCTACTTTAAGGATGAGGAAACTGAGTCTAAGTGGGTAACTGCGAATTCAGAGTAAGCAAGCAGCACCACATTGAACCCAGATTTTGATTCCAAGTCTAATGATTGTTCCACTATGCTATGATCCAGAAGCCAAAAATCATTCATTCGCCACATCCCCCCAACCCGCTCTAGTTGCAGTCTTTTCTTCTTGGGCCAAGCAAAACTAGTCAAATTTCTCATGCGTTTCCCCTTCAAATAAATTAAGTCAGCAATCATATCTCCCTTAATTTCAGTTAATTACCACTCTTTATGTTACATTCTTTGACTATTTCAAAATCCATCTAGCTGAGTGTAGGCTACCATGTCTCCATCTTATTCATAAAGATATCATGGTGGACTTTGTCAATTCTTTGCTGAAATCCTGGTACTTTTTCTACGTCTATAACATTACTCTCACCAAGTAGTCTAGTAACTCTCAAAAAACAGGAAATGAAACTAGTTTGACATTGCTTCTTTTTTATGCATATACACATGCTAGCTGATAGGGTTCATTGCTCACAAACTTGAGCTTGAATGATGAGCTCTAGAATTTTGCCAGAGTTTTTAACCTCAGTATCGTACTTGACAATGGCCACCCCATTCTCCTTAGTATTCTCTGTTTCTGAACTTTTGCTACACTGATTACTTCTGTTCTCCTTTGACATTTCTGACTGTTTTTTTCTCAGTCTTATCTTGCTACTAAATCTAGACATTCTCTCAAGGAATCTGTCTTCAACACAATTTTCTTGTCTTTGTACATTATCCTTTGGTGATCTTCTCTGCTCCCCCAGCTTCAATTATGACCTATGTGAAGATGATTCCAAAATCTCAGTCTCCCATCTCAAACTGAGTTGCTAAACTACATTTTCAATGCTTTGCTTAAAACTTCCATCTGAGTGTGCTATTGGGACCTCAGACTTATGTAAAAAGCTGACATTATTATCTTAGCACCTCCCTTCCCCTGAAGAGCAACAAGAACAACTGTTTCTCATCTTGAATTCCCTGATTTCTGTTGATGGTGCCACTCTTGTCCTAGTCATTTAATCTATGCTCAAAACTTTTAGTAAAAAAAGAATAAATAAATAAAAACTTTTTACTTAGCCTTGATTGTTCCTTTTCCTTTGCCTCCTACACAAAATTAGTCACCGAATTCTACTTACAGTTTCCCTACATTATTTCTCATATTTATCCTGTTCATTCTAATTCCACTGCCAAGAGTTTAGTTCAGGGTGTCATTTAACTGTTATTTTTTCAATAGACTCTTAATTGTCTCCCCACTTCCCTCTTCTAATCTTTTCTACATTTGACCTGAAGTCATCCCATTAACAACTCTCTCACTTCCATTGTTGGTCTTGCCTTTAGACTTTCTCTAACTGCCCAGCCTAAAGAGCCAATCCCAACATCCACCTTCTAGACTCTGTTGGGACTACCTCAGGGGCTGCCAATTTGTTGTTGAGTCATTTCAGTCATGTCTCACTCTTTGTGACCTCATTTAGGGTTTTCTTGGCAAAGATACTGGAGTGGTTTGTTTTGTTGTTCTCCACATGATTTTACAGATGAGGAACTGAAGAAAACAGGGTTAGGTGGCTTGCCCAGGGTCACACAGCTAATGTCTGAGGCCAGATTTGAACTCAGGAAGATGAGTCTTCCTGATTCCAAGTCCAGTGCTCTTTTCACCTTCTATCTGCCCCCTCAAATCTTCAGTGACTCCTTATTCAGTTGGTCAGTTATGTCTGACTATTTGTGACTCCTCTGGGATCTTCTTGGCAAAGAAACTAGAGTCGTTTGTCATTTCCTTCTCTAACTCATTTTACATATGAGGAAACTGAAGCAAACAAGGTTAAGTGACTTGCCCAGGGTCACACAGGGTCTCAGCTAGTGTCTGAGGATAGATTGGAACTCAGGAAGATAAGAGTCTTCCTGACTGTCTAGGCCCTGCTCTCCACACATGGCACCACCTAGCTGTCAGTACTTACTCCTCAATCTTAGCATATTCCTAAAAACCTAATTTTTCTGAATCCTCAGCTACCAATGCACAGCTATGTTTGCCATTCCACCCATCCTCACTTCCTTTATCCACCTAAATCCAACTCTGTATTATAACACCTCAGATCTGCCTGCCTCTTTCCTCTGTTCCTGCTGGAATGCCCACTCTATATTTAACAAACTTTCTTTTAATATAAATCTTTTCCTTTCTTCTTCCTTTCATCTTTTGGTGCTCACTGAGGCTTGTCTTCCATTTGACGAAATTGCTTCTATCCTCATCCTTTCTAGCAGTGGTTGTACTTTCATTCATCCTTCTGACTTACTGTGCTTATTGTGGGAAAGCTGGAATACTTCTTTCTTCCTACCGCTACTTCCAGAATCAACTTCTACTACCATCATTCAGCAACCCCTCCTCCTTTGATATTCTTGCTATCCAAATTTTTCACCCAGTCCACATCCTGGGATGTTATAAAGGGTGTCCCAAAATGTCTTAGTGCAGTTTTAAGTTTTAATAACTTAAGTTTTTAAAGGTTTTTGTTACTTTTAATTTTAATAACTTAACATTCTAAAGTTTAATACCTTAAAATTTTTTAAGTTATTTTCTGCTTTAGTAACTTAAACTGCACTAAGACATTTGGGAAATGTCTTATGTCAGTCTCCGGAACATTATTTTCTTTCCTGACCATGTTAAAAGTCTGGGGCACATTCTTTCTCTCCACCACAACTCTTGCCATCATTCTAAAGATATCAACATACATATTGATGTTTTCTCAAATAATATAGCTCCTCATTTTCTCAATCTAATACATTCACATGAACATGTCCTTAGCTCTACCTCATCTGTACACAGGGAAAAACATACTAATGATCTTGCCAACATCCATAAATATTCTGCTTCCATCCCCACAAACTCCGAAATTCTCTTATCTGATCACAATCTTTTATCATTCCAACTTTCCTTATTTCTTGCAACGCGTAACCATGTTTTTCATTCTCACCGTGACCTCCATTCTCTGCCAACCTCAGATTTTTCCTAGGCTATCACATTTGCGCTGGCTACTCTATCTTCTCCTCCCTATTCTTACCCCTTGGTGGACCAATGCATCTTATGTTATCTAATATATACGGAAAACTAAATGAAGTAAGGTATTGATTCTACTCCTAGTTAATTATTCCTTTCTTCTCAAGAGTTGTTACAAGTCTTATCTCTCCTCAAGCCTTATCTCTCCTCACATGGCACCTTTTCCCCCACCACCTCCCATTTTCTTTGTAAATGATCTTGTCATTGTAGTCACCATCATCATCATCATCATCACCACCACCACCATCATCATCATCTAAAGCTATTTGTTAAGAATTTCTTCTCTCAGTAGTGATCTACAGCATTTTTTCATATGCCTATAGATATCATTAATTTCTTCCTCTGAAAACTGCCTGTTCATATCCTTCGACCATTTCTCAATTGGGGAATGACTTGTATTCTTATAAATTTGGCCCCATTCCCAGTATATTTTAGAGATAAGGCCTTTATCAGAGACACTGGTTGTAAAGATTTTCTCCCAGTTTTCTGCTTCCCTCCTAATCTTTGTTGCATTGATGTTTTTTATACAAACCTTTTCAATTTAACATAATCAAAATTATCCATTTTACATTTTGTAATGCTCTCTATCTCTTGTTCTGTAATGAATTCTTTGCTTTCCCATAAATCTGATAGGTAAACTATTCCTTGCTCTTCCAAATTGCTTATAGTATCAGCCTTTATTCCTAAATCGTGAATCCATTTTGACTTGATTTTGGTGTAGGGTGTAAGATATTGGTCTATGCCCAATTTCTGCCCTACCACTTTCCAATTTTCCCAGCAGTTTTTGCGAAATAGCGAATTCTTAGCCCAGAAGCTGGATTCTTAAATCACTACTAACTGGAGAAATGCAAATCAAAATAACTCTTAGGTACCACATCTCTCTTGTCAGATTGGCTAAATGACAAAACAGGAAAAAGATAAATGCTGGAGAGGATATGGGGGAAATGGAATACTGTTACATTGCTGGTGAAGATATGAACTGATCCAGCCATTCTGGAGGGCAATTTGGAACTATACCCAAAAGGCCATAAAAATATTCATACCCTTTGGCCCCGCAATACCACTTCCAGAGCTATACCCCGAAGAGATCAAACAAGTGGGAAAAGGACTCCTATGTACAAAAATATTTATAGATGCTCTTTTTGTAGTAGCAAAGAATTGCAAATCAAGCGGATACCCATCAATTGAGGAAGGGCTGAACAAGTTGTGGTATATGAATGTAATGGAATACTATTGTGTTGTAAGAAATGGGAAGATATGGACTTCATAATAACCTGGAAAAACCTAGACGATATAGTGCTGAGTGAGTGGAGCAGAACTAGGAGAACATTATACACAACCACAGAAATATTGATTCTGTGATGACTAACCTTGATAGACTTCACTCTTTGTAGCAATACAAGGTTCAAAGACAACTCCAAAGGACTCAGGATGGAGAGAGCTATCTACATGCAGAGAAAGAACTATGGAGTCTGAATGCAGATTGAGGTAAACTATCTGTTCTCTTTTTAATTTTTTTTCTCTTCTGGTTTTGGTTTTGGTTTTGTTTCTTCTTTCTCATGATTCATTCCATTGGTCATAATTCCTCTTTACAACTTAACTATTGTGTAAATAAGTTTAATGCAAAGTTACATGTAGAAGATATATCAGATTCCATGCCATCTTGGGAGTGGCAGGGGGGAAGAAAATCTGGAACTCAAAATCATGTGGAAATGATTGTTGTGAACTAAAAATAAAAAATCTTAATTAAAAAAGAATTTCTTCTCTCTTCCTCCTTATCTCATGTAACTCAGACATCTTCTTTCCCTCAAATATTGATGAAAATGTGGTCTTTCTTTGTGTGAGGACCAACGTTTACACATGTATTCTAGATTCCTTTGCCATCTTCTCCAGAAGATGGCCCTAACTCTCATCCCTGTTTGTCCAGTTTCTATCTACTGAATACTTCTCTTCTGCCTACAAAAAGACTAATATCCCTAAAAAAAACAAACAACCCTCCCTCCCAAAAAACCTCACTTGTTCCTACCATCCACATTAGGTATTTTCCCCATTGCTCACCTCCCTTTCTCTTTGTAACTCCTAGAGAAAGCCATATACATTGGATGTCTTTTTTTCCTTTTACTTTCTCCTAAACACTGCATCTTGGCATCTCATAAATGCTAAATCTTGTTTCTGATCTAATAATCTCTCTCCAAAGTTAGTAGGATCTCTTGTTAGATCCAATGTCCTTTTCTCACTCATCAACTCATCATCTTCTTTTTTACCACTCAGCAGAAGTTGACATTCCCTGTTTTAACGGATGTTTTCTCCTCTCTAGAATATGATGACATTATATTCTCTTGCATCTCTTCCTGTATGTCTGACATCTCAATTTTGGGCTCCTTTATTTATTATTTATCCTGGTCACATCTATGAACTGTAGATGTCCTTCAAGGCTTTGTGTCTCTGACTCTAGACTATATGTAATTTCTCTTTTCCCTATTTGCTATATTATTTGCTTATCTATTCCATAGGCTCCCATAAGTGAATTATTTCTATACAGATGATTCTATGATCTATATTTACAACTCTTACTTTTATCTTCAGCTATAGTTCTGCATCACTGACTGTTTTTTAGACATCATAAACTGAGTATGCCGTAGCTATCTCAAACCCAACATGTCTGAAACAAAATTTAGCTTTCTCACCAAACTCCCCATTTTACAACTTCCATATTAATTTTGAAGACACTACAATTCTCCTAGTAAGGCCTCAACTTTCTAATTTGTAAAATGCAAATGATATTATATGTGCTATGTAAGTGGGAAATTAGAATAATAATAATACATTGTAATAACCATATTACATAATTATATATTGATTATTTTTGTTGTTCAGTCATGTCTGATTCTTTACGATCCCATTTGGAGTTTTTGTGGCAAAGATACTGGATTGGTTTTGCCATTTCCTTCTCTAGCTCATTTTACAGATGAGGAAACTGAGGCAAACAAGGTTAAGTGACTTGCTGAGAGTCATACTGCTAGTAAGTGTCTGAGTCCAGATTTGAACTCAGGTCTTCTTGACCACAGGGCCAGTGCTTTATCTACCACACAATCTAGCTGCCGTATTTTAAATGTGAGATACATATACATATATAAATTGTCATATATTTTATGGGTATGCATATGATGATTGATTAGCGATAATTATTGTTATTTCCTTTGTGTTACTAGTAAAACAGGATCATTCATTATTCTCCATTATATCTTTGATTTTTCCTTAGTCACATCTTTGTTTATTTGTGTTCTACTTGTGGAAAGACTTCTCTCTCATTTCTCTCTGTTGAATTCCTACCTGTTTGTCAGGACTCAATTCCGATGCCATATAATGAAGACATTCATAAATTTTTCTAGACAGAAGATGTCTCTCCCTTTTCTGAACCTATGTTGCTCACTGATCACATTTTACTCTACATTTTATTAACTAGGTACATATATTTCCTCTATTCTTTTGGAAGGTATTTTAGAACCTAGATGTTTCTATTTTCCTAGGTTAGAACACAGGGCTTTGTGCATTCAGATGCTTAGCAGATTTTGGGGGAAACATGGATGGATGGATGGATGGATAGACGGATGGATGGATGGATGGATGGATGAATGGGTAAATGGGAGGATTAGGAAGTGTTTTCCAGATTTTGAAACACAGTGTACTACAGGATGATATACACATAACTCTGACAGCTGGATAGAGCATCCTTCCATTCTCCACTTTGCATCTGTTGGTCTGCCTGCATTTTTTGTTTGTTTTTTTTTTAAACTCCATGGAACAAGATATCCCTCCTAGGTTAAACTCATCACCTCTAATCTCATCCCTATGTTGCTAACTCAGGTCTTAACTTGTACCACTTCCCTCAGCCTTTTTCTCTCTCTGATTAGAGGGTTGGAGTGGCTAGTATCAAACTCCTCCAAGTGCCTTCCTTTATAGAAGGCAGAATCTGAACTTTTGGACTCACTTCAGTCTGTATCTGCTGCCCTACCTGGTTTTTTCAGCTCCACAGAACAGGATACCCCCACCATCTTTAATGTTATCCTAAAAGCAATGGTGGTTTACTAATAATTTTTCAGCAGACATGTTGACATTTTGAAAGTATGTGAACAACAAACCTATAAATTATAACTCTAAAGTATTTTTGCTTACTATTGGCCAAAGGGTGAGCACTCTATCCATCAGCCTCTTCTGCATTTGTGTACTATTGAGGCATCTAGGCTGGAGTAGCCAGTGAACAAAGACAGATCTTCTTCTGATACTAGGAAGTTTATTTTAATCAATGATGGATGAATCTACTTGAAAGTTTCTCTCCTGGGCAGCGAGGTGGGACGGTGGATAGAGCACCGGCCCTGGAGTCGGGAGGACTGAGTTAAAATCTGGCTTCAGGCACTTGCCACTTACTAGCTATGTGACCCTGGGCAAATCACTTAACCCTGATTGCCTCACCTAAAAAAATTCATCTATCCATCCATTCACATTTTTCCACATTGGAAGGGAACAAGCATGGTACCCTAAGGATAAATCAAATCTTCCTGCTCTAAGGATTTTTCAGTACTTGTTAACTTTCAATAATTCCCCAAACAAAGAGAACAGAAAATTCTTTGTCCTTTTAGTTTAGAGGAAAGTCGATGGAAAACAAGTTCACATTTTCCAAATATGATTTTGGAAATGCCATGTTTGCTATATACTAAAACAGACTGAATCACGGAGACAATATAATTGTATCAGGAATTTAACCAGGCATTCACAAAGTGGCTCTTGATTCTGGTAGACCATTTGGTTGTATTGAGAAAGACTTCCTCTACCTCTGACTCAGTCCTTCATCACCTCTAGTTTGGTGACTCAGAAGGGTTCTTGCCTAAAATATCCCTATTGGGCACTAAACAAGAAGAGTCAATGGGTATTTGAGACTGAAAACACATTCAAGGGTCTCTTCCCTTATGGCTATAGTTCATGTCAGGAGTGCTTTGATGTACTTCCCATGAGGGTTTTAGGAAGGCAGTATACTTGTAGCCATGAGCACATATCCTGCTTAGGTCAGTCTGAACTATACTTTTGGGCTGCCTCTCATGTTTAATATTTGCTGAACTTACGAAGAATATTTTTTCACAAGATGGACATGTTCAGGCTTTCAGGTGACCTTGTGAATCTGCTTGGTTCTTTTTCATGGACCTGATCTTCAGCAAGGAAAATCTCAGATGACTAAATGAGAATTCTTAGAAAATACAATGTAGTACGGATGGGCCCAAGCCTGGCCCATTTTACCAGAGATGTAGACAAGAATCTCTTGGACAATGTAGAACCAAGTTGAAATGCTCAATCACACGCCTATACACTGTTTTATGTTTGGATGATTATAGCTATGAAATTCCAACCAAACTATAACAGTAGTTAGTATTACCGTTGTTTAAGTATGTCTGTCAAATTCAAACTTTTGAGGGTTCTATGTTCAGTATTTTTTTTGTATAAAGAATAAAAACCTGTCTCACATTAGCTTTATACCAAATATTAAATATATTTTTACCCTCTTATCTTTGTTTTTTGAGTTAATTAAACATCAACCACAGTCTAAGACATGAGCTACAATTGTAAACATAAACCACAACTTAAGTTTTAAATAATTTGATCCCTGGGCTCTGAGCTTGGGTTTTAAGGGACCAAAGGAGATAAGAAAAGGGAGCCCAGACCAACTTTAAACTCAGTTTAAGTTGCATGCATGGACCAAGAGTAGAAGGACCCCTTAGGTAACAGTAACTGTATACTGTGTCCAAGCCCTACCCAATCCAGCAGTAGCCCCAGTGATATATAAAGAGTATAGCTGTTACATACCACCTGTTAAAGAAATATAGCATTCTTTGCTATATACTTGCATGGTGGCTTTGAGAATTTGGGTATAATTCCAACTAATGAGCCATTTTACCCATTGGTTCTCCATTCTAGCCATATCTTTCATCTGATCTCAGCCTGGATTCTATAATACTTTATGGAATGACCTTCCAGAGACAAACATATAATGATTTTTCTAAGACATTTCAGACTTCCAGATAATGATTTTTGGGGGGAGGCAGGCTAAAAATAAGTACTAGTTCTAAGCAAATTGTTTCAGCATGTTCTGCTTTTCTGTGTGAAATGTTTTTTCTTTCTCCTCCTAAATTACAATTCTGATTCTTAAGCAAACATTGGCAATAGCTGTGAAGATATAAAATGCCATAAACATTATCTGGACATGTCCAGGTAATCGGTGCTGTAATTTAAAAGCATCAATGAAGTTTGAGCTATGTTGGGAGTTTGCAAATCTGTCACGGTCAGATGAGTTCAATTTCCATTTTTTCCTCACCCAACTCTTCAAATTATGCATGAACAGATTAAAAATAGCAGGAAAATACATTGTAGTGCGTTCACTAAATATCTTCCATTTTGAAGGAAATCTTTAGCAATCAAATAACATGAGAAAAGATACACTGAAAAGCAATTATAACCCAGGGAAAATTTCATTTCATTGCTGAAGACAGAAAGTGGTATATTTTAAAACTGTGAGCAAGGATTAATGGAGATGAAGGGAGTGGTAAGTGCCCATGAACCAAGACATTTAAATTTAATGTCAAAGCATGAGAAAGTAATCATTTCAAGTTTCAATAACCTCAAACAAAAACGCATTCATTGTCATTTTTCCCCTTCTCATTTTTTTCAAACATTGTGGTTTACATGGGAATGGTCCAGGTAAGAATCTGGCTTAAAAGTTAAGGGTTCTTTTCCTGAACAAGGTTAACCTGGCTTTGATGACAGTAAAAAATGAAAACTGCCTGCCAAGCATTTCCTCATGGCCAGAAGGCAGAGGGTTTTCACCGTCTCTGTCAGCTTTAGAGCATTCTCAAGTGGGGATATGAGTCAAGATTTGGAAGAGGGAAGACAGAATGAGGAAAATAAAACCTATAAAGTGTATCACAGATCTCAAAGTCCCCAAAAGAAAAAAATATTAAGTGCATTTTGTTAAATTTGGTCACAGGAGCTAGTTGTTTGATTCCTGAATGCAGTTATGAAACAATTCCAACTTTTAAAAATATGTTCATGATTTGAAACATTGTAGGATCATGGATTTAGAGACAGAAGGTCTCTTATAGGTCATCAAGTCGAATCTCCTCATTTTATTGATGAAGAAATTGAGACAAAGAGAGATTAGGTGACTTGCTCAAAGTTATGCGGTTAAGTGTCAGAGATGGGATCTGAACAAGGGACCTATCCACTATCATAGTACAAAAATCCCTGGAGATTATGGGACACAGGTAGCTCATTTGTGGCATGTTGTCTCTGCTCTGCATACTGGGCACACCCTCAGTCCCTAAGTACTCCTACACTGCCATTTTCTATTAACTCTCACAACCTATGGTCTCTAAAACACATGATTCCATAATCAGTTACTCCCTGTATGATTCTTCAACCAATACCTAGGTTCCCTCTGCTTTGACAAAAAAGATAGGAAACCAAATGCCCTAGAGTGAGAGCCCATTATTTTCTTGTAAAGCCCCAGATCTTTGGCCATTCCAGTGAGTTGCTCTGGTATAAGGGAGGTTACAAAGTAGCTATTTCATATCCTTTCCCTTAAACTGTTATTTCCTTTCTGCTCTTGACACCAGGCTACTATCCACAGATGATTTATTTTATTCCTTGAGTCTTCCGTTGTATAAGTTAGAAGGCTCCATAATAATCACCTATTGATTTATGCATTGTTGATTTGATTCTACTGTGAAACTTCCTCTAAGTGCTGTAGTTTCTGTTAAGTCCTGTAGCAGGGGTGAATCTGATACCTGTGAAAAAAATATGCATCTGAAGCATCCAATTAGATTGGTGTTTTGCCATCATCTAGATTTAATCTCCATCTATACAATCTTGTAATGGTTGAAAATCACAAAAATCCATCAATCAACAAATTCTTTTGTCTATACAGCACCAAACAATTGGTTTGCTGGCTTTTATTACTGATTTTTAATTATCCAGTTGTTTTGACACATTGTTGATAAAACCTGAATATTCCTCACAAAATACATTCTCTCTATGCAATCCTGACATGCTGCAGGCATTGGATGATGTCTAGGAGATTTGATTCGGACAAGTTTATAATCAGATAGCTATTTTATTCATCTTTTGTAGTGATGAACTTTGTTTCTTGATCTATCTTGGAATGGTCAGAGCTAAGAGGAGTGAAAATTAACAATCATTGTGTAAAAATTTATTAAGTATTCTAAAAAATTTAACCAGACTTTAAAAATTACTCACATCCAATGAACATCACTAAATTGAGATTAAATTTCCTCTTACCACCTGTTAGGTTTGAACCATATAAGATCCCATTCCCTGTGCACTTAGAATTTATGTATAGATGTGTAAGGATATCCTTATTACCTCATTACTTTACCTCTTCATAAATCAGTGTTCTTTTAAACACAGTTGTCCACATTTCAATTATCTCCGGAATATGGAACAGAGATTCACAGCTTCCAACACTCAGAAGCATGTATTAAATAAATAGCCCAGCTGACAAATAGTCTCTTTTAAAGTCACATGTGTATCCCTATTCTTGCAAATGTATATAATTTACTTGAACTTCCTGGTTTCTGGACCATTTCTTTCACACATCTTAAAGACCTTGCTACTCTTTCCTACTCCGCCAAATCACTAACCTCTTAGATGTTTGCCTTCTTCCCTGCCCAGGGCTAATTTCTAACGCCCAGGCTTCTATTCCAAACACCTGGCTTCAGACCTTCAACTTATTGTGTGACCTCTGAACCTGCTTGAATATCGATTATCAGATGCCTGATCTGGCTATGGACACTCATCCAACTGAGAGACCATTCTGCTGTTCTCCCTGCGCCAAAGTGGCAGGATCTCTTTAATATCCACATTGACACAACTCACTGAAAGATACCAAAAATGAGGGGGGTGGAAGTGACAGGTTATTTGCATACTGATGGAGCTGTGAATTCCTGTATGTTATTCTAGTCTGACTCTGTGTGCCATTTATCCTACTAGCTGTAGCAGCAGTTCTGAGTTATCACTGAAATGAACCTTATTCAGAACATGTACAGAGGAAATGAGTTGTTGGAACCCTAGGAAACATACCTGAATTGCAAAATTCAACCCCTCTTCTTTGACTTTAGAAATAGCTCAGCATGACCTTGCTAATATTCTTCAGAAAGAATCTACAGGAAAATATAGGTCAAATGCTACTGGCTAATATTCTTTCAGTTATCTCAATATTAGGGCCTTAAATGATGCCTATATATTTCTTTGTGTTAATAAAAAAGAGCCAAATATTTTCAATCCATAAATTGTTATAGATTCTAGCTATCGCAACATCTCTTAAGGGGTAAAGAGATATGGAGGATGGGGTGATAATTGTCAATAGGTAGTCTTAGTGACTTAGTCTCCAGAATCCTGGATATCATTAGATTACTCCCAAGTAGAAAAAAAAGAAAACCATATATTTATAGTTCTTAGATAAACCCAAATGTACAATATCCTATCCATTTCATAAACCTTCCTGCAGTCACTCCAGCTGAATGTTCCATTCAGTTGTAGGATTGAGAGTTGAAGTGGGTTCTTGGAGATGAGCTAGTCCATCTCCCTTATTTTATGAGTGAGGAAACTAAAGCTTGGGGAGCTAATAGACCTTGCACAAGGCCAGAGGGGTGGGAATTAATCCACCTATCAATAAACATTTATTAAGCATCTACTATGTGCAAGGCACTCTGTTAAGGACTCTTGATCATCATCATCGTAGAGATACTTAAACTTAGAACCTAATTAGTAAGAACAGTTAGGCAAAATAAGCCACTAGAAGGCAAAACCCGTACACACACATACCTGGTTTATACACTTTAGGAGAGCAAATCAACTTCCTTAGCCAGTCTTGTGAGGATCACATCCAATGGGCTTTGCATCCTAGTATCACACACACACACACAGACACAAAACACACACACACCATTCCTGAATTTCTTTAAAGAATTTGATGTGAGGATATGGTTTCTACTGCTTTCCCAGGTGTTTTTTGGTAGTTTTCCATGAGAGCTGAAATTGATCATCATGGTTCTGCCTTAGAAATCATCTCATCTAATAGCCTCACATTATAAATGTGGAGACTGAGGTCAAAGGAAATCGAATCACTTGTCCAAAGAAACATTGGGATTAAACAGGCAAGTATCCAAGGCTAAACAAACACACTTATTGAAAAAAAAAACAAAAACAAAAATAAAAGCAAGTGGAATTTGAATTAAGAACTTCAGTCTCAGGGAAGCAACACAGGAGTACTAGAGATCTGGCCCCGACACTGGAATCAGATGATCTGAGTTCAAATGCCAGATCTGATGTGCACTACCTTTGTGACTTTAAAATAATTTCACACAACCTCTATTTTCTTATCTACAAAATGATAAGATTATAGTAGATTGGGACTGAGATCCCTTTCAGCATTAGATTTCTGATCCTATGAATAAAAGTCCAACAAATCCTCCTATCAAGCACATGCATGATTTCTTGGTCCTACTTCAGTTAGCTCTGTATCAGCCTGGAAGAACTGGATGAGAAGGAATGATAACAATGATAATAATTCTCATTTATATAGTGATCTTAAGATTTATAAAGTAAATTTAGTGACCTCTTGAGGTTTCTTGTGTCCTTGAGACAAAACTGGGGGAGGGATGAAAGAGATACTTGTAATAAGACCTCCTTCCTTTTAAATAAAATCAATTTGCCCAGAAATGGAATCTTTCATTTTTCTATTTCATAAGAACCCAAGAGGATATCACTATTGAAGAAAATAGAGGCCTATTTTGCTGAAGCCAACACATGAAATTGAGCCAAATTTTCTGTTTAAGAATCCACAACAAAAAGTGGAACATAGGAGAAAATATCAAGTGTATTTTGACTATGATGTGTTTTTTTTTCTGAAATGTACACTTAATGATTAAGAAAGTCGATCAACCCCCCTCATAGGTTGTTTGTGTGTTGAACACATTTCTCTGTTCAGCATAATATCCACTGCAAATTTATTGGTTCTAGACCCCCAAAAGGAATTAAAGAAAAGAAAAATATCTTGCTCAAGACGCATTTTTAGAAATTCTGTTTCATTTCCTTTTTGTAAAAAAAAAATGATAGTTAAGTTTAACTAGAAGCAATTCACAACTGAAACTTAGAATAGATGAAGGCAATTTGGAGCACAATCCTTTAACACAATCTTAGAGCTGGGATGTACATTAAAAATTATTGTGATCAGGACTCTTAAGGATATTTTTTTCCTGTTCTGGACTCCATTGACCGTTTATTGAAATCTATGGACCCCTTCTCAGAATAATGATTTTAAGTGCATAAAATGATATACAATGAATATCAATTATGTAGATGGAAATATAGTTTTCCTAATATTTACAAAGAACAAATTCCCAGATGCCATGTTAAGAATTCCTCGTCTAGATCAATGCCCTCAAAACTCAGGTCTAAAAATTGTGAAATAATTTGGCAACCCAGTGAACTGTCAAAATGGAACAAAAATATTGGTTTCCTAACTTCAAGTGATGAGTCTTGGTTGTTGTCCCTTCTCTATCCCCTGAAATCCCCAATTATTATCAATACTCAGCTGCTTAATTCATATAAACTATATTTACTTTGGACAGTGAGGTGACACAGTGGATACAGCACTGAGCCTGGAGTCAGGAAGATTCATCTTTATGTTTTCAAATCTGGCCTCAGACATTTACTAGTTGTGTGACCCTGGGCAAGTCACTTAACCCTGTTTGCCTCTGTTCCTCACCTGTAAAATGAGTTGGAGAAAGAAATGGCAAACCACTCCAATATCTTTGCCATGAAAACCCCAAATGTAATCAAGAGGAGTCAGACATGACCGAAAATCTACTTAACAGCAACAAACAACAAAAAATTTACTTCTCTGTATAGGTCTCATCCTTCCCTCTCTTTCTCCATACCTGCCCAGGACAATGTAAGGTCCTTATTTCATTTTGATATCTGTAAAATTATACTCTTATACTCTTGAGTCTTCCTGGTAAATCCATAAGTTCTGTGTTAAACTCTTGACATAACCAATCTAATACCACCACCACCCTTTCCCTTTTGTCTCTCTTTAAGCAAAACAAAAATAAAGTTTTTGAAGTGTGAACTTTTTCTTTAATGAGGATTTTCCCAATGATGTAGATCTTGGGTTCTCTTCATCTTTGTTATTGCTAACTTCACTTATTTGATGTGTTTAATGATTCTACATGCTACTATAGTAGTTCATCTATCTGTTCAGTCTCTTCTACTGACCTGGAAGACCCTTGAGAACAGTAGGACACTTTCTACTGGTCTTTGCTTCTCCCCTAACACCTAGTAAAATGTTTTAGACAAAGTAAGTGATAAATAACAAAGCAACACTTAATGTAGCACTTACTGCATGTCAGGCACTGTGCTAAGCACTTTATAATTATGCTGTCATTTGATTCTCACAATAATCCAGGGAGGTAGGTGCTATTATGCCCATTTTAGAGATGAGGAAACTGAGGCAAATGGGGGTTAAATGACTGGTAAGTGTCTGAGGATGGATTTAAATTTAGGTCTTCCTGACAACCGGTCTAGCATTCTAAGTACTTCATCACCTAGCTGTCTCAATAAATTTATTGCACAGTGCTCAACAAATGTGTATTATTGAATGAATATATTAATCCCCTTATTCATGTCAGAAACTGGGAGGTAGTATTGATATGCTTTCTACATTATGGATTTAGGGTCACCAAATCACAGAGCTTAAAACGAGCTTTGATCATCACTTAGTCTTTTCTCTTCATTTTAGAGATGGAGAATCCAAGGCACATTTCTCACAGCTGCTTAGACCTATTTATCATATTTCCTTTTGGTCAAGGGTACATTTGTAATATTTTCATTCATTTATTAAATAATTATTCACCGTATGGTAGTTAAGTGGGCATCCACTGGTGACGGGTGGATGGAGAATCATAAAAGAAATGTAAAACATAATCCCTATACTCTGGGATCTATAATACTTGTAAAAGGCTTGATACTGTAAGTTGGGGCACCCAGTTTTCATTACTGCTGTTTAACTGTTTAATCCTTAGAAAAATCACTTCTTAGCTTTCAAAACCTCTGTTTTGCCATTTGTAAATGAGAGGAGAAAAATCTTACTTGTACTACCTGCCGCTGAGAGTTGTTGAAAGGAAAGTGCTTTGTAAATCTAAAATATTTAATACTCAAATGAATTGGTGATCACAATATTCCCAACTCTCTTCCCACTAAGGGGCAATCGCCATCCATGCCTCTAGTTGTCTTTTGCTTTCACCACATAACCAGCTCATCTTGTTTTTTCATGCATTCCTTTGATGATATCCTTTAGTCTCCTCCTTTTCCTTTGTAAAAAATTTTTTTGCCACTTCCTCTTTATAATATGTGGCTGCTAAAATTCATGATATAATTTTCCATTCTAGTCTATATATTACTCATTTTCATTTCTTCTTAGACTATAGATTTACATGCCTCAGACTGATGCAATCAAACACTATGTAAAAACATATATAAAATAGTAGAGATAAAACACTATATAAAAGTGAGCTATAATTATTATATCTATAATCTAGCTAGTGAGACACTTGAGATAGGTAACAAAGGCACCATATGGTCAACTTCCAAAGTGATATCAACAGCAAGTGAAATAGCCATTGAGGAGCAGATTAAGGTAGATTCTTTAGAGGAAGGGCCAAAGAATAGGTGGGGCTTCAAATGAAATTGAGCTGAAGGATGGTTGAGAATTGAAATGTAGAGGAAAAAAAAGGCATTCTAGGTTAGAGTTGGGACTACTGAGGAAATGTGTTTGGCTAAAGCTAAGATTCTGTGCTGGGAACTAATATGAGATAAATTGGTTGGATAGAATAGGACCACATTATAAAGGTATTGATATTGTATATCAGGTGGAGGTGTTCAAACTTCAGTCCCTAGACAAGGTTTCACTCTTGGAGGTATTTGGAACAGAGACATGATGTGGTGAACTTGGTATTTCAAAAAGATCACTCAAGCATCAACTTATCAGATAATTTGATGATTGTAGAAAGTGGTAGTATGTAGACCAGTTTAGAACTAAAACTTGAGATGAAAAGTAATAGATTAGGATATTGACAGTGGGGATAGGAAGAAAAGGAGCTGTGAGAGAGACATTCCTCTCATTCTTCTCCAGGCCTTTTCTCTATAATGCCCTCAAACCTAGTAAGTTTGTGTCCTCCTCCTTACCATCCCCTTTCAGCTTCTTTTTATGTGTTGTCTTGTGCTATCAAGATGTAGGCTTGTGATGTTAAAGATTGTTTATTTCCACTTGTATTTTATATGCTTATTATAGTGCCTGGAACATAGTCTTTCTTTTATAAATGTGAAGTGATTGACAGACGTATCAAAAGAAGAATCAAAAAGATTTGATTCTTGTTGACTTATTTGTTATAGGGCATAAAGGATAAAGGAGAAACAAAGGTGACTAATGTCAATAAAATACACTCTACCTTTCTATATAAGCTTTCTGCTGAATCCGAAGCAATTTCTTACACATTGCCCTTTTATCTTGACCTTTGATTTAGGGAAGGAGAGTCAAAGAATATCTCCTTTTCATAGAAGGAAACTTTCTGCTCATTGGGTATCACTGGGATACTTCCTGTACTAATAACCATGATGGAACAGGAACCTTAGAACAACCATGAAAATTAGAATTGGCCCACATGTCCATGGCCTAAAAGAATTTACTCCAATGGCCTGAAAAGAAAATAAATATGCTTGCATTTCTTTCTTTTTTCTTTGTAGCCTCATTTCTTGTAGGAATCTGAATATTTTCCATTTGCCTAAAATATGAGAAGCAATAGTTAATATAGCTACTTCTGAAAACTATGGAAAAGGTTTCCTTGGTAACATTTGCCCTATCCCTTTTAGACCTGGAGCTGGACTCGCTTTTCCTTTTCCAGAGGAGATTGCTCCACATTTTTCAATTCCTTTTGCTTCTGTGAAAAGGAAAGATTGTTTAAGCTGAGATCTCAAATAATTTAAGTTACTGTACATATAGTTTGGTAGTTCTTGCTTAAGCATTTTTCATGCCATTATTCCCTAGTCAGGAAGAAATGATCCTAATTTTAACTGATGGTTCTTTTTTTCTCAAAGGAAGATGACTGCAAAATGACTTTTCATAAGTGCCATGTTCTTCAGAAACAATCAGTCGCACTATCAAACCATGGGTACAATGTCATGTTAACTTCTGAAGAGATGGGCTGTACTCCACCCAATAGCTCTTCTGCTGAAAAGTTGTGAGTGTAAATTTCAGTTTTGTTAAATCAAACCACATTCAAAATAAACTTACCTAAAAGAACCATGTGGTTATTTCTCTTGTAAAGTGAACAATCCTTGTGTAGTATGTATGATAATTTTAAAATCTATTGGCTGGAGATTATTTTAAATGTACAGGGTAATTTTATATATAAATATATGTACGTATGTGTGTATATATCTATGTGCATAGATATGTATTTCATATCTCTGTGTGTGTGTGTGTGTGTACTTTTAGAATTAGGTGACTAGCCTGAATTAAGGAATCCTTTAAGTTTGGGATCATTTTGAAAAAAAAGCACTTCAACTACATGTAGTAGTAACTCAAGCTACCCTAAAAAATTCTACCAAATAGAGGTTTTTGTTAGGTTTTAGGGTTGGGTAGGATGTGTATCTCCTTTAATTGTACCATGGTTCCTCCTCTGTCACAATAAGAACTATTATTAAAAAAATAAGAATGATGTGTATTTAGTACATCATTTTTATAGATAAATGATGCTTTTAACATGCTTGAAAACAGCTTATTGCTTTTAATACTTTGAACATTCTCTTAACATTCCTTTACCCCTCTCCAATATTGTTTATACCATTAACTGCACAGCTACAAAAGAATAGGTTCAGTAAGCCAAACTAAATTCTACCCATAGTAAATTGTGACACATTACAAGTTAGACAGATCTTAGTGAGATTTAGTACCATTAGTCTATCTCATAGACTGTAGCAGAAAGATGTCCTATATCAGACAGACACACATTTTTATTCTAAGTTTGGGCAATTCTGGTTTTACAAAAATGGAGCCATTTGTTGCTCCTATATAAATTTCTTCAGGACTCTTCTTCCCTGATGTAAAATAAAGTCCATCCGTTCAGAGGCAAACTGGATAGTAAAGCAAGAGCACAGAGATTACCAGAATACCTAGAGTTGGAATCACTTAGTAGCCCAGAGGAAGGGGGAAAAATTAGAAAGCAAAATGAGATGAGGAATCATTGAAACAGCTGTGTCCTGGAGACTGTAAAGGGATCTGGGCTTGTCATGAAAGGACAGGGTTGAGGTGGAGGTGGGTCCATGGACAATGGAATAAGCTCAAGCTAATTGAGGGAGATGCATGAGGCTTAGGTTGATTAGGTCACTCATGACCCAAAGCGGCTGGACAATAATAAAGCCAATTCCAAAACCTTCCTGCTGTGTCTTACTTCTGTTTATTTGCTGAAGTCTGTTCAGGGCTCTGGTTTGGCAGTCCTCACTTCTCTCTCTACCCCCACTCCTATCCCTGTCTTCCCCACTGTGCATATCAACCATCTGCTAAAGAGCCAGAGCCTCAGCTCTGAAATTTGGAAGATTTAATTGGGATTAGTTTAAAAATAAACTTTAAAAAAAGAATTATGAGCAGACTGCAGAATAAGGGGAAAAATCATTAGGATAAAAAGCAAAGCCCCCACCAACTTCCATTTAGAGATTGCTCTTTGATTGAAAGGTTAGCAGTACTCTGGCTTTTTAGGCCTCAACAACGAGCTTAGTTTTTAAAATATGGTGCTGTCAATTTAGAGCTTCAAAGTCACCCCTTATGCCAAATTTAATAAAGTGCTATGGATGTCTTTAAAAGGCTCCACAAAAACTCAGTTCCATTTCTAGAAACACATTCCCTTACATTGATGAAGTTTTAGTAACACTCATATCAGGCAGTCAATAAACATGTATTAAGCACCCACTCTATGCCAAATACTATGCTAATTGCTGCCAATGCAAAGAAAGGTAAAAAAAAAGTCAGTCCATGCTTCCAAGGTGCACATGCAACCAAGAGGATCTGCAGAAGTCTTAGGTTCCCTAGTCTGATTCCCAGTAGATCAAAATATGAATGGAGATTTGAATACGAATGCTCTGCCTAGCATGATTGTTGTGGAGAAGGTCATTCATAAATCATAAATCCCCATAGAAATGTGCCTTGTTGTTGTTATTTTTATAGGTCTCTAATTTCTAAGGAATAGGAGGAAAATTTTGTGTTCTTTATCATTAACTAATTGTACTAAATTATTCCTTATTCAATCATAGTTTATCCCCAATTTTCAGTGAAAAGGAGCTTGCCGCCCTCTGTAGACTAGCCCATGTTTACAAACAAAAGCAATGTCAGCCTTCTTTTTTTCACACAAAATTAACTCAATTGCTCTAAAAGCTCGCCCCAGTCCAATTCTAAGACACCTGGGTTATAACATTCTACTTTTACTTTGATCCTCGTGGAAAATGAGCATTCGATCATAATTGAGAAGGTAATAACAGTAGTTCATAGCAATGTTACCATTAACAAATTCATGTGCTAAACAGGGAAGTGAGTGAGCTGCATGCAATTATGCCTAGAAATAAAATGCTTACACAGGCATCAACATACCAACAGTAGTTCATATGTGGGTTAGATTGGCTTGGACTCTTCTGTCTACAGATGGGGAAATGTGTCCCATTGGGATACAAGCATGTTTGAGAGTTCCAAAATAGAATCACATTTTTATGTTCATTTATAACTAATAAAATGCATTGAATCTTTACCTAGTATGCTAAACATTATTATGATGGACCTGAAAATATGACATTTTACATGGACTCAGGATAGATGATATGAAATAGTGGCATTTAATTTCAGGATGCTTACTAGTTATGTCATTAATTTAATAATATTTTGTGGATAGGTTAGCACTGGGACTAAGGAAAACAATACCACAAATTTATCCTCGATCACTGTAGTGAAATCCATTTAAATTATTTTTATTCTAGTTTTACTAGCAATTTTAACTTGAAAATATAGCCTATATTCATTAGGATTATCTAGAGTAGGGCTTTAGTGTTAGAAATGGGTGTTCCTAATTCTCTCAGTTCTGCTAAAGGCCTATGCCCCAGGACCTCAATAGCTAGTAAGTCCTAGTTTAAAGCATATTAAAGAACTTGATGGGGCAACTGGGTAGCACAGTGGATATAGGGCCAGACCTGAAGTTGGGAAGACTCATCTTTCTGAGTTCAAATCTGGCCTCAGACACTTACTAGCTCTGTGACCGTGGGCAAGTTACTTAACCCTGTTTGCTTCAGTTCTTTATAAAATGAGCTGGAAAAGGAAATGTCAATCCACTCTAATGCCTTTGCCAAGAAAACTTCAAATAGAGTCATGAAGAATTGTGCATGACTGAATGATTGAACAACAAAAGAATTTGATACCAAAGGGATAGCATTTGTGCTAAAGCATGGATAAAATTATCTTTCATGTAATGATATTATTCACATTAATAACTTAAAAATATTTTCCACAATTAACTATTTCAGTACTCAGCAACTTTTAACAAGAACTATTATCTTTTGTAAGTAGCACCTCCATACAAATTCCCTTGGGTGGAATCTACCTCTTCTAGTGTTTGTGTGGAAGAGGAATTTGGTGAAGGGCATTAAAAAAATTCAATAGGAAGAGCACTGGATGGAAGATGAAGAGATTTGAATATTTAGATTTTATTCCTGGATCTGCTACTATCTGAATTCAGGCAAGTTAGCGAATCTCTCTGATCCTTTATTTCTTTATTTACAAATTTGAGAGATGTGATTAGAGGATCTTTTAATGCCCCTAATAGATCTTAACATTTTTGAGTTTGTGTAGCTATTTGAGGCCCACAAGGAAAAGAGGACAATAAATTATTTTTGTGTGGTTCTCAAAATAATCTCAAAATCCAAATGGTTAAATCAGTTGTTGGTTCTCATTTAAATTTGTGGTACTATAGTATGCTAGAATAGGCTAAAAATCTTGCTTATGGCCAAATTGTAGACCTTAAATTTCTTATTCAAAAGATCAATTTCAATTTTTTTCTATATATGAAGCTGGCAATAATTTAACCAAAAGCAATGACTTAAAATCCAATCATTATTTAGCTTTTCCTGCCTTTAGGGGTAGATCTGTTCAACATGGAAATTAAAACTAGAAATACTACAGAAGGATCAAAATATATCAACAGTTGAAGACATGGGAGACCAAAGCACGGTTGGAAATTGGAAGATTAATAAGAAATCTAAGCATGATAAATCTTAAGCTGGAAAGGAACTCAGAGGTCTTCTAGTCCTGTGGTGTCAAATTCAAATAGAAACAGGGGTCACTAATCCACACATAAGGGATACCTGTAGGTAGCATATTAACTTAAAACGTAATATCTAAATTTTATTGTAGTTTTATTTATTTTGTTAAATATTTCCCAATTTCATTTTAATCTGGTTTGGGCCACACTGAGGACTGTTGTTGGCTCTATGCAGCCCACATTCTATGTTTTGACGCTTATGCTTTAGTCCATCTTCTCACTTTGAGGGCAGCTAGGTGATACAGTTGTTAAAGCGCTGGCCCTGGAGTCAGGAGAAAACTGAGGTCAAATCCAGCCTCAGACATTTACTAGCTACGTGACCCTGGGCAAATCATTTAACCTGTATTTGCTTTAGTTTCCTCATCTGTAAAGAAGGGATAATATAGTACCTACATCTCAGAGCTGTTTTGAAGATCAAATGAGATAATAATTGTAAAGCACCTGGCACATAGATCTTAGGTATTATTATTTTATAATTGAGGAACCTGAGGCCCAAAGATGTTAAATGAGTAGCCTGAGGTCACACAGGCTGGATCTGATTAAATAATCATAGGCAGGATAAGAATCCAGAACCTCTCATTCCACAGTCAGTACTCCTTCCACTGGAGTCGTTTAAACGGTTTCTAAGATCTGAATTGTTCTTTGAGAAATGGCATTCATGTAATTTTCATAGATTGTGTTTTGGCAATACATATACTAATTGTGATGGGGATGTTGCTAAACCTATCACTTAAAGAAAAGACATTGCTCAAAATTAAAGTAGGGCAGCTGTCACCCTGCATAACAATGTGAACTTTCTCCCCAATGAAATTGGTGGAGCTTCCCACAGAATTTATGAGAGGCATCATCAAAATTACATCCATGTGAAGAAATGAGGAATAAGTAGCATTTTTACGACATTTGCTGCTTATGTCCTACCCAACTTTTATTTTTACAATCAACCCAAACATGAATTGATGTCTTTAAAAATAGGGGTTTAGGTTAAATGATCTTTAAGTCTTACTAGATCTAAAGTCTATTAAACCTATGGAAACTCATTATTACAAACACAAGAGTATTAAGCTCTTCTACTCTAACTTTCTAAGAGTATTAGTGTTTAGTTACAGTATGGGAAGTTTCCAACTTATAAATGGATTTTATTGTAAAATATGGAACTTGAAAGACATTTTCTTGTAGAAACAATGTTATAAATAGTGATGAGTTCCATGGCCCTCAAAAACCTACTTAACCTGTAATATACCTTGAAGTTTAGTATTGTATTAATCAGTAGTGCTAGAGAAACTAACTGCTATCATTGCATAGTGGGAAGAATGCTGGATTTGGAGTCAGAGGAGTTGATCACAATTCTTACTTCATCTTTCCTTTACTACATATGCTTTTTGGTCAATTCATTTAACTTCTCTGGACCTCATTCCTTTCATCTGTAAAGTGAAAGGATTTAACTAGATGTCCTAAAAGTTTCTGGACTACCACATAAATCTAAGATCCACGATTCTTTCAAAATAAATGAAAATTGGTTTGGCTGACATGGTCACTGGCTCTCAAAAACACATATAGCAAGGGTAACAAACTCAAAGACTAGGCACTAACCTTTTAAATCTCTTCCTGTAATGGTACCGTAAGTGTTAAGTTCCCTATAGCTCTGTCCCTCTTTCCTCACTCCTTATTTGGAAATTTAGAATGTGTATTTTATTGTTGTGAAGATTAGTCATGTCTGACTCCTGTCCTCATCTGGAATTTTCTTGGCAAAGCTACTGAAGTGGTTTGCCATTTCATTTTCTAGCTCATTTTACAGATGAGAAAGCTAAGGCAAACAGGGTTGAGTGACTTGCCCAGAGTCACATAGCTAGTAAGTGTCTAAGGCTGGATTTGAACTCAAGTCCTCTACTTCAGCTCTGCTATTCTATCCACTGGGCCACCTACCTGACCAATTTAGAAAAAAACCCATCTTTAATGGTCCTAGAATCTATAGGGCAGTCTGTCATTGACATCATACTGGCTCTTTGTTTAAAACTCCGTATGTATTTAAACCGCAAGTACTTATAAGGCTTCAACTGGGTGGCTGTCACCTTGGTATTGATATCACCACCCAGTAACATCCCCTTTCTCCCACCGGAGTAGGCTAAGTGAATTCTGAATTTTGAATCATTTTTTCAAGTATTTCAATATGCTGTATAGTTGTACCTTGAAGGAACTTTAGAAGTAATTTAGAACAATACCTTCATTTTATAGACGAAAAACTGAGCCAAAAAGTAGTGAAGTGATTATGTTCAGGCCTTTCCCAGCTCAAATTATTGTCAGGTATGTCCTATTTTATTATGAGGGGTAGGACTAGAAGCTGGAAGTGGCGGCTAGCTAGGGCCTCCAGTTGGTATATTTCCCAGCTTGGTGCTGGCTCTATCACTGTTTTTTATTTTCCTTTCTTGCTTAGATCTTAGCCTCTAGGAATCAGAAATAGATTTTTCTTCCCAATTGTCTGGCCTGTAGCTTCCAATAGAATTTTTCTACCATGAATGATTGTAGGTTAGAATGTTGCTTCACAGATGTCCCCCTATGCTCTAGACCTTGAAGCAAGCACATGGTACCATTGAAGTTCTGTATGAATATTTATAGTTAATAACAATGATAAACAATTAGGAATTAAAAAAAAAGATTCCTTCTTATTTCTGAGGTTAACTTTCACATCCTCCTGCTCACTTCTTAACTTATTTACAGGCATATGTGCTCATGACATGTCTTTGTATACAATGAAAAGAGTTAAGATTCACCTGTATCTCAAAGGAAAATCAGTAAGGCTGTGCTGACCACTTCATTATAATAATCTCTGAGGTGATGCCATTTGGGTGAAAAGTAAGGTATAGTCTCTGGTTAGGTGAGAGTTTGGGTTGAGAAGATAGATCATGCCTCAACCCGTACTGGGTCTGGGAGAGTCAGCTTCAATGATCAAGGAATGATGGAAATATAGACATGGACTTTTAGAAAGTCATCCTCCTCAGAGCACAGCCAGCATCCCTGATGTGAGCCAAGGGTTCAGACAGTAATTCTAGCTCAAAGAGTCAAAGACATGGATCAGTGGGCTCAGTGAGACAGCTCTATGGCTCTTAGTTGTAGGGTGGGAGATGGGAAAAGGTTGCAGCAAATGGGGAAAATAAATGCTTTGTTATAGAAAAATGAAATTGAATTTTAAAAAATGGACTTTTATCCTGAAACCTCTAGCCATACAGGTGAGAACTTCTCTGCAAGAACCACTGGTGGTGAAAGAGAGAGAGAAGAAAGGAAGGAAATTCAAACGAGGACACTGAGAATGGAGGAGGACTCTTTGTGGCCATCTGTCATAGGATCATTAGATAGAGAGATAGATAAGGCATTATTAAGTGGCTACTATGTGTAAGACATCATGCTCATCTCTGGGGATACAAATATAAGCAAATAATATTTAATAGTTATAGCCAATAAACATTTTTAAATGCTTACTATGTGTCAGACACTGCACTAAGCTTTGGGAATGCAAAGAAAGGAAAAAGGTAGTTCCTATCCCATGGAATTCACAGTGTAATGGAAGAAGCTCTAAGGGAACTGGGTGAGAGGGGAAGGGTACTCCACATGGGGAGTGAAGTCTTACAGTCAGGTGGGAAAGGATAAGTTGTCTGGGTCTCTTCCTTAAACAGAGCATCTGGGAAGAACTCTCCTATGTCTACTTCCACTCTCTTCAATCAAAGGGAGAGGCCCAAGGGGCAGGGACTGCTGAGGTTTGAGTTTCAGAGCCCACTTGACCTTTTGGAATGTTCCGGAAATAGTAGAGCAGTTCAATGAAGCAGCCAGGCGGGAAGTGATTCAAACAAAGCAGTATCTACCCATTCTACTATATGGGCTAACTTGAAATGGAGGGTGAAACAGAAGGTCAGGGAAAGGAAGTGGATTCTGGAGACAGTCTAATTTAGAGTGATATAGTATGAATGGATCCTTCCTTATGTAATGTGGGGTCTGCACCACGTGCAGACCTCCTCAGTTTATAAAGATGGTATCTCCACATGGAATTGACGTTTGAACTGATGGCAAAGAGAAACCATATCTCTCTAGCACCCAAACTCCTCGGGGTACCTGAGTTCAAATCTGGCCTCAGACACTTACTGATTGTGTGCCTTGGACAAATCACTTAACCCTGTTTGCCTCAGTTTCCTCATCTGCAAAATGAGCTGGAAAAGGAAACAGCAAACCACTCTAGTATCTTTGCCAAGAAAACCCCAAATGGGGTCATGGAGAGTCAGACATGACTAAAATGAATGAACAGTAAAAATATCAAATAAACCTTCCTAATGAGCCTTCATATAACTAAGAATTTTATAAGAGAAATTCAAATTTGGAAGGGGGAAATCTAAGGTTAACTTCTTCAGTTTAGATTCAGCTACTTTCCTGTTGTATAATCTATATTTCTGTCCTCAGGCCTTAATAGCTGATGTTCAGAATGATGATCCTGGGGATATGACAAGATCCCTTATTGAAGGAAGGTTCAATTTGGGTCATTAAATTCTATTTAGCAAAACAGGAAAGCAAATTCAGAGACTGGATGAAGATTTTCAAAGACTGTACTTAAAATTAAAATATGAAGTATTCTCAGGGTAATTTCTCTTCAATGAGATAATTCAATTGAGCAAAAAATCCCAGAAATAATTTTAGTTAACTATGGAGGATTAACTGTAAAGAAGAAAAACATAAGACCTGACAAATGGGTTTGCTTGAACATCAAAGCTCTGAAATCCCATTAAAGTATACTCTTGATCTAGGCCAACCAATTATGTGACACTCAAATATCATAGGTTTTTAGTCAATTATGAAATTTATTTGTTAATTCTCCTGCTGGGAAAAAGAAACAAGAAGAGGATGGAGGAAACATTTTGGAGGAATCAGGGCATATATTCCCTGTTTATTTTGAGATAGCTAAAAATGTTTTGGACAATAGCTTAAGATAATGGACTGATAGAGATTGAGAATAATTTAGAATGTCAGATCTGAAAGCAGACTTATTGATCATCAATGCTATCCCAGTGGGGAAATTAATTAAGTACTAACATTTTTTATTAGGAGATTTTATTGGGGAGAAATCTGGGAGCAGAAAAGTTAGCTTAGAACCAGTATTTCCAGTAGCTACCATGCCTTAAATAATCAGTAAACCCAGAGAGGAAAAGGAAAGGCTTTCAATATTTGCAAGGCAAGTTTTTAGGGTGACAAACAAAGAACTTTAGTTCCTATTAAGAAAAAGGAGATTTGAATATCAAGAAAATTGTTCCAGGGACTGAAACTATGGGAGCAACAATTATCTTCTTGCCTGCTTGTATTCATCATTTATGAAGCCATTGATGGGGAGGGGATATGTGTACCATATACAGTTAAGTTTATTCTTTATTATTAAAACTTCCTTAAGTCTAGGCAATCAAAAAACAATAAATCAAGGCCTGGTTTGTAGAAAATACAGATTTCTGAGTTGTAAATGCTCACCATTAAATTTAACAGTTGGTTACCTGGTACAAGCCAGCTTCAGCACACCACTGAAAAAGGGTCTTCCTGATTGAGGAGGATGCAAAAGAGTTTGGGTAACATCTCTCTATTTTCTAGATTACTAGAGATGAAGAAGGATCCCTAAGCAGAATGTAAAGAAGAATTACAAAAAAAAACAAAAATAAAAAGACTCTTTGCAGGTGGAAAGAATCCAAAATAAACAATAAGAGGTTAATAAATGGAAGACTGTGAGATGAAGAAGCAACTGAACTACTGGTATGATACAACAGATAGCAGGATTTTGTCTTGTTAATGTTTCTGTTTTTATTATATATGGGGCAAATTTGGACCTCCCAAAGAAATGCCAGAAGCCTATGTTCCAAATACTAAAAAAAAGAATATTTACAGATACTAGCCAGTATTAGGCATTCTGATAAAAGTCAGAAAGAAAAAATATACAGGGGTAGCAGATGACACCTTGCTGAGTGGTACTGAGAGCTGTATAGGAGACCTGACATAGCTAATTGGAAGGTACGCTTTTTACCAAGAATTTGTACTTGAGACATGATGGAGGACCTGCCAAGACTCATCAAATTCACTGACTGATAACTACCTCTGCTGTGGAAACAAACAATATTGCTAGAAGAAACCTCTATTGACTTTGAAGTCCTAGGTAGAAAACAGGAAGAGCTGTGGGCAAAGGAAATCTTTTCATCTTTCCTTGCTTTCATGACTGTGGTTTAGAAGAGGGTGAAGGCCATAGAAATGATAGTTAGATGCAGATTACATCAAAGAGGATTTGGTTTACAGACCAAAGCTTAAGATGTCAGAATCATAAACTTACAAAGTATCAGAAAGGGCCATAGAAATCATTGAGTACAACCCCTTTTATTTTATAGATGAGGAAATCAAGAAACAGGGTTCTCTGGCAAGGGCCCAAATGCCTCATCTCACAAGTAACAGAAAAGATACACTTGGCAAATGTTTTTTCTGAACTATCAAATAAATACTTCTGAGTAAAATTTCTTGAAGAGAAATACAAACACCCAGGTAATTAGAAAATTAGACACTATTGAAAACATTAGAAGAACATGGAGAGAACAACAATTCTGGAATGACAGGTAACTCATAGGAAAAAGTAATAGGAAAGAGAGTTGAGAAAAATACTTATAGGATGGAAGGGGCCTTAGAAGCCATTAAGTACAGCTATCATGTCTTATAGTTGAGGAAACTAAAGTCCAGAGAGAAGTGGCTTGCCTAAAGTTATACTAGAAAAAAAGTGAAAGACATCATTAAAACTCAAGTCCTCTGACTCCAAATCCAGAGTGCTTTACATTAACTATTTGTGGCACCTAGGTTATACGGTGGATCAGGCATTGGACTGGAAGTCAGGAAGACCTGAGTCCAAATCCATCTCAGACTGTTGTTCATCCTTTGTTTTTGAAGAGGCCCAGTGACATCATGGGTGATGTCTTGATTTGTAAGTGAATTGGATTTAAGTGAGGCAGAGTTGTGCAAAGTCATCAGCCTCACTTTCTCTTTCAGAGTCATCAAAGTCTAGTGGCAAGGCAAAAGTCAAGATAATCTCCAGCTGCAGATACTTATTAGCTCTATGACCCTGGACAAGTCACTTAATCACTCTCTGCCTCAGTTTCCTCAACTATAAAAAGGAGTAATAATAACTCTTACATCTCATGGTTGTTGTGAGGATCAAATGAAATTTTTTTTCCAAAGCACTTAGTACAGTAACTAATACATAGCATAAATATACACTTGTTTCCTTGTCCTTCCTTGTGGTTTCAGCTATTTATATATCAATAAACAGGGCATGGTAAAGTTATAACAAAACGAACATGAAATTTTAAAAGGAGGTAGTGACCAGTAAGATTCACTGAAATAGGAGTGATAACCTTAGTGGAGTAAAGGAAAGATAAGCTTTAGTCCAAAGAAACCAATCAAGTAGAAGGGGGAAGGCAGCAGCATTGAATAGCAAGATGAGACACATCTCTAAGGAAATGGATGAAGCTAAAGAGTCATGGAGCAGCACAGCTATACAGCAAGTAATCTGAAAAAGTTCTGGATATTTTAGTCTAAAAAAATTAATAGTCATCAGTGTAATAGGGCAACAAAAATAAATAAATAAAAGCTAATGACAGCTTTAGCTGAATTAACAGACACAAAGCATCCTGGAATAAGGAAGAAGTATTTTTAGTGCACTCTGTCCTGGTTAGACCACATCTGGAGCATTTTGTTCACCTCTGGTTGACACATTTTAGGAAGGACATTGACGAAATAGAGCTTATCCAAAGGGAGAAATCCAGGAAGGTAAATATTCTTGGGTTCATGCAATATGAAGATTGTTTGAAGAAACTAGGGATGTTTAGGTTAGAAAAAAAGAGGATTAGATATTAACACTATAGATATCTTCACATATATGAAAGGAAATCACATGGAAATGGAATCAACTTGTTCTACTAATCACCATAGCAGACAACTAAAGGAAATGGTAAGAAATTAAAAAAATAAATATTTTTAGGGGAAATTGGGAAAATTAACATGAACTGATGCAGAAAAAAAGGGAATGAAACCAGGAAAGCAATTGACATTACAACTTTATTTAAGACAAACAAACTTCAAAAAACTTTAACTTTCTAATCAAAACACTGAAAACTGCCAAACCACACCTCTGCAGGACCAAAGATGAAATACAGTGCCCACCTCCTGACACAGAAGTGATGGACTAAAAGTCTATGATGAGATAGATTTTTTTGGACATGGGCAATATGGGAATTTGTTTTGTTTGACTTCATATTTATCATAAGGCTTCATTTTTCTTTTTGTTATTATTTTTCAATAAAGGGAGAAGTTGGAGAGAGAATAATAAGAATATATTTTAATTAGGAAAAAGATAAACTGGGGCAAGGATAGATGTTGCAAAGAAATGAATTTAGGTTTGATGGCAGAAACTCTTCAACCAAAGGTTAGGTGATCATTGGTTAAATGTGTTATGAAAGGCAATTTTTTGGTCCTATATGGAGTATCTGAGGTGGCCATTAATGTCCTGATAACTCTTAGTTTCCATACCTGTTATTCATTATAGACCTTACTAATAGAACACAAATGGGGGGACATCACAGAGCTCTTATTGAATTAGTGTGCTAACAATGTTCTCATGCATTTGCTCAACCAGAAAGAAACAACTTCCTATTTAATTGAATTGATTCACATATTAAATGATATTTGATGAAACCAAAGTATTCAACAGAGTACAATCTTAATAATGTACAGTTCAATATGCATTGATTTTACTGGCTTACAATGAGCTATATATATGTACATACATATATATATATATATATATACATTTTGTTATGTGTTTTCTATAGAATTTCTACATATTTGAAAAGGAAACATATTCATCAAATATCCTGTTTCTAGACATATAGTTGAGGTAAAATTTTTGAGGCTGCCACAGTGTCATAGAACAGATATTTAAAGAATTTACACTTTAAAAAAGACAAAAGTAACAGTCAAATGTCTTAGCAAAATCCTATTTTTTCCACAGAGAATGCCAGAGGAAATCCTTCAAGTCACTTATAACTTTATCAGCAGAAAACAGGAAGGCATAATTTTAATATAATCGTAGGGGTCCACCCTACCCAATTAAAAAAAGATGACTTCTGAATCAATCAAGGTAAGTAAATCTTTGGTCAATCTGGAAGGCGTGAAGTGTTTTACTGTTGGCTAAATGTATATAACACCACACAGAAGATATTTTGTGACGGGTTAAAGAGAATCGGTCATGCCTTGTGGAACAATGTATATCAAAGCAAACCAATCTGGAATCAGGGGTCCAACTCAGTCAAGCCTCAGTAGATTTTAGGCTCAGGATAACCTAGAGGAAGTTAATCCTTGTTTTCCTGTTGTGGAGAGAGGATCTGCACTGAGGTCAGAGGGAGTGTTCAACTCCTGCACATCACCCATTTGTCAAATAATGACCTTGCAAACTTGAAAAGGTCACAAGATACAGTGTTGCATCTGAGTCCATAGCAGGGTCCCTGGAACCAAAGTGACTGATAGCATCTGTATTGAGAGCTGCTAGATACACCAGTGATAAACCAGATAGACTATTGAATAAGCTAATTTTAGATTTCTTGAAAAGATTCTGATGTTAGGAACCTTCCAGAGATTATCCTAAATAGGAACTTCCTGAAGATTCTACAAAGGGAAGGAAAAAGAAACAAAACAACTTCTAATAACCAGGTGCTATGAATTTATAATTTGTCCCATGCCTGTGCTTTATCTATGTCATAAAGCATATGTATCCCATATATTTCCTATGGAATTCCCATCCTCTGTATTTACAATAACCATGCAATCACATCACATATCATTCCAACCCTACATGCTGAAATATATTTATGTGGTAACCTTAACATTTGGGAAAACAACAACACAGAAACAAAAATAAAAACCCCATTAAAACCTTACATGAGAATCCTGGCCCCTCAGGGTCACCCAACAATAGAATTCAGGGTAGGAATAGTAGTATCTGGGGACCAGATTTAGGGTTCCCCCTAGCAGTCAAAATATAAAGGACATTGAGAGCATTTCTAGTCCTTCAGCAAACAGAAATAACTCAGCTTAGCACCTAGTAAGCAAGAATAATTAATTTAAAATTTAACAACTATTTATTACGTACTTACTCTGGACCAGGTACCTAGATAGAGAGAGATACAAGTGCAAAAAATGAAACAACCTTCAAACGACCTTGCATTTCTAAGGGTAGAAACAACTACATATAGCACACATGCAAATATATGTATGTGTGCATAGATATAATTTGTGTATATGTATGGATATGTAGTATAGTATAAATATAGAGTTAATAAATGAACATATATGGATAATATTGAAGGGAGTGTGAAAGAAAACTAAGAAAAATACATTGAGCTTAAAAGGGTGAGACCCTCATAGCTTGACATGACTTTACCCTGGACCTGACAGCTTGAAGTAACTGAGTCAAAGACCCTTTATGGCTTGCCTCCTTGCTCAAAGCCCTGAGCATACTCTGTTACAAAAACTTCTTGTTTTTGAGATATAATTTCCCTGATATGTACAATTCTTCTCCTTCCCTAAGACCATTCTGATTTAGGATCTAATCTAATCAGGGATTGCTTGGTATTTAACAAGTGTTACAGAAAGCTGCCTGGAAATTGTTTATTAAAAGCCCCCTTCCTAGAGACTTAAGAAAGGATCAAGATGCCAGTCATCTTGGTGTCTGCCTTACTGGCTGAATAAAGATCCTTTGCTTCACTTAGACTTCTTACTATTACTTACTGGCTCTGACTGAGTAGATTGGGTGAGTACTGACCCTTATGACCAGTGTTCTACCACAGGAGTACAACAGAATTTGGGGGAATGAAGAAAGGCATCATGATCAAGATGGTACTTTAGGTTGCATCTTAAAGGAAGAGAGGGACTTCAAAGTGGAGGGAGTGCATTAAAGATGTGGGAGACAGCCACTGCAAAAACATGGGTATGGAAGATTGAGTGCTGTGTATGAAGTACACACATAAAGGCATTATTTCAGAGTGTAGGGGAGAGAATAATGTCCAGGGCAGTTACATTTTAGCTTAGAGGCAATAGAGTGCTATCAGATGATACTAGGTGTCTACAGCATCAATGAGCTGTTCCCTCATCATTCAATACAATCCTGATGTAACCAGCTCTAAAACAGTGTTAGAGGGTATGTTTTGTTCTTATTGCCCCAGGAATGTTTCCTGTTCCTTGTTCTAGATTCAAGAATTGTTATCAATGGCTCTAGGTATGGGCACAGGCTAGGAATAAATGAAAAAGTGCAATCCAGGGAATATAAGAAGACTCAAAGCATTAGGAGTTTAGTATCAATGAGGAGCATATTGGAGATTAATGGTAAAAAAACAAACAAGAGAGAGTATTTGAGTGTACCTTTTGGAACTGAATTTTAAGTTAGGCAAAATCACAGAACCCCAAAATAAGAGTGACATAATCTAGGACAAACATGACCAAAGAAACAGTACCTAAGATTTTTCAATCATTTTATGACAGTATGGCCTAATGGTTAATATGTGTCATCTTCATGCACACTTAAAGAAAATTAAAATACTTCCTTAAAAAATGACTTAAAGCTTCACTACGAAACTACCACTCTGCTGAAATAATTCTGCAGAATTTTCTTTTCAGAGGTATTAAGGCACTGGACTACTAGGTGATAACATCTAAATTTGGTCTTCTATAACTCAAATTTTGGATTGATTTCACTTGGTTTTTTAATTGACTCATGGCTACGATTCTGAGTAAAAGTGATAATCAGCATGGCTAAATTTGAATTCCTCCCATAAGTGGCGTTTAACTAAACGTGAAGATTCAAATCATGTCTGTCCTTAACTGTTAGATGTCATCTATTTAACAGATTTACTTTACTTATCCATTCATTCAATCATTTATTTATTTATCCATTAATTAATTAATTTATTTATTATTTACCATGTTCCGCTTGTGAGGTACTACTTAATCAAGACCAAAATAGCTGCAAAAATTTTTCCCCAGTATCTGGTAAGTCTAGCACCCAACAAAAATACCATCATCCATCAGGACTCTCACCATAATCATCACCATCATCATCATCATCATCATCATCATCATCATCATCATCATCATCATCATCATCAGTATCATTGTGCTGAACTAGAGATCTGGGTTGACATTTTGCCTTGGCCACTTAAACTTCTGAATTCTTCACCTTATTTAACCCTAATATGGAAATAATAATGAGGGTATAATCACCCCTCTTGTGTTGTATGCTCCCTCTTTTCCTCACCTATCCTGTAGGGTGGCTGGACTTTGAGCTGGTGAGGGAATAAGAGAAGTAAAAATCAGGAATGACATGATGCAGCCACAGCAGAGGGGTTCTATACTCAAGGTTCAAAGTGGGATGGGGGAATAGTTGGTGCCATTCCTTTCTGACCTTGGATGTTTCATCATAGTATAAAAGATTTGTATCTGCATTAGAAGACATCTAGTTCAACCCTTTCAATTTACAAATGAAAAAAATTACTGCCATCATTACACTTGCAAAGGACTATGTGAAGCTACAAATAATCATAATTGCCTACCAGGAATTAAAGGATAGCTGATAGCAGAAGAAAAAAAATACTGATGTTCCTGGTTATTATTTTGCACTTTATTGTACTACTTTGTACCACTTTCTAAGTTCCACACCCTAATCTGGAGTTCCATTCCCCGTGCTGGGCCAAGATCCAGCATCCAGAGTCTGTGTCCTCATCCAAATACTGATCCTTATTGTCAGCATAAGCTAAACCTTGATTATGCACTCATGCCCACCTAGGAGAGATGGAGCCATGTAGAGCTAAGCAAATGCTTTATTTCCTAGAACTCCTGGCTTCAGATCAATTATGTAGCTGAGCACCATCAAGGACTTGAAAAAATTAACAAGATATTCAGTAGATCATGTTATTCTCTCTCTCTCTCTCTCTCTCTCTCTCTCTCTCTCTCTCTCTCTCTCTCTCTCTCTTTCTCTTTGTCTCTTTCTCTCTTGATCTATATCCATCTATCCATGTATCTATCTATCTATCTATCTAGCTCTATTTGCTGATAGCCTTGGTGCCAAGAATGAAAGCACTACGTACCATTAAACATTTACTTGCTTCTGTGGAGTTCTAGCTTCCACTTCATTGGCCAAGATCACATAATTAATACTTAAATATATCCAGACCAAGTGATGATTTTTTGGTGAGTAGGAGGGGGATATTTTAATTGGGTGTAATGACTGAAGGATGTATAGGAAAATATCATCATATCTTACCTGAATAGAACACTGTAGATAGAGAAATCTCTCCCCCTCAGACCCTCCCTTTCACATTAAGGTCTATTAGATAGAACCAACAGTTTTCCTTATATACTCTTTGGGGCTATGCACGTCATTGTGCTTCAGGGAAAGAACACTGATCCAAGAGATGCAGGGTCTAATCTTGTCTATTTCCTTGCCTGGCTAGGCAATGTTGGGAAAGCGATTTGACCCTTCTGCCATAGCTCCCATACAAGCTGAGAGAAATGTACAGGACATGCCTTCAAAATGCCATTTGAGATCAAAAGAAAGAGGAGAGGAGTGTTCTTTTTGTAAAGCAACAGGCAATGAATTAGTCAAGGGAGCAAATTGCTCCAATAATGATTTAAGAAGCCCTGAAAATTCAGCAATGACATGTTTTTATGCAATACGTTGCCAAATGCAATACTTATATTATGATGGATCGATTTTTCAGTCATTGGGCTTACTCATAATGATGAATGTTAATATTAATATTTTCTGTTTGTTTGTTTGGCTCCTTTATCAATTTCAAAACACATTCATACAATAAAAGCACTGAATGTTGGAAGCCAGACAGTATCTTATTTCCTAGCACAGTACCTTGAACATAGTAGACACTTAATAAACAGTTATTGACTGACCTTAGATATAATTTAGTGCGGTGCTTTCATTTGACATATGAAGATATTGAGTCTTAGAGGAGTAATTTGCACAAGATATCACAGCTAGTTGGCAGTACAGTAGAAGACATTTAAGGCTCCTGACTTTCCATCTGGTTGTTTTTCTTCTTTCCCAGGACATCATATTAACTAATGGTTACAGTAAGGATCCTTTGTAAACCACATAAAATTCTCTAAATATGACTAATATTAGTTGCAACAGCAGTCAATAGTGGTTGCTGATATTATGTTATTATTATTGTTATTTACACTGTACAGGTACAAACCAAGTAGAAGAGTGTGTTCAATTGAATTTTCCATTAGGACAAAAAAAATCTTAAACTTGTGTCCATGTACTTGTTTTTAATATAATTTTTGAAACTTTTTTTTTGGAACTGGTTCTCCTTATCTGACCCAAGATGGACAAATAGCAACTACTTGTGGACATGGGAGCTTTGACCTGCTCTGTTTCTGTTCTGGGCTAGTTTTCTCCTTAATAAGCTATTTCCCTCACCCTTTCACCTAACCCTACTCTTAGGAACTGACCATATTATGCTGGACTTAGTAGAGATAACAATCTCAATCAATCTCAGCAGAATCAACTTTAGGCATGAGCTAGTATGCTCTGTCATAGTTAATTAAATAGAATTTATTTCCTTTGTAATCCTATGTATTTTATTTTATACATTTATAATCTTATTCTGATAATGTGTCCAAAGGCTTCACCACACTGAGAAAAGGTTCTATGACAAAACACTTCTGTGGTTAAAAAGAAAAAACCAATAAAACCCCCTACTTTTGGACAAGGGTGATTTCTTATCATTATTTAATTTATTTTTTACTTCTTTTGTTAGCATTTTTCCTTCTTAAATTGTTACATCTTACTTTGTTAGTAGACTTACTTTGTTGCCAGTATTACACATAGGAAGGGTCCAATAATTATTCCTTTATAACAGAGAATTGAAAACATATGGTTCAGTGAAAATATCTCTGGTCAGAAGACCTAGGTTCAAACCTTAACTCTCACTCCGACACTTCCTATCTGTTTAAACTTGGGCAAGGCATTTAACCTGCATGGTACACAGTTTCCTCATCTGCAAAGTGAAAATTTTAGACAAGATAATTTCCAAGCAACCCTTTAACCTTTAAGTCTGTGATATGATCACTTCCTACAAGTAGCATCTTTTTAAAAGTTGAACTAAACAGGGTGCTATCTATGCTAACACAAGCAGAAAATAAATCTAAAGAATCAGATTTTGTTCTTCTAAAATTGTTGCCATTTCAACATGTGTTGGAAATTGATTTTTTGTGGGGTGGATTATCTCAACCATGCAAGAGCTTTGAAGTTCTGTCAAATGCCATTGTGAATTTCCATGCATTTTTGCAAGCTATCAACACACTTCTTTATCTATGTAATTAATTGTTGGATAAGAGCTTGGGAAGTCATTCGTTGCAAGTTTTCTATTCTCTAAATCATGCCTCATGATCTTTTTAATTCATTATGGAATCATCCAAATGGTGTTGGGAAGGAAATATAAATTTGAGTTTATTTTCCATTCAGTCCCTACCTGGTCTTGATGAAAATATAAAATGAACATCCTGTAAAAGACTTGTCCTCAGGGGGAAACGATGAGCACATGCAGAGTATGGCACCGTGCCAGCTATGAAAATCTAAAACTCAAATCTATAGGGGTGCATTGAAATCCTAATAATTCTGCAAAAGCTACAGGGTTTGGATTTAATAGAGGGACTGGCAGTGCGTTTGTCTTTGTGTAAATTGGAATCAAACTCCCCCTTCTGCTCTGTTTGACTTGTACTCCAACATTTTGTTTAATTAAAGATAGCATCTTCATTTGGAATGTTGATCACTCCTGATTTTGTTAAATAAGGCACTTCATAGTAGTGTAGCCATTGACTGAACCTCTTTTTTTGGGAAAAATTGCTTTAATATGTTACATAATTTGAAACTTGGATACATCTAAAGATCTGTAATCATAAAGTGCTTCTTCTTTCCAGGGATGATTGTTATAATTAATTTAAAGCTTTTCTTCCTGTGTAACTCATGCCCACATCCACACTGGTTGTTGTCCTTTTCCATTGAAGAGGGCCAAAATAACATCACTATCTTCAAGTCAATTTATAGTGTGTCTGACTGTGGTTGATCATACCAATATGAGCTCAGAATGCTCTACCCAAGGTCAGGCACAAGTAGTCCATGTAAAGATTTTGGGGTGGATTCTCTAAATTTGCTCTCCCATTTCTTTTGAGCTACTTCAATTATGCTTTGTTGATAGGGCACAGCACCTTCTTTGATGCAGGTACGTCATGTTGAATAGTTCTGTGACAGCGTCTCCCGTGCCATACAATCAATTCCGAAGTTCTTAAGGTAGGCCTTGAGAGTGTCCTTGTATTGCTTCTTTTTTTTAATGTTTTTTTTTTTATTTTTAGTTTACAACAGACGGTTCTACATAATTTTGAGTTCCAGATTTTCTCCCCTCCCTCCCCCCTGACTGAACCTCTTTAAATCCACGGGCTTTCCTTATCAAACACCATAAACTTATGTACTCTTTACATTAAAAGCTGATGCCTTGGGGTTATAAGAAGCAGCATCTAATTAAAGTAATAATAAGAGATGGGACTAGTATAATGGAAAAAAAAATCTATGATTGAGAAGTCAAAGGAGGTGGGTTCTAGACCTGGCTGCTTAACTAGTTGTGTCACATTTGGCAAATCATGTCACCTCTGATCTTCAGGTTACTTATCTATAAATTAGGAATTATGATACTTAAAAAACTAACTTCAAGGTACTGTTTTAAGAAAGTGATTTGTAAATATTAAAGGACAGTTGAAATAAGTTCTATTGTTATTCATCTTGATGCAGTCTTTCCCCAAAGAGTTCTCAAACTCACCCAGCATGTCAGATTTTCCTGATGCAATTTAACCTGCTTTTTTATTAATAGCTATTGATCGAATGTGTTCATTTGGTACAATGCATGGAGACTTGGAGTCAGGAAGATGGAAGTTCCAAACCTATCTCCAAAATTTATTAGTTGTGTGTCCCTTGCCAAGAAATTTAACATCTAGTGGGAGACAGGCTGGGAGAAAGCTGGGCGCCCAAAACCGGTGGAGATCCCCAGGCCTCCCAACACAGGACCGCAGTCTGTGGAGGCGACGAGAGGCAGCACAAAGCCACCGGCTGACTCCTGAGGCGTGCAGCTGGAAAGAATGAAATGCGATGTCTTGAACTTCCGGGAGACATAATGGTCAGGTAAACGGCTCAAATCCCTCCCCCCCTCACCCAGAGAATTCCTCGGGGAAAAAAAAGAATGCTGGAACAAAGGAAAAAGAAGCGGGGCTTCAGTAGTCAAATAGTAGAAGTTCATTAGTCCCAGAGGGGCAGAGCTGGCAGGGGTCAACACCAGGATCCCAGACGTAATCTTGCTCCCCCAGGGGAAGTGCCAGACATCAGCTCAAACAACAAACAGCTGAGACCATTGCTGAAAAGCAACAGTGCTGGAGAGCACCCATAGGGAGTGAGACGCCAGGGAGCCAGACCCCTCCCCCACACCTCAGGAAACTGAAGGCTATAATTCTAGACTCACAATCCCCAGAAAAAGAAAGCTGGGACAGAGAGCCCTGAGCCCCAAAGGCAGAATTTGTTGTAAAACCAGGAAAAGGTAAACCAACATGAAGAAAAACACACAAAAAAACCCGAGGACAATAGATTCTTTTCATGGAGACAGGCAGGATCAAAATACCAATATGGAAGAGAACAACAATGACACTGTAGATACATCTGATATCTCAAAAGGTAATGTGAAGGGGTCTCCAGCCCAAAAAGCACTGCTGGAAGAGCTAAAGGAGGATTTTAAAAACCAAATTAGGGAGCTAAAAGAAAATATGGAAAAAAAGATTGGCGGAATAGCTATGGAGATTCAGAATCTAGAGAGAAAATGACACCCTGAGAGGCAAAATTAACCAACTGGAAATGGAGACTCAAAAGCAAAATGAAAACACTAACTCATTAAAAATTAGAGTTGAGCAAGTGGAAGCTAATGAATCTATGAGGCACCAAGAAGTAGTAAAACAAAATGTAAAGAATGAAAAAAATAGAAAAAAATGTGAAATATCTGATTGGGAAAACAACTGACCTAGAAAATAGATCCAGGAGAGACAATTTAGGAGTTATTGGTCTACCAGAAATCCATGATGAAAAAAAGACCCTTGACAGTATCTTCAAAGAAATTATCAAAGACTACTGCCCAGAACCAGAGGGCAAAATAATCATTGAAAGAATTCACTGATCACCCCCTGAAAGAGATCCCAAACTGAAAACACCAAGAAATATTATAGCCAAATTTCAGAACTATAAACTCAAGGAAAAAATACTGCAAGCAGCCAAAAAGAAGCAATTCAAATATCGTGGAACTACAGTCAGGATCACGCAGGATCTCTCAGCTTCCACCTTAAAAGACAGGAGAAATTGGAATATGATATTCCAAAGGGCAAAGGAGCTGGGACTACAACCAAGGATCAACTACCCAGAAAAACTAAGCATAATTTTTCAGGCAAGGGGATGGATATTCAATGAAATAAGGGAATTCCAGACCTTCCTGATGAAAAAGCCAGAACTCAATGGAAAATTTGATCTCCAAATACAAAACTCAAAAGAGACATAAAAAGATAACCAGGGGGGGAAACCCCCACAAACCTTATTATCCAATAATGGCAGGTGGTTGCATCTTTCTGTAGGATTATATCATCTTATGTATGTTTTACATATATATATATATATGTATATATACATATATATATACATATATATATATATATACATATATGTCAGTCTTGAGAATGGTATAGCTATTATGACAATTGAAAGGGATACACATAGATTGTGAATGCCTATATAAATTAACTGATGTAAAGATAAAAAACATAAGTAAGAGACGTAAAGGGAGGGCTATGAGAGAAGGGGTAAGGAGGTAGTAGAAAAGGGTAAATTACACCAAATGAAGAGGCACAAAAACATATTATAGAAGAGGGGAAGAAGGGAGGGAGAAGAGCAGTATTTGAGCTTAACTGTCATCTGATCTGATTCAAGAAGGGAATAACATACCCTGATAAGTTTAGAAATCTGACTTGACCTACAGGAAGTAGGAGGGGAAGGGGGGGGGGGAAAGGACGGGGTGGTCAGAAGGGAGGGGAGAAGTAGCAAGTGGAAAACGGTAAGATAAGGGAGGGGAATAAAGAGGGAGGGTAAACTGAGGAAGGTAGTGATCAAAAGCAAAACTTTGTTGAGGAGGAGAAGGGGAAAGGGAGAAATAAAAGCATAAACAGGGGGAAATAGGATGGAGAAAAAGACACAGATAGAAATCATAACTCTGAATGTGAATGGGATGAACTCTCTCATAAAACAGAAGCAGATAGCTGAATGGATTAAAAACCATAATCCGACAATATGCTGTTTACAAGAAACACATTTGAAACAGGGGGATACACACAGGGTAAAGGCAAAAGGTTGGAGTAAAATATATTGCACCTCAGCTAAAGTAAAAAAAGCAGGTGTAGCAATCCTAATCTCAGACAAAGCAAAAGTAAAGATAGATTTAATTAAAAGAGATAAGGAAGGACATTATATCCTGCTAAAGGCACCATAAACAATGAAGCAATATCATTGTTTAACATATATGCACCAAGTGGTAAGGCATACAAATTCTTAGAGGAGAGGTTAAGGGAGTTACAGGAAGAAATAGACAGCAAAACTATAATATTGGGAGACCTCAACCTCCCCCTTTCAGAACTTGATAAATCTAACCTAAAAATAAATAAGAAAGAAGTTAAGAAGGTAAACAGAATTTTAGAAAAGGCAGATATGATAGACCTCTGGAGAAAACTGAATGGGGATAAAAAGGAATATACTTTCTTCTCAGCGGTACATGGCCCATACTGAAAAACTGACAATGTACTAAGGCATAAAAACCTCACAATCCAGTGCAGAAAGGCAGAAGTAGTCACAGCACACTTTTCAGATCATGATGCAATAAGAATTATTTGTAACAAAGAACCATGGAAAAATAAGCTAAAAATTAATTGGAAACTAAATAATCTAATTCTAAAAATGAGTGGGCCAAAGAACAAATCAGAGGAACAATTAATAACTTCATTCAAGAGAATGACAATAATGAAACAACATACCAAATCTTATGGGATGCAGCAAAAGCAGTTCTTAGGGGAAGTTTTATATCCCTAAATGCTTACATGAATAAATTAGGGAAAAAGGAGATCAATGATCTGGGCATACAGCTGAAAAAGCTAGAAAAAGAGCAAATTGAAAATCCCCAATTAAATACCAAGTTAGAAATACTGAAAATCAAAGGAGAGATTAATAAATTGAAACCAAGAAAACTATTGAATTAATAAATAAAACAAAGAGCTGGTTTTATGAAAAAAAAAAACAATAAAATTGATAAACATTTGGTCAATTTGATTAAAAAAAAAGAAAAAGATCAAATTACCAGTATCAAAAATGAAAAGGGTGAGTTCACCTTTAATGAAGAGGAAATCAAAACAATAATTAGGAATTATTTTGCCCAACTGTATGCCCATAAATTTGACAACCTTAGAGATATGGATGAATATCTACAAAAACATAAACTGCCCAGGTTAACAGAAAAGGAAGTAAAATTTCTAAATAACCCCATCTCAGAAAAAGAAATTGAGCATGCCATCAATGAACTCCCTAGGAAAAAATCTCCAGGGCCAGATGATTTTACATGTGAATTCTATCAAACATTTAAAGAACAACTAATTCCAATACTTTGCAGACTATTTGGAAAAATAGGTGAAGAAGGAGTCCTACCAAATTCTTTTTATGACACAAATATGGTACTAATACCCAAATCAGGTAGAGTCAAAACAGAGAATGAAAATTATAGACCAATTTCTCTAATGAATATTGATGCGAAAATTTTAAATAAAATATTAGCAAAAAAACTGCAGCAACTTACACACTATGATAATGAGAGATATGAGATATGAGAGATATGAGAATAATACACTATGACCAGGTAGGATTTATTCCAGGAATGCAAGGATGGTTCAAAATTAGGAAAAATATTAGCACAATTGACCATATCAACAACAAAACTAGCAGAAACCATATGATCATCTCAATAGACGCAGAAAAAGCCTTTGACAAAATACAACACCCACTCCTATTAAAAACACTAGAAAGCATAGGAATAAAAGGAACCTTCCTTAAAATTATAAAAAGCATCTACCTAAAACCATCACCAAGCATTGTTTGTAATGGCGATATGCTAGATGCATTCCCAATAAGATCAGGGGTGAAACAAGGATGTCCATTATCACCCCTACTATTCAATTTGGTACTAGAAACGTTAGCTGTAGCAATAAGAGAAGAAAAAGAAATTGAAGGAATTAGAATAGGAAAAGAAGAAACTAAATTATCACTTTTTGCAGATGATATAATGATTTATTTAGAGAATCCTAGAGAATCAAGTAAAAAAACTACTTGAAATAATAAAGTTGCAGGATATAAAATAAACCCACATAAATCCTCGGCATTCCTATACATTACTGATAAAGCCCAACAGCAAGAGATAGAAAGAGAAATTCCATTCAAAGTTACTGTAGACACTATAAAATATTTGGGAGTCTACTGTCTAAGACAAACCCAGGGCCTATATGAACATAACTATGAAACGCTTTTCACGCGAATAAAGTCAGATCTAAATAAATGGAAAAATCTCAGTTGCTCATGGTTAGGCCAAGTTAATATAATAAAAATGACAATTTTACCTAAATTAATCTGTCTATTCAGTGCCCTACCAATTGAACTACCAAAAAATTATTTTACTGAGCTGTACAAAATAATAACAAAATTCATCTGGAAAAACAAGAGGTCTAGAATATCTAGGATATTAATGAAAAGAAACGGTAGAGAAGGTGGCCTAGCCATACCAGATATTAAACTGTACTACAGAGCAGCAGTCATTGAAACTTCCTGGTACTGGCTAAGAAACAGAGGTGTGGATCAGTGGAATAGGATAGGAATACAAGATGGAGAAGTTAACAACTATAGCAATCTACTCTTTGATAAACCCAAAGAGGACAGCTTCTGGGCTAATAATTCACTATTTCACAAAACTGCTGGGAAAATTGGAAAATGGTAGGGCAGAAACTGGGCATAGACCAATATCTTACACCACATGCAAAAATAAAGTCAAAATGGGTTCATGATTTAGGAATAAAGGCTGATACTATAAGTAATTTGGGAGAGCAAGGAATAATTTACTTACCAGATTTATGGAACAGAAAAGAATTCATGACCCAACAAGAGATAGAGAGCATTACAAAACGCAAAATGGATAATTTTGATTATGTTAAATTGAAATGTTTTTCTACAAAAAAAGCCAATGCAACAAAAATTAGGAGGGAAGCAGAAAATTGGGAGAAAATCTTTACAACTGGTAGCTCTGATAAAGGCCTCATTTCTAAAGTATACGGGGAACTGAGCCAAATATATAGGAATACAAGCCATTCCCCAATTGAGAAATGGTCAACGGATGTGAACAGGCAGTTTTCAGAGGACGAAATTAAAGCTATCTATAGGCATATGAAAAAATGCTCTAAATCACTACTGATTAGAGAAATGCAAATCAAAACAACTCTTAGATACCACATCTGTCCTGTCAGATTGGCTAAAATAACAAAACAGGAGGATGATAAATGCTGGAGAGGATGTGGGAAAATTGGAACATTGTTACGTTGGTGGTGGACTTGTGAGATGATCCAGCCATTTTGGAGAGTAATTTGGAACTACGCCCAAAGGGCCACAGGAATGTTCATACCCTTTGACCCAGCAATACCACTTCTAGGGTTGTATCCCAAAGAAATCACACAAGAGGGAAAGGGACCCATATGTACAAAAATATTTATAGCGGCTCTTTTTGTGGTAGCCAAGAATTGGAAACCAAAGGGATGCCCATCAATTGGGGAATGGCTGAACAAGCTGTGGTATATGAAGGTAATGGAATACTATTGTGCCATAAGAAATGCGGATGATACGGACTTCATAACAACCTGGAAAAACCTACACGACATAATGCTGAGTGAGAGGAGCAGAGCCAGGAGAACATTGTACACAACCACAGATACATGGATTCCGTGAGGACCAACCCTGACAGACTTCACTCTTCTCAGCAACACAAGGTGCAAGGACAACTCCAAAGGCCTCATGATGGAGAATGCTATCTACATCCAGAGAAAGAACTATGAAGTTTGAATGCAGATTGAGGCACACTTCATGCTCGCCTTTCCCCCCCCGCTTTTTTTCTTGTCTTTTGTTTTTGTTTTTGGGTTTTTTTTTCGGTTCTGTTTCTTCTTTCTCATGATTCATTCCATTTGGTCATAATTGTTCTCCACAACTTGACTAGTGTATAAATTAATTTAATGTGGAAAAAAACAAAATTTAACATTTTTCTGCCTCAGTTTCTTCATAGGTAAAATGAGAAATAGCATCTCCCTTTCAAAGTTGTTACAAAAATCAAATGAAATAATAGAATCAAAAACTTAAACTTACATAAAGGCTAGTTATTATTATTTTTGTTATTGTGATTGCTATTGACTTTTTTTCTTATTCCTGACAAAGAGTGATACCAAAGATCATCGGATTTATCATTGGGAGGAAAAACACTTTAAAAAAGTTTAAAATTGTGCTTTAACATTGGGAGAGAAAATAAGTTCTCCAAACACAATGTAGAGGAGAACTGAGTCTGGGTAATAGTGGCAAAATAGAGTTGTAGGTCTTATCATTAAAATACATTAGGAAGAAAACCATATCCAGTGTTGGAATGTGTACCTTATAGAAAATCATGTAAAAACCTTAATTTACCTCCATATTGTTCGCCATTGGCCAAACAGTTAGAATCTTCTGTCCAATTTGGTGTCCTATAACTGAATCAAAATATAGGGTAGGCAGAGGAGAATAGAAAGTAATGGTCATGATTACCTCATAATGGATGGTTCTTCTGATAACACAGAGCACAAAAATTCACTCATGCCTGCCAGTCCTGTGTGAATCTTGTACATGTCTTCAGAAGTTTGCTAGAGTCCTCACAAAGGACATATCATCACTGGCACAGTGCTCTTTTAGGTAACTTAATCTCATTTTTTTCCTGGCATTTCCTCATCCATTTTTAAAAATGCCTAAATAAGCAGCACTATTAGCCCTACTCTCTTCAATGATGACATGTTTATTAAAAAACAAAACAAAAAACCAAGAACGATTGCTGATCTCTTTAATTTTTCTTTCATTTGTTGTTCTTCCACTTTGATCCTTGATTGATAGGATGACTTTGCCTATTGCAAGTTTTCTTTAAAGTGATTTTATTCTTCACTTTCTCACTGGTTTTACAAGTAACATTATTCATTGTCTTCCTTCATCCATCTCCATCAGATTTAGAAGTAATTTATCAGCTAATCTTGGCTTTCCTGACAATAGTATTTGATTGGCAAGTCAATGAACAATTTGTTGATAAAAGTGCTTTTTTGGCTCTTTTATTTGCCTCCTTATAGTGATTCATTTACATCTAAACATTAATCTGTCAGCTATAAATCTATATTTATAGCTAAACATCTGAATGAGATTGTTAGTCTTTACCATTTTGAGCCATTACCTAATTTGATTATCAATAACTTGATTGAATAGGTTTGAATTTAATTATGCCATTTGTATATCATACCTTTTTCTCATTTTTAAAATTTTAAAATCTTTTTTTAAATAAATTTTATCTTTGCTTGAAAAGTTGGTCATCTGATTCTACACAGGTAGGTAGGTCAGGAATGACTCCAATATTTTCCTTAATTTTGACATGATTAAATGGTTAGAAAATTGGGCTTCTGAGGAAAGATAAAAGAAATTAACTCTTCTGATTTTTAAAAAAGTAGAAGTCCCTCATATATACCCTATGCTCTTCTGCTTCTATACTTTTCTTCTTATGACCTTCCTCTCCACTCTCCCCTTACCGCCAACACACCATCACGGTATTTTGAAATTCTATCCATTCTTTAGAGGCAACTATGTAGTCTGCCTCATACATGAAATATTATCTGGCCCTTGTATTTATTCATCCTTTCAACAAAGATTTATTGAACAGCTACAGTATGTAGAACAATGTGCTAAACACTGGGGGAGATAGAAAGTTTAAAGAAGACAGGTCACTGGTCTCACAAATGTAGGCAATCCATCTTTCCCTTCACCTATGACCTAACACAGTATTTAGATTGTGTCTCACTTATGTACTTATCATGTCCATTAATTTAAACAACAATTTTTTTGCATATTGTATACCCCACATTTAGCTGGGAGCACTTTGTTGAAGTTTTTGAATCAGTGAATGTTGAAATTGAGGTTATAACCTAGAAAAGATATAACTGGAGGGGACGGGGTGGGGGAAGGGAATTTACTAATATTCCTCAAATGTAAAATAGGCTATTTTATACGCTACTTAACTACAGAAACCATACCAGGCATCCTTCACAGGACTAAACACATCGAAAACATGAGTTGAATTGACTCTACTTTAATTTTGCTAGTAGTGAGTAGTTGCCTTCTCAGTTTCTGTAGTGGGCAAAAGATTAAGTGTAAAGAAGAAGGATGGAAATTAGAAATAAGGAAGAGCTTATATATCACTTCGGAGATTTTTAAGATAAAAGAAAGCAGTTTCCTAGTTCTGGAAATGTTGAAATGCAAATACTTCCTAAGGTGAATAAGACAAATGACTTAACACTTGTGGTTCTTTCCAGGCTAACAGAGAACACAATCCTATGGAAGCTCACTGCTTCTTGTTTTTGGGGGACTCTGTGGACAGAGTCAGAGAGCTAGCCTCAGAAGGAAAGGCCTGGATTCAAGCCCTGCTTCTGACACAAACTGGCTGTGTTTACCTCTCTGTGCCTCAGGTACTTCTAAGACTATAGGTTGCAGAACAAATACTGACCTACATCTGTTGAAGGGGTATTCTCTCATTGGGAGTCCCTTATGCCAATGAAGGGCAGCTAAGTGGTGTAGTGGATAGAGCCCAGGGCCTGGATTCAGGAAGACCTGAGTTCAAATTTGGTGTCAGATAGTTTCTTCATCTGTAAAATGAGCTGGTGAAGGAAATGGAAAATCACTCTAGTATCTTTGCCAAGAAAACTTAAAATGGGGTTATATAGAGTCAGACATGACTAAAACGACTGAACAACAAATTCCAATGAAATCATGAGTCTGGTCCAAAACCAATAATGGATAACAATGTTCATAGTTTATGCTTTCCTTTAATGCAAATTCAGCATATCCAAATCTGAATTTATCTCTCATACACTGCCAAGTCAGTTTTTCCTTTTAACTTCCTATTTCTATTAATTATAGAACCACCATCCATCTCCCAGTCATGGAGGTTCAAACCTCCAGAGACTTCTTTTACTCTTTTTTGTCCCAAGCCACATTTTCTAATATGATCAACTTGCCAAATCCTATAGATTTTTATCTCCACGTAATTTCTTACACCTATCACCTCCTTCCCAGTCACATAATGCTACTGCCTCAGTTCAGGCCCTTCTCACTTCTTACCATCATAAAGACCTCAGAACTGGCTCATTTCCTTCTCCCAGTCATCCTTCATACAGTAGGTAAAATCATCTTTCTGATATACAGGACTCATCATATAATCCTCATTGCTTCTAGGATAAAATACAAACTTCTTAGCTGGATGTTTGTAGTTGTCCGCGATCACATACCAATTTACCTTTCCATCCTCATTCCATATTACTCCCAAGTCATAGGTACTACAATTTTGACCACTAGCTTTTCCCTCAACTTGGAGATTTCATCTCCAGTCTATCCATGTACACTTGTGAAAAGCATGCCTCCCTTGATTTAACTGAGACTGTTTTCTTCTTCCCCCGGTTTTCTGAGAGTAATGAGCTCTTAGACTGGATCTATGCTTTGACATTGTTCTACCTTGCATTATACATATGCATGTTCATGTCCCAATGTAAGCTCCTTCACATCAAGGACTGTATGCTTTTTTTAATCTTTGTATTTTCAGCACCAAATATCCAAAAAATGGTTAATTAATACTTATTGGATGAAATTGAATTCAGGCCCCCAAATAGGAATAGTGACAGATCGGGCACAATACGTTTTGCCTTATAGAGTTTCTAAACCTCTTTAAGAGGAAAACTTTTTGAATCATTATTTTAATATTTAACGAGGAATTTAACGGTGGCATCCTCATAAAAAGACAATGTAATGCTGACCTGCTCCTCCAAGTTGCATCACCAACTTCTCTAGTTTTAAAGACTAATTTTGAAAGAAACATATTATACATTTATACACATACATACATACATATATGTACTTCCACATATAAACATATGTACATACATGAATGTGTATATACCTGTATCACAGATGTGTGTATTCATGCAGATATGTGTGCGTACATGTGTATATGTATCCTTTTCCTGAGCTACAGCAATGCTTACCCTCTGATGACTTGTAAGAACAGTTGAAGAGGTATGAGCTATATATAGTCTAACCCAGATTGAGGTAAGTAGATTAAAATGGTATCTGCCATTCCCACTTTCAGTTGTTTGTACCGAACATTCAGAGTATCCATTCTGAGGGAACAGGTATTGCTGGAAGCTGTGATTACTCTCCGGTAGAGATACTTAAACCTCCCTTCTCCCAGACTTCACCAATGTTAGAGGAATATGTCTTAATTATTAAGGCTATGTATGATCAGAAAAGTCAGTGTGCTGGTGATATAGCAAGAGCAAGGGATAACAGCTGGATAGCCTGAGTGATGCACTGGTATCTGTGAAATATTAAAAGACTTGGAGGAAGGCTTATAGCATGTTGAATAGGTTTTCTTATACACTATCTGCAGAAGGACAGAGAAATGAATCACATGAAATGAGAAAATGAGCAATGTTGGCAGCCTGTTAATGAGTCAAGGAGAACACACTTTGATGGAATCATGAATCCATCACAATACCAGTCTGACTATCCTCTGGAGCTCATATAATATTTCTCCTTTTTGGTCCTTGCTTTCAACATGACCTCTATGCTCAGATACTCCCATTTTCAGATATGTTTCTCTCACTTGTATTCTCACCTTTGCATTAATGATCTCCTTGCTGTGTATCATGTTTCCAACTATAGCCAACTCTCAAATCTATAGGTTCAGTAGTCTTGACCTTAGTTCTAAGTGGGAAGAACTCCACCATTGCTTGCTATTGTATGAACCCTGCTTATGACTGATTGATAAAGAAAAGTGCTTCTTTTTTCAACTTGATCACTGTTTCTGTGTGTGTGTGTGTGTGTGTGTGTTTGTGAGAGAGGGAGAGAGAGAGAGAGAGAGAGAGAGAGAGAGAGAGAGAGAGAGAGAAACTATGCTAAAGTTAAAAGTTGTTCAAATGTATTGAGAACCACCTTGATTCTGACTTGTGGTATAAGTTACTTTCTTGAAACAAACTGGTTGCCAAGCATCCATGAAGAATATGGTTTATTTTCTGCCATTTTAAAGGAATTCAGTGAAATTCTTACGTAAAGAAGAGTGAAACATATTCCCTGCACCATTGAAGAACAACAACGCATTCTTTTTCATCATTTATAATTTTTTTGTTGTTGTTTTTGGTCCTCACATATTAAAGGCAGTGTGGTATAGTGGATAGAAAGCCAGTTTTGGAATAAGTAAGAGCCAGCTTCAGGCCTTTCTTCTGACATCTACTCTTAAAGGAAATAATTCTTATAAAGATAGGAAATTTCCAGTGAGGCTTGAATTCCCACAGGCCTGCTTCTTCCACCTTCCTCTCCACCAGAAATAAAAATAAACACACAAAAAACCCAGACATGCACAGACACAGATACCACTGAATTAAAGTATATAACTGACAGGGTCATTATTGATATTATGACACATGGCAGCTCCTACAATGTGTTCAGGATACAATGAAAGCAAAATACATGATGACAGAAATGTAAGGATCAAAGGATCAGAGCTTTGGAGCTGCAAAGAACCGTAGAGATCATCTAGTCTAACCCTTTCATTTTACATATGAAGGAATAAATGTTCAGCGATTTGCCCAAGGCCATTCTTTTACTAAGAAGCAAAGGTGTGTATTGAATCCCAAATCTAATCTTTCTATTTCATCACAAGTCTAGTTGGCTAATCAAGATAAATATACCGGATACAATTAGAAAACAGCACTAAGTATTTAAATAACTAGAAAATGGTGTAATACAGACAGAGAATGGTTGTTGGAATTAGAAATGGGAGAAAAATGGTCATGGCTTGAGGCCCGCATAAGAAGACTCCATGGAGTAAATACAGTGGACTTCAAAGGAGAAGTAGAGAAGATGACAATGAGCTCTCCAAGAGGGAATAAGCAGCTTAAGAAAAAGTAAGAAGCAAGAATAAAAGTAGGATGTATAAGGGGCAGCTACGTGGCACAATGAGTAGAGCACTGGCCCTGGCGTCAGGAGGATCTGAGTTCAAATCTGGCCTCAGACACTTGACATGCTTACTAGCTGTGTGACCTTGGGCAAGTCACTTAACCCCAATTGCCCTGCCTTTCGCCCTCCAAAAAAAAAAGGAAAGTAGAATGTATAGTAAGAGATTCAGGATAGTATAATTAACTTGCCATAATTACTGGAAAAAGGATGCCACCCTATGGCAAGTCCTTCGACAATGGAGACTAATGCTATTTAATCAAGTGGCCACCTTATACTAGGCAATGGTTTGATAATTCACCCTGAAGAGGATATTGGAATGCCAAGGAACCATCCAGTGCCTTTCACTCAGTGGCAGAGGACAACTGCCATGTGATTTAATAGCACCGTCTCTGCTGATATCCCAGGACACCGCTAATTTGAGAAGCGTCTGTATGCAATACTAATATTGGCAAGATTTCTGCAAAGCTAACTCAGGTACTAAATCATGCCAAGTAAATGAGTGAAATTCTTATTGGGCTTCTCCCAAGGTAACTCTTTGAGGCAGAAATCTAAAGGTTATTCTGGTAGCTGAAGGAGAAGTCAACACAATGCCTTTTGGGGGATGGAAAACAACTGTTAGAAGAAATGCAGAGAGTACCCTCTCCTACATTTTTCTTTTCATATTTAACTCTAGGTAGACAAGGTAGTTTATATCTTTCTAAACACTAAAACCAGAGTGAGCTGGCCTGAAAAGCCCTTCCTGCCCATTCTTTATAAAATCCCTGTATCATTTCTTTGTTCTCATTTAGCTCACATATCCAAGGTACTAAGTTTGTAAGGTACTAGTCCCCAACCTGCCATCCACAGGCATACTAAGACCTCCCCAAATCTCAGAAGGACTTAGATAATTAGCATATTCACAAAATTCCCAGCTAATAACAACATCTGACAACTTCCTACTTTCTTTCATTCCTTCAGGCTTGAGATCCCTGTTGTTAAGAGACTTTTAGATTTACACAGGACCTTGGAGACCATCTCAGCCAACAAATATCTGGCCAAAAAATCCCTATTATAAAAAACAATGGCCATGAGGGCTTTAAATTCCTCCAAGAAGAAATCGCCGACCTCCATGAGCATCCATTCCATATTTGGATAGCTCTAATTGGTAGGGAATTCTTTATTTCTTTCATTTCCTCAAGCCAAAATTAGTCTCTTTGTAAATTCTACTCATTGAGTATAGTTACAATCCTGCTGCTCCCAGGGTGCTTATTGCAGAAAGCGTTTCACAAACACTTTTTTATTCCCCTAGAACTAAAACTTGGTGCATAAATTTGTCCCTGATTATATCTACTTGGATTTAATAATGATGGTAACATTAACAATAACTCATATTGGCACAAAATGCTTTGCTTACAGCAGCCCTGTTTGTACACATCCTTCTCACCTCCCCATTTTTGAGTATAACTAAATGAGAAAGGAAGGCAGGTGGGTCCATGGCTAAATTCCTAAAGAGATCCCAGTAGGGGGACAGAGAATTTTCAATCTTCAAGGCTGTAGTTGCCTTGAAGTGACTGCCGAGCTGTTGCAGATGTCAAATAAGCCTCAGTAGGACTGAGCATCCAGATTGCATTTTAACCCTTTTTTTAAAGAACCTAAGACTCTAGCTATTGCTTTATTGGTGTGAATATTTTTGGTCAATAGTTTTTGTAAGTAGTCTGCAGGATGACTGGTTTGGTTTCTTTGTGGGCCAAATGTCTAGGCCCTGGTAAATAGGGTGAACAAAATGTTTCTGAGGCAATTTGTAGGCAAAATGCTTAGTGACTTAATGACACAAGTATGACAAGATGTTACAAAGGCCCCCCTTAGTTGTAAAGGTTCAAACACAAGTAGATCAGCCAGAAGAGATGTAAAAAAGCAGGAGCGGAAAGAGTAATGGGGAAAGTGTCAGAGGACCTTCCTTCAAATCCATTTCTTCTAATTTACTACTACCTGTTGGACTTTGGGCGAGTAAATCCCATAATGTCTTTGGCCTATAAGTTCCTTATCTGTAGCATGATGGATTTGAAATAAATAATGTAAAAGTTTCCTCTCATTTTCAAGCCCTATGAAGTAATGCATACAAATATCATGTTTGTAATATCCATCTGTGACATTTTTTTTCTAAACCAATACAGTAGGAGGATTTCACAAAACTATATGCATCTACCTCTCTGTAGTTCTCTCTATTCCCTTAATATGCTACCCCTCCCCCACTACTGACACATAGACTCAGTCCATTAAAATAACAGCACTAGTGATGAATTTATATTTCCTTTTCCCTTGGGGTTAGAGTTCTTTTGTCTTAGTTGGGAAACAAAACATATGCTGAATCAGTTATTTGATTACTACTTACTATATACCCAGCAGGGGAATAAAAAGGAATGATAAAAAAAATTTCTTGCAATGCAAAAGAATCTGAAGAAATAGTTCTTGCTCTCCATAAGTTTACAATAAATAAGAACCCCCAAATCCCACATGCACACATGAAAAAACCTAAAGTGTTACAAAATATTACAATAATTTGAGAAACTACAAGCTCTAAGCTGTGCCATACTAATTTTGGAATTTGGAAAAGGGAGAGACTACTGGAAGGCTAGCGTAGGTCACCATACAGGATGTGGAACTTGAACTGTCTTCATGGCATAAGTAGATTTTAAATGCTTTATCTTACTCAAGGATGGGATAATATATGCTGTTGATTAGGAAAATAATGAGAGAGAAAAATCCTGTTTGAGAAGAATTTGAGGATGAAATCTGTATGGGAACCCAAATAAGTGTAACACAAAAGGCAGGGCTAGATTCAGTTCAGACTGTTTTGGAGCACCAAATTGTAAGGAATCTAGATTAGCACATCCATCTAGGTAGCAGAGGTTAAGAATATACATTAACACTACACCAGGGGTCATGTTATAGATAGTGACAGGGGAAATTCTTTATCTGGCTCCATCTTTATTCGTTCTCTAAATCATAGATTTTTCATCTAGAAAAGCCCTCAGGGGTCATCTGGGCTAACTCTAAAGTATTTAAAATGAGGAAATTGAACTCCAGGAAGATTACATGACTAACCAAGCATCACACAGGTAGCGGTATCTGGAGTAAGATTTTAACCTAGATACTTTTACTCCAAAGCCAGTGTCCTTTCCTATGCATCTGGGACATAGAAGACTAAAGCGCACATCTACACCTTGCTCTGTGTTGATGTGATATAACATGTCATGACAAACATGGTTTGGAAGAGTGTACTTTCTCAGGCATGTTTTTGTGCATTTTTTTTTGTTTTTCTGGTGGCAATCAGCGTTAAGTGACTTGCCCAGGGTCATAGAGCTAATGTGTCTGAGGATGGATTTGAACTCAGGTCTTGCTGACTCCAGGGCTGGTCCTCCATCCACTGTACCACAAGTATTATTTTTATGCAGATGATTCCCAGAATCTGCATATCTAGCTAATATGACTCTCCTGAGTTTCACTCCTACGTCACCAATTCTTTACTGGACATCTCTATCTGGATATCAGATAGGCAATTCAAATTCAACATGGCCAACAAAACATTTCTTTTCTCATCGTAAGTCTCATCTCTGTTGTGTTTCTTGTAGTCAATGAGGGTCATACTTGTCGTCAGCTCTTTCTTTTCATATCCAATCATTTGCCCCAGTCTTCAAACAACGTAGTCCAGTGGAAAGAGTGATGAGTTTAGAATCAGATGTCTGAATTCATAGGGTCTTAGATCTATGGTTAGAAAGAATCATAGAGGCCATCTAGTCGAATCTTCTCTTTTTACAGATGAAAAAGCTAATGCCAGGAGATATCAAGTAACGTACACAAGGTCACATAGGTAATTAAATGATAGAGTAACTTTTGAATTCAGGTTTCTTGACTCCAAATTTATCTATCCAAGTGCAACACTATTTACAATGAATGCAAATCCTATATGCCTTATTACTTGTATGATCTTGGGCAAGTCTTTTCATTTCTCTGTGCTTCATCTGTAAAAAGAGAACATTAAACTGGAATATCACTGTAGTCTTCTATAACTTTAGATCTATGATTTTAAATTTTAGGATTCCATTATGCTAATATCTCTCCATTCAAATGGCAAATATCCTTCTTCAGGCCCTCATTCTTTTTCATTAAAGTATTACAATACTTGACTAATTGGAATTCCTGCCTTCAGGTTCTTTCTTCTTCAAGGGAGGAAAGAAATGGGAACTAAAGTTGAATAATTAGGGTGGATAAGATAAATTATAAATGCAGTGAACATTTCTTCAGAAAGTTTGGAGATGAGACAAGCAGGCAACCAGAGTACAACTTTTGGATATCCATCAGAGACTCCTTTTCATAAAATAGATATAATGATAAAGTCATGTAATTGATATTTTAAAACAAGTACATTAGCTGTAGCATACATGCAAGAGGACTCCTGTTCAAATCATTTTGGAGGCTCTTTTTTGAATGTGCTAAGGCCAGTAAAGTATCAATTAAGGGAGAACTTCACTTTGCAATGAGCCAAAAGTCATTCAGGACCAATATGGTAAATAAGTTGGAAGATAAAATTGGGTAATTCTGTTGTTCGCAAAGTATAAGCCCACGGATTTCCATGATGAAGAAAACAAGCATGAGGCCACAATTCGCTTTCATTGCATCATGCTGAAATCTCTCAGATATTTCAGAATTTTGGCAAAATAATTGAAGCAGATTTTTTGATTTTTTTGGTTGGAATTAATTCTGCACAAATTATGCCATTATTGTAAAAAGGGGAACAATCAACACTAGCTCTACTTGTGATTTTGATATGCATGCTTCCTTATATCTTAAGGCAGCTGAAATTTTCCACTGTATAGAATTTGTTGTGTGATTTCTGGGTCACGCTGAAAACACTATGTTTAATTGCCACTTACTAAACATGTTATTTTGTCAAGTTTCCATTGAAAACCAAGGGAAAGTGTCAAATTATCTCTTCTCCCCTCTCTCTGTATATATGCACACACACATACAAGCATACATACATACATATATGCATGACACAGTTTTTTTTTATAGACAATTGACCAGAATATGACTCTCCTAGGATGTCACAGTTTTAAATGCCAGAAGCAAGATATGAATCCAGGTATTCTGAATTTCAAGTCTAGAATTTTACCTATTATGCCATGGCAACTCTCCTATTCTCAATATATTCTGCACTGTCATCAAAGTAACCTTTAAAAGTACCTTTTGCCTCTCTCCTACTCAGAACCATTCAATGGCTCCCATGCCTAAGGAGCAAATTCCGGACTTCTCACTTTGCCATTCAAAGCCCTGCACTAGACTACTAAGGAATTTATCACACTCTACTTTGGATTATACTTGAGTGCCCATGCTTTATCTTATCTATTGGATTACAAGCTCTCTGAAGTCAGGGATACCATTCTACATATATTCATTTTCCCTCTGGTGCTTGCAGTGCTCTATGCACATAATGGACACTTGGTAAATATTTTTTGTATGAATGATTTAAAAATGTTATCAAATGTGCCACAATTTGTCCACATACAATTTAGCATTCTCCTCTGCAAATGATTTTTTCATTTAATGCCAACACCAAACAGTGTATCCTTTTATCTGTTGGTACAAACCTCAGTGGTTGAACTTGTGAGTAATGCTAAAGTCAGTTAAAACATGTTATAATACAGTGTTTTAGGAAACAAAACAAACCATTGAATGATAGCTGTGACATTTACTGTATGTGTGACCTTATTCAAGTCCCTTTCCCTCACTGGGCTTTGGTTTCCTCATTTATGTAACGGAGAAGTGGGACTATATGATCTCTCTGGTCCTTACCAGCTCTGTCTTTAATCCTAAATCCCTGCTATAGTTTTTTTTTTCCTTTCTGTATCATCTCCTCACTTCTTTATGTCATTCTCCTCCCTTGCTTCCCAGGTCAAGATTCCAATATCCTTGTATTTTTACCTTTTGTACCTTGAACTCCTAATAGAAATTTTTCTTTGTTGTCAACTATTTAATCCTTAGTGTTAATTTAAGTCATTCAAATACTTCTCCTCAAAAGATTGGCATGCTAAACAGTACCTCTCACTGAAAAATGAAAGGTTTGTGTCTTTGATGAGTTGTTCACAACTTATTATAGAAGTACAAGTCAGAAGCTGATCTGTACTTAGCCTGAATGGAGAGGTCATGAGAATAATATCTCCCTAGCCCAAGAGATTGCAGATGCCAGGTTTCTCATAGGCTTCCTGCAGGACATTGCAGAAACACTCAGAGGTATGATTACCTTGTCTAAGAGGGGAGTTCATGGACAATGCTCCTCAAATATGAAGCTTGGCCCTAGGATCCAGCTTTCTAGCCAGAGAAGAGAGATTTCTTGGAAAACATCCAAAAATTGTAACTTTGGTAGGCCCAAGTTCAAGAATTCTATTTTTGAGAGTTGATACATCAGGCCTACTAAAGAAAGAAGAGGATTGTCAGCTTAATTCCCAAGAAGCATTCAAACTTGGAAAAAGGAGGTCTAGCCACATGGCCCCAAAGACATAAAGTCTTAAGTCAAATCTTGCAGGAAAAGAGATGTGATTTGACCATAGTCACACACACCTCATTCCATAAGCATGTGGTTTTGATAGAGCAGTTCAAGTGGGAATTGTGTTACTTAGCAGCCTCCCAAAGTGTGTATTGGTTCTAGACAGGGTCTAAATTCTAGGTAGTGCTACAAATGGTAGCTGGTAGGGGATAAGGTAGATGGGAGATGAATGTGGAAAAGGCTATATATGGCCCAGTGGGAAGAAGTGACTCACTCTGAAAATCTCAAGATTAGTCCCCTTTCAAGGAGAGCTTATTAATAACTTGAGTGTTTTATGCATTTTTAAAAATCTTTGTGTCCCTATGATTCCTTTATGCCTTCTGTATATACATATATACATATACATATATATACATACATATATATATGTAAGATGATGTGTATACATACTATAATTACTGTTGTATGTCTATGTATTGCTGCTTTGAAGGCCTGTGTAGGAGCTGGAGACATGGTTTCCCATGTCTGAGAAAATAAGAAAGAAGCAGTGTTTGGTCTATGTTTGGAATTTTCCCTAGAATGGTTCTAGGTAGAAGTCTGATGAACCAGAAATAGGGGCTGATAGAGTAGATTCCATGAAACATACCCAGTATGTGTGAACTCAAAGTATTTGGGAATAGGGTAGGAGAAGGGTGGACACTGAGGCATGAGTTACATAAATATTTTATTTGGATCCATCTTGTGTATGTGTTGCGGCTCCTCTCCAGCCCTGGAAGAATACAAGCTCCTTGAGGGAGACACTGCTACTTCATCAGTACTGCATAAATGCTTGTTGAATGAATTAAATAAAAGTGATTTTAGGCCTCACAGATGAAGCAGGAGCCAAATTTGGGAGTAGTCAGGGATTAATTCTGGGACCCCTACAATAATATCATTGAGGAGATTTCCTACTTCACTTTCTCTGCCTCCAGGAAGAGTTGTAACTATCAATTCTCTCCTACCTCCAGAAAAAAAACATTGAAGGGAAAAACACACCCACACATACACACCACACCCACACCCACACATACACACCACACCCACACCCACACCCACACATACACACCACACCCACACCCACCCCACCTCCAACACACACACAAACACACAAACTTGGAGTAAGCATCAGGAAAGGTATTCTTAATTCAGTTTTTAAGGATAAATTTAATTGGTAGGGGAGAATGAGCCAACAGGACAGATGGCCCTGAGAGCTCCCAGGCTATTGATGGGGAGGTTGTTTCTAGGGTCAACAGCAGGATAAGTGTGGGCTGGGGAGGACTTGACCTACAATCTGGTCAAGGTGGAGATGCCATCTGGTAGCTTCCTCCAAAATCAAATGGATCAGTGATCTCGTTGATTTGGGCTTTCCCTTTACCTATGAAGATCACAGAGATCTCAGATAAAGAGATGTGAAAGGCCTCAGAAGTCACCAAATCCAAATCCTTCATTTTTACTAATGAATCAAGTGAGGCCTCTGTCCAAGATAACAGAGGCAGGATCTGAACCTAGGGCTTGAGCATCCAAAATGTCCTTTAATCACCCAAGATAGTTTCCTAAAGCTCAAATAGTTCCCACCTTAAATCCAGATGGCTATGTTCCCTCTTCTGGTGTCCAATGCATTTGGAACCTAATCTCTAATTGTGGAATAAAAAAAATTACCTCCTTCACAAGCCAGTTTTATTTGTGCTTCTCCAATGGACTCTATATTATTTTGTCTTATAGTTATCCATAAATGTGTTGAATCCCTCTACTAAGTTACAAGGCCCTTGAAGACAGGGGCCTTGACTCATCTATACTTAATATTTCTCTCATGGCTTAGCACAGTGCTCTGCACAGAGCAATTACTTAATAAATATAGAACTCAATGGAATGATTGAAAAAAAACTTTAAACTCAGGTGTTCCTGACTCCACTGCACGAACAAGGTGATTACTGTCCACTACACTGGACTGTTTACTGACAGGTAGGTGGTGTGATGGATACAGTGTTGGATCTAAACTCAGGATTATCTGAGGTCATATCTGGTCCCAGATAAATATTAGCTATGTGAATCTGGGTAAATTGCTTAATCTCTGCCCCTTTCAATTTCCTAAACTGTAAAAATGGGAGTAATTGAGAATTTAAAGAGATAATATTTATATAGTACTTTAGCTCAGTAAGTGCTATATAAATGCTCACCTCCTGATGTATGTGACACTTTCCCATGTCTTTCAATGAATTTGTCTCCTATACTTGGAATGCTCTTCCTCCTCTTCTCTGCATCTTAAATTTTCTAGATTACTTCAAGATTAGACTCAAATGGGGCAGCTAGGTGGCACAGTGAGTAGACCACCATTCCTGGAGTCAGGAGGACCTGAGTTCAAATCTGGCCTCAGACATTGACACAGTGGTAGCTGTGTGACCTTGGGCAAGTCACTTAACCCCAATTGCCTTGCCAAAAATAAAGATTAGACTCAAATACCAGCTTCTGAACACTCTCTTTATCCTTTAGGGCAAGAATTATTCTTACCTTTCTTTGTATTACAAGTGCTTAGTGCATAGCCTCACAAATAATGAACCTTTAATAAAAACTTTTCCAGACTTCTATGTAAGCCTTTCAGCCATCCTTGGTAACTATAGATGTCATTTCTCTCAAATGAATAGCAAGAGATTTATTTTCTACTGAATTATAATTATTTTCACCACATTTACAATAGAACAAAATAAAAATAAACATAATTTCTACACAAAGACTGCTACTTGTGTTTGTTCTTAAAAGAATTATGAGAGGTAAAATATACTTCATGAACCATACAAAGCAAAGCATTAGTCAGGAACATGCAACAATATGTGTGTATATATGTGTAGGTATATGTTATGTGCATTCATATGTATTTTATATATAGTTTGTACATGCACATATGTGTATACACATGCATGCATATACATATAAATTATATATAATGGGGCACTATATATATGTATGAATAGTGTCCTATTATATATAAATAAATGTGTGTATACATGCATATATACCCTTGTGTATATATGTGTGTGTATACACACACATTTATGTATGTATATATTTGAACAAGCTACCAAGGCTTTCAAATGTGAAATGTTATTCAATAATTTCAATAGAACAGTATGAAACACTTTGCAAGAATTAAACTTGAAAATAAGTTTCTAAGAAAGTTATCCTGACAACTTGGAGAGATACGAGATGGGTTCCCTAAACTTTTTATGAGGAGAACCTATTTCCCCCACCAAAGTCTTGAGGTCATTTTAGGGTGAGAACAGATTCCAATGGCGATGAAGTTCTTTGTATCTGCCATGACAACTACTTTGGAGTACCTGGATTAAAACATACAATTGGGAAATTGTTTAAGAAAATAAACAAGAAATGTAATACAGCATAGAAAACAATCATTTGTGGCTGATATGGATTCTTTTCTGTTTGATTTTGAAAACTTTAGTTTAGAGGACCAGGACCAGTTTTATACATAAAGATATATATATATGTATGCATATATACCTTTTTATGAAAAAGCCATTCATATGTGATAAAAAAATTACAAAAAATTAATAGCCATGTGAAAGAATGACTCAAATCACTAATAATATGAGAAAAGTAAGTTGAAACTATTCTTAGCTTTTACTTCACAACCAGTAAATTGGCAAAGATGACAAAAGACGGAAATGGTTTTGGAGAGGTGTTAGGAAAACTGGCTCCAACATTACTGTTGGAGCTCTGAATTTGTACAACCATTTTGGAATCATTCAAATAAAGTGACTAAAATATACATACTCTTTCAGCCAGAAATTCTTCTACTAGGCTTAGACCCCAAGTATACATTGGTATGAACATTGATAAGAAGAAAGGTGTTATATACACAAAAATATTTATAGCTATACTTTCTGTGATAGCAAAGAACTGGAAATAAAGTAGATGCCCTGCAACTGGAAAAAGATTAAACAAATTGTGGTGTGTGAATATCATAGAATACTACCGTGCCATAAGCAATGTCAAAAATGATCAATACAGAGAAGCATGGAAAAATGTATGCAATCTAATACAGAGTGAATTAAGCAAAACTAAGAAAACTGTCTTCTATCTATCTATATGCCTATCTACCTATCTATCTATCTGTCTGTCTGTCTGTCTATGTATCTATTTGTCTATCTATATTTCTTGACTACAAAAAAGTAAATGGAAAGAATTACCACAAAGCAATCAAAGGTATATGTTGCAAAACTACAAAGAATAAGCACAGCTCCAAAGGAGAACTCTGAGAAGACATCTTTGTTCCTCTCCTTTGCTGAGGCCAGAGGTCCAGAGGTGTGGTACATTCTGTATATTTTATGACTTTCTTCAATTTATTTTTCATTTTTATTAATTTATTTTCAAAGATTATCGGAGAGAAAAGAAGATAGATACTGGGAGAAATATTGCTGATGTTAAAAAACCCAATAAACTTATATAAAGAAAAAAATTACTTATGAACCCCTTATATTGACCCAGTAGAATATAAGAAAACTCATTGAGGACAGAGGTGCTGTTTTGTTTTTTGTCTTTGTATATCCAGCATCTATAACACTTATTCTCTCATAGTAGGTGCTTTAATTGTTTGTTAAATTGAATAAACCTTGTTACATTTAAATCCTGATTTAGGTATGTACAACTAGTACCAAGTATTGGATTATTAAATGGGATTTAGACTCTTACTGGCTTAATGAGAACTGCATATAATCATTATTATGAAATCTCCCACATGATACTTTAATCAGGATTATAGCACATCAGTTTTAAACAAAACAACAGTCCGTGTAATTCAATCCATGTCCTGTTTACAAACGCACAGCTGTTAAGCTGTGGGGAAGATGAATGGCAATGCAACACACTGACAAATTCAAGTCCAAACAATTGGCTGCTTGCAGCCTTTTGTTACAATAATTAATATGAATATGTCCCAACCCCAAAGATCAATCATAGAATTGTAAAGACCTCAGAGATCATCTAATCCAACACCTTCAGTTTATGAAGGAGAAAGCCTGAGGACAATTAATGTGTATTTATTAAGGGCTTACAATATGCTTATACTTGCTAAGCACTGGGGGGATAAAGGAAGGCAAAAACATGGTCTCTGTCTTCAAATGAGCAGCTAACTGGTACAATGGATAGAGTATAGGGTCCTGGAGTCTGGAAGACCTGAATTTAAATCTGACCTCAGACACTTACTAGCTGTGTAACCCTGGGCAGGTCACTTAACCCTGGCTGCCTTAGTTTTTCATCTGTAAAATGAGGTAGAGAAGGAAATGGCAAACCACTCCAGGATATTTATCAAGAAAACCCCAAACAAGGTCATGAAGGGTCAAACATGACTGAAAACAATTGAACACCAGCACCAGTACCCCCACCCTCCCCCTGCCTCCAAATAGATCACTCCAATGGAGGAAACATGAAGCAAATAACTGTTCAGAATAAGTGGAAGGTAATGTCATAGGGAAGGCCAGGCAGTAGGTGGTAGAGGGAAAGAGGCTTCTTGAAAGAAATCAAGTAAACTAAGATGCCAACTTGATGAAAGATGGCATTTCTGGCATGGGAGAGGACAGCTGATAAGGACTTGGGAGATAAAGTGACCTGGGAGATGAATAAGCCAGTGCTGCTGGATTGTAGCAGAGGGTGAGGTGGTAGAATAAAAGAAGCCTTGGAAAGGAGACAGAGTTCTGGATATCAAGGGTTTAAAAAAGTTTATATTTAATCTTGGAAGTCACTGGGATTTGTAGTTTGGGGGGGACATGTTAAGAACTGTACTTCAGCAAAATCACTTTGACAGTCAAATGAGAGATGGCTTGGAGTGGGGATAGACTAGAGATGGAGAGCCAATTAAAAGTCTATTGAAGTAATAGAGAGTGGTGGCTCTGTGAATGGAGAGAAGGGGTCAAATAAGAGAATTGTGAAGGTAGGAATGACAAGATTTGGTAATAGAATGAATGAGAATGAGGAGGTGTCCATTCTGGGTGAATGGGAAGATGATGGTGCCCTCAGCAACAATAGGGAAGGAGGGAAGAGGGAAAGTATTTGGGAAATGGGGGGAAAGGTAGTTTTGCTTTGACCCTGTTGAATTTAAGACTCTCATGAGACATGCTGTATTGGCAACCAAAAATGGGCTCCTTAGCACTTAGTCAACAAGTGCCCTTGACTAGTTTGGCTTTTTCCCCTGAACTGAATGCTGTTTGTATCTTGGACTGGAGTAAGCTTGTCGGCTTGTAATGTAATAGGAGGGCAGAGTTTATAATCTCAAAGAGGATCATAAACATGTCTGAAAGGTTCGGAACCGCCGGATATAAGAAACTCTCAAAGTAGAAGGTAGAAGAATCAAAACATAAATTTAGGCTCCACAGTAACCAACCCATGAACCAGCAACCCCATTTTGATATATTGATCAAAAGCTTCCAGGCCCAATAAGTACGCCTTGAAAGAGTAACCAGGAGGCTACAGAGAAGCATGATTGCGTAAAGCAAAATCATGCTTCCCCCTCTATGGTAAAAAGATTACCCACTGGCCTGAAGTCTTTGTTCAGCTTCCTCCCGTAGGTCAGCTCTGCTACTGGCAGCTCCTGCTTCAGCTGTGGCTGTGGCAGCCTCTGGCTC